>NC_138768.1:667075752-667675752 GCF_965119305.1 Pelophylax lessonae | reverse complement strand
ACCTGACAACTGTCAATAATTGTCTATAGGATAATGGGTTGAAATGAAGAGATGAAAAAGATTGTGAAATGGAGGGAAGTCCTGTGTTGGGAAACTTCAATCCCTGCCATATCATCTTCAATTTAAACATATTAGATTTTTTACATTACTTTTCACTTACAAAATATATGCATTACTTATATATATTTAATCCTGGAACTCTGCAGTAAATGTAATTTTCTTCAGTGTTTATTTTTTTTTAGCAAGGTGCCTTGATAGCAGTGACAAATTGCTTTAACTTGTATGAATTTGTTACTTTTGAATAATTTATTAAATATTGTAATGGTTACAGGTAAACTGACTCAGGTGGTGTTTGGACACTGGGATGTTGTGACTTGCCTGGCTCGATCAGAGTCATATATTGGAGGCGACTGTTATATCCTCTCAGGATCACGGGATGCTACGCTGCTGCTGTGGTACTGGAACGGAAAAAACAATGGCATTGGAGATAATCCAAACAGTAAGAAAAAAATGGTTATCTTTATGAATCAATTTAAAGTTTTTAAGCTTATACAAGTTTTACACATTTAAATGTATTTTCATAGGTTGTTTTTAATCTTTTAAAATGAGCTTTCAGCTATCAATAAAAGAATATCTGATTATTCTATTCAGGCACTTCCAATTATGGCGTAGCAAATGTCTCCAGCTTGTGCTCCAGTGTTCTCACCTTTCACGTGCACTTCCGGTAGGAGAGTACAAGCAGCTGTGCCAAAACACATTGGGCATTGTTGATCCACATTTGTAACAATCAAATACTAATGGCTCAGAAAAATTATGTAGAGCAAATGCTGGAAGTGCATGTAGACCTGAAAGAGATCAGCAGCACTGAGATGTTTAGGGTAAAAACAGTATTTATCTGAGATTTTCTGGTACCTAAAAATCAAAAAATGTTTACCCCTACCATAAACAGTTCTTCCTCAGGGCAAACCCTGGCACCATTAAAACATATATGTTTAAAAAGACCCCTAATCTAGAGTTATCATTTATACTTTTTACCATTTACTCCTAGGACAGGCACCCTAACCCCGTACAATATGTTGAACATGGGGAGTGAGAAGGCAGTTTGTACCAGGAGGGCTGGAAACAAATTAGACAACCTACAGACCATTGTTCCATCATAGCGTCAACAGGGAAATCTAACCTTAGGCCTCATGCACAATAGAATTATAAAAACGCAGTAGCGTTAGCTGTGGAAAGCTGTAGCTGTAGAATGAGTTTTGCAGCATTTTTGCACTATTTTTTTTTTTTTTTTTTTTATAGCATTTGTAAGTGTTATTCTAGCAAAACTATATGCCCACAAAAGCTTATGGCTCAAAAGCGCAGATTTTTCAGCATTTTAAGGCTTTTATCAGAGTTGGAGCGTTTTCACAGCTGAAAAACTCCTCTGAAAACCCACTAGTTCTGATCCTTTTTTTTTTTTTTTTTTTTTTCAAGCCAGAAAACGCCCTGCCAAAAACTGCTGATAACAGCCTATGTGTGCATGGACACATAGGATAACATGCTAGGGAGCTTACTGGCTGCAGAAAAAACTGCCTGAAGTCAAAAACAGCAGCTATAAAAACATCCAGTGTGCATGAATCCCTATATGCTGGGTAATAGTCCCACATCACACAGCAAAATTTGTCCCCACAGCCTCCAATTCATGCTTTAGAGGATGTCAAACCTTGGGACCATATTTGGTGAGATTGCCTCAAAGATTAGGAGATATCAGACCAATGTATACCAATTAGGCTACACACTCTTGGGCATGGGCATCCTTAAAAATCCTAAAGAGGCCCTAATAAACCTGAAACCTATCCAATATGCAAACCCAGAATTTCACATCCTAAAAATGTATTTTTACTCAACCTAGACCGGTCCTCTCTAAAACCTGGTGGTCCTCTACTTCCAAGAATGCACAGGTGAAACAAAAGATGACATGGTTCCTGCTGACTAAAAAAAGCTCCAAATTCTTGATGACTTTTTGTTGGGCTTTTGAAATATATAACACCTGCAACACGTTTTATATAGGCCCAGAGCAACCAGGATCCACCCCTGCCGAACATACTCCATTCTGCACAGACACATTTCCTTTACCTTACCTTAAGCATTAGGAATTATATGAAATTTGCATGTTAAACACTCCTGTTTCATGAGCAGTTATTTGTCAACTATGGATTTTGTTGATATATACCCCAAGGCTACTCATTTGTGTTAGCTGTGGTTTGGGTCTTTCAGTTGCACTGTACTATATTTATTAAACTCCTGCTAGTGTACTGGTGGTGCTACAGTATATTATTTTAGAACGTCTTAAAGCAGATTAGAAGTGGTATGGAATTATATGTCGTCAAAATTAGCGATAAAGAAAATATGTGACAGTTTTTTATGACACACCGTGCTGTATTAAACTTAATGTCATCCAGTTAGGGTTTACAACTTCTTTAACACCATGCCTGCAGATAGGTATAACTATGCTGACAGGGTTTAACAAAGCATGAAACAAGAAATTGTATGAATGCAATACATTTTATACTAGTTTCATACATGTGTTAACATTTTAATATCATTTTATCAGTTCAGAGTTTTATCATTTATGGTTTCCTTCATTTGTTAGTGAGTCCGCTGGCCTACAACAGAACTCCTGATGTGCACATGTTTAATCCATGTCACTTAATTACTATGTGGGGAAGCAAAGATAAGAATAGCAGCACCTGAGCATGTACCATCAAAAGCCAAGTCATTAGTGTCAGTTTCTATAGTTCTGTCTTGACAGATTTCCCTTTAAAGCCCAATTGAAGTTTTACAAAATCTTAACTAGCTGTGGTAAAACCTGAAATTAAAACAGAAAACTGAAATTAACAGCACTGCCTCTATGTAACAAATATAAATTACCACTATACAAAAGGAAGCAGAGCCCCACAAAGTGAAAGAGTGTTGTTTTTTTTTGTTTTTTCAAATAAAAGACAAAAATTTATGCACTTCCAAATAAAAAAATGTCAGTAGCTCATAGAAAGTCAGAAGGTGTCCTCATTAAAGATGACCTCCGCGCAC
Source organism: Pelophylax lessonae (assembly GCF_965119305.1). Lineage (NCBI taxonomy): Eukaryota > Metazoa > Chordata > Amphibia > Anura > Ranidae > Pelophylax > Pelophylax lessonae. Next base: position 667,672,683 of record NC_138768.1, on the reverse strand, counting down.
TTCTGGTTCCAGATATGAATGACATCAGCTGCAAGTATTACCCTACGTGTTTCATCATCAAAAGTTGACATCCTCAGGAGCTAGGACTTTCAGCCACCCTCTCCACTTGAATCACCTTTTTAAAGCACCCAAGATTATATGTATTTCTGTACTAATCAGATGGACAAAGGCTATAATACAAAAAACTATATTAACATTGCCAATCCTTAGCATTTCAAATAATACAGATTTTTAGCACAAAAAACATAAAAATGTATCTGTATATAAATATATAGCACTGTATAGGTTATATTTATCCCTGGTCTCTATAGCGACCTCTACTGGTGTTTTATAAATATGTATTTCTAATTAAAGTTCAAAAAAGAAAATTTAAAAAAAAATCATAGCGGAAAAATAAATATACAAAAGAAAAAATATATTTCAAATTACTAGTATTTATCCACCAGGGATAAATTCTTTTAGATACAACAGTTAGGATCTATATCTATATTTAAACCCAAAGGGGTCAAGGTATCAAATTCATAGATCCATTTGGTTCAATTTTATGAAACCTTCTATTTTTATGTCTGTGCCCCTCCAGTGTCTGTCAGTCTTACTAGTTCCACAAAAAAGAGTCCTTTGCAGTCACAACTGTGATATCTTCTGAAATGGTTCAAACACTGCTTTTGTGGAAACCTTTTTTGATATTAACATGTTCCCCTATCCTCACACCAAACTTCCTAGTTGTTCTGCCCACAAATTGGAGCTTGCAAGGGCACTCCAACAAATACGTGACGTGGGTGCTGAAATATGATAGTCTAACTGTTGTATATTACTCCCCAGTCACAGTGCTGTATATTACTCCCCAGTCACAGTGCAAGTTCCTCTATTGAATTTAGCTGCAGGGAGGACTGCTGGTCTTAGTGGAAGCAGCAGCCTCTCTGTAGTGGTTGGTCCAATACCTCCATGCTGAGTCACCGCTAGTGCCCAGCAATTAGCAGAGAGCATGTGCTTTGCTGATTGCTGGGCTCTGGCTATGACTCAGAAGGGTGTCTATCAAAGTGCTACAGAAGGGCTACTCCCAAAGCATTCCTCTCTGTAGCTGAATGCCAGAGGATAGGAGTTTGCATTGTGTTTTGCCTGGTACACTTGCATAATTTTTCTACTTTGTGTATTGTGTTGAACAAATAAAAAAATAGCAACAATAATTAGGTTAGATACCTCGGAAACAGTCATATTCCATAGGTTTATATAAATAAAAATGATGCATCAGTCTCAGGAAAGGAGATATGGGAACACATGTCTATTCATTAGACCAGTGCATCTCTAAAACCTTTGCTGTAACTGCTTTTCTAAATGGGATCTAATGGGCAATGATGAAAGAGGAAAGCAAGGAACCGCTAACCAGCAGTTTAGCTGGTGATTTAACCACTTAAGCCCCGGAATATTTTACCCCCATTCCGACCAGGGGGTATTTTGCGATTCGGCACTGCGGGACTTTAACGGACAATTGCGCGGTCGTGCGACGCTGTACCTAAACGAATTTGGCGTCCTTTTTTTCCCACAAACAGAGCTTTCTTTTGGTGGTATTTGATCATCTGTGCGATTTTTTGATCACGCGCTATAAACAAAAAAAGAGCGTCAATTTTGCAAAAATAGCAATATTTTTCACATTTTTTTATATGAAATTCCCCCAAAAAAAAATGTAAAAATCAAAATTTTTTTACTTTTTCGGCCAATTTGTTTTATGCTACCTATGTTTGGTAAAAAAAATCGCAAAAAGCGTATTTTGATTGGTTTGCGCAAAAGTTATCGCGTTTACTAACAAAGGGAAAGATTTCTGTCATTTTTGTTGTTTTTTTTTTTAACGTGTAATGGCGGCGATCTGCGATTTTTTTTTTTTGCGGTACTGCGACATTGGGGCGGACAGATCGGACCCTTGACTGACATTTTTGACACTTTTGGGGTTACCAGTGACATTTCTACAGTAATCAGTGCTATATATATGCACTGTTACTGTAAAAATACACTGGTAGTGAAGGGGTTAACTTTATTTGGGAGGGAGGGGCTGTGTGTGTCCCTAGGGGCGTGATTCTAACTGTGATTGGCTGGGGCTTGAGCTGTATGGACACTGATCAACGGATCTACATACTAGATCCGAGTGATCAGTATCCTAACAGCAAGGAGAATGACAGGTCGCTTGTTTACACAAGCTGCCTGACATTCTCCCTCTCCCCCGCCGATCGCCGAGTGACCGGCGGACATCGGGTCCGCTGGTCACACGCGCGGGGGGGTCCGTGACCACGCGGGAGCGGGAGCGCGCCTCCGGGGGCGCGCGCTCGCTCCCTAGACCCTCACAAGCAAGCAACGTAGACCTACGTTAGTTTGCCTGTGAGGGGCTGACCGCCGACGTAGATAGTCGTGCGGCGGTCGGCATGTGGTTAAAAGATGACATAATAGGAATGTTCACTGTGTCTTTTTTAAATAACTGCTAACTGAACTTTCTATTCATTTCTCATCTCTGATGCCTGTATATAAAAACTAAATGGGAGTTTGTAGTTTATCTGAAGGTAGGTGTTTTGTTCTTTCTGCATTAAGCGCCATCAGTAACGAATAGGCGTCAAGATGGACCTTGCTTTAGACTAAATTGCTAGCTCTTCTCTTGATCAGAGCTCCATCTGAGGCATCAGGAAATGGCTTCTTCTTAAGCACATCTGACAGTACACTGAACTGTGCACCTGTAGGTCCCATTGTGAGAAACACACTTATCACTTCAAATAGGGGAAAAGACTCCTTGTGCAGTTAGCAGGGTCTGATGCAGCCAATACAAGCTTCTGAGAGCCACACCCATCTGTTGGAAAGAGTCTGATATTGACTAGAGAGAGCTGCCCACAGAGAGAGAGAGAGAGCACTCCAGGTCTACCCAAGCAGTCTCACTCCAACCAAATCCTTATGTTTTTGTATAGAGTAGGGACATTTTAAAACTTCTGTCAGGCAGTAAATGCTCTCTGTCATAGAGGAGATTTATGTTACCTTTCTTCTCTGTCACCTGGGCAAGAAATGAGGGGGGATCTCCTTGATTGGACACAGAGAGCAATACAACTCTAAAAAAGTGTTTAAATCTTTGTTACTTTACTAGAAAATTTGTTTTTAATGCTGGAGATTTTTTGCTCATTTCTGTTCTGATTTATACCTTTTTAAATAGACGATTAAGAGAAAAAAAAGATCCAATCGTTCCACACAATATGTAAAACCCAAATCACTCAACAATCCACAGACTGTAACACATAAATGTGCTTAGAGACTGCTTCTGTACCCCATGCAAAGACTTTCAGACAAAAGGAAACCATCAATTGGTGCACAGGTGGCAGAAGCCTAATAGAGTACCAAATGAACCACACAGATACAGTATACATAAAATATATATACTCTGTTTTTAAAGTGCCCATGTTTATCAGGCCAGTCTGATTTGGTCCATATTGCATCTCTAAAACTTAAATTATAACAACGGTGTGCATAACCCTTTTTATGGGTTGTATTTGCCTCTAACCCAGGGGGGTCTAAAGCCATTAACAACCCAGAATCAATTGAGCCTGATGCGTTTTGGGACTTGCTGTTTCATGGACATTACACCAAAGTCCTATAATCACCAGTGGCCTGTGTCAAAGAGGCTAAAACCACATGGAATGCCCACAGAGCAACCTAGATCAGTAAAAAGATAAGCAGGAGAGCCTGGCAGCAACATAGGAGCACTTATAGAGGAGGTCCAGGCTCCTGAAGAAAAAAATTAAAATCTGCACCTACAAATACAGTAGCTGCTGACTCTTAATATTAGGACACTTGCCTGTCCAGGAATCCAGTAGTGTCTTCACTCGAGCCTAGTCTTCAATCAGCTATTGGGTGCTGCCGCCGCCATCTCCACTAAGGGAAATCTGCAGTGAAGCCATGCGGCTTCACAGCCGGTTCCCTACTGCACATGTAGAATTGGGGCTGCTGCAGGGAAGAAGGAGGGGGGGCCGAACTTCTGGCTGAGTTCCCCATGACAAACTCAGCCAGGAGAGGGTACCTGTCAAAACCAGCTACCTGCTCCCTCCCCCCCCCCCTTAAAGAATGCAAATGTGGCAGCGGAGGTAGGGGCGTGGGACAGATAAGCGGAGCTTCCCCTTTTGGGTTGAGCTCCGCTTTAACAAAGAATCAGTAGATCCATCCAGCGGCATTATCCACATAGTATAAAATGATTTAACATACACCAAGGTTTAGACTCCTTACAGTGTCTCTATGCTGAAAAGGTAAACGATAGCTGCATCCACAGGCTTGATGAGACAGGTACAGAGTAAAAAGCCCAATACTTTCCTTCCTGGAGATAGTGCTGTCCATGTGAACAAATACCTAGACAATTTTGTTGCTTGACCTTTGTGGAAGGGGAAAAGCCAAAAACTCTTAACCTCCAATTTAGTAAAAATCCCATGACCACACTCTTAAGCTTTTTGGTATTTGAGTGGCTCCAGAAAAGGCACGTATTTCAGTCTTTTTATACATCTATCCCAGCATGAGTGTTAGCATACCTTTATGTTAACTTTTGAGAATAGGTCAACTTCAAATCACATTGTACCCATATATTTTGCATAAAAAAATGTTATTTTCATTTTTAGCTATGCTTTTAAATATTTTAACTTATTTCTCTTTTAATATTTTATTTTTCTTTTTTTTTTATGGGAGGCTTGCGTGTAAATTATTGCCAACAAATACCCTCTCCTTTCTGCTTTTGCACGATTCCTCCTACATGAAGCTGCTTTAAAAATATTTTCAAGTATGATGGATAATTCACTTTAAAGGTGATCTTCAGAGGAAGAACAAACATTTCTTGGTACTGCCTGCCTTAGTATATCACCATCCTCCTCTTATTGTCTGTCTGGATAATGAGAGTTCCAAATCTCTGAAGTCTTCCTTTGTTTATTCACATTATAAAAGACAGCCACATTATTTCACAAATGTTGCTGTCTTATAGGATTTTTTGATAGTCTCTTTTTTATGCTGTTGTGTAATAATCTGTTACTACAGGTTTACATTGGAATCTGGTTTATATTGTTTCACTCTCTCTTGTGTTAGTTTGTTCTTTCATTTTTGTGTTTGATATGTTTCCAATCTACACTGAACATAATTATAAACGCAACACTTTTGTTTTTGCTCCCATTTTTCCTGAGCTAAACTCCAATATCCAAGACATTTTCTATGTACACATAAGGCCTATTTCTCTCAAATATTGTTCACAAATCTGTCTAAATCTGTGTTAGTGAGCACTTCTCCTTTGACGTAAATTCTGACGAATCCGGTAGGGCTGGACATTACGTCACTCTGTCACTTCCGCTAGAGTGGTCACAGACCTTGGAACGTATCCGCACCCGGACATCTGGCTCGGACGCCACACACCCAACGCTATACTTTCTACCTAACTGTGAGTGGATATTATTTTTATTTAATAAAAGTTCATACGTATTACACTATGGAGTATCTATCTTCTGTATTTGGGGCCAATTGAGGGACCATCCTGGAGCATTGAGGACACGCTTCTCCTATACCTGCCAGGACCTAACTGATCCAGAGGGCACCCGCAGGACCATCCTACTTGCTGTGCAAGGCTTTATTCCCGTTTATGGGGAGGGTATTGCAGTGAGTGCAATTCCTTAGGGGCACGGAACACCGCACCAAGCACAGCAAAGGGCAAAGTATATCACAACACCTAAAACGTCTTCTGCTTTCACCATGGTCTTCTTTTACACTTGATATATTGGACCGCACGGTTTTCCATTTGCACACAGCACCTTCCATAAGTGTGACTTACAACACTGGTTTTATATTATAGAGAGATATCCTCTATAATCAGCACTGCTCTGGTTTTTCCTTTAAAAGACATAAGTTAAAAGCTTTTGATTTGCTTTTGCACTTTTTGCACATTTTTTGCTATTTGTATTTATTGCTTTATTGTACTACTAGTGTATATATTATAATTTTTTTAACACATGTATTTATTTGACTCACAACCTACCTGATTTCACAGTCACTTTAAAAATTGATGCACATGTCACCTTATTTGTTTATATAAATACTGTATGTCACGGGTGGGCACCAGCACTTTTATATTTATATATGGTTTTAATACATTGATTGTATAGTGTATAACCATTCACATCAACGCTATTGAGTAGAGCCATTGCCCATACCAACACACTAACTTCTCCTTTGCTGAGATAATCCATCCACCTCACAGGTGTGGCATATCAAGATGCTGATTAGACAGCATGATTATTGCACAGGCGTGCCTTTGGCTGGCCACGATAAACGCCACTCTAAAATGTGCAGATTTACTGTATTGGTCCGAAAACCAGTCAGTATCTGGTGTGACCACCAGGGCCGTTGATAGAAATCATGGGGCCCCGTACAGCCTACCTGACGGGGGCCCCCTTCAGCCCCACCCCTGGCCCCTCTCCAGACCCCGCCTTGAAACAAAGTGCAGGTTTGTCTTCAAGTGATAATTTATCATGCCACGCCATTCATAGTAAATATGTGCAGAGCGCAGTACAATCACCACACCATGCCATATTGGCATCCATATTAAATATGTGCAGTAAGTGTGCAGTGCAATGCAGTATAAAACTCATAATGAAAAATCAGCTGCTTCTGCCCGCCGCACAGCCACTCCCTCTCTGTCTCGGGCCTAACTCAGAGCTGAGCAGAGGAAGATCACTCTGCAAGGGAAGAAAATAGGCGGCAGGTGGCTGAGACTTGAAATTGAGCCACCATGAGGTTTGGGCCCGGAATACATATGCGTCTGAAATATCTAAAAAAAAAAAAGTCCCTCCACTCGCACAGGTGTCAGAGAGGGGCCCAAAAATGGCAATTACACCCCTGCTAGTAAGAGCAGCAGAGCGGGGCCAGTAGCGTCACTAGGGTTGGTGTCACCTGGTGCAGTAAACCATGGTGTCACCCCCCCCCCCCCCAAGCTCTCTCCTGCAACAGAAACTGCAAACATGCTACAGGAGACAGTCAGAGACTGATGGCATCATACAGGAGACAGTCAGAGACTGATGGCATCATACAGGAGACAGTCAGAGACTGATGGCATCATACAGGAGACAGTCAGAGACTGGTGGCATCATACAGGAGACAGCCAGAGACTGTAGGCATCATACAGGAGACAGCCAGAGACTGTAGGCATCATAAAGGAGACAGCCAGAGAGTGCAGGCATCATACAGGAGACAGCCAGAGAGTGCAGGCATCATACAGGAGACAGTCTGAGAGTGCAGGCATCATACAGGAGACAGCCAGAGAGTGCAGGGATCATACAGGAGACAGCCAGAGAGTGCAGGCATCATACAGGAGACAGCCAGAGAGTGCAGGCATCATACAGGAGACAGCCAGAGAGTGCAGGCATCATACAGGAGACAGCCAGAGAGTGCAGACATCATACAGGAGACAGCCAGAGAGTGCAGGCATCATACAGGAGACAGCAGGTATAGTACAAGTACTGTGGATGGGGTGTTTGCAGTCAGTGTAAACATCTCTGGGGAAGCCTGTCCTCCCTCTCTCTCTAGAATAGACCTGTGTGACCCCCCTCCCCCTCCTCTGTGTGCATCTATGGCAGGAGCTCTTCTCACTTACATTACTTGTCCCAGTCTAGATGGCATGTCTCCTCAGACCCCCAGCCCTTCCGTTGTCAGTGGGAAGTACAGCAAAGGTGGAGGTGGAGAAGCTGAAGAGTATAAAGTTACATCTTCCACATGCCGGAGCCTCCATGCAACTGATTGGTTGCTGGGATGCTAGATGGGCCCAGCAACCAATCATTTTGACAGGCGGTACTTGGATGTTCTGGGAGCTCTGCCACTGGTGCAGGCTTTTACCCGAAGAATATCAGACTTACTTTTAAGCTGCCCGGGCCCCCCTGCTGAGCTGAGGACACAGGGCCCGGTACAACAGGGCTAGTTGTACTGGCTTATCAGCGGCCCTGGTGACCACCATTTGCCTCACGCAGTGCAACACATCTCCTTTGCAAAGAGTTGATCGGGTTGTTATTTGTGGCCTGTGAAATGTGGGTCCACTCCTCGACAATGGTTGTGCAAAGTTGCTGGATATTGGCAGGACCTGCAACATGCTGTCGTATACGCCGATCCAGAGGATCCCAACCATGCTTAATGGGTGACATGTCCAGTGATTATGCTGATCATGCAAGAACTGGGATGTTTTCAGCTTCCAGAAATGGTGTACATATCCTTGCAACATGGGGCCGTGCATTAACATGCTGCAACATGTGGTGATGGTCGTGGATGAATGGCATAAAAAGGGCCTCAAGATCTCATCACGGTACCTCTGTGCATTTAAAATGCCATCAATAAATTCACCTGTGTTCGTTATCCATAACCTATGCCTGCCATACCATAACCCCACCACGGGCCACTCAATCCACAACGTTGACATCATCAAACTGCTCACCCACACAACGCCATACATGCTGTCTGCCATCTGCTCTGTACAGTGAAAACCAGGATTCATCCATGAAGAGAACACCTCTCCAAAGTGCCAGATGCCATTGAATGTGAGCATTTGCCCACTCAACGTCAGTTACAATAATGAACTGCAGTCAGGTCGAGACCCGGATGAGGAGCATGCAGATGAGCTTCCCTGAGACGGTTTTTGACAGTTTGTGCAGAAATTCTTTGGTTATGCAAACCGATTGTTGCAGCAGCTGTCCGGGTGGCTGGTCTCAGACGATCTTGGAGGTGAAGATGCTGGATGTGGAGGTCCTGGGCTGGTGTGGTTACACGTGGTCTGTGGTTGAGGCCAGTTGGATGTACTACCAAATTCTCTGAAACGCCTTTGGAGAAGGCTTATGATAGAGAAATGAACATTCAATTCACGGGGTGGATGGATTATCCCGGCAAAGGAGAAGTGCCCACTAACTCAAATTTAAACAGATTTGTAAACAATATTTGAGAGAAATAGGCCTTTTTTGTACAAAAAGTTTTCGATCTTTGAGTTCAGCTTATGAAAAATGGGGCAAAAACAAAAGTGTTGCTTTTATAATTTTGTTCAGTATATTTACTGGTACTATACATTTTTCATGACACCTTACTTAGGTTTAAAACCTTCTGTCTGTTAAATTACATTTTGTATTTACAGTATAAATGAATAGCATAAAATATATAGCAGAAGCTGGCATTTGTGTTAAAAAAAAAAATGGGGATGAGGGGTGCATAGAAAACATGTTCTTACAGTTGAGATTCTGCCAATGATTGCTAATGGTATATAGTACAATGCGTGATAACCTTACACAAATGGGGCACTAGGTAATTTTTGCAGCATGCTTGAATATATATAAATTAACGCTGCAAACTTTTTATAACATCCAAGTACATTTTACCACTCCATTTTCTTTTTTCTTTTCTTTGCCAGAAGACACCAAATAGCTTAAACAACTTGTGCAACAGTGTATATATTTTACTTATTAAAATATACTTAATGCAATCACTTCTACTCTTTTTATAATTATACTATAAAGCATAATCATGAATATTTCATCCTTTTCTTGATGCTCAACCGCTTTTAGAATACTTTCTAATAACTAAAGACATGACTTGCCGAATTTTAATGGTACTGAAAGCGAACCACCCTAAACTGATATGTTATTAGCCATGGTTTATGAGGTTGATGTAGATTACACATGCAAGTGATGTAGCACCAAAGGTTTGTAATTGTAGTAAATTAAATGACAGATGTATACAGTATTCATGATATGCGACCTACAATTTTATTTGAATAAAATTCTATTTTATAAAAATTTGTTGCTTATATCTTTTAGACATTTGCAATGAATATTTAGTAGTTATTTAGTAATTTTCCCCTGAAATAATATAAGGCAACATTTCAGGTGTGTATATTTAGTACAGTAATGCAGGTTACCAGCCATAGTATTTGTAGAAAATAAAAATTTTGCATCTTGTGAAGAGCTGAAGTAGAATGTTGCTTTTGAAAGGTAATTAAAATGATTTAAAAACTTTGTTATGAAAATAATATTGTGCTGGAGCAGATTGATCCCATAAGGAGAACATTGTAAAACAAAGTAATTGTCCAATACAGCAGATTAAACTGATTTCATTATTTCAGGAACAATAAGGAAATCCTGAATGCAGATCATTATGAATATACATGTATGTTTGGTAGCACTGCTGCATATATTATAGCTTTCATTCCACAAGCTAGTAAAGTTGTCTTTTCATTTCTGTTTTATTTAAATTTTTAGCGATACTTGACAGTTTGTCACCGACTTGTATGTTTTCTTAACAAAGCAGGCTAAACAAAACAGTGGCTAAGCATTGAAGTAAAGTTGAATTGTATAGTCAACATAGTAAGTCATTTTTTTTTTCTTTTTTACAAATGACATGTAAGACTTACACATTATTGTGGTATATTCCCTGATGAATGTTTGCCATTATTGTGATATGGCATAAGTGAATAAACTGTATACAGAATAGTGCACGCGTTTGGGTTACCGTGTTGGTAGTGATGTCCATACAAAAGGTATTTAAGGGTATTTGTGGCACTGTCAATGTGTAATTGTACAGTTGACAAACTGATACTTTTTCACCTAAGAAGTGTGTGCTGTTCAAACAAGCTGGGAATAATTATTGTGATGAATTCAGGCCTTCGCAATGCTGCCTGATGGATTATTTAGGTAAAATTTGTTTTGATTTGGATGGATCAATCCATCTAAATTTTGCAATCCACAGCTACTTGTGTAAAGAAAATAAATAAAGCCGCAGCTTCTCGTCACTGTGCTATAGGATCTAATCAGCAGAGCAAAGGACTTCACCAATCCCTTTAAGCTGCTGCTTGAGATGAGCAGCAAAACCAAGGTGTAAATTATTTCTTGCAGTGACAGATCACATGTTGTTGAGGCTAAGAAGTCCTAGTGTTTAGTGCATTTTTAATTTAATATTATAATTTTTAAATTTACTTGTTTTGTAGGCATGTGATATATAATCCCCCCCCCTCCCTCCCTCCCTCCCTCCCACACACGTACAGATCATTTTAGGGTATATAAAGCTTCAGCTATGTTGTACAAATCTATGTGAGTGTATAATATATACATGGACGTATGGATTTTTAAATGAACTTTTTTTGTGAATATATTCTAACAAAAAATAAATAAAAATATATATCTCACACACACAGGTCATTTTAGGATTTATTGAGCATTAAATACGTTGAATAAATGTATGTATGTGTGAGTAAATATAATCTACACATTGTAAATAGATGTATGCATTTTAATTTCTACACAGCATTAAGGCAAAATGAACAATAAAACAAAATGGGAAAATATGTATAATTTTAAAGAGCATTCCACACTAGACAGGTATTGTTGTTTATCAATATCTACAGCCCCAATTCCAAAAAAGCTTGGACACTATTTTATATTGTGAATAACATCTGGGTTTATAAGATTCATAAATCATTGCATTCTGTTTTTTTTTGTAGATTTTACACAGTGTCCTAACTATTTTGGAATTGCTGTTTTATAGCTGCAGCACAGTATATACGGTATGCAGTATCTTGGCATGGTCTGTATGCTGATTCATTCTGAATTTAAAGGTCTGTTTTGTCAATTCATTTTTAGGCAAAGCAATGGTGCCATCTCATGGCACACAGAGGAAGTGTATTACAGTAAAAGATGACACAGTAGGGTTGATTTTACTAAAGGCAAATAGGCTGTTTACCGTGTCAAGGGAATTTAGCTTTTTATAAGGGAGTTTTCCCTTAGCTTTGTGAATAAGCTGAAGCACTGCCAACATTCATCAGCCAATCATGTGTAAACAAAAATACTGTTGTTTTACACCACATTCAGGGAGCTAAGGAAATATTCCCCATAAAAACAAAAAAAATAAAATAAAATCCGCGAACTTACTTGCCTGAAATCCTAGTTTTAGCTTTTATTAAACTGATTGCATTTTTATCTGCTTGTGTGTTCACTAATTGTTTGAAGAACTGAAATAAAGCACAGTAGTATTGCCTTAACAAGGTATCATCTATCATGAATTCATAAAATAGGGAATTTGTAGAATAGTTGGTGGAGCCATACAAATCATCCTTTTTGCTGCCTAGATAAACTGTGCATTTGAAACTAATGGTTCACAGCACAGATACAGCCTGATATTAAAGAGCAGTTTATAAGAGTAGACGTTATAATTTTTGGGTTTGTGGTGGAAATGAGACCTACATATACCTTCTCCCCTTCTCATGGATTTATTGGAGAGAGCTTGAGTTCATTTTAGTCCACCAGTCCAAGCAGAACATAGCTAAGTGGTAATAATTTTGTTAGAATACTCTTAAGGGCCAGATCACACTAGAATGCACTGCGGGGAAAGCCGCGTTACTGTGGGGTTTCCTGCACTGCAATCCAACCACACTGCCCTTATGATCTGCTGCAGGGGTCAGTGCAAAGTTATCGACACCCCAAACGCAGTTCACAAATGCACCATGTTTGGCTGCACCGGATCACATGGTACAAAAGTACCATGCGATGCAGTTGCCGTACATTTCAAAAAGTTCATTTTTGGTGCAGTGCAGTTTTAGCCCATACAGAATAAATGGGGCTTAAATCTCACTGTACAGAATTGTATGGGAATCACATAGTAAACGCACATTGTTCCTGTGTGATTCACATGCAGTTTCTAGTGCAAATGGACTCTAAAAATTGCAATGTTTAAGTGGACACTGGATAGTTAAAGCGGTTGTAAACCGCTGGTTGGTTTTTTGTTTTTTTTTGCCTTTACCTACAAGGTAAAGGCATAATTTGCTAGTATGTATTGCATACTAGCACGCTATGTAAAACTTACCTGCAAATGAAGCCCTCCAGTGATGCGATGTAATCACTGGAGGCAGCGTCCATCTTTTGCTAGTCTTTCTTCCGGGTCAGGCCGGAGCCGCGATGACAGATGACATCATTGGCTGCATGCAATGTAAATATCTCCTAAACGGTACACGTTTAGGAGATATGTACAGTATCTATATGAAGGCCTTATTATAGGCTTACTTACCTAAATGTACAAATGTATAGCTTAGAGTTTACTTCCTCTTCAATGCTAAATATTTTTTTAACAAAATTACAAGAACTTTTCAAATTACAACTCTACCATAGAACTACATTTATTTAAACCAAAAATACAGGCTGATATCTACATAGATGGAATGTGTTGAGTATGCAGACCACCATGTCAGGCTGGTGCCAAGCTGTATGTCCTCCAACACCAGGAAGGCACTCTAGAGGTTTAAAATCCTGTATATAGCAGTGGTGGCCAACTAACTGCATAAAAGCCCCTGAGATCACCAAAGAGCTACACAGTCTTTCTAGCATTATATTTACTAAATAATATCAGAGACCAATGCTTCAAGAGACAATCAGATTCTACAGGTGTAGTTATAGACTGTAGACCTACTTCAAGAAAGAGTCAAAGACATTGAGTCTGTTTCAGAGGACAGCTAGAGTTCATTTCAGTTTATAGATCAATGCTCCGAAATTGGTGTTATAGTCTCCTTAAACATTTCAGCCTCCACAATTCCCATAGCAAGTTCCATTACAAAAAAAAATACATAAACAATGAAAAGTGAATACAGAAAAAGTAATACAATGTTAAGTAAATAGACCAAGCCATTTTTGCAGTAGAAGTAAAAATATGTTTCCTTTTACTGGTCTGAGTTTACTGGCTCTGGTAGTGCAGCTACTTTGGTAAAGTGCCGCAGTTTCTACCTGGTGGTTACATAGTGCCTTATGTACACTTCTTGCAGTGCTCATATGCTGCTAGCTAGAGTACTTTCTCTGAAACCCTAGGCAGGACCTACTGCAGAGTGAGGGAAACCGTTTTCAGGCTTTCCCCACATCATAGTGGCCAGTTTGTGTTACAGGAAGTAACGAATAAACAAAGAGGAGTTTTTGCAAAATGGCAATGAGAAAATGAATGTCTTTGATCTCCATATAAATAACTATAAGGCGAAAAGTGATTTTTCATGGATATTTCAATGGTTTGATCATACCTGAGCCTTAAAATAAAGTTGTCGCAAACCTTGAAAAATAAAATAAAAACATATGATTAAAAAAATGCAAATTTTCTTCTTTAAAAGCCACATGGGAAAAAATTTGGTAGATACGGATATATAGGCAGCCATTTTTATATGCAGCTAATGTGATGGGTCAGTGAAGCAACCCATTACATTAAAGTACCTACCCCTGTAGGTTTAGAGGCTTGGATAGATAGAGGCTTAGATGGATAGATAGATGGCTTATTGGCATAGATTTGTTTGGATTTATTCACTATACGCTAATTTTGAATTCCTCAGGTTTGGGGCAGTTTACTTTAAGGCAATGTAAAGACGGCCAGAAGATGTAAAATATCTTTTGTTGTGTCTGTGGATAAACCAGTGTAGGTTGCCGCACTGAGCCTTTTGTTGTGTTGGCTTTGGAGACGTGCTAATGAATAAGGACAGTAACCACAGTTGCTGCAAAAGGCACCTTTTTTTTTTCTTTTTTTTTTATGAGCTGCAGCATAAAACAAAGAGGACAGTTCTCTACAGTAGATGTCAAGGATGTACATCAATTGGTGATACCCAGGTGGTTCAAGCTATTAGGATACTGCACAACTTTGATTTTTCACAGTAAGATCAGGGACTGTTTACCTTAGTATATTTTACAGTGCTTTTTTTTTTTTTTGCATGGTGCCTTCAAGGCCAGTGCACTTGTAACCTGAGGATTTTGTAGTAGGTATGCAGTACAATGAAACACTGTTTTACAAAATGTTTACGGTGCAAAGAGCATGATTTCAAAGCACCAGCCTCGCCTTAGCAGAATGTTACAGAGAGGATGCTATTACATAGGCACATATGGAAAGCAATGCAGAGGTTGACGCATCAAAATAAGCATTTAACCCCAAAAAAAAAAATGGAAATAGTGAGTTATACCTGAATTCGATTGCTTAGAAAGAGAATCACTTCAACAGCTGAACAATGTAAGCATCTTTGTGTAGTATCACATTTATTATTTTCTGGAAAAAAAGTAATTTTGTTTTTGTTAATGTATTTTTGAGTTATGTTACCAGTGCGCTGTAATTTATAGTAATGAGCTCCAGAACAGGTGGTCAAATAGCCTGTACTGTAATTTATCAGTTGTGATATTCTGGCCTAATTAACCAGCATTTAGTAGCTCGGTATATTTCTGCCCTGCGCTGACAGATTAATAGAAAGAATGCTTGTGTTTAAATCTCTCTCAGTCTGAGAGACAGAAAACTATTTACTGCTTTATTACTATATACCTAAAGCATTGTATTGCAGAATGTATGTCTGTTTCATATTTTTACGACTATGAAAGAGAGCTGTATACACGTATTTCCCCCTAAATAAGACTAATAGTCGAATTCTTGTTAAATTTGTCCATTTAAGAGCAGCAATACCTTGGCTGAAAAAGAATCCTATATTTAAAATCTGCAGCCATTCGTGTTTGTTTTTTAAATTTATATATATATATATATATATATATATATGTGTGTGTGTTTTTTGTGAGCCGAGTTAATGCATGCCACATGCTGTAAGAAATGGCCGTACTTGAATGCAGCACAATTATTTACCTTGCTTAGTTGCTGAGAAAAATGAATATACCATACAAGCCTGGGGCTATGTCCGTAAACAGAGGAAAGGGTGATTTATGCCTGGGAAATGCAGTTCTGTAATTTAAACCAACCATTTGTGTACCCAGACTTTGATGCAGTCCAAGTGTATTTGAGGAGAAATTTCATACATAAATAGGAAGTGTGATGTGCCTGCAATTAGTGTTTGAATTTACACTTAGTCTAGTAAGACAAGTTTGAGGAGCAAGTGTAAATAACATCTGTAACTTCATTTATTTAAGGGGTTTATTTCATAGGGCCAGGAAAATACTAAATAATAGATACAAATACAGCCCATTTTCTTCTGGTAGTTTTTGATGCACCACCTTTTCTGTAAGATTTCAATGATGTATTTAAAGGTTTTTTTTTTTTTTTATAACAAATATGTTCTACCTACCTGCTCCGTGCCATTGGTTTTGCACAGAGCAGGCCAGATTCTCCTCTTCTCAGGTCCCTCTTCTATGCTCCTGGCCTATGCCTCCTGTTGAGTGCCCCCACAGCAAGCAGCTTGCTATGGGGGCACCAGAGCCGAGTCACAGCTCCCTGTGTCCATTCAGACACAGAGCTGCGACCCGCCCCCCCCCTCTCTCTCTCTCTCTCTCTCCTGATTGGCTGACTGACTTTGACAGCAGCGGGAGCCAATCGCGCTGCTGTCTCAGCCAATGAGGAGGGGGGCCGAGGGCAGCTGAGACACTCCTGAAATATCGCTGGATAGAGATGGGCCCAGGTAAGTATTAGAGGGGCTAAGGGGGGCTGCTGCACACAGAAGGTATTTTTTTATATTAATGCGAAGAATTAAGATAAACCTTCTGCCTCTACAATCCCTTTAAAGTGGAGCTTTAGCCAAAACTCTCTGGACTTTTTTCAGGTTTTTTTTGCTTTTTACTTCGGAAATTTCCTTTTGCTCTTTATCATGCAGACCCTATAGGAAATGAAAGGAAATTTCACCAGTTGGGATACAGACTGCAAGAAAAAAAATTAAAGTGACATTAAATGATATCCTTATTCTCCAAAAAAAGTTGGGATACAGACTGCAAGAAAAAAAATTAAAGTGACATTAAATGATATCCTTATTCTCCAAAAAAATCCATACACCTCCACTACGTAATGGTCCTGTGTTTTTTTCTTTTTTAAATTAAAAGAAAATGAATGGGAGATTTGGATTAGTCTGTAGAAGCTTTTTTTTAAACCAGAATATAATATTACTTTAAGATACTAACACTTCACTACTATACTAAAAAGTGCTGTTTGTATCCACACTATTTAGTAAAAATGCAAGTAGTGGATATTCCAGCTAAAACCCATATGTTTCCAATAGCAGTAATGCATTTATGTGTAAGTTTGGATTATTATTTTTATTCAGGATTTATACAGCGCCAACAGTTTTCATAGCACTTTACAACATGAAGGCAGAAAATACAGTTGCAATACAATCAGTTATATTTAACGTGCATCACTAGTTTTGTTCGATATGCTTTACTGGCTCCTGTAGTATTGAGTGAACACTTACAATATTTACATATATGTTCCTGAGCACTGTGATAGTCCTATACCTTATGATCTGTTATGCAAATTACACCTAAAGCTTAGACTCATATGCTGGTCCTTCCCTTCATGCTGCCTTTGCCTGTTTTGTTGGTCTCAAAATGTCTTGAGGAGGTCATAGTAGCCAACAGGAAGCATAGAGATTGAAGAATGCAGGCCAGACAGTCGTCTTTCAAACTCTGGTCAAAATTTGTACAAAGGCATGGGTTTGCTTTATTCAAATGCTAAGCCCCCCTTTTAGAGGAAAAAAAAAACTAAGTGCACATATAGTTGCATTTATTATTATTTTTTTATATAGGAGCCTGCAAATCTTTGCACTACCCTCAGTTAATCACAGGTGCAATGCCAGGCTCCTGCAGACTCTTCCTCCAGCTCAAAATCCCAACTGTCCCTAATGTAACAGTTCAAAATGTGGAGTTAGCCTTTTAAATGACACACTGTACTCAGAATTGCATTCCTGTGCCCATTTTATACCTTTTTTGCAAAAAGAACTTCTGTATTTTTCACTCAGTGCCATACAGACTGGCATCCACTAGAAGACATACCTCTTTGTCCCCAGTAGACCTCATGTCAGTGATTCACTAACACAATTGATTCTTCCTGCATGGAGAATCAGCCATGTCCTAATATATTTACTATATTTTAGTATATGAGTAATGATTACTGCGAAAAGGCATTTCTGGGGAATAAAATAAATATTATTTGTTGAAAATGAAAAATCACTTTGCAAACATCGGAAAGAAAAACACACATTAGAATTGAAGACTTTGAAATCGGGGATTCACAGATTGTGCTGACAGTGCAGCACTGAGCTGCATTGTCTCACATTTGTGTTTTTTTTCTTTTTTTTGTTCAAAAGAGGCCTTGGATCAAACAAAAAAAAAGAAAAGCAGAAAATAATTCTCATCGTCGGCATATGCTCCACCATTTGACCCTTGTACAGACAGTTGTATAGCCAGCAGTATGTACTTTTTATGAACTTGAAAATTTCCTTTTCTAGAGACTTGGGTATAGTTACTTTCTATAAAGAGTAAAGGATTGCCGCTACTCCCAACCAGCCCAGGTTAACAAAGGATAAAGAGCGGCCTCCACTTAATTGTCTCCACCAAACTACACAACCTGATGCATTTCGCCCCGCCCACCCGGGCTTAATCATATAGTTTCATTTACCTGGACTGGTTGGGAGTAGTGCTGATCCTTTCCTCTTTACATTTACTAACCCCCTGGATTGGTATCAGGACAAGCCTGCACCTTATTTTCTGGGACACAGGGATATGCTTTCACTTCTACTTTAAGTGGCGCTATAAAGCAGTCAAACAGGTTATAGTTACTTTCTACACACTCTATTCTATGTTATATCATGGTTCATATTTTTGCCTGTGGTTTATCATAATGCTTTTCCACAAAGTTATTTTGATTCTGTGATTAGTCCTTGCAACCTTAAGCCCCCTTTCACACGAACGATCCGATCAGATCCGCCTGTCAGTTTTTTTGGCAGATCTGATCGGATCCTCCATGCATCCCTATGGGGCAGTGGATGTCAGCGGAGACATGTCCGCTAACACCCGCTGCCATCTGCTCTGTGCACTCTGGACGGATGGAAACCCTATTTTCCATCTGTCCAGGGGATCGGATGGGATCGGATAGGCAGTCCGCTCTCATCCGATTTCCCCATAGAGAGCAGCGGGGCTCTGACACCTCCCTCTTCGCACACAGTGCGGAGACAGAGCTGTCATCCGCCTGCTCAGCGGAGATCGTTCTCTGGAGCAGAGAACGGTCCGCACCGCACAGCGGACCATGTGAAAGGACCCTAAGTCTTGGTTGACGTCTGTGCAGTGTGCTTTAGGTGCATTTTACATGTGCTTTAGGTGCGTTACCAATGAACACTATGGAATGTGCATTTTGATGAAAGTACATAAAAGATGCAGCAAGCAGTATTTTTTTTAATGTACCACACCTAAAGCGGATGTAAAATGTGTGAATAGTGCCTTATAGAGTTCTATAGTTGCAGCATACAGCAATGATTCCTAAAACTTCTTCTCTCAGCACTTCTGTAGTTGAGATGGTAGGCAGGATGAAATGTGTGACATAGCAGTGCTTATCAACAGAGCTTAATGAATGTGTCACAGAAATCAAAAAAAGTGTGCACAAAGTAAGTTTACAAAGGTTAAGATTGTTCACAGTAATAGGAGTAGGCTACTAGAATTAATTGTGGAAATAAAGGATTGTAAATTTTGACAATAAATGCATTTTAAGAAACAGGCATTGTATTGTGTACGCGCAACTCAAAATGGTTGAAATTGGGATAGAAAACTATTTTTGTCTGTATATTTGAACTTAGGTGCATATTATGTTTTACATTGATCGCCATTATTTGCTATAAAAATTTTGTAGCATAAAATAAAATAGGTGGTCAGCTATACACTTTTTCCGGAATTGTTTTGTAGTACAAATCTTTACTTCAACCAGATGTTTAGGTAATATAAAATATACTGCTTTAGGTAAGCAACAAAATGTTTCTAGCATAATGTCGTCTTTCTAAAAGTAACTCCACCAGCAATGGCTGGACTTTCAGTGAATACATTTTTTTTTTTCATTCAGGAAACAGAATCTTTGCTGTAATTATTCACATTACAAGGATATAGATCACGGGTTTGATGTCATTACTGCAAAGATATGCTCTCAGTCCATAAAAATGCCACTTCAGATTTATATTATGAAAATGTCCAAGCATTCCTTACTAGTCCTTTTTCTACTTTTTAAAAACTGACCGTTTTTAAATCGCCTTTTTTTTTTTTTTTCTTCTTGCTTTCTTCTTCTTTTTTTTTTTTTAATGAAATTCTAGAAATAGGCTTTTTTGTTTGTTAGGTTTTAATAAAGTAGATTTAAAACGTGAATGTTTTGGATAGAGAATAACAAGACTTTTATGTGTAAAAGATCTATGTTTGTAAGCATATATGGACCCTAATGTCTTCTATATGAAATGAAAAGCTAAAGTTGTATTAGTATTTCCTTTTATTGTTGGTGGTATTCCACATGTTTGCAGGTGCGGCCAAAGTAATATAAACAAAGGATGCAGATCGTATCTGCAATTTACACATTTTTTTTTCGCCTGTTGCAAAGATAACTGATGAGCAAGATTTATGTAAGTTTTTGCACTTTTCAGTATCTGCAGGCTCTTACACATTTAGTGTGGAACATGTTGATCATGTTGTGTATTTGGATCTTGTAGGCTTACAAAAAAATGTAAGCTTATGTAATGTACAGCCATCTGACTGGTAACGCCTTCACTAGCCATTGTAATCTGTGATGCAGTACAGACTTATGGAATCATGTTAGGTAGAGATATGTCATAACTTTCATACTTGAATGTAGTACCAAAAGAAACATAACTCCTGTTTAGCAGCTTTCTATGTAGGTTCAATCCCGGGCATGGGTTTTCCATCTATTCAGACACGCAGCCTGGCTCAGCCCCACCCCCTGCTCTCTGCTCACAGGTTTTAATGACAGCAGAAGGAGCCAATGGTTCCTGCTACTCTCAGCCAAGCCTGTGAGACTAGGCAGAGGAGAGAAGAGCTGCTGTAGAGGTGTACGGTGGTGTGAGATCGAGATCAGGCTCAGGTGTGTATTGGGTGAAGGGGCTACTATTAAAATGTATTTTACCTTACTCCAGAGAATGCCTAAAGGTCAAAAACATTTTACATTTACAACCACTTTAACCACTTAAAAGAGATGTATTGCTTTGTTTTGTTTTTTCTAGAATGATACTTACCTAGGTGGATGCAGCATCGGTCTGATACTGCATCTGTCCCCTGCCACCTGTGTACTGAGAACCGAGCGATCGAACACTGCTGATCGCTCGGTTCTGACAGCTCCCTGAGCAGAAAGCTGCTGACTGTCAGTCTACAGCTCCCCGCTCCACCCTCTCCTTGCTCATTGGAGTTCTGGGCTATGGAGGGGTGGGGAGCGGCCAGCTCAGGCTCTCAGCGGCTCACTGAGAGGCTGCACCAGGAGTCAATCCAGGCACTTGGCGGATTTGTTTTTAGCAGGGACTCAGAGAATATAGAGAATAGAGCAATTAATCATTGCAATACTTTTTGTCACACCCTATTTGCGCAGCGGTCTTACCAATGCAGTTTTTTTTGGAAAAAATAAACTTTTTTAAATAAAAAAAAAAGAAAACCGTAAAGTTAACCCAATTGTTTGCCATGCTTTAAATTTGTGCACGCTCATGGCGACAAACTACAGTACTTAAAAATCGCCATAGGCAACGCTTTAAAAACGTTTACAGGTTACCTGTTTAGACTTACAGAGGTGGTCTTGGGCTAGAATTATTGCTCTCACTTGCACGATCGCGGCGATACTTCACATGTGGTTTGAACACGTTTACACATGTGGGCGCGACTTGTTAAATAGTTGCATAGTTTGTGTGGCTGAAAAAAGACATCAGTCCATCTAGTTCAAGCTATGATGTGTATGCGTGTTTGCTGTTAACTGTACATTGTATACCCCTGTATGTTGTGGTATTTAAGGTTCCCATCGAATAGTTTTTTGAAACTATTGATGCTCCCTGCTGGATACGACTGCCTGTGGAAGTGAATTCCATATCCTTACTGCTCTGACAGTGAAGAACCTCTTACGTATTTTAAGGTTAAACCGTTTTTCCTCTAGTTTTAGTGAGTGGCCACGTGTCTTATTGTATTCCCTTTCTCTAAAAAGTTTGTTCCTTATGCTAGGGTCGCCAGTACAATATTTGTACATTGATATCCTATCCCCCCTCAATTATCTCTTCTCCAGAGAGAATACGTTCAGTGCTTGTAGTCTTTCCTCATAGCCGATGCCCTCCATTCCCCTAATTATTTTTGTTGCCCTTCTCTGGACTTTCTCCAATTCCAGCACATACTTCCTGAAGACCGGTGCCCAGAACTGGACAGCATACTCCAGATGTGGCCGGACCAGAGTCTTGTAGAGTGGGAGAATAATCTCTTTATTTCTGGAGTGAATCCCATTTTTTATACATGCCAGTATTCTGTTGGCTTTGCTTGAAGCGGCTTGGCATTGCATGCCACTGCCAAGCCTGTTGTCCACTAGGACCCCCAGATCCTTTTCCAACTTAGATTCACCCAGAGGTTTCCCCCCTAGTGAGTAGCTTGCTTTCGTGTTTCTGATGCCCAAGTGCATTACTTTACATTTTTCAACATTAAACCTCATCTGCCATGTAGTTGCCCACCCCGTTATTTTGTTCAGGTCCGCTTGTAAGGTTTCCACATCCTGCATAGAAGATATTGGCATGCTTAGTTTAGTATCATCCGCAAATACCGAGATTGTGCTAAATATCCCCTCCTCTAGATCATTTATGAATAAATTAAACAGGATTGGTCCCAGGACAGAACCTTGGGGGACTCCACTTTCCACACCCGCCCAATCCGAGAACTCCCCATAAATCACCACCCTCTGGACTCTTCCCCTGGAGCCAGTTCTCTATCCAGATACTCACCCTATGACCATACCTACATTCCTTAGTTTGACACCATTCCCCACAAACGCTTACTGTACAAAGGCCTTTGCAAAGTCCAGATACACCACATCCACAGGCTTACCTAGGTGGCAGCTCACTTCATCGTAGAAGGTTAATAGATTGGTTTGGCAAGAACGATTTTTCATGAATCCATGCTTATTACTACTAATAATACCGTTTTCATTACTAAAGTCTTGTATGTGGTCCCTTAACATCCCCTCCAAAATCTTGCAGGCTACTGATGTTAGGCTGACCGGCCTATAGTTACCCGGGATATATCTCGGCCCTTTTTTAAATATTGGTACCATGTTGGCTTTTTTCCAACCAGCTGGTACCATACCCGTCTGTAGACTATCCTTCAAGATCAAGAAGAATGGTCTGGCAATCACATGGCTAAGCTCTTTAAGAACCCTCGGGTGCAAGCCATCCGGTCCTGGTGATTTATTTATGTTAAGTTTCTCTAGTTTAGTTCTAAGTCTATCTTCTGTTAGCCATGGCGGTACTTCCTGAGGTGTATTATTTCGTTTAGCATTCCAAGCTGGGTTAATGTAGCCCCCCGATTCTTTTGTGAAGACTGAAGAGAAGAAATTATTTAACACTTTCGACTTCTGTATGCATTAGCTTCTGCGCACGAGCTCAGAGGGACGGGCGCTTTCAATTTTTTTTTTCCTTATTTTCGTTTTTATTTTTACACTGTCCCTTTAACCACTTCAGCCCTGGAAGGATTTGCCCCCTTAATAACAGGCCCTATTTTGCGATTCGGCACTGCGTTACTTTAACAGACAATTACGCGGTCGTGAAATGCTGTACCCAAACAAAATTTTTTTTTTTTTTTTTGCGCTATAAACAAAAAAATAGCAACAATTTTGAAAAAAATAACTATTTTTCCCATTTTTTTATATGACATTCTCAACAAAAAAAAAATGTAAAAATCAAAATTTTTAACTTTTTAGGCCAATTTGTTTTCTGCTACATATTTTTGGTAAAAAAATTGCAATAAGTGTATTTTGATTGGTTTTCGCAAAAGTTATTGCGTTTACTAACTACGGGAAAAATTTGTGTCATTTTTGTTTTTGTTTTTTTACTAGTAATGGCGGCGATCTGCGATTTTTTGCGGGACTGCGACATTGCGGCGGACAGATCGGACCACTAACTGACATTTATGACACTTTTGGGGGTACCAGTGACATTACTACAGTAATCAGTGCTAAAAATATGCAGATACTGTAATAATGACACTGGCAGCGAAGGGGTTAATACTGTTGGTGATCAAGGGGTTAAATGTCACCCTAGGGGCGTGTTTCTGACTGGGGGGGAGCGGGGGGTTGGGCTTGTGAGATGATCACAGAGACATGCAATCCTATATAGCAGGATCACATAGCCTCTGTTATCCGAGGGAGAAGGACGGACGGCTGTGTTTACATCAGCTGTCCGTCCTTCTCTGTCAGCGGGGAGAGATCGCCGGTGTCAGGCGGCAATCGGAGCTGCCTGACACACGCACTAGCTCCCCCGCTGACGAGCGTGCACGTGCTCCCCTGTCAGCAGCGTGCTTGGTCCCCTAGCTCCTTCCAGGCGAGCGCCGTACATGTACGGGACTGTGCCTGTAGGAGCCAGCCTGCTGCAGTACATCTGCGGCGGCTGGTTGTGAAGTGGTTAAAAACATTTTTTTGTTAACTTTTATTTCTATTACGAAGAATGTAAACATCCCTTGTAATAGAAATAAGCATGACCGGTCCTCATTAATGAGAGATCTGGGGGCAAAATGACCTCAGATCACTTATTTACACTTAAAAGCCAAAAAATTTCATTTTCCTAATAAAAAAATTGGCCCTTTAAGGCCGTTGGGCAGAAGTGACCGTTGACATCACTCCGGCCCTCCAGGGGCATAGTGTCGAGTGGGGTCCATCTTGCCCGGACTCAACTTCCTGCCCATCATTGCATAAGGCCGGATCGTTTTCACCACTACCGACAGCTCCATAGCTCCCAACCCTTCCCGCTGCCCATGAAATTGATCACGTGGCTAATCCACCACTGGGACCACTTTTATCAGATTCTGGATTGCCAAGTGTGTAAAAAAAAATTTAAATACTGGGGTTATGGCAGCTAGCTGTGCCATAACCTCAGTATTTAACATCAAAGTACCAACGTTAATACCTGAGGGGTGTTCTGGAAGTGGTTTAAAAGTTGCAGTTTTTCTCTAAATGTCAGTGTTGTAATCTAATAGCATGCACAATTGTACATGTTATCAGATTTTGTACCTTTTTTGGTCATCCCCATCCCTACCACTCGACCGAGCATGAAATCATTAGGCTGCTGGAGTCTTTAGTATCCCATTTATGGACCCGGTGGGACGAATTCACCTCACCAAGCAGCAATGTGGGCCCTG
Organism: Pelophylax lessonae; assembly: GCF_965119305.1. Lineage (NCBI taxonomy): Eukaryota > Metazoa > Chordata > Amphibia > Anura > Ranidae > Pelophylax > Pelophylax lessonae. The sequence continues at coordinate 667,647,547 of NC_138768.1, read as the reverse complement.
AAGAAGGACACTGCCACTCAGGACTTTTCCACATTGATTCAGGTATTTGGTCTATTTTCTTTTTTTTTTTTTTTTTTTTTACTGGTGGATACACTAAAGTAATGGGGATCTATAGTCGGCAACCTTGTTTTAAGTTTTCAAAAATGACAGCAAGCAAGAGTTGAAAATTCTAGTCACATGGCTTAGAATAATGATCATTATTAAAACAATCACACAGTTGTAGTAGGTGCTCATGGTTAGATAAAAGTGGGTGAGTTTAATGCCTAAACTAGTTTGGGAAACACTTAAAGCTGAACTACAGCAATTTCCTTTCTACGAGACCCCCATTTCTTGGGGAAAAAAACTATGCATACCTTTTAGCCTGCAGTCCTGTAGGTGGTTAGGTGATGTCACAGAAGCTTCCTCTTCTTTCTTAATGGGGGACAGACATTTCTCCTACACTGAGCAGCGCTTACATATGATGTGTAGGCGCTGCCCACTCGTGTAATACTAAGAGCCCAGCCTGCTTGTTGATGGCCACCCAGGGGATGAGATAAGTGCTGTTTTGCTCAAAGAGGACCAGTAACACTGCAGTGATGGGAAAGCTGGGGACAGCATTGGAACATGGAAATGGTAAGTAGAACTTGGCAATTTCTGTTTACAATACAGAAAGGGAGATTTAAAAAAAAAAATGGAGTTCTACTTTAATATCCTGCTTAAGACCCCAAATAATTTGTGGAATCGCTTACCAGTGCTGAATCCAGAAAGAGAACAGATACTTAAGTAAAATAAGTAAACAGTGAAGCAATTTTTACAGATTTTTTTTATTTATTTATTCGGCCTGAGCTCTCCATTATAATAAGGATGTAGAAGTTGGAGGAAGCTTTGTGTTAAATGTTTGTTGCGGAGTCTGTGAAATTGAGGCTAGTATACCGTTTTATTGAATTCTGCAATACAGTAATCCCCCGCTCCATCGCGGTTCAGTTTTTGCGGTCCCGGTAATTCGCGTTTTTTTTTGTAATGTTGTTTTACTATATAAATCATTAAAAATGAAATATTTTTCTGTTTTCCATAGCTCTTGCTCTGTCTCTTAGTATCTTTTATGTGTTTAAATGAGTTTCTATTGTTTTAAAAGTGTGTTAAAAGACCTTAAAATGCTTTTACACGTACAGTGACAGTAAAAAAAACATGCCTACAATGCATTTTAATAGGGTTTTTCTATTTTGCGGAATTTTCATTTTTCGCGGCTGGGTCCGGAACGTAGCCCCCGCAATTGAGGGGGGTTTACTGTATACATAGAACAATCTGGTATTTCACAGTGGATTTTTGGATCTGTAATCTTTGGATCTTCAGACTTGTTCATCATCTTGAATATTTTCTTAATGCAAAGCTCAATCCTTTCAGCCTCTTCTTGGGATTTGTAGCACTGCTCATAAACCTTTTTAAGGGACAAAGCTTTGTGTAGACTTTGATGTCACTGGGCTTTCCTAACAAAGTGTAGAAACATTTTAAGTGGTGCCCCTTATCCAGCAATAAGATAAAATGTTGCTGAGAACCATGACACTGTTCCACAGTCACAGCAGCTCCAAATCTTTTGAAGAGATCTGTTCTGCTTTACAATCAGCTCTTAAAAAGATATTTCCACTGATGAACCCATCTCATCAACTATGAAACATGTGACCCTTTTTATGTAAAGACATTTGAAAGTAATTGTAAACCTCATAGATGCAGTTAAATGATATATTATATTACTTCTATGCCACCCTTAAAAATATCCTGCTAGATATAAAAATCTTCTGGCTTAATAGCTGTATAGCGTTTCCAGGCAAATTTGGTATGATGCTTGCATTTTAGTATTTTAAATGTAATTTCATTCTTTTTCATGAGGAAATCAAGACAAAAAGTGCATTTTCAGGGAATGGCTTTGGCAAAATTAACAATTTAGATATTTTAGGGGAAAGATGATTTTAAATGTATAACTAACATAGTGTGCCACTTTGTTCAATTTTTTATTTTGAATAGAGCATGGAAGCGTTTTTACTCCTGTCAGGTTTTAAATACTGTCTGTGTTCTCCCTGAGATTTTTTAGTCTTTTTGTGTGACACCTGTCAGCTGGGTAAGAATTGCAAGGAAATCTTTCTTATGGAGACACAGTTAGCAATTAAAATCTTGGCAGAGGTTCTAAACCTTTCTTTATCTCCACTGCTAGAAAAAGTGTTTTATTTTTGCCTGGAGGGGATTTTCCTTACTTCCGGTCTTGTCTGACACCTGTGAAAAAGACAGGAAAGGAAAACAATCCAAAACTAAAATCCAAATTTTTTTTAGAAAGGCTTTGTAAAACATTGGTATTAATAGTGTAATTCTGTTGCTGTACCAAAGTCACATACCCATTTTTAATATTGCATTGTGGGATGTTGAATCAAAAACATTATTTATGAAAAGTAAGAAATAAAAAATGTGTCTATTATTTCACTTTATAGGGAAATTGAAATGATTTAAGATGAATTTCTTTATTAAATTTGTGTTATTAAATTCATGTTATATTCCATTTCTATTAAACATTTAACTCCTTGCCAGAAACCTGTAGATTAAAGTCAGCTATAGCAAGGTTATCCCACCGCTTTATTTTTTAACACCTGGTATTGTCAGTGCCCATGTAAATGTAAATATATATATATATACAGTGCATTGCGAAAGTATTCGTCCCCTTGAACTTTTTGACCTTTTGCCACATTTCAGGCTTCATACATAAAGATATAAAACTGTAATTTTTTGGTGAAGAATCAACAAGTGGGACACAATCATGAAGTGGAACGAAATTTATTTATATATTTCAAACTTTTTTAACCAATAAAAAACTGAAAAATTGGGCGTGCAAAATTATTCAGCCCCCTTAAGTTAATACTTTGTAGCGCCACCTTTTGCTGCGATTACAGCTGTTAGTCGCTTTGGGTATGTCTCTATCAGTTTTGCACATCGAGAGACTAAAATTTTTGCCCATTCCTCCTTGCAAAACAGGTCGAGCTCAGTGAGGTTGGATGAAGAGCGTTTGTGAACAGCAGTTTTCAGTTCTTTCCACAGATTCTTGATTGGATTCAGGTCTGGACTTTGACTTGGCCATTCTGACACCAGGATATGTTTATTTGTGAACCATTCCTTTGTAGATTTTGCTTTGTTTTGGATCATTGTCTTGTTGGAAGACAAATCTCCATCCCAGTCTCAGGTCTTTTGCAGATTCCATTAGGTTTTCTTCCAGAATGGTCCTGTATTTGGCTCCATCCATCTTCCCATCAATTTTAACCATCTTCCCTGTCCCCGCTGAAGAAAAGCAGGCCCAAACCATGATGCTGCCACCACCATGTTTGACAGTGGGGATGGTGTGTTCAGGGTGATGAGCTGTGTTGCTTTTACGCCAAACATAACGTTTTGCATTGTTGCCAAAAAGCTCGATTTTGGTTTCATCTGACCAGAGCACCTTCTTCCACATGTTTGGTGTGTCTCCCAGGTGGCTTGTGGCAAACTTTAAACGACACTTTTTATGGATACCTTTTAAGAAATGGCTTTCTTCTTGCCATTCTTCCATAAAGGCCAGATTTGTGCAGTATACGACTGATTGTTGTCCTATGGACAGAGTCTCCCACCTCAGCTGTAGATCTCTGCAGTTCATCCAGAGTGATCATGGGCCTCTTGGCTGCATCTCTTATCTTCTCCTTGTATGAGCTGAAAGTTTAGAGGGACGGCCAGGTCTTCGTAGATTTGCAGTGGTCTGATACTCCTTCCATTTCAATATTATCGCTTGCACAGTGCTCCTTGGGATGTTTAAAGCTTGGGAAATCTTTTTGTATCCAAATCCAGCTTTAAACTTCTCCACAACAGTATCTCGGACCTGCCTGGTGTGGTCCTTGTTCTTCATGATGCTCTCTGTGCTTTAAACGGACCTCTAAAACTATCACAGTGCAGGTGCATTTATACGGAGACTTGATTACACACAGGTGGATTCTATTTATCATCATTAGTCATTTAGGTCAACATTGGATCATTCAGAGATCCTCACTGAACTTCTGGAGAGAGTTTGCTGCACTGAAAGTAAAGGGGCTGAATAATTTTGCACGCCCCATTTTTCAGTTTTTTATTCGTTAACAAAGTTTGAAATATCCAATAAATTTCGTTCCACTTCATGATTGTGTCCCACTGCTTCTTCACAAAAAACTAGTTTTATATCTTTGTTTGAAGCCTGAAATGTGGCAAAAGGTCCCAAAGTTCACGGGGGCCGAATACTTTCGCAAGGCACTGTGTGTGTGTGTGTGTGTGTGTGTATATATATATATATATATATATATATATATTTGTCAGCACATAAAAAGAAATCTGAGCAATGTACTTTTTTTTTTTTTTTTGGCAGACAAATTACTGATTCAAACTGATGCTGCCAAGTTATAAACAAAAGGTTTAAAGCGGAGTTCCGGGCACAAAATCGACCTAATCGATTTTGTGCCCATCCGCTTGCTTTGCTTCACCTGAAAAGGAATTGGATAGTTAAGATTATTTTTTTTTTTACTTGCCTCGTAATTGTAGATAGAAATACTCACCTTTTTTCACTTCCTCCCTCTGTGGCCGCGGCCCGTGCCGTCACTTCCGGTTTGCAATGATTCCTGGGAGCTGAACGTCATCGCTCCCAGGAATCAATGCGACGGCACTGGCCCCGCTCGTCACTTCCGGTGCAGCGCCGCATTCCCTGCTAAACAGCTTCTGGGCATGCCCAGAAGCTGTGTAGGAATGCAGCGCCGGACCGGAAGTGACGAGAGGGGCTGGTGAAGGCGCATTCTGGGAGAAGAAGAGGACGCAGAAGAGGATCGCGCTGGCTTCAGCTGCCCACAACAGAGATGGCAACGCTATGGAAGAAATTTTATAAGTGAGTATTTCTTCTTTCAGGTAAGTGCGAACCGGGACAGATCAGAGGCTAGCCATTGTGGAATGTACTAGCCCTGACTGTCCCGGGGGTATGTTCATTGAAAAAATGTTTCTGTGCCCGGAACTCCGCTTTAAATCAGGGTATATCCAGAACACTGGTGTCACAAACATTGTGTTGTGTGTTTGTAAAGTAAGAACATTACAAAAGTGATTTGTCTTCCTGTAATTCCATTGAATTTATAAATCACGTGTGAGGCCAGATTTTGCATATTTGGATTTTGGTGCATTGTATTGTGAAGATGAGTAGAGTAGGATAAAATGTGGGAAACAAAATTTTTTCAAAGGAATGCATTTGCTTGTTTATAATGAAAGGTTTGAAAATATGACTGCCGACAATTTTAGAAGGAAAGGTTAGCAATGGCAGCCTACATATTATTTGACCGTGTACACTAAATTGATATAAAGCCAATTCTAATATAAATTTATGGATTACAACACTTAGGCTACCTTCACACCTGAACGTAGCGTTTTCGCGCGTTTTTACCGCGATTTACAGGCGTTTTTACAGGCGTTTTTTTCTGCAGGCGTTTTTAGATTGAATAGAGACCAATGGAAAATGCCTGTAATCTGCCCAAAAAGAAGCTCATGTACTTTTTTGAGCGTTGGGCGTTTTGCTTACAGCGTCAAAACGCTCAGATGTGAACAGGGGCCATTGAAATGAATAGGATTTGTCTTGTTGGGCGTTTTGAGAGCTGATCCTAGAGCAGAACTCCCCAAAAACGCCCCAAAACGCCTACATGTGAACGGAGCCTTAAAGGGGTTGTAAAGTCAGGAGGTTTTTTTATCCTAATGCAGTCTTTGCATTAAGATAAAAAAAAACTTCTGTGTGTAGAAACCCTCCCCAAATACTTACCTGAGCCCCATCCAAATCCAGCAATGTCCACGACTGTCTCAGCACCATTGGCTCCAACTGCTGTCAATCAAAGTCAGCCAATGAGGGGGACGGGGCTGAACCACAGCTCTGTGTCTGAATGGATACACAGAGCTGTGCCGGGGCTTGGGTGCCCCCATACCAAGCTACTTGCTGTGGGGGCACTCAAAGGTAGGGAGGGGCCAGGAGAGCTGAAATGGGACCCGAGAAAAGGAGAATGTGGGCTGCTCCATGCAAAACCAACTGCACAGAGCATGTAAGTATAACATGTTTGTTATTTTTATTGAAAAAAAAATAAAAAACGAGACTTTACAATCACTTCAATTCCTGTCTGCATTAGAGCCCATTCACACTAGCACGACTTGTGAGGCGACTTGTGTAGCCCCAGGTCGCTTGACATAACAAAAGCAATGTTAATCAATCAGTGCCGTCTTAATTGGCACTACTGAAGTCGCTCCGACTTCAGAAAAGGGTCCTGTACTACTTTGAGGCGACCTGTGATCCGACTGTCCCATATACTTCAATGGGAGTCGCCTCCTTATCTTAATTGACACGACTTGTTATCAGACTTTCCAGGAAGAAGAAAGAGATAAGCCAGGCATTCCCCACAGACAAAGTCGCCTGTCTCTTCAAAGTAGTGCACAAGTCTCTTCCAAGTCTCTTCCAAGTCTCTTCCAAGTCTCTTCCAAGTCTCTTCCAAGTCTCTTCCAAGTCTCTTCCAAGTCTCTTCCAAGTCTCTAAACAAGTTTCTTCAAGTCACGGGGCGACTCTCTGGTCGTGGTAGTGTGAACCGGCTCTGAAACTGTTAAAGTACCAAATTTATCTTATATAAACTTTGTTTTTTGTCCAGCTTTTTTTCATGGGCAAAAGGCTCGTTGATACATTAATATGAAGGAACAATGGTGTGCTTAGTAACAATCTTAATAGTAATGTATGTGTACAGCTAAGATAGACAGAGAAGGGAAGGATGCAAATCTCTTTTTTTTTTTTTTTTTTTTTTTTTTTTGCGCTGTTTGTGTCCCGTTGGGGAAACTTTTTCACTCACTTCCTGTCCCAGAGACGCAACAGTAAATGAGTGAAAATCTCCCCAATTTTGGATTTCCCATCGCTTATTGTCTCTGTGACAATCATCACGCCATCAGGAGAGAAGTGGGAACACAGGAAGCATTAAATACCTGACAGAGGTTCTAAGTATTCTCCTCTCTATCCAAGATTGCAACAAAAAAAAAGGTTTTAGCAGCACTGAAAAAGGTGCTAAGCGTATCCCTGGCAGGTATGGTCCAGTGTCAGATAGCAGAAAAAAGGGGTTCTAGTGCAGACCCTGTCTTTCTTTCGAGCTTGGTCACACTTGTAACCACTGTAGCATATGTTCCTACATCATTTGTGATTAGATAGAGTAATAATTTGCGCATGCCAGACAAATAATGAAGTTGCACCACTGGATATCCTCATGAATGTATTTTAAATTACCATAAACATATGGCTTGGTGTTATAGGCTATAAGGCGTACTAATGCATTTCACACTTATTGTTCTTTGTTAGATAATAGTTATATTGAGCATACCAGTTATGTTTGATTCAAAGTGAAAAAAAATATGCTACCAGTCAGTATCCATTGTTCATTAGAAGCTGTTACAATATCTAACCACATACAGTAAATAGTTTAAAAAAAAAAAAAAAAAAGTAAGCTGATACAAAGCAGACTATATATCCACCTTTATAGATTTAGACCTTGAGTGTCTCTATCACAAAGCTCATTCAACAGAAAATGAATTAGCCTTACACGCTCCAATGCCAAGCCATGCATTATCTGTTAATTTTAAAGGGGGCCTGACCTTACAAAAGATGGGAGAAAGCTGGAATATCTACTTTGAGTCACCAGTAAATTTTTGCTGCATGCCTTGGGTACCCCTGAGCCCTGCACAGTATGTAAACCTTGAAAACATCTCTTCTAGGTCACAGCTCGGGCACCTCTCCCCTCACTACCACACACACACACCTACTTTACACTTTACTATATATTTGCCACTTATATCAATGTAGGTCACTGATGTACCTCCATTGCATTGTTGGATGACTGCAATCTCACTATTGTTTGGTATAATTTAAACACCTCAGATTGCCTAAGATACTGCCGGGACCTTGGTTCTTATTTGTACCCATTTTGTGGCTTCATGAAAGCTGGAGATGCGGGGGAGAGGTGCTATTTGGATGGATCTTGGTTCCTCAAGCAGCAGCAGAGTTTTAGACTGAAGTTATCTGCGCTGTGACTGCTAGCAAACCAAGTTTGATGTACCCAAACCCTAAAACTTAGAAACTGTAACTGGTGTACTACCAGTAAATATGACAAAAAAAATAGAAAAAATGTTTTAATAAATAAAGGAGCATTTAATGTGTCAAACGTGGGGTGGAGTCTCAGTGCCGATGTCATTCTGCTGTACGATCCCGGGTCATCAGCAGCTCTCTGAGTTCTTTGCTGGGTTTTCACTGATACATTGTTTTTACTTAATGGTTTGCTTTGTTCTGTAATAAATCAACATCCACTTATACACTATCATTGGATATCTGTCGGCTCCTCAGCAAGCTCTATTTATTCCAGTGGGGGGAGTTCTTTGCTGCTGTTAAGGAGAATTCGTTCTGGAGTGGATGTGCATAGACCTGGCGAGGATTTGTGCCTGTGAAACATGCTGTGATTGCCATACCTGTTACAGCTTATGGTCTGGTGACTGTACAACGAACCAAGGCGGAGCCACTTGGTATTTCTATCACATGGAGTGGATCTGCGGATGGTGCAAGATATGCATTTGAACATATATATATATATATATATATATATATATATATATATATATATATATATATATATATATACACATTACCAAAAGTATTGGCACGCCTGCCCTTACACGCACATGACCATTAATGGCATCCCAGTCTTAGGCTGGCCATACACTATACAATTTTCTTGTTCAACTTTCCTTTAGATTTACCAAAACCATGTAATATAGGGTCAAACCTAAACACTTTCAATTTGTATGCAATCAGGCAGGCCCTTGCACTACATAGTTAAAGGTAAATCTAAAGGAAATTGAATAAGAAAATTGTATAGTGTATTGCCAGCCTTAGTCTGTAGGGTTCCGTATTCAGTTGACCTACCTTTTGCAGCTATAACAGCTTCAACTCTAATGAGAAGGCTGTCCACAAGTTTTAGAAGTGTGTCTATAGGAATGTTTGACCATTCTTCCAGAAACGCATTTGTGAGGTCAGGCACTAATCTGGACAAGAAGGCCTGGTGCAGAGAAGGCCTGGCTCGCAGTAACTTGACTGGCCTGCACAGAGTCCTGACCTCAACCCAACAGAAAACCTTTGGGAAGAATTTGAGTGGAGACTGCGAACCAGGCCTTCTCTCCAACATCAGTGCCTGACCTCACAAATGCGCCTCTGGAGGAATAGTTAAACATTTGCGTAGACATTCCTAAACCTTGTGGACAGCTTTCCCAGAAGAATTAAAGCTGTTATAGCTGCAAAGGGTGGGCCAACTCAATATTGATCCCTACGGACTAAGACTGGGATGCCATTAAAGTTCATGTGCGTGTGTAAAGGCAGATGTCTCAATACTTTTGGTAATATAGTGTGTGTGTATAGATAGAAAGAGAGAGAGAGAGAGACACACTTCTATTTAATAGAGACTTCATATTCAGCACGTTGAACACTGTTAAAAAAAAAAAAATCTCTGTTTTTTTGTCATATTTACTGGCACTGCATCATTTCATTGGTGATCAGCATTGATTTTATTGGTGCGGCTGCTTGATTTTTTTCTTCACCTGATGTTGCATTGATTAGCCTCTATTTCTGGAGACATCACCTCTGTATATTTGGTTTATATAACTCATTTACTTGAAGTGACTACCCTCAGGTGATATACAGAGATGAAACAAACATAAGTTGTACCTGTTTATCTGTTGCCCTCTCTTCTATACAGCTGTTTAAAGTTCACACATCAAAGTGTATTTCTTAGCTCCAGAAGGCAGGGGGCAGAGATCTGATGTCAGGCACAGCACAACATAGAGCACAGAGCGGAGTGTAATCTGAGACCGGAGTGGAGGAAAAGGACACATCCCCCTTCTATACGGTCTTGTAGCAAAACATGCACAGTTGAGCCTTTTAATGACCTACTGTGTGCTGGAGAGGGCGTCTCCTGGCATTGCTTAGTAGTGAGATTAAAGTCTAGATTTCTTTTTTAAATTAAAATAACAAACATGTTATATTTACCTGCTCTGTGCAAAGATTTTGCACAGAGTAGCCCTGAAGCTTTTCTTTGGTACCCCGCCGACACTCTATGCACCTCCTCTTCTATGTGCGCCCCACATAGCAAGTGCCAGTAGCTCCTGCTGCTGCCCGAGCCCCTGTGAGAAGAGGATGAGAAAGGAGAGAAGACTGCAGCTGGGCACAGCACTGGATCCCTGACAGACTCAGGCAAGTGTTTGGGTGGAGGGGCAATAGTTAGTGGGGTGCTTTTTTACCTTAATGCCGGGAGTGAATTAATGTAAAAAAAACCCAGCCTTTAAAACCGCTTGAACTGTCTGAAATGACTCCTGCAGATAACAGGAGGCGGAGACACAGGATTCACAAAAGATGCTTTGGATTGAGGCATGTACATAGTATAGAAGTATATGCTTTCTTAATTTTTTCATTCAGATGTTTACAACCACTTTAGGAGGCCTAAAGTAAACTTGTACCCGACTAAGAAATGTATAGATATTTTAATACATTTTCTCTGTAACTAAATAAAAAAAAGTATATTATGTTTTTCTAATTTGCTTCTGTGAATACATTACCATGTGTGTCCTCTTTGTAGGTGGGTAAGGAGATGTAACTGAAGGTAGTGTAGCACTGCTGTGTGCCGACATACAATTTAATGCTTTATTTTCCCCTCAGTCCCTCCAGTCCCAGGATTTTATATCGTCAGTCTTTTCTAGATAAATAATATTCTTGCTGAGAAATTTATGAAGTCACATACACATTTAATTAAGAACTTGAATTACACGGTTCTGTGCCTAATGTGACTTGATTCTGCTGGAGTGTTTATGGTGAGAGGTATTATTTTATTTTAGCTCAGTGTGGCACATAATGTTTTATGGTGTGCAGTTTTGGCAGTGAACACTAAGCTTTGATATGAAATGGCAAAATGTTTCTTTTACACTGACTGCACTACTAACACATACGTTTATTTAAAGTGGCAGTATGTCGTACTCAACAATGATTTAGTGTAGTCCTTCTTTTTAAAGTTACTGTATGCTAAAAAGTTAACTCTTATGGAAAAAATTTTTTTATTTAATAAGAATATTTTTTTCTCATGTATTTCTCGTACCAAAAAAGTTACAACTGCTAATTGGCTTTGCCATATACTGCACTTAACTCAAGGTTCCATGTAGCACCCTCCTAGCATAGGATGCTAGGCAAATCTAGTTTTTGGCTCTATCTGCAGTCAAGGAAGTAATGAGGGTTTGTTTTAGTCTGTTCAGGGTTTCACAAGCTGGGAGTTTGCTTTCCCCTACCTCTGGTAGAAGCTTCCAGAACATAGGGGAAGAAATTCAAATGACCAGCCTGAATATCTGTCATGGCCTGGCCAATCTCTAGAAAGGAGTGACCATAAATTGGCTGGGGAGGTGATAAATAGTCTGACGCTCTGGAGAGATTGTTCCTTCTCCCCAAGAGGATTCCAAAGTCTGTGAGGCTGCTGCCATGAGGCAGCCCATGAATTGTAGCTGTTCTTCATGGCTGAGGGCCTGGATGGATCTCCTGAGAAGCTAGCTGTAGTACTTTGCCAAAAAGGAATCTGCTCTGGAGGGAGATTGTCTACCTCCCTGGACTGTGTCCGGAAGAAGCTGGTAGGAGGCAGCATTCCTGGGGACTTGTGAGTAAAGACCCTGAATTGATTTCTGAAGACTGTGCTTTTTGAGATAGAAGTGCCGAGGGTAGTTTGGACTGAGGCAGCGCTCACAGGGCTTCAGAGTACTGGCCTTTCTCCTGTCCTCAGCAGAACCCTATGGCGTGAGTCTAGAGGAAGGTGTTACCTGTTACTGTGCAGTATTCTGGAAATGGCACTGGGTACTGTTAGTTGTGCAGTAGCACAATGTAACCAGCTGCCAAAGGAAATTGTCTCATGGTCTACAGCTGTGAGGCCTTAGACTGTTCAATGTTCATAGATCACTTCAAGAGAAGATTGTCCTCTCATAGCTATTCACTAAATCAGTTTTGGAACATCCTATGCCCTAACCCCTCTCCTGTTTAAAGTTCTTCAGGCAATAGGATATCAAAAAGATAACCCATAGACTGAATTATTGGAGCCAGAGTATCTGGACTTATGCTTGTGGTGGTGGGCAGCCTCTGTACTATTGGGGACATACACATAGAACATCAGACTCCTACAATTCTTAGCCAAGTCAGCTTTGACCAGTGAGGTTAGAAATTGAAAGGTGTTCAGTTATCAATTTTTTCAAGTAAGAGCTTATTTACTTTATATTTTAAGAAATAAAGCAGTGTTATTTGTATTGTACCTTCATTTCCGTGGCCCTGGTGTAATTGCTTTTGCTGCTAAATAGGCTCATCAGTACTGCAGGATGATGATATCATTCCTGTCAGACTTAGACTTTGCATTTCATTTTATGGGCAAGAGTTCTGATAATCTATTCAAATTTAAAGAGACCCTGTCACCAACTTTCAAAATGCAGGTAAAAGCTCAGAAAAAAATCACATTTTAAATGCTTTATTTTCTTCCTATTTACTTGCACTGTGCCTTTGAATTTGCTTGAAAGTTCAAATATTTAAGGAGAGTAATTTCCTTTGTATAGCCTCCACTCCACTTATAGAGTTGTCTTACTGTCTGTGCTGGCCCAACATCTGCCCTCCACCTTCTTCTTATCTCCTTACATAACCTTTTATTTAGTTGCTGGATGTGGAACTCCGGGGAATACTAATGCCATAGAGTGACATTTAAATGACAACTGTATGGCTGATGGGGCTGCTGACGTCATATTAAAGACACAATTTTAAGGTTTTTGTATATCTGCATAAAGGAGGCTTTTACAGGTAAATAACATGCAAAAAAATACAGTAATAGCGTATACATAATATGGCAATGTTTTTGCTGAAATTAGTAGTCTGGCGACAGGGTCTCTATAACAATAGAAGACTGGAATTCCCATCAATGGATTGCAGCAAGCTTCATAGCTTAGGTTCTATTAGGACCAAGGCCTTGATCTACATGTACTCAATGAAAGTCATAGAACTCTGCTCCTACACTCTTTTCTGTCTTCTGTCCAAAATTGAGCACTTCAGCAGGAATCGATTCTAAATTTGCAGTTTAGTTAAGACATCTAATGCTGAAAATGGCATTGGCAGTTTTCTGGTTGCAAATGTGAGTTACAAAAACTCACACCAGCTAACTTTATAGTAAAACATAATGAAGAAAAAAGTAATAAATATTACACACACTTATATAAGTGTATATTATGTAGTTGTATACATACATAACCCTGTCAGGCTTTTTTTTTGTCATCTTTGTCCATATTGAGAGATTTTCCTTCATTTCATGTTCTGTAAACGCAACAGGACGTGCAAAGAAACTTCCCCAAAGTGAGTGAGGTCTGCTCTTAGTAATTTAGTCACAGAAACAAATGTACCTACTGGAAACTTTCTACTCTATGCAAGTTATTTTTTTCCTTTTTCCATAGTGCTGCATTTGCTAAAACTATAGGTTTCATTCATCACAGACACTAATGTAAGTTCCAAACTTCCAATGTTGAAAGTGGCTGGCTCTTATACAGTGAATGATAGTTGGCCGCTAGCCCTCCACCTTCCTCACCCCTCAGTCATTCACAAAACATCTTTTATTTTTTTTCACAGAAAACAAGGCGTTCCCTCCTCATCCATTCACAGATTTGAAGGTGTATTTAAAGAGGAGCAATTACAGGCAGGGAAAAAAACCACCAAAGGGGCGTTTTGAGAGGAGCTCTTGAGCAGAAAAAATGCATGAATGCGCATACACGCATAACTCATCCATGTGAGTGTAAATGTATATCAGTGGTCAGAATAAAATGTAACTCTGATCAGTAGAATGCATTTACACTCAAACACCATATGCACATAATATCAGAGGTGTTTTTTCTGACAAATTCTGGCAGAAAAGTGGCTGCTTTGTGCATGAGACCTTAAAATGAGGGAATAGCAAATATTTTCAGTTCTTATCAGAACAGGAATAGAGGGGAAAGCATCCTATGGGAGACACTGTTCACAGTGCTAACTCTCTTAAGATCAGGATTTCCATCAATTTGAAGTGATTTGACGCACTTCCTCTTTAATCTTCAGATATAAAAGTGAAGGGAAATCTACCCAATGGAACACAGATGCAAAAAATAAATAACTGATGGCGTTTGAACCATTCCCTAGTCTTCTACTACTATATACTGTATATGGTGTGTTCAGTCAATCTTGGTAAAATAATTAAAAACCTTTATGCAAAAATGCCTATACATTAAAACTAACACAATACAATTTTTAAAAAACTTGTATGACACTGGTAAATTGTAACGTAAGTAAATACCTTACCTACAATTCACAATTTTAATATTGCAAAAAATCCCCACGCCCCATATGAATGTTTTTCTCTGCTCTATTCTACACTACTGCTACTTTTTTATGCTACCTTTTCCTTCTATCTATAGCACTTCTTGTGAATAAAAATAGACATAAAGTATTTGTAAAAAAAAAAAAAAAGCATATATTTTTCATTTTATTTTGTGCATGTGATGCTTTCAGTGATCCCTCTCACATGTATGTATGGACACAAGCTCAGTATAAATGTGTGTTATGTAGTGATTTATTATGTTGGTTATTCTTTACCATGCTCACTTCACTCACAATGTGATATATTGTACATGTGAGTCTCAGTGAGGCTTTCAAGACTTCCATGACCTTTTTAGCAACAAATGACAACCAGGTAACTAAAGTAGCAACTTTTTTTTAAAGTTGATATCCTGAGTTTTTTCTGCGTGCAAAAGAGAGATGTCTTTTTCAATTACAATGTCGCACATTTGTAGCATAGTCAAGATAAAGAACCTCTTGATCTTTTTAAACTACTCACATGCCGACAGTATAATTTCAAAAAATGGTCTCCCTCCCTCCTTCCTCTTCCAGGTTTTGCAACATGAAAAGAAAAAAACATGTGCAAAACATTATTTGAGTTCTTAGCTGTCTGTCTGTGGTGGCTGTTACCCCTCACCCTCATTATGGGGCTCTCCCCTCCCTTTTAGTCTCACAAGCCACTTACGTGTAGCTGCATACAACACACAAATCAACCATAAATATAGTCTGGTGGTTGGGGTGTCTGTACTAGTAAATTCCAGGATATTAGCAGAGCTGTAAGAATATCATCTGCTAAATATGGCATGGCTCCTTCACTCCAGTCCTTTTGGGTCATTTACAAAAAAGGATTTTAGGGAAGACATGAGGCTTTTGCTTGGTGAAATTTACCATACCCAAAGTATTGTCCATTAAATAAATCATTAAACATTATTCTACATTTGTATACTTTACACATATTATTCACCTCTCTATAGATCACACGGATCCAGTTATATCATTTCTGGCATGAATGGAGTTTTCAATGTTCCATGCACATAAACATAAACGCAAATCTCGTCAGAAGGGAATCAATCTTGTTTTTGGGTTGTGGTAGGATATTACTCATGGCAAAATTTGGTCCCAGGAACCCTGTGGTCAAAGGCAAGGGTGCAATTTACTTTATCATTGTGCTTAAGATAATGGTTCTGGTGCAGAAGCAGAGCAGCCTGTAACAAGAGACATGTTAACAATGCTGGCTCACATCTGAAAATGAAAGTTTCTTGCCATACGGATAGTCTGGCTTCAATATTTTCTGATTCAGTGACCTGTGACAATCATGCAAATCAGGAAAAGTCTGATATTCCTATGTGCGTACTTATTTCATGCAAGGCATTCAAAATACTAAGACCGGTTGTTCAGCATGGCAGCCAGGCAGCATAATTAAAATGAGAGGAGAGGTCAGCGATGGCAGCTTTCATGTTTAATGGCAGATTTACAAAGAATATGCATATATATAATAGGGGCACAGTATGTGTGTGTGTGTGTGTGTGTGTGGAGAAATATATATATATATATTTATGGAGACTGTACAGTTGCAATACAATTCAGTGCAAGAGGGTTAGTAGGGCCCTGCTACTATGCGCTTACAATTTCATAGTATATCTCGGCATAGGCAAAAACTGTTTGTTTCTTTTTAGTTTTTTGGATGTGGGGGGGGGGGGGGGTAGGCCTTCTGTCAAGTTTTTCTTTTTAATGCTGTCTGAGTTTCCATTAGGGAGATTCACCACTTTATTTGTACTTATGACTAGTCTTGCCAAAATAGGAAGTGATGGGGTAAATCCAAAATGTTGCAGTTGTCCCCTGAACAAGAAGTTAGGGGATATCTTCCAGTGAGGGCACTTGATACAGAAACAACTGCCTTAAAATGTTACTAAACCCAAGACCCTACATTCACTCTATATGGTCCCCCACAGCACTCAGAATATGGAAATGCAATTATTTTAGTAAATATAACCTACTAAATACCTTTTCTCATCGGCAGAATATAGCAATCTTGCGACTTCTATCAGTGTCTGGTTAAAACTTGTAGGAGGCATTTTCATTCTCCTGTGGGCTATGAGGCTGCAGGACCCCTGACCCTCTGTCTAGACAGTGCTGATTGGCCCTGTGCCGATCACATGCACCCTC
Organism: Pelophylax lessonae; assembly: GCF_965119305.1. Lineage (NCBI taxonomy): Eukaryota > Metazoa > Chordata > Amphibia > Anura > Ranidae > Pelophylax > Pelophylax lessonae. Next base: position 667,630,914 of record NC_138768.1, on the reverse strand, counting down.
CCTAGAAAAAAAAATCTCCCTGGCAATACACACCAAACTGAGCATGTGCACAGTGCCCCCAAGGCTCAGTTTTATCAGGAGATGGAGTGGGGACTCTGGAAGAACGAGAGGGTCAGAGAAGACAGGAGCAAACAACCTTTTTACATAATGCGCAGGATTAACCCCTTAGGCTCCACAATGAGTATAACAAGCATGCTTTACTACATATGCAGATTGATTTTACTGTTGTAGGTTTAGTAATCACACACTTTCACTATCTTCCTGTTGCATCTCTGGGATAGAAAGGGAAGGGAAATTTACACAAATGTATCCAATGGCATAGACAGCAAAAAAAAGTACTCTCAAAAACGAAAACAAACTTTTGGTTATACATACACTTTTAGGGGTATACTTATAAAGCAGTGAATCTGGTACATGTGTTTTTAAATTAAATGATTGATTCGCCACCAGTGAATATTTGGTGAAAGCCTCTTTTGCTGTTTTATAAAAAAAAAAGGTAACTGACCCACAGTTTTACACCCCCTACCTGAAATCTAACATTGCAGCCTTACAGGGTTGTACACATGCTTTTCTTCATGGCCATGGCATTTTTATCTCAGGTTGCAGGCGGCAATTCCTATCAGACTGTCCCATTAAGAGCGGTGGGGCCACACTGCATCTGTGAACCAAATGCTTGCCTACAAGTTGCAATGTGGTCCCACAATATAAAATTGCCACTTGTCAATTTGAAAATAGTAACAAAAATAACAGGCTTTAGGAAGCGGCTGTAGCACCTCTTTGAGTGCCTGTCAGCTGCTGCTATACCTCCCTCTGAAAATGGATCCTCTATGAATCACTCTCAGATGGTAGGTAATCTTTCCACCTGTCTAAAAAGAACACTTAAGGCTTACAGCATGCTATCTCCCATCTGTGGCTTATGTTGCTCATTTCTGTTAATCTCTTAGAATTAACCCCTCCACCAACCCTTCAGACTTCTTATTACGCAGACATTAAAATGTACCTAAATGTAAGTGTATGAACCTAAATGTAAGTGTTTGTTCATGCCATTCACTGATACTGCCATACCATTGCTTAGATCAAATGAGGGTCTCCTCCCCTGTATAACCTCCTTTAGTTATTGCCCCTTTATAAATGAAGCTATTGTTGCCGTTAGGTTAAAAAAAATGGGTCTCTTGTGTGTCCCAAGCCTAAATCTGGTAATCTAGTCATATGGATTTAGATTTCCATTCGGACAAATTCTAAAAAGGTTGCGCTAAATCAATTGATACAAATTAGAAATATGAAATTCAATATAGTGAAAAATGTCCATAGCTCATCAATGTGAAACACCAGTGAAGTGAAGAGTATCTTCCAACATATTGCTCCCGCAAATGATTGATTTATGATTATAAATGATAAATGATTATTATCACCCAAAGTGAAGTTCCTCCACCAAGATAGGACAGGTCTCCTTGTTATGGTAAGAGGCCATCCTATCTTGGTGGAGGAACTTCACTTTGGGTGATGATAATCATACACTTGCGAGGGAATATGTTTGAAGATACTCTTCACTTCACTGGTGTTTCACATTGATGAGCTATGTATGGACATTTTTTCACTATATTGAATTTCACATTTATGATTTGTATCGATTGATTTAGCTCAATCTTTCTTTTTCTTATTGTCTATTTGTGTTGTCACACATATTGTTGCTACTTGTTTCTGTAAGCACAGGTATTTTTTCTATTCCATTTATTAAAGGTAATTTGTCATTTAGCGAAATATCTGATTGCTGGGAACTGCCATTGTCTTACTATCATTCTGTATACAAGTTCCAAGGCGGATTAGCTCCTTCAAAGTGATGATCAACAGGTGCATAACTTCCATGGAATTGGCATGCAGCTTGTTTGTCAGACAATGGCAGCTTCCTCCAGAAAGGTATTTAGATTGATGATACCTTAACTTTAACTTGAAAACTATAGAAGGAAAGCAATGCATTTGCCCTATACATAGTATGCAACTGACACAAAAAAAATATGATGGTATGTCTTAGTTTGTGACTGTTGCATACTAAACTCAGGCCAATTCGTATGCTCACTTTTCTGTTTTTTATGGTAATCCGTAGCTTGTGGTGTTAGCATGCCCTGTTTTTTTCCGATGGCGATGGTTGTATCTGCTGTATATTCCTATTTAAAACATGCAATGCAAGCAGTAGGTTTAAATGTGTCCCCCCCCCCCCCCCCTCCAACAGCTGTTTATACTTCTCTTTCCATTGCACCCTCAGTTTTCTCTCACACACAGGATTGATAAGAGGAAGCGCCAGTGTAAATTTTCGGTTGCTTTGGTTGAGGCTAAAGCTGGATACACTATACAACTTTTGTTGGTAGATTTACTTTAGATTTACTTTCAACTATGTTGTGCAAGAGCCTGCCTGATTGCATATACATTGAAAGTGTTTAGATCTGACCTCATATTATATGGGTTTGGTAAGTCTAAAGAAAATTGTATAGTGTGTATCTAGCTTTAGTTATTGCTAAGGATTTTTCCCTCCCAACATTACAGCACTGGTGCCTGACAATTGCCACTCAGATACACACTATACAATTTTCTTTAGATTTTTTCCTTTAGATTTCCAAAAGCATATAATATGAGGTCAAATCTAAACACTTTCAATTTGTATGCAAACAGGCAGGCCCTTGTACTACATAGTTGAAGGTAAATCTAAAGGAAATCTAACACAAAAGTTGTATAGTGTATATCCAGTTTAAGTGCTACATTGTGGAAGAAAAGAATGAGTGTCTTATACCCCCTTATACTCAAAGGTACCTGCTATTCTTCTTTGATCCAAGATGCTGAACTGAGCCACAAGGAAGCATGCAAAGTATTAGCAGATATGGTGGCCATTTGAAAACTCTCACATTAGTTTACTAAAAACAATAAAAAAAGGCAGAGGGTCGGAAAATAAAACAAAAAAAACAGACTATTTCTGTTGAAGTGAATTTTTAAAAGGGTCAATCTTTTTAAACTGAATTTTTAAAGTGGAAGTTTCAGTAATGCCACCAATAAGAACACTCATTTTAATATGTGTTGGCTGCAGGCGGACACCATTGCAGTTCTGTTTACATTTCTCTTCCTTTATTTTTACAGATGAATTTGCTACTCCTCGAGCAATCCTGACTGGCCATGACCGTGAAATCACCTGTGCTACGGTTTGTGCAGAACTTGGCTTGGTGATAAGTGGCTCCAAAGGTAATTTTTTTTTTTTTTTTTTTTTGAAGCTGAAAATCTGTTTGATGAAATTATGTAGCATTCATGTGATACCATTGTACTGATTCCTTTTATATCTTATGTTTCAGAAGGTCCATGTCTGATACATTCTATGAATGGAGACCTTCTGAGAACGCTAGAGGCTCCAGAAAACTGTATCCGACCAAAAGTTATCCAGGCCTCAAGAGAAGGGCATTGTGTTATATACTATGAACGCGGCCTTTTCTGTGTGTTCAGTGTAAATGGAAAACTTCAGTCCACAATGGAGATAGACGACAATACACGGGTATGAATGCTCCTACCCTTATCATTCACCTAGATCATATTTCTTCTAAATTGTTAGAAATGTTAACTCGGACTCTGTTCGAAAGTTAGCTTTTTTTTTTTTTTACCATTTAACCTTCTCTTGTGGGTACAGGAGTAGTTACTTTTGTTCTTCTGTGATCCAGGGTCAGCTGATGGTGGGCTATTGCCTGCTATCAGCAGACTAGTCAGAGCTGCTTCAGGCTCTGGAAGGATCTGGACAATATTGTCAGAATCCATCCGTCTGCTTGATCAACGGCTGTCTCCAACTCTCAGCACACAGCTGGGAGCCAGAGTCTGCTGTGCCCAGCACATCCCCAACCCAGTTTTCAACTAAGTGTTAGAGGAGCAGTGCAGAGAGTGGTGACTGGCAGTCACTGCTCTCCACTTTGAGCAGACCCATTACTGAACGGTCAGCGGTCATGTGATTTTGAAAGTTATTGATCTTTAGGCCAACGTGGGACAGCTGCAGCATAGAGGTGAGTATAGATGTTTTTTTTTTCATAACCCTTGACTTCTTTAAGTAATCCACTCAGAAATATCTTCCTGCTGGTCTGAGCACCTATAGCCCTCATATCACCTAATACTTCCAGGGTTGTTATTTACTGTCTTTTTTGGCTGTGATGTCTGCTCACATTTGCCATGGCCTGCACTCCGATCTACTCAGTCTGGTTAGTATGTCGGGGTGTTGCCATACAATAGAATGGCAGCTTCCTGAGTCCTGCTCCAAAAGGACTGTCCTCCTTTGAAGTTTAAGTAAACCCCTACAATGAATTTCTCTTATTAGTTAACTTTTTGTGTGTTTTTTTATTTGAGTAACTTTTTTTTTTTTTATATTCAATAAATGTAAAAAAAATACTTGTTGATCATGTATGAAATTCAGAGCTGAGCGATAAAACTTCTTTCAGGAAAATTCCTCTGCGATGGTTGTGATGTTTGCCCAGATAGTCTCAACCTGTAGAACAGAAAAGGAAAAGAAAAATGTAGGTTGTCACTGAGATCAGTGATCCATGTTACAGCCCTGTTTTGTAGTCGGTGCAGAATCTGTTCTCCTGTGATGGAAGAATAAACCCAGTCTGTTACCTCACAAAGGTCAATTAGATCAAAACCTGTATTGAAAAATGACACTTGGACAATGATCTTTGAAAATAAATTGGTTGCTAGTGGGCAGTGCAGACTATTTCAGGTAGTTCTTCTTTTCAGATCTCCATACAGTAGGCCGCACCACCAAAAGGATCAACGCGCTTCTTACCAGAGAGAGGTGAGAAGCATGTTGATCCTTTTGGTGGAGCGGCTCTGAGACACCTTCCTTTCTTTATGTGACAGTCTGATAATTTCTGTAACTGGTGCAAACACACTCTTTGGGACAATTTGTTTGCATGGATTGCATATTTAATTTGGGCTTTGTTTTTTTTTGGCATTGGCATCCGGAAAGTATTCACAGTGCTTCACTTTTTCACATTTTGTTATGTTACAGCCTTAAAATGGATTCAATTCATTCTTTTCCTCAAACTTTAACAAATACCCCGTAATGACAACCCTAAAGAAGTTTGTTTGAAATCTTTGCAAATTTATTAAAAATGAAAAAAATCACATGTTCATAAGTATTCACAGCCTTTGCCATGACACTCAAAATTGAGCTCAGATGCATTCTGTTTCCACTGATCTTCCTTGAGATGTTTCTACAGCTTTATTGGGGTCCACTTGTGGTTAATTCAGTTGATTGGACATGATTTGGAAGGCATACACCTGTCTATATAAGACCCCACAGTTAACAGTCCACGTCAGAGCACAAACCAAGCTATGAAGTCCAAGGAATTGTCTGTAGACCTCCAAGAAAGGAATATATCAAGGCTCAGATCTGAGGAAGGGTACTAAAAAATTTCTGCAGCAAATTCTGAGATCTCCTCAACGCAGCTAAGTCCCTGATACCACTACACTGGAAATCCCCCCCCCCCCCGGGTTAGAGACTGGCTCTACACTATTAACGACATTTTTAATATGGAGGAATCTATGGCAATAGCTGCTGACAGAACCGAGAAGTTCCATGATATCTGGACGACTTGGATACAGTTTCGTTACTCCGCAGAATACGAACTATCCCTTCATTTTACTCCTGGGCTTATTGTTGCCCTACTCTTTTTCTTTAACCATGACTTAATAACCTGAATACAATTGATATTGCTTATCCTTGCACAGATACTACTTCTACCCCCAAATTACTTTTCTAAAGCTACTCAATTTTACCCTCTTTTTCTACTTTTCCGTTTTTATGGCACTAATCTCTATTTTTTGTATCATCATGATGTGGATAAAGCCCTATTATTATTAGCAATACGCGTTTGGGTTATATGTATTTTTTTACCTGTTCCTGGCTTTATAACACTAGTTATGAACAGTTTTTAATTTTGCATTGGAAAAAAAATTCCTAATTGGTTTGTCAAGGAATTGTGCAAATTACCTGATGCAGTTCTCATTTATGCACCATACAAAGGACTTTTTTGTATACGGTTTCTTCCACGTTAACTCTGTGTTCATTTTCATTTCTTTAATAACCTTTATTGTAACAAAAAAATATAAATGGATAAATGGAAGAAGTTTGGAACCACCAGGACTCTTCCTAGAGCGGGCCACCCAGCCAAACTGTGCGATTGGGGGACAAGGGCCTTAAGGAAGTGACCAAGAACCCCGATAGTCACTCTGACAAAGCTCCAGTGTTTCTCTGTGGAGAGGAGAACCTTCCAGAAGAACAACTGTCTCTGCAGCCAACCAATCATGCCTGTATGGTAGAGTAGCCAGACGGAAGCCACTGCTCAGTAAGAGACATGACGGCCTGCCTGGAGTTTGCCAACGAAAAACCAGGCACCACTCTTCACCTGGCCAATATCATTCCTACAGTGAAGCATGGTGGGGGCAGCATCATGCTGTGAGGATGTTTTTCAGCGGCAGGAACTGGGAGAATAGTCAGGATCGATGGAACGATGAATGCAGCAATGTACAGAGACATCTTTGATGAAAACCTGCTCTAGAGCGCTCTGGACCTCAGACTGGGGCGAAGGTTCATCTTCCAACAGGACAACGACCAAAAGCACACAGCAAAGATAACAAAGGAGTGGCTACAGGACAACTCTGTGAATGCCCTTGAGTGTCCCAGCCAGAGCCCAGACTTGAACTTGATTGAACATCTCTGGAGAGATCTGGAAATGGCTGTGCAACGATGCTCCCTATCCAACCTGATGGAGCTTAAGGGGTCCTGCAAAGAGGAATAGGAGAAATTGCCCACAAATAGGTGTGCCAAGCTTGTAGAATTATACTTAAATATACTTGAGGCTGCAATTTGAAATAAAGGTGCTTCAACAAAGTATTGAGCAAAGGCTGTAAATGCTTATGTACAATGAATTAATTTTGGAATAACGCTGTAACATAGCAAAATGTTGAAAAAGTTAAGAGCTGTGAATACTTTCAAGATGCACTGTATACGGATGGACTTTTTTGCACTTTTATTGAACATGCACTTTAATTATGTGATGCACCTTTCACTGACTACACATGCCATAATATGTATTTAAAAAGATAGTGCACTTGAGTTGCCTTACTGTATGGAGATTGATATTGTGGGGAAGCACCCTTTTTAAAGTGTTTAGTTTTCATATTGTGTTAGGAGATTTTACATTGATTATAATGTTACTTGAAAATAAAATGAATAAAACACAACACTTGCTTGGGAAAAAAAAAACATCTTGTTGGAGTAACAGACTAAAATGCTTTGCTTCATGTGTCTATAAAAGCCAATGTCATTCACACGTTTTGGCAAAGTACTATTGTGCTATTTTCTCTGAGAGAGATTTTTACAGGTTACACTGATCAGACTTCCCTTTCTAAAGTGTTTCCAGAAAGATTTTGATGATCATTATTACAATCATCCCTGAAGAATGTATTCTAGTTTTTTTTTTCTTTAGTTTTTTCCCCCTTTTGTTATAATAACATTCATAATCTGTCAGATTCACTTGTTATGTTGTCAGCCAAGCTAATAAATTTGTAAAACATCTTAAAATCCCCTGCTAGCTAAAACAGTTTCTGTAGTGTTTCAGACTATACTGGGAGCTGAAGTTTGTTGCCTGAGGCTGGGGAAGTTCGCAGTCCAGGCAAACACATGTGTACTGCAGCCACATGGTTTTTTTTACCCTTTTTTCAAAGCAGTCCCTGTTGGGTTATAGAGTTAAACAATCCACAACCCCTTTTGCCTATCTGCTTCTGCACTTTATCATGCTGGCAGGCAAGTGGCATCTGCGTGATTAAAGTCCCGCTCCCCCCCAATGTGCAGTACCTGCCCATGACTGTGGCAGCCTGATGTTTTCACTACTTGCTTCTCAAGTAATAGGAAGGGGGGAGGGTGCTAGAGGTGAAGCCAAGGAAACCTAAGGTCAAGTCCGACTGCCATTGACTGAATGAAGGGAGTTAAACAGGTTGTGTTTCATGTGTCATGGTAAGCCTAAGCCCACAGGATGTCGACAAAAGTAACAATTTACAATCATCAGACACGGGACAGAATTCTAATTTACTTTCTTGTAGCCTGCACATGAAAACTGCCAAGAGACCTCCAGACTGCCTGGGGATACTCAGAGCCTAATCAACGTAATACACCTGTTTTTGTTTTAAATGCTGTGTTGCCCACCAGAGCCCCAGCCAAAAGCACGTCAAAGCACATCTACCATGCAATGTTTAGATGTCAAAATTAATAACTTGGATGGAAAGGAAATCCACTCCTAAAACCGAGCTGTTACCTGAGGCAAAGACACTAGCTCTAGCAACCCAAGGGAACCAATTATTTGCTTTGTCTGGAGATTGGAAAGGGCACAGTAGCTGCTTATATGCCATAATCTACTGGATAGAAGTGTTTTCTTTGTTTCTGTTTAAATCAATGAGAAGAGCAACATTGGTGTTCTAGATCATAAGTGCAGCTATATTTGTTCAGTATTCCACTATTACCTGTCACAACTATTGATTTTACTTCTTCTAATTCATTTTGTTTTGCTTTTTTCTATTGAGGCATGGATTGGGAGAAAATATAATGTCAAAAATGAGTTTTAGTTCAAAACATGGCCTGGTAGCACTGGAGACCTTGGGACTTTTGGTTGCTGTGAATAATACAAATAGTTTTCTGCTTTGTAAACCACTTCATATTTTGCAGCACTGAGATGCATTAACATTATTTGGTATGCCTTGAAACAACTAATTTAGGAAAGTCTCTGTGAGGAGGATTGCTTTATATGTTCTGAATTGCCTATAGCAATCCACAATTTTCTTTCTTAACTGCCATATGAATTATGAGTAACACTGCTGTTGGGTATTATGCAAGTCTCATTTGTATACAATACAGTGCTATTAATAGGGACTGTAAAGATCAGTGGTATTTATTGATATACTTTTACACTTGTTTTAATGATCAAAAAGTTTGTAATTTATGTCTTTTGTGAAACGGAAAGCTTTGGGTATGTCATCTTGCCGTGGTAACCTTCATCTGTACACTTCTGTCAAAATTAAAGTAGTAGTAATGTATGCAGACATGTACAGGAAGGACAACCCACCTACTTAGTACATCAGTTCCTCCTGTCCCTTTTTATAGGTATTCTTGTGATCCTGAAACACACCTGCCTGAGGTGCCAATGCACTTTTGCCATGAATTCAAGAAGCACATCTGCTGGTCTTCTGGCTGCCTGCTGTTCCAGAGACCCAACCACAGGACATCAGGCAGTGCCTGGGTTGTCACAACTCCCTTTCTGCTCATGCTAATACTCTCTTATTCTGCATTATTTTAGTGAGTACCTCACAGGGGATCTCCTCACTTAGCAATGGTGGGGACAAGACAATAAAGGAGCTGAGAAAAAAGGGCCTTTTAGCACTCATGTGAATAGAGAAACCAGCAGATTGATAGCTGTTCCTCTGACACAGCTCCTTTCCACTAGTTGTAGTTCTCTCTCAAGCAGGCACCAGATAGCCTTTTTGACTAAGGCAGATTTTACTACAACAATCTCGGATTTCTTTAGGAAACTGTCTGCCCTTAAAGGACTTTGGGCCTCCAGGGCACCAAAGCGCTGTTATGTCCCTCTATCATCTGAATCTATACACAAGTATGAATCTGAACCTCCTAATCTCTTTGAGGATGATAAGGAAGATTAGGTGGATTCAGAAATGGATCCAGCAGATTCATTTTTACCTGCTGCATTGTATGAGGAACAAGCTAAGGCATTTATTTTATTTTTAACTTCCTCTGACCACCAAGCCTATGGCATTGTTTACTCCCACCAATGTCAGGGTATTTTATGCCCCCACTGGCAAAAGTCCAGACCAAATAATATTTAAAGGGGAGTAAACTGGCCCTTTGTTTTGAAAGACCCCTACCCTAGAAAATCTAGTTGCCCAAGTCTCTAGGATGACACTGCTTTGTGCATTATCTGTGGTTAAAAGGTTTAGTCTACTGAGCCTGCTTGCAAGAGGCATTTTTACACATGCCTTTTGATTGTGAGTGCCTGTTTGGTGAATCACTCAATACATCTATCAAGGAAGTTATCAAGAAAGTACTTTTACCCTACAAAAAACTGCCAAAACCTACAATTACTATTACTACTACCTACTCTAACCAAAAAGGGTCCTTTAAATCTTCTTCTAAGTCAAATTTCAATCCTTGAACCCAAAAACCCTTCAAGCCTACCCAGAAGAACTCCTCACAAGGAAAGGTGCCCTCATTCTCAAGAGTGGGGGATGTCTGTTTACATTTGTGTCAGTCTTGATCAGAGACATCCTGAACCCCCAGGTGCAATCTGTTATTTGCAGAGGCTAAAAAATAGAACTTCTATCCCTTCTCCCCCCCCCCTTGATTCCTACCTCCCAGTCTTTTAACTTCACCTCAGAGACAGACAGATTTGTTGACTGCCCGGAGTAAACTTCGGGCACAGGGAGTAGTAATCACAATTCCTTCTGAGGAAAGGTTCAAAGGATTTACTCAAACCTATTCACAGTTCCAAAACCGAAATTAACATTAACCCCATTCTGGACCTAAAATCCATAAACTGATATCTGCATGTCCACAAGATCTGGCATAGTTTCTTTCACCATGGGAATTTCTGGCATCAGTGAACATTCAAATGTCTATCTTTACATTCCCAGTGTTTGTTGCCTGTTGATCCTTCTCTTTTTGGTCCCATGTGCTATGTTGTTGCCAACTCCTTTATTGCTTGGGGACATGCCAAGGTCTAAATTGCTGTCCTGCACTGTAGGATTAAAAAAATGGAAATTCTGACTTGGGTAGTGGCATATAACCTGCAGTTTAATTTGCTGTCCTGTACAATAAAATATGGACTTTACTGGTAAAATTCCAGTTTTATTTGGTTCACAGTACCAACAGTTATTTTACATTTTAAATTGCTAAGATTTATACATGCAATATTGTGGATTGGACCCAAAAGTAAACCGATCTATGGCACTATAACATTGAAATTTGTGCCAGAAGTACCCATAGAAATGAAATTGCTGTCACCCAGTTTTTGCCTCATCAGGCTACATTCTAACAATATCTGTAGTCAATACACGTGTGAGCCGACACCTACAGCTGATCAATCACAGGACTAATTGGATTTAGTCAATCATCAAATACTCTTGTTCCACCAGCTTTAGGGTTGAATTGACTGTGTTTTTAGTGCATACCGTATACACATACATAAAGTTTGTGAAAAACATTATTTGGAGTTGTATAATGCTTACACAATTTGTCCATCATACTATGTACATCTTTAGGCTTCAGGCTATATTTCATGACAAATCGCTTCTAGATGTGTGTAGAGCTGATTTGGATCTGTTTTTAAAAATGTCTTTAATATTGCATATCAGATGATTCCTTTTATACTTTACAGTGGGAGTGAGAATCTGCTTTCCTTGTCTGCATACAATTCTGTTCTTGTACCCACTATCTCCGCTCTTGTTTTTGTAGTTCTTAGTAGGTATCATTTTCTATGATCCTTGCCATATAGCTTATCTTTCCTGTGTTAGATTTGGCTTGCTCCCCCTCTGAGGATGTCTGTGAATATATTTTCTTTCTTCAGTTTTCTCTTATCTTCACCCTTTCACTCCCCTGTCACTTGATGTTATGCAGTCTGCTTGGAGATTTACTGACTCACCAGCTTTGCATACAAGTTTTTTTTTCCCAGAAAGGTAAATTTTCTAGTATATACTCCATGCGCAAATGTGCTAATATGGAAAAAAAAATCAAAACCTTTTTTTTTTTTTTAGATTTTTACCACAAAAAAAAGAGGTTAAAGGGCCTCAAATAAACTATGCATTCACATTCACACAAATCCACATCCTTCAGTTAGCCCATGTAGTGTAAACATTTTCTTTGTCTACCTTCCCCTAAAGGTTGGGTAAAGGAAAGTATATGGAGTACCTATTGTTATTATTGGGGTGTATTATCTAAAGTACTTTTTGATGTGATTTTGACATATTTCAATGCTTTTTGTACACATTTGTCAACTTAATGACTACCCAAATACAGGTTGCAAATGCAGTGTGTTTTCTTACAACAGATCGTATGATCAAATGTACCATGGGATCTGGTTGCTGTGCATTTTGTAAAGTAATGTTTGCACAACTCTTGGTGCAGTCCAGCACAATTTCAGTACAATGAAATGAATAGGCTGAAATCACTCAGCTCCCAGTAGACATGTGAATCGCACAGGAATGCACAATGCATTCCTGCGTGACTCATGGTGTAAACTGGCCCTGAGTCCTGGAGCCCAGTCCCAAAAAATAGTTCCAGCACTCGGCTCCACTAACCTGGTGTTAGTGAACACACCTGGGGAAATTGCCCTGAACCTATAGTGAGGCGCCCAGAATCTCAGACAACATGATTGTCCCTTCTGTAGCAGCCAGGATCTCTTTGAAGATGCTAGGGGGTGCTTTGGGAGGGGAGAAAAAGTAGGAGGGTTGGACATAAAAATCTGACCCCCTCCAGCATAAGTTCTCTTCCCTCCCAAACTGCCCCCTACCACACACAGTATCCCCTTCCTCCCCCCCCCCCCCCCAAAAAAAAATTGAATAATCTTTGCACATTTTCTTTCTTCTATGCAAACTTGTCCCCATTCCCTATGTCCCCCTCTCCTGCAAGTCTCATGGTCTCATGTATACTGTAAACGGTACAGAGCTCAGATCAACGTGAGATGTGGAGAGCTGTGTCCATCCTCCTCCTGTCTGTATATTCTGTACAGGAGAACAGCAGAGCATAGGGAAGGGAGGGGCTTTAGTCCATGAGCTTACTGTGCTGTGCTAGTGTGAGGGGGGTGGGGAGGGGACAGAAATGCCGGCTGCCATGTGGGACCTGAGACGAGCTGCGAGGCAGGTGTAACTGGTTCCCACACCAGTGTGCCCCTGCCAGACAAGTCAATGGAGTCCAGTGCTGGAACAAGTTCTCAGAGGTTCAGATACTGGGTTCAGCTCCTGGGGGAAAATGGATTTTACCGCCCTCCTTTCCTGGTACCTTCAGGCAGTTGCTTAAGCTGCCTATTGCTTGCGCCGGCCCTGGCTTTACCACCTTTCTAGACTGCACTAATTTGAATCTTTTTTGATCATGGTCCTTTATTAACCCATTTCCTTTGTTTATATCTACTATATGTAAAACCTAATTCAATATCTTGCATTTAAACCTGTTCTCTTTTTATATTGTGTATGCAAGAGTCTAAATTCATAAATAAACAATTTATAAAGAAAATTAAAGTGGGGCTTTATAACCCTTCTCTACTCTACTCTAGAGAGGTTTTGGCTATACATACATTTTAAAAAAGTAGTCCACATAAACTTGGTATTTCAGTTTTGGATTGACCTTAAATAAATGCTGAATGTTTGCATTTTGCTATACTAGTAGCAAGTTCTGCCTGCACGTCATTGCAGCCCTACCTCCCTGCATTTTGAAATAAAGCAGTATTAAACCCAATAGCAAAGATATATTATATAATAGCTTACCTATTCTTAGATACGATAGCTGCATTTGTTTTGTCTTTTAGGGTTTCTATCTTTTATTTTCACCTGTTGATCATGTTCATGTTACTTTTCAAACAATCAAGCTCTCCTGCAGATGTAGCAGTTACAGGGATGAGCTAAACCATTTAACACTGGCGGTGCTTACAATGGTTAGCTTTTATTCATGTAAAATCTTTATCCCCAAAAAAAAAAAGAATTGCTGTAACTGCCTATAAACTATAAGCTGGCGTTTAGCTTCAGTTTGTCAGTGTTTTTAAATTTACTAGTCCATCTAACACTCCCCTCCCTCCAGGCTGAAACGCTATTGTCTGCTGTGCTTCTTCATCCAGAGTAGGTGCACTCCATTACAGGGGGTGTGTTACTTGCCAGATCACCAGGTGACAATAGAGAAAAAAAAAAAACCTAGTTGAAAAGAAATGTAGCCACGACATTGAATGATTGATAAGCTGCAATATATCATATTTTTTTGTTTTGGGTTTAGTATCACTTTAAGGTTGTCATAAGTCTGTATGCCGGTATCACCATGCTGTAGCATGAATGTATACATTAGGAATCCAGAAATGTCCTTGTAACACCCTTGTTTTGTCTTTAGCAAAGACATTTACATCGGGGAGTTCCCTTTGGCAAAAGAAATAAAATAAGAAATCAGAATGAGTGGTGTGAATGTGTGCCCATAGCCTATAAACATCATGAAAGCATTTCTCCTCAGCTTACATCCTTGCCATTAATAATCTCAAGACAAAAGCAAATTTTGCGCCATTTTGTTTAGTCACAAAGGCAGACAGAGCTAGCTCCACAAGTGACTTTACACAAACTCATTTCTACTGGCTACATAAACCTCTCCATTATGAAATACCTTCTTTCTTTTTGTCATCTTTATGTCTTCATAAGTCTTTCTGTAGACGTGTATTCGAAAATATCTCTGCCCGAAGCAATGGACAGTAGGTTCAGCTATAAGAGGAGGAGCTGTTGACCTATCAGGACACCTGGACAAATTGGATAATCTGAATAGATGGCTCTAATCTAATGAAGACATTTCAGAAATCACCTTCTCGGGTTCTAGAAGGGTTAAAGATTAATGGCTTTAATTTGCTTACTATAGTATTTCTCTCATAAAGCACTCGGAGTATAAAATGGTAGTGAACCGTGGCTGGAAGGTTAATGGATTTTCTTCAGATGAATTTTCTAAGTGTAACAAATAATTATTTGTCATGGTAATAACTGAAATTCCGAAATTGCCTCAGGAGATTTCAGCACTGCAAACAAGGGAGCAAAATGAGTATTGATTTAGCTTAGGTAATATACATTGCCTGTATTTCTGTTACATAAAGGCTACAGTGTTTTCTCTCATGCTAGGGTATACGTTTAGTGGCACAAATGCATTATTTTATCTAGCATGATGCCCTTCTAGTTTTTTTTTTTTTAGTTTTCTTTTTAGTAGGACTTTTTCCTATTTTTCAATCTGCTTGGTAAAAACCTTAAAGCAGTTGTAAAGTCAGAAGGTTTTTTTTTTTATCTTAATGCATTCTTTGCATTAAGATAAAAAAAACCTTCTGGGTGTAACAACCCCCCCAGCACCCCCTAATATTTACCTGAGGTCCATCTCTGTCCAGCGATGTCCACGAGTTCCTCGGCCATCCGGGACTCTCTCTCCTGATTGGCTGGGACACAGCCGTTGCTCCATTGGCTCCCACGGCTGACAAAGTCAGCCAATCAGGAGAGAGAGGGGGCAGGGCCAAACCGTAGCTCCGTGTCTGATTGGACACACAGAGCTGCAGCTCGGCACGGGTGCCCCCATAGCAAGCTGCTTGCTGTGGGGGAACTTGACAGGAGGGAGGGGTTAGGAGCAGCAACGAGGATCCAGGCTGCCCTGTGCAAAACCAACTGCACAGAGGAGATAAGTATAACGTGTTTCCTTTTCCTAATATTTATTTTTAATGAGACTTTACAATTACTTTAAGAGGAATTTGCTAAAACACGTAAAACTCAGCTTGTATGTAGTAGTTGGTGTGTTTAGTTCCCATGTAACACTCTGGGATCTTGACATAGCCATTCTGTCTAGTGAAAATGTTTTAACATTGAACTCGGTGCAAACTGCTAACCACTCAGATGAAATACATACTGTAAAAAAAGCTATTTTACCTTCCAATGGGTATTTCTGTTCATCCAGTTCTGAGGTTTACACAGCCCCGTCTGACAGGGCCATAGACCCTATTTTTCTCTTCTGCATAAAGTAACATTTTACAGGTCCTGTCCACCTCTTTCTTGTGACTGGGCAGTAAATGGAGATGCAGAAAACTGATGGGCTCCTCTCTCTGTCACTCTGCTTATTTCTCCCGTCAGAACTTTCCTTGTTGCATATGAGACCTGCAGCACAACTGACTTTGGGTTGCTTCTATGTCTGCCAGCCTGTGCTCTACTAGAGAGGGTTTGCAAGATGCTGATACCTGAATAAAGTCAGTTACTTAAATGATTGCATTAAAAAAAAAATACATTTATTAATGTATTGGATAGAGCAGAATTAATTTGTGTTATGTCTGCCTGGAGTTTTATTAGAATTATACAGTATCTTTCTTTTGTCTACATGGAGATGGCAGCGGGAAAATTACAACATTTCCTATTTAATAAATTAGGTAATTCAAGAAATTTGAAAAACCTAAAAGAATAAGACAGGTAATATATTATACGGAACCATCTATGATAGATTCCGTGCTCATGGAATACTGAAGTTAAGGTGTTTCTAAAGTAAATTTTTTCCTTTTACAAAAATAAAAATATACTTACCTGCTCTGTGTAATGGTTTTGCACAGAGCAGCTCTGATCCTCCTCCTTCTCGAGTCCCCTGCCAGTGCTCCTCTTCATCCAGTGCCCCCATAGGAAATGGGGGTACTAGTGTGGGCTCACTCCCGAGCCCCGTTGCCTGCGTTCATAAACACAGACAGCAGGGCATGGCTCCACTCCCTTGTCACCGAGTTTGATTGACAGGAATGGGAGCCAAAAGCTCCCACTGCTTTTTATTTGACCTGTGAGGAGGGACAGAGCAGAGAAGGCTGCTTCTCTTGTGCACATGGATTGCAATGGGGCTCAGGTAGCGATTTGGGGAAGCTGGATACAGAAGTTTTTTTACTTTTATAAATAGAATGTATGAAGGTGAAAAAACTGCAGCTCTTAGAACCACTTTAGGTGATTATGACAGGGGAACGGGTGGAACAGACACTAACTGCAATTGTATAGGGTATGCCAAGCTAGCAGTCCTGTGGTTGGCAGCAACTCTCCAGGAAAAGGACCATCAGGGAGAGTGCACTCATCCGCTCCTATGATGTCACTCCCTCAGTGGCAAGGAAAATTCTAAAGTGTTTGACCCAGTAGGGGAGCAGCTCTAATCAAGCACCTTGCTGTTTAGGCTAGCGAGGAAGAAATACCATAGAAGCAAAATAGTGATTTCTCAGCTGCTAGTGTGATAAATTTGCTGTGCTATTTTACAATGGGAAAACTCTATTTTGCCAGGATGCTGACACTTGCAAAGCAATCATCATCTCATAAAACTACTTTAGGGCCTTTATGGATAGTCAAATGCAGCATTTTTTCAGGTGCATTCCTCTTGCTTTTGACATCCATTTGGGACTCTTCTGAGATTTTTAACGTTCATTGAAAGGTGCATTCAATCTCCTCCTAAGCTACATCTGCCTATTTCAAGTTGCTTTTCCATTCTAATTGATTTGTATGGGGAGAAAAGCAGTTCTGATGCTAAAAAAGCCCATCAATAGAGACACTTAGAAAATAAGTGGTAGTGTCGTTCAACCTACTGTTCAAAAAGTATTTTTTTGCATCCCACAGATGGTGAAGAAATTATGACGTATGTTTTGAAATTTAAGCCACCTTCCTCAATCATAACTACAACATATAAGAGACGCAACACCTTTAAACAGCTAGGTAGTAAACCTGTAATGGTTAGGAACAGGAAGTTAACCAGTAATGTTTAGGAACAGGAAGTTAGCTCATATATTTTTATTATTATATTATACAGGATTTATATAGCGCCAACAGTTTGCGCAGCGCTTTACAATGTGAAGGAAGACAATACAGTTACAATACAGTTCAAAACAGGAGCAACTAGAGGGCCCTGCTCGTTAGAGCTTACATATCTGACCAAAAAGTCAATTTGCTGACTCTTGACTATATGCAAACCTCCTCTGTCATCTAGTGAAATCCCAGCTGGAACAGGCAACCAAAAGACCCATTAAAGCAAAAGTTCAAGCACAGTTGAGGCGAAACTTGCGTGAGCAATGGCTAATTAAATGAAATTTCAATGCTCGATGTCTGACTTCTAAATCACTTTAAAACACGAAAGGAACTTTCCTATTAACACTATGTTTCAAAATGTTATTTTTTTTGTTATTAGTGTTATATATGTATATAATAACAACTAATGTGTGTGTTCATTTGCATTTCCCTGGATAAAGCATATTTTGTTACATCTTCTAGGCAATCCTGTTGAGTCGGGATGGACAGTACCTTCTCACAGGAGGGGACAGTGGAGTTCTCATGGTATGGCAAGTATGTGACATGAAGCAACTATTTGCCTATCCAGGCTGTGATGCTGGCATCCGATCCATGGCCATGTCCTATGACCAAAGGTAAAAATTACTTAGAGAATGTCATCACTTGGCAGCGTAAAAGTGATTTCTGTTATGTGTATAGTCTGTTAAGGAACCTTTTTACTGTATGGTAATGAAACATTTGCTCTTATTAGCCTTTTTACTTTACAGTGGACTTTCACATCCTTTACTTGGATATATGCCACAGAAATAAAAAATATTGTAATGTGTTTATAAAGAAACTAGAAGAGTAAATTATGTAGTAGTCAAACAAATCTATTTACTGGAAAAAGCAGAATAGTATTTTAAACAAAGTGGATTTTAAAACTGATAACAATAGCCAGTTATTTTATCTGCTCAGATATGATTGCTTAAAATGTTCTATGCTGTTTTAATACCTTGTGATTTCAATCCATTTTAGGTGCATTATTACTGGCATGGCATCTGGAAGCATTGTTCTATTCTACAATGACTTTAACCGCTGGCACCATGAATATCAGACAAGATACTGATACCAGGGAAGATAGCGAATTGATGCACTGATACAGCTCCCTTCCTGCAGGCTGTCCCAGCCATCTGCCACTGCATAGGTCCTTATAAATGGCTCTATTACATCTGAATGTAATTTCAATGAAATTCAAATCCGCAAACTATTTTTAGAGTTAATTGCTATTTTTGTAGACCTTGCTTTTTTTGTGGTGATGATAAACAAGCAGAAGCGTAAAGGCTGCTGGAGTTCTGTAGTAAAACAAATATATATAAATAAATATATATTTTTAGTCCTATGGAGAAGTTTATTTTCATCTGTGTATTTGGGAAACAAGTTTCAAATTGTGACTGAATAATACCAGCTGGATGTATTGCCAGCCGGGTTTAGCATTTTTCTGATCTTGATTTTAACGAAGCGGATGAGGGTTTTTTCAAGGGCATTTTAAACTGCTATCTTTCTTATATTTTATGCCATTCTACAGTACTTTTCTCTTTGTTTTCTAATGATTGTAATATCAAAGCACTGAAACATTGTCAAATGAGTTGTAAAAACTATCGCTTATAATCATTTAATGGAACTGATACATTATGAAGTAATTTTTGCATTTGGGTGCCCAAACGGTTTTAGGAAAACATTAGAAATTTTTCTGATAAAATTATTATTTAAATCTTGTGGACAGGCAATGTGATCCTCTACATAAATAGCAGAACATCCATACAAAATAATGGTCCTTAGAGCATTCCCTGGGGCTTGGCTGCTCACTTAGTTCAGAGGTGTCTTAAAGTTGGAATAATCATCAAAACCCTGCTGCACCCCTCCTGTGCTGCTTATTTGGTTGAATTATGGCATGCATCCAAGTGCCTTAGTACTGCTGGGGTCTGACATATTGTTGGTTACCAGCCAATCAAATTGCATAGCAGGAGCATGTGCAGTTCATTCAGCCTCTTTTTATCCTGGCGGCAGCACGTCATGGATGATAACATGGAAGGCTTTTGATGACCAGCCTAAATTTAACAAACTCCACTGACACTTTCAGAGAAGCCAATGGAAATAAAGTAGGGTACACTCTTTTGGGGAACAGACAGCTACCATTTATTTTGCAGAAAACTCTAGTAATACTTCTAAGCCTCATTTAAAAAATATAATGCAAATTTGGAGTAGGTTATAGTGACAAATTAGTTATTTGTTATATTTGCTGGCAGGTAAGAATTCTTAACAAACTGACTTCTTGTGTTGGCAACACCTGTTTTGCTCTGCTCTGATTTTTCCAGTTCTCCCTTAAAGTAATTCCATATATTAGAAATTGGTATAATACCTTCTTTTTAAAAAAAAGGAAAGTGGTCATGTGACAAAATTGAAGACTAGCACTGCTTACCCCCTCTTCTGAAAATGCTTGTTACCTGACCTATAACAGGTACGCAGCCTTCCTGCATACTAGTTCTAGCAAGGACTCCTGGGACCACTATCACTGCTAGGCACTTGGCAGGTATCATAACAGGTAAACTTAACAAGCGTAGAATCAGTGCATGATTCAGCCTCTGCGTTTTAGATTTGGTAAGTTAATAAGTTTCCCAAAGAAAGGCCTTCATTTTTCAATTCTGGTTTATGGCTTTTGTGTGCACTTGGCACTGTGTAGTGAGATCAATCCAAGAAGTTTGTGGAGCTGATGTTGCATCACTCGTAGAGGTATTTCTTTACATTTGTATTTGACGTTGATATATAGCAGTGCATACAAGGCATCCTAAAATGTTCAACAGGTTACATGCATTTTTCTTATGTTATAGGTTGTAGATCTAAGGACCACAGTCATATTTTACTCTGTTGTCTAAATTTTCTAGATCAGTCAGTCCAGGTTTATTATTTCCTGCTAGTTCTAGAACCAAATCCTGTTTATAAAATAGTTTGTAAACCCTGTTTGGCATAATACGCCTGAACAGGTCTAAAGTAATAATGTAAACTAAAGAACATTGTTGTTACCTAGTCTTACTTTTCTACAAGATTGCTGTGGAGAATTCTGTGAAGCTATATTTGTGAAGAAAAAAAATACTGTATTGTTTCATAAGTCTGTATTGCATAAAGACTTGTTTGTAATTTGTGATCTGTCTGTGGGCTGCACCCACTTTCCTATGTTTCCGGACCCAGGATTTGTCTCCTTATTGGTACAGCTCACTGTTTTGTATTCATTAAGTGACAATCTTTCATTAGCTCAAGTGTGGGATGAAGTAAGTTTGAATGGAAAAAATAAAATATGATTTGTAATTCAAAATCTGAATTGTATGTTTTTATTTTTACTTAACCGGTATCTGTGTTCGAAGGTTGTCCTAAAAACACTTTTTGTTAGAGTTTTAATATTTATAATGCAAGTAATATGGGAATCTTTATAGCTTGTGTAAGACGCATGGTTTTACAGAAAAATCCTGGCAAGAAACAATTTTTAGTTGTAAAGTAGCCCTATAAAAATCTATTCATATCTGCATTTCTGTGTGTTGGTGGGAAGGACAGTTTTCATACAAGATTTATTGCAACGTGTCTCACATATCCAGTCTGTAGTACCAATGTTTCTATGTGAATTGTGAGTAAAGCCAGTCTTTGCAGATTGTCAGTTTAACCTTATCCACTGATTGACCCAGTGGTTACGGTGGTTATTACTGCTGGCCTGTGCAGATACTGGGAAGTTTTTTTTTTCTTTCTAAAGCTTACTTGTTATGTCAGAAAACCTAAGATCAGACCTAAGATGAAAAGCTCCTCTCATCTGCACTATTCAATGCTGGAGAGCGATTATATTATTCTAGGGGACATCAACCTCTCTTGCTGAGTGTGTGTGTGTGTATATTGTGTGTGTGTGTCAGCACTTGCCATAGTGATCAATATCATGGTCTCTCTCTATCATGGCTTAGCTGAAACACAGACCTCTTTCCCTCTAGTACATCCAGTCCCCACACTGCTAGAAATCACTCCCTAGGAGCACACTTAACCCCCTTTTCACCCCTAGTGTTAACTCCTTCCCTGCCAGTGTCATACAGTAGCAGTGCATTTTTTTTTTATATATTTTTTTTTTTTAGTACTAATCACTGTATTGGTGTCACTGGTCCCTAAAAAGTGTCACTTAGTGTCAGATTTGTCCGCCGCAATGTCGCAGTCCTGCTAAAAATTGCTTATCACCGACCATTACTAGTAAAAACAATAAAAAAAATAAAAAGTCCATAAATGTATCCCGTAGTTTGTAGACACTATAACTTTTGTGTAAACCAATCAATATACACTTATTAGGATTTTTTCTTACCAAAAATATGTAGCCTAAATTGATGAATAAAAATAGATTTTTACATTTTTTTTATTGGTAATGTTTTATAGCAGAAAGTCAAAATATATATATTTTTTTAAATTGTGGTTCTTTTTTTTTCTTTTAATAGCACAAAAAATTACCGCAGAGGGGATCAAATACCCCCAAAAGAAAGCTCTATTTGTGGGGGAATAAAAGATTCCCCCACAAAAAATGACCTTCCAGAGCTGAAGTAGTCAATTAAACAAATGCTGAATCAGAAAGTCTTATTTAAAATTTGTAATACCATAAGCAAAAATAGTAATTATCATTAGTTCACCTCTGCAGAACCCAGTCAAGGACCAATTCGCCTACAATTCTTTCTGCGTCCTGCATCAGGAAGATGAAGGTAAAAGAATCTGCTGCAATCTAAACATGTAAAACTGCAAAACTGAAATCTGTTGTTTGTTGAACATCAATTACTTTCATCAACTAAAATTACAAGATCTGAGGCACATGTAGCAGAGCAAATCAAACTGGGTATACAATAGGAGATTTTCAATTGAATTTTTTTGTTTTAAAGTGGTAAGTAACACAAAAGAAAACATTTATTTTATTGCAGATTATCAATTCTCAGATGTGATGCTGCATTCATTTTAGTTTTTTAGACTTTATTTTTACCAGGTGACCATGCCAGTAAGTTTGTTGTTTTTTAAAAGAACAAGCTCTCTTGCAGATGTAGCAGTTGGATAAAAAAAAAAACCATTCACCACTGACCAGGGGGACTTACGGTTAGTTTTTATTTATTTATGAGGTGTGTTACTGGGAAGATCACCAGCCAGAGGCATCACCCTGGTACCGTTATTTAGAGCCAATGATCAGCTTTCTCGTAATGACAAGGAGCGGGAAGGGACACCCCCCCCCCCTCCATCCGCTGAAGACCCGAACAAAACCGCATTCGGCAATGTTCTGGTCTCCAATGTAAAAACCCGTCATTTCTGGGTAATGAAGCCTTAAAGGCGCCAGAAAAAAAAATGACCGCATTCAAAATAGCCAAACTTGGCGTTTTGAATGCTTTTAAGTGCAAAGGAGGGAATTGGGGTCTTTTAGATCCCAGATCCCTCTATAAAGAGCACCTGTCACTGCCTATTTCTGTCACAAAGGATGTTTACATTCCTTATGACAGCATTCCTTATGACCATAAATGGATAGTGTAAAAATAAGAAAAAAATATTTTAAAGTGCCCCGTCCCTCCGTGCTTGCGCGCAAAAGCGAACGCATACGCAAGTCAACCCCTCGTAGGTAAACCATGTTCAAAATCGCCGTGATCGTTAGAATAATTCTACCACAAGACCTCCTTTGTAACTCCAAACAGGTAACCGTTAAACTTTTAAACCGCTAAAAGTTCAAAGGAAGCCGGCCGGCTCTCGTATAGCCCGTCCTCTGGGCAGCGCAGTGATGTCAGCACGCCGTGCCCTACGCGCTCATCTGAGAAGACTTCTAATGGGGATGCGCACTGCGCTGCCCAGAGGACGGGCTATATGAGAGCCGGCCGGCTTCCTTTGAACTTTTAGCGTTTTTTCAGTGTAACCTTTTATCTTGTTTAAATAAGCTGGTTTTGCATTATTACACTATCGAGTTTATTGTTTCCTTATATGGTGCCACTTGAGTTGCTACCTGAGATCAGTGTCGGGATCAGTGTTAATCCCTTTTCTCTTGGCCATATGTATGTGGGCTCACTGAAGCAAGGAATTTCCTACATTAAATGATGCTGTGAGGAGACTATTTGTACAGGCTGTTTTATACCAGATTCTGGTAAGCAGATATGCATGTCATATTTGTTGGAGCACCGTGGTGACAGCAGGCATTGGCTTCCTATCTCTCATCCACTCCACTTACTCCTATCAATTTTGGATTCTTTGGGTCTCACATTATATGTTTATATCACCATATGGAGATTTTTTTATTCATACTGTATTCATGTGTTTTGTGATTCTTAGTGGTCACTTGATGGCATTTTTTTGATGCAATATATTGGCATTTCAGGTTTCATTCACATATTATTTTGTTATTCTTATCATCTCTTCTGAGATTGGTTTATTATTTATTTTTCTATCATTTAGATGTTGTTCACATTAGCGCAGCTTTCTTTCCTTATATCTTTGCTTGGTGTTATCTCACTATAAACCTTCTGTTACAGTATTCAATCCCTATTGGTTTTAATACTGTATAGGATATTTTCTGTCAGGCATGGGTATGTTTTTCATTGTAGAACAACTGTTCCAACAAAACCCTTGTAAAATCCAAGGTGTTATAAAGCTACACAGCTATACAGGTGCATCTAAAAAAAAGTATAATATCAAAAAGTTTATTTCAGTAATTAAATTCCAAAAGTGAATAGAAATAGATTCATTACACACAAACAGAAACATTGTGCCTAATTGCCACATGCCTCTCAACATTTAGCCCTTCCCACCCATTTTACACCTGCTGACACAGTCCACCTCACCACCACTGACCTATACCCCTTCTTGCATACTTCACCAATACTCACATACTGCCCTTATTGCCACATCAGCTCTCCCTGCCCTCTTACCACTTCCATGGATATTCAGCTTTCCACCCCCCCTACTCACATTTAACCCTCGCCATCCACTTCACCCCTGCTGACATATAGCCCTCCACACCAACTTAACACCTGTCAACGTAAACCTTCCCCACCCATTTCACACCTACTAACATACAGACTTTCCCAGACATTTCATACCCTCTCACAGCTGCGGAAGAACCACCATAGGGAGCAGCTAGAGAAAACAGTGATGACAGCAGCTAGGAAGAGCTGGTGGGAGTTGCACTGTGATAAGAGGAGGGAGCATTGCTATATTTCTCACTGCTCCCTTGGACTCTTAAGCAGGCCCCCTGAGCCAAGATAAAAGATATTAGCGTTGTAGAGTAGTGGAGAGGGGGCACAGCTGGAGCCTTGCGCTGCTACCATCTCCCAGTTTAATACACTAGTTGAAGCTCAACACTCCAGTAACATTCCTAGCAGAAGTACAGAAGGACATGAAGAGATCTGCAGGGAGATCTGACTACCGCCAGGGTATAATGATCTTACAGCCAATCCTGTATTGTCTTCTAACAGTCCATCAACCAGCACTTTGAACAGCATAGATTAATCCAATTCTATGCCTGCTTGCATGCATGCCTCATTGCCAAGCCATAGTTCAGGCAAATGAAAACATGCCAGATGGGCATCTTTTACATTGTCTTGAGAAAATATACATCCGGCCACCTATTCCCCCAATTCACACTGCATCCCTTCCTGGCCATCTCACCACATGCTCACAGTGTCATCCCCTCCCCCCCAGCTGTCTCACTATTCACGGTACATCCTCCTTGCATCCAGCATTAGTCCTCTGCACAGAGTACATCCCTCCCTGAATTTAACATTAATCCTATGGTGTTAGTACATGCCTCCCTACATCTGCTATTAACTCCCAATGATCATATCCGCCTCTTCTGCTCCCCAAGTGCAAACAGTGGCTCTGCTCAACAGTAGCCCACCACACTACTGTCAACTGTGACAATCACCTCCGATATACAAATGTCCCCGTTGGTTGTAGACAACGTAAAGGGCCCCTGTGCAGAAATGATGTTCATTCCTCTTTCTCTCAACTAAGCTATACTGATTGTTCTTTCCAGCAATAAGAGCCAATGAGAGATAAAAATAACTTGGCAACACATGCTTTATTGCTCATCTAAATGTTAGCTAAAATAATGGTCTTTGAGAAAATGCTCATTTCATATTCTATAAAATCCACACCATACTGTATATTTATGTTGTGA
This sequence comes from Pelophylax lessonae, assembly GCF_965119305.1. Classification (NCBI taxonomy): domain Eukaryota; kingdom Metazoa; phylum Chordata; class Amphibia; order Anura; family Ranidae; genus Pelophylax; species Pelophylax lessonae. Next base: position 667,605,140 of record NC_138768.1, on the reverse strand, counting down.
ATTGAACATTTTTTAGAGACAATTATAATGAGCTAAAATAGTAAATACAGTTAACATATCTATCTTAACCACTTTAGCCCCGGAGGATGTGGATGCTCAATGACCAGGCCCTATTTTGCGATTCGGCACTACATGACTTTAACGGACAATTGCTCAGTCGTGCGATGCTGTACTCAAACGAAATTGACACCCTTTTTTCCGACAAACAGCTTTCTTTTGGTGGTATTTGATCACCTGTGCGATTTTTATGTTTTGCACTATAAACAAAAAAAGAGTGACAATTTTGAAAAAATAACATTTTTCACATTCTTTTATATGGAATTCTCAAAACAAAAAGTAAAAATCGAAATTTTTTAACATTTTAGGCCAATTTGTTTTCTGCTACATATTTTTGGTAAAAAAATCGCAATAAGCGTATTTTGATTGGTTTGCACAAAAGTTATTGCGTTTACTAACTACGGGAAAGATTTGTCATTTTTATTGTTTTTTTTTTACTAGTAATGGCGGGTTTTTTTTTTTGCGGGACTGCGACATTGCGGCGGACAGATCTGACCCCCTAACTGACATTTTTGACACTTTTCGGGGTACCAGTGACATTACTACAGTAATCAGTGCTAAAAATATGCACTGTTACTGTAAAAATGACACTGGCGGGGAAGGGGTTAACTGTACTGGTGATCAAGGGGTTAAATGTGTCCCTAGGGGTGTGATTCTGTCAGGGGCATGGCTTGTGAAGTAATTACAGAGACATGTGATCCTATATAGCAGGATCACATAGCCTCTGTGATCACTTCAGGGAGAATGACAGACGGCTGTGTTTACATCAGTCGTCTGTCCTTCTCTCTCTGCTGCGGGAGATCGCGAGTGGCCGGTGGCCATCGGAGCTGCCGGTCACATACGCTGGCTCCCCAGCTAACGAGCAGGAGCGGGAGCGCGCCGGCGACGGAGCACATTTGCCCGCTAGAGTCTCCTGAGCGAGCAACATAGTACTACGTCACTTTGCCCAGGAGCGCCTGCCTGCCGCAGTAAAACTGCGGTGGGTAGGGCTGAAGTGGTTAATGAGCCGAACAAGTTACTTCCACATGCAATACCATAAACCACAGGGGATCAGTATAAATTCCCTTGTTACAATGGAAGTCAGTACTGATTTCCCCACTACATTGGTGGTTGGGGTGAATGCTTTCATTATATTTGTATTTAGTAGCAGATGAGCTCTGTTACCTTGGTAGCCATTGAAGTGCCCATTGGTGTTCAGTGGGCTATGTCCCCCTTATCAATGGTTTCAGTGGGAATTGGACCTTATTCATATCTCCTGGATATGTTGATTCCTGTAAACTCTGCATTATAGTCTCTGAACCTAACCAATGTGCTTTCAGTTGCTGAAAGTTACCTGGCTGTCATCTGGTCACTGAGGTTCTGGGGTCCCTGTGCCACTGTTTCCTTCGGCCTTCTGTGCTCCTGCTGCCTGCAGACTGCTCTCCCTACGGACATTGGGTCAAATCTTATTCTGGAATAGCCACACTTTTTAATGATAGTGTGTTAGTCTTAAAATGTTTGGAATAACATATCTATCCAAGTATTTTTTTTCATTGATTTGCTATTGGTTTCATCATTTTATTTTTCATTTCATTTTATATATTTTTTTGCCAGTTAGATGCATTTATTAATGCAGGATGAAAATCAAAAGAGAAACATCTCAAATATTGTTACATTTTACAATACTAATTGATTACGTAGGGCATGGCTTAGGTCCGTGTACATTGATCCGGCGCTGGCTTTTTCACCCTGTTCGAGCTGCTCGGGTTCCTACCAATACATAGGTATTATTAAAGGGTAACTCCACTTTCGTGGGAAAAAATGGCAAATAAAAAAAAAAAACAATATTGGGTATACAATTGCGACACAAATAATATTGTGATTGAATGTCATTAAAAATTACCTTTCCTTTTCATTCTGCAGCTGTTGTAATTTTCTGAAAATTCAATACAATATGTCTACCTGGAGCTGTTCTGTACACAGAATGAGTACTGACCACACCCCAGAAACATAATTTCCTGCTTGTGTAATTGGCTCACCAATTTTCCCAGAAATCTGCATAACATGCAAGTCAGATTTCTGGCATTCCCTGCAACAAAAATGTAATTTCTCTTTCGTCCACCGATGGACGTAGTTGCTGCTTTAAATCATAGATGGATGGGTAATTAGCCCCTCCCACTAGGAGTGACCAGGTAGAGCCAAAGGCTTTGACACGCCCAGGGCGGCGGGGTCCCTGGGTTATTACCCCTTGCCTCACCGTTGCATCTTCAGTTTTTAGCTACCTGGTCTTAGGAGTGGCCACACAGCTCCCTGCTGGGACCTTATGTCCTAGCTCTGTTTTAAATGTCTTAAAGGGAACCTTTTTTATTTTTTGTTGCTGCTGACTCCAGTTCCCGTGGAATGCCGGCTGGGTTTCGGACTGGCTATATGAGAGCCTTACGGTCTCCCAGTTTGTGCCAGCGAGCGCTTGCAGACCGTAGCTCCGCGCTGGGTCTCCATAGTGACTATAGTCCCATGGACGGGGACTGGCCTGCAGGTGAAACACTCTGCCGGGATGCACACACATTTGGCCAACAGTACTCTTACTGCGTTGCACAGGCAGTCTGTCAGGATGGACGCCCACCCTCAGCAGCGTTGTTGGGTAAGTACAGTCCCCCCATCTGGTTAGCAGACGTGGGCTCCTCCATAGGTGAGTAGGACCCTCGGGTACCCATACCTCCTACCACCCTCCTCCACTATGAGGGGTCACCTGGGACCTTCCCCTCCTACCCTGACTCTCCCTACCCTGGGCTCCGGAACCCCAGGACACTTTTAGTGGGGGGTCCCCAATGTAAGTTGCCTCTGGTGCTATACCAGGTAGTGGACAGTGGGGGGGAGGCCTCAGAGGGGGGTACATGGTTGCGCCTCATACCGCTACCTTAGGGGGGGTTTATCCGCCGGGATGACCTCTCCCAGGCCACCCATGCCTTTTACTAGGGTAGGCTTCACGTGCTCATTGGTAAGAAGCCGCCATTTTGCCATGGCCTGCAGCCTTAACAGGCCTCAGCAGCCTGCCTGGGTATCCCTATCACTGTAATGCCGGTGGCCAGTTTGCTGGAGCCGGAGACAAAACAGCACAGGAGCTTCTGGCTCTTGTGGGCGGGGGGTGTTTCCTTCTACTTTCACTTCTCCATGCTGCTAATGAACCTTGCTGTTTTCTCCATGTGGTAACTACTCTAAAGGAGTTTCACTACCCTGGCCTTCACCATTTCATCTTCAGAGGGGTCTCAGGCCTTTAGGGGGCTTAGGATTATCCCCTGGAGTAGCGCTGTGTGCATCGCAATCACCTCTTAAAGGTGCAGTGCATGTCAGTAGCGGCGGACTTGCTGGGACCTGTGGTGCCTTTGTAATCTCACTTAGCCTAATATTTGATTGGGCGCGGATTGCTCCCTCTTGGGTCATTGCTCCTGTTTTCTGGAGAAGCTTCTGTTTAACCCCTTGCAGTGCAGGTTCCAGTGTTTCCCCGTTTCCCGGTCTGCTCCTTACATTCTTACTGTGCAATCCTACTGTTTGGTCATTTGTCTAACATGGATTCCCCGAGTTTGTCTGCAGCCCCCGATGTATCGTTAGGGCCCGCTTCTAATTCTCATGATGTTACTTTGTATGTGATGCAAGAAATGTCCAGAAAAATGGACAAAGTTATTGCGGCAGCATTTACTAAGAAACACCCTCGGCCCTCGCCTGTCTTATCTCAGACCTCAGATTCTGAGGCCGATATGGTCACTGGCGGCGCAGACCCCCTTTTGGAGAATGCGTCCCCACATTCAGAATTTTCTGGCGCGGAAGAGGATGTTTCCACTCCCGCCTTGGCACAGGAAAAGGCGCTGGTAGATGCTTTGATATCCTCAGTGAGGGACACCCTGAAAATCACGGATGCGATTTCTAAATCACAAGGAGCCTCAGTATCCTTTGGATCCCTCAGGGCAAAGAAATCGGCCAGGGTTTTCCCTTGTCCCGAAGTCTTGTCCGCCTTAGTGGAGGAACAATGGCGGTGACCTAATCGCACGCTTGCAGTTCCCAAATGTTTGGCTAGACGCTACCTGTTTGAGAAAGAGATCTTACACAAATGGACGGTCCCCCCTCAGGTGGACCCCCAGATATGTGGTATACACAAGGCCACGGTTTTACCAGTGGCAGAATCCTCAACTCTCCCTAATACGGTTGACAGACGTATTGAGGTCTTATCCCGACACCTGTATACGGTAGTGGGATCTATTCTCAGGCCTGCCCTGACTGCCATTCTAGTCTCTCAGACTATGTTTGAATGGGTAAAAACTCTGAGAGAGGCAATGACGGTAACCCTGTAACCGCCATCTGCCCTGGAACTCGCTGAACAATTATTGCAGACTCTGCAATTTGTATGCGATGCTAACCTGGATGTTTTTCCGCTTGCGGCCAGGGCGTCAGTGGTAAGTGTGCTAATCAGACGTGTGCTCTGGCTAAAGTCCTGGTTGGCCGACCAGGCTTCTAAGAAGCTTTTGGCAGATCTTCCCCTTCAGGGTGATCGCCTTTTTTGTTCCTCCTTGGATGACTTGTTCAAGATGGTCACTGAGGGAAATAGCACACTCCTTCCTCACTCAACTAAGGGTAAGTCTCCCTCACGTAAGTGAGGTCCTTCCTTTACAGCCCAGAAGCGTCTTTTTTGTGCGACCGTGTCGCAGAAAACCAAACAGACTTCGGGTGGAAAAGGATCCGGTAGATGGTGGGTTGGTAAGCCGAAATCCTCTGCCCCCAGCACCTCCAAGCAGACCCCTTCTGCCTGAAGGGGTGCTCCCACCCACTTCAGGGGTGGGCGGACGTCTCCGTTTCTTCCCGGACCCTTGGACCTCACTGTTGCACGACAGGTGGGTCCACAAGGTAATTCAGTCCGGGTACAAGATAGTTTCCTTCCCGTCCGCAGACAGATTTTTTTCCCTCCAATCTTCAGCTGTCCCCAGACCGCCTTGCGGGTCTGCAGGAAGCGATTCAGGAAATGCTGTCACAAGGCCTGATTGTACCAGTTCCTCATCTGGAACGCTTTCGAACCTTTCGAGCTCTATTCGAACCTGTTTACCGTTCCACGGAAGGAGGGCAAATTGTGTCCAATCTTGGACCTCAAAACTTTGAACCGCTTTGTGCGCATCCAGAAATTTTGCATGGAGTCCCTGCGGTCAGTGGTAGCGTTCTTGCATCAGGGGAACCTGCTGGCCTCAATCCATATCAAGGATGCCTATCTCAATGTCCCTGTTTGCCAGGATCATCAATGATTCCTCTGCTTCGCGGTGGGAAAAGACCATTTTCAATTTGTGGCGTTACCGTTTGGTCTCGCCTCTGCTCCCAGGGTCTTCACCAAGGTGTTAGCCCCTATCCTGGCTCTACTACGACAGAGAGGCATAGCGATTCTGGGGTACCTGGACGATCATCTTCTCTGAGCCGTCTGTGACATTGGAAAGGGATTTAGAGGTGACCATTCACACTATGAAAAAGTTCGGTTGGAATCTGAACCTTCTGAAATCTGCCCTGGTTCTAACAACCAGACTGGAGTATCTAGGGACGATCCTAGATTCTGCTTTGGCAAAGGTATTTCTACCTCCTTTGAAGTTACAGAAGTTAAGGGAAGGGATTCTGTCGCGGCTGGCTTTCGACCTGGTCATCTATGCAGGTGCTGGCCCTGATGGTGTCCTCCTTCGAGGCTGTAACGTATGCTCAGGCCCACACGAGACTTTTGCAACAGGAGATCCTTGTCAAATGGGACAAGGATCCTCTATCCCTGGACAGTCTGATTAATTTGAGTCAGAGATCCAAGGACTCCCTGAATTGGTGGCTCAGCTCCCTGAATCTTCTCCACGGAAAATCTTTCCTTCCAGTATTCTGGACGGTGGTGATGACAGATGCCTGACCGGTTGGGGGGGGGGGGGAGTGCTGGGCACCCTGAATGTTCAAGGGACCTGGACATTGGAAGAGTCCAAGCTCCCGATCAACGTTTTGGAACTGAGAGCAATCAAGTTGAGCCTGTTCCACTGGACGGACAATCTCAAGGGGTGTTCTGTCCGAGTTCAGTCCGACAATGTCACGGCCGGGACCTATGTCAATCATCAAGGGGGCACCAGGAGTGCCCTGGCGGTTCTGGAAGTAGCCGAGATCCTGCGCTGAGCAGAGGACTACGTCCCAGCCCTATCCGCCGTATACATTCCCGGCGTAGATAAATAGCAGGCGGACTACCTGAGTTGCCAAACCCTGGATCAGGGAGAGTGTTCGCTGCATCCACTAGTGTTCCACCAACTGTGTCTCCGGTGGGGGACCCCGGATGTGGACCTGTTTGCCTCCAGACAAACCAGAAAAGTTTCAAAGTTTGTGGCTCGATCCAGATCCTCTAGCCGATGCAGTAGATGCCCTGGTGGCTCCCTGGAGCCAGTACGGGCTAATTTATGCATTCCCTCCGCTGAAACTTTTAGCTCGCCTGCTACGCAGGGTGGAGTTGGAGGGTATTCTGGTAATTCTGGTGGCTCCAGATTGGCCCCGGAGATCCTGGTACGTGGACATGATTCAGCTGAAGGTCGCAGGTCCGTAGACACTTCCTCTGTGGGAAGATCGTCTGTCTCAGGGTCCAATCTTCCATCCTGCTTTACAGTCGCTGGCTTTAACAGTTTGGCTGTTGAGAGCAAGGTGTTAAAGGACAGGGATCTGTCTGATTCTGTGATCCCTACCTTACTCAAGGCTAGGAAGTCCACTTCTCAGAAGATTTATCATTGTACGTGGAAAGCGTACATTGCTTGGTGCGAATCGCTGAAGCTGCATCATAGATTCTTTGCCATCAGCAGGATCCTGACCTTTCTACAGAAAGGGGTTGACCAACGTTTGGCATTGGGCACTCCTAAGTATCAGATCTTGACCTTGGCTGTGTACTTGCTACGCACTCTTTGATTCGTATGTTTCTTCAGGGGTTTCCCCATTTGGCTCCCCCCAGGAGGTCTCTGTTACCTCCTTGGGACCTTAATCTGGTTCTATCAGTTCTTCAGAAATCTCCTTTCGAGAACAAAAGACACATTTCCTTGCTCACCTTGTCGCAGAAAGTTGCCTTTTTGGTGGCTATCACCTCTGCGCACAGGGTTTCTGAACTAGCAGCGCTATCTTGCCACTCTTCTTATCTGGTAAGACACAGGGATAAGGTAGTGTTACAGTCTAATCCGGATTTCTTCCCAAGGTGGTTTCAAACTTCCATCTGAACGAAGACATAGTGCTTCCTTCACTCTGTCCGAAACTGTTACATCCTAAGGAAATTGCCTTGCATTGCTTGGATGTGGTTCGAGTGATACGGGTGTATCTGGAGACTGCTGAGTCTTTTCGTAAGTTGGACTCACTGTTTGTGAATACCGATGGACCCCGTAAGGGTCAGGCTGCGTCTGCGGCGACCATCTCTCGATGGATCAGACAGGCGGTGGTGAAGGCGTATTCTCTTAAGGGCAAGGTTCCCCCTTTCCCTGTCACAGCTCACTCTATGCGGGCATTGAATGCCTCTTGGGCTCTCCGCCATCAGGCGTCAGTGATGCAGGTTTGCAAGGCGGCCACTTGGTCGTCTGTACATACGTTCACCAAGTTTTACAGAGGGTATGTGTTTGCATCCTCAGATGCGTCCTTTGGCTGCAAGGTTTTGCAGGCTGCCATTTAAGGAGCAGTCTACTTTTCCTTCACCTTTATGGTTTTGTTCCGATTGGGCCCCAGTTGTTGCTTGTTGGGCTTCATGCTATATAGTTGGCTATGTTAGCCGTGGGAATTGCATTCTTTTAAGTTTGTCCTTTCCCCACCCCTCAGTGGTTACTGCTTTTGGACGTCCCATCCATCTATGATTTAAAGCAACAGCTACGTCTGTTGGTGGACGAAAGAGAAAATGGGATTTTTTTACTTACCGTAAAATCCATTTCTCTGAGTCTACCGACGGACGTAGCTCCCACCCCTCTTTTCTCTGAAGAGTTGGGTTTTGGTTATTATTCTCTGCTTGCAACTAAACTGAAGATGCAATGGTGAGGCCAGGAGTAATAACCAAGGGACCCTGCCCCCCCCTGGTCGTGTCAAAGCCTTTGGCTCTACCTGGTCACTCCTAGTGGGAGGGGCTTATTACCCATCCGTCTATGATTTAAAGCAGCAGCTACGTCCATCGGTGGACTCAGAGAAATGGATTTTACAGTAAGTAAAAAATCTAATTTTTTGGGGAGATACTCCCAATAGGAACATGTCTAAAGGGATGCAGGCCCAGCAGCTTTCTTCATTAGAGCCCTGACAGATAATTATGAAACCACTCTCCCTTTTGACCCACTCAGCACAGAGAAACAATGATTTCTTCAGAATACCAAAAGGTAGGAAGCTGCAACAAAGTTTAACCACTTCTGGACCAAGCCTATTTCTGGCACATGTTGTTTACAAGTTAAAATCTGTATTTTTTGCTAGAAAATTACATAGAACCCCCAAACATTTTATATATATATATATATATATATATATATATATATATATATATATATATATATATAAAGCAAAGACTCTGGAGAATAAAATGGCGGTCGTTGCAATATTTTTTGTTACGCAGTATTTGCGCAGTGGTCTTTCAAACGCCATTTTGTTTTTTGAAAAAATACATTTCACTGCATTTAAAAAAAACTAAACAGCAAACTTAGCCCATTTCTTTTGTATATTGTGATAGATGATGTCACGCCGAGTGAATAGATACATAACATGTTACGGTTTAAAATTGTGCACACTCAGGGAATGGCGACAAACTACGGTCAATAAAAATCTCCATAGGCGACATTTTAAAATGTTTTAACGGTTGCCAGTTTAGAGTTAGAGAGTAGCTCTTTTTCTTTAAATTATTGCTCTCACTCTGGCGATCGCAGCGATACCTCACATGTGTGGTTGGAACAGCACTTTCATTTGCGGGCGCGATTTCCGTATACATTTTCTTTCCTGCACGAGCTCACGGCGACAGGGGCGCTTTAACCACTTGCCGACCGCCGCAAGTACATATACTGCGGCGGTCAGCCCCGTGCAGGCAAAGTGACGTATGGGTACGTCACTCACCTGCGAGCCAATAGGGGGCGAGCGAGCGCGTGTCGCCGGAGGTGCGCTCCCGACCCCGCTCGTTCACTGTGATCCCCGCGTGTGTGATCGGCGGACGCGATTGTCCGGTACAGAGGGAGAAAGGCAGGCGGCTAATGTAAACGAAGCCGTCTGTCATTCTCCCCTGTGTAAGTGCAGAGATCATACGGTCCTGCTATTTAGGATCGTATATCTCTGTAGTTACACAAACAGCCACATCCCATAACAGTTAGAAGCAAGCCCCTAGGGACACATTTAACCCCTCCTTCTCCAATAAAATTAACCCCTTCCCTGCCAGTGTCATTTTTACAGTAACAGTGCATATGTATAGCACTGATTACTATAGTAATATCACTGGTACCCCCAAAGGTGTCAAAAATGTCAGTCAAGGGTCCGATCTGTCCGCTGCAATGTCGCAGTCCCGCAAAAAAAATCGCAGATCGCCGCTATTACTCGTTAAAAAAAGAACTGTATAAATGACAAAAATCTTTCCCTTAGTAAACGCAATAACTTTTGAGCAAACCAATCAAAATATGCTTTTCTCTGTCGCTCATTGACAGACGTAGTCCTCCTTGATTAATATCAACTCGGGTTATACTGCCCTCTACAGGAGTAGGACTAGACAGGAAAGAAAATGTTCTGGCCACACCCTAGGGGCAGTCCCAGAGGGTATATCCTCTCACTTCCTGCTACAGCAAATCAGTTTTTTTCTGTCTAGTTAGGAGTAAGGACCTAGATTCCTTGCTAGGATCTTCGGTCCTGGCAGGATTTTTTTTTTTAGAAATACTTTTTTTAGACAGCTTTTTTTCTCCAATGTTCCTGTGAGATCTTCAAGCAAGTACGCTGAAACTGGGCGACGGGCTGGATGTTGAGATCCAGTGGTCACCCCAGTTCAGCCTACGAGCGCCTGCAGGCCATAGCTCCGCGCTGGGTCGGCCGCGACATAGTCCCACTGGACGGGGACTGACCCTGCGAGTTAAACGTCTCGCCTGGACGCCAATGACCAACAGAGTCACGGCGTCCGTATTGGTCGACAGCCCCCCCACCCCGGTGGAGAGGGGTTCTGTCAGGAGTTGGCGCCCGCCTGGTTCCGGTATGGTGAGTAGAATGTTCCCCCTCTCCCCCTGTTGGGTTTGTTGGTGGACGTGGGCCCCTCTCTGGGATGGTCGGACACTCAGTTTCTGGGTCTCCCCTCTATCCTATAACAGGTCACAGATCCCCCAATTTGAGTGTGATTTTTGTGAATAGAAACCAGGAGGCTTGGTTTGGGAGCTGACTATCTAAAGTCACTATATGACTGTAAGGGTGACTGAAGTCAGTGGCAGACTACTAAAAGGCATTACTATTGAGGTATAGAGGTATCCTACCTGTCTAGTGTGTACACAGGCCGATGCCTATGCCTGAGTTACTGCAGCCACAGATCGTCATCCCTCCAGAAAGCCGGTCACTTCCACAGGCCGCACAGCCTCCCGCAGGCCGAGGACACCTCCCGCAGGCCGAGGCACTTCCGCAGGCCACACAGGCCGAATGCACACATCCCGCAGGCCGCTGCTAACTTGCAAGCCTCCGCTATCCTACACAGGCCGCCGCCATTTTCCTGCTGATCGCACGTGGCCGCCATATTGGCGTAGCCTCGTGTCTCCAGCATGGGGGCGGCCATGTTTGAGGTGACCAAACACCTCGTGGAGTAATTGGGAGGCGCCGGAAGGCGTGTAAAGGGGCGGAGCCGCCTCCTTGGCCCAGGGAAAGCAAGCCAAAGACTTCCTGTCTGTAACAGACAGTGCTGGAAGCAGGTTGATAAGAAACTTCTGTGCATCAGGTGAGCCTTGGGGTCTCTCTCTCTCTCTCTTTCTGAGAGGTCCAAGCAGGTAGACTGAGGGGCGCTACTGCACTGGGGGACTAATTTAAAACAAAGAAAAAAAAAAAAAGATGTTTTTTTCTTGCAATTAATTTTTTTGTGTTAGCTGGCAAGTGTCTTGTTACATGAACCCTGCCACACATGAATCCCCACCTGATCCCCTCAGGGTGGCCGCAGGACCCTCCAGTACTTGTGATGATGCATTATCAGCAGTTTTGGAGTCTTTGGTATCCCGGGTGGAGGTAGCCTGTCCGGGACGGGGGTCAAGAAGAGCGACCCCCGCCTACCCCTATGTCATCTGATACCTCAGATACGGATTCTGAGCTGGTCATTGCAGTCCCTTTTCTGGGGTTGTTGTCTCAGGTACGGTCTCCTCAGACAGTAAGGAGGACGTTTCTGCCTCCGCCATAGCACAAGAAGCGTTGGTGGAAGCACTAGTTGTGTCTGTCCGGGAAACCTTAAATCTTGAGGTTACACCGGCAGAGGTAGCTGAGACTCATTCCTTTTTTGGTACTAGCAAGCCTACCAAAATGGTGAAGGGTTTCCCTTGCCCAAATAGGGTCGTCCGTAAATGAGCCCTGCTATTTCCAAACGCATGGTTAGGCGCTATCATTTTGAGGAATCCCTCATTACAAAGATGGACGGTACCACCAATAGTGGACTCACCGATTTCCAGACTAAATAAAGCCACTGTTATCCCGTTGGATTGACAGAATGGGCCCCACCCATCTCTAGGGTGGGGGGGACGTCTTCACCGGTTTCCAGATCCCAGGGCTTTCCAGAATCCCGGATAAAGGGGTTCGCAAAGGTCATATGGTCGGGATAGTTTCGATCACTTCCACCGGTGCGATTCTTCCCTTCCAATAGTCGACATCCCCGGGTCGCTTAAAAGCTTTGCGGGGGACAGCTTGATACAACAAGCAGTGGTAGTTCCCATTCCTTGGAGGAGTTCTAGTCGAACTTGTTCACAATGCCCAGGAAAAAGGGCTAGGTGCGTCCAATTCTGGTCTTGGAAGAGATGGAGTCCATCCATACAGTGGTGGCCTCCCTGCATCAGGGGGATTTCCTGGCGTCCATAGACATTTAGGATGCCTATCCTTATATCCCCATCTTCGCAGGACATCAGCGTTTTCGTTGCTTTTCCCAAAGATCATCCCTGGTTCCCACCAGGAGACTGAACTATCTGGGCCTAATTTTGGATACATCCTTGGCAAGAGTGTTTCTCCATGCGGAGAAACTCCAGAAGATTCAGTCAATGATTCGGATGTTGCTGTCCGTCAACTGGCTGGGATTGATGGTCGCCTCCTTAGAGGCAGTACCGTTTGCCCAGTCTCATACCCGAATTCTCCAAAGAGGAGATTCTTCTCATATGGAATCGGAATCCCGATTCCCTGGACAATCGGATCCGATTGAGTGAACGGACCAGGGAGGCTCTGGTCTGGTGGCTTCGGTCTCCGATGCTCAGCCAGGGGAAGTCATTTCTTCTGATAAATTCCAGGTTACCGATAAATGTGTTGGAACTGAGAGCGATCAGACTTTGTCTGATTTACTGGACCGAGCAGCTCCAGGGCAGCCCGGTTCAGATCCAATCGGACTATGCCACGGTCATGACTTAGGTCGATCACCAAGGGGCACCAAGAGTGCCCTGGCGGCCATAGAACTGGCCAACATTCTTATTGAGGAAACAGTTGTTCCAGTTCTCTCCGCGATATTTATCACAGGGGTGGACAGGCAGATTATTTCAGCCGTCAGATTCTGGATCAAGAGGAATAGTCTCTTCATCCAGAGGTATTTGACCAGCTGTCCCTTCATTGGGGCACCCCGGATATGGATCTGTTGGTAGGTTGGCTCAACAGGGCTCGCACCCGCGATCCTCTAGCGGACGCAGCAGACGCGCTGAACGGCCTGTAAAGGCAGTATCAGCTACTATATGTCTTCCCCCCCTCTCAAATTGCTGCTGAGATTTTTCCACAGGATAGAGGTGGAGGGAACTCCAGTTATCCTGGAAATTCCGAGCTGGCCTCGTCAAGCCGGGTACGCCGACTTGGACAGGCTAGTCGCGGACACTCCTTGTAGACTTCCTCTCAGGGAGGATCTGCGGTCTCAAGGACCGATCTTTCATCCTGCTTTACAGTCGCTGGTTTTAATGGCCTGGCTATTGAGACCCAGGTACTGAAGGACAGAGGGTTGTCAGCTTCAGTTATTCCTACTCTAATTAAAGCAAGGAAAGCGACTTCCAGCAAAGTCTATTATCGCACATGGAAGACTTATATCGCGTGGTGTGAATCTTTGGAATTTCCCCCACGTACCTATTCGGTGACCCGAATCTTGGCTTTTCTGCAAAAGGGGGTTGAGCAGAAATTATCCTTGAGCACTATCAAGGGTCAGGTTTCAGCATTAGCAATCTTCTTTCAGAAGCCTTGGGCTACTCATTCCTTGGTGTCCAGGGGGTGCGGCACTTGGCTCCGCCAGTGCTCGCGCCCTTACCGCCCTGGGATCTTAATTTGGTGTTTGTCGGTTCTTCCGAAATCTCCCTTTGAAAATATCAGGGAGATTCCCTTGCTTACATTATCCCAGAAGGTGGCCTTCTTGGTGGCTATCACTTCTGCACGCAGGGTGTCAGAACTGGCTGCATTATCATGCCATTCCCCATATCTAGTGGTTCATAGGGATAAGGTAGTTCTTCATCCGAAGCCATCCTTTCTTCCTAAGGTGGTTTCAGATTTTCATCTGAATGAAGATATTGTGCTACCTTCCTTGTGTCCTAAGCCCAATCACCCTCAGGAATATGCGTTGCATTCCTTGGATGTGGTTCGGGCAATCAGGGTATACCTGAAGACTACGGAATCGTTCCGTAAGACGGATTCACTTTTTGTGATCACGGATGGCCCCAGAAAGGGGTTGCCTGCATCTGCCGCGACTATCTCCAAATGGATTAGACAGACGGTGGTACAGGCTTATTCTATTAAGGGTCGGAATCCTCCGTTCCCTGTTAAGGCGCACTCCACTCGAGCGCTCAGTACTTCCTGGGCCTACCGCCATCAGGCGTCAGTGGTCCAGGTGTGCAAGGCAGGCTACCTGGTCGTCAGTTCATACCTTTACAAAATTTTATAAAGTTGATGTGATGGCATCGGCGGATGCCTCATTTGGCCGCAAGGTTTTGCAGGCCGCAATTTGAGGAGACCGGTGGTCTACCTCAAGGGTTTTTTTCCGTTGGAATTTCAGTTGAGTCTCATCGTGTGATTGATGAGCCTTTAAAACTTCTAGTTGGCACCGGTTGGGCCTTCTAGATTGGATTTTGATTTCCATTTTCCCACCCCTCATTTGTGGCACTGCTTTGGGACGTCCCGAGTTGATATTAATCAAGGAGGACTACGTCTGTCAATGAGCGACAGAGAAAAATGGATTTTTGTAAAATCTTACCGTAAAATCCTTTTCTCTTAAGCTCATTGACAGACGTAGTACCCGCCCCTCTGTTTTTGAGTTGGGTTGGGTTAAATTCTCTAAACACTGCTTTGTGACATAACTGATTTGCTGTAGCAGGAAGTGAGAGGATATACCCTCTGGGACTGCCCCTAGGGTGTGGCCAGAACGTTTTCTTTCCTGTCTAGTCCTACTCCTGTAGAGGGCAGTATAACCCGAGTTGATATTAATCAAGGAGGACTATGTCTGTCAATGAGCTTAAGAGAAAAGGATTTTACGGTAAGATTTTACAAAAATCCATTTATTACAATTTTTTTTACCAAACATATGTAGCAGAAAACAAATTGGCCTAAAATTTTAAAACATTTTGATTTTTACATTTTGTTTTTGGGAATTTCGTATAAAAAAATGTGAAAAATATTGTTATTTTTGCAAAATTGTCGCTCTTTTTTTGTTTATAGCGCATGATCAAAATATCGCACAGGTAATCAAATACCACCAAAAGAAAGCTATGTTTGTGGGAAAAAAAGGACGTCCAATTCGTTTAGGTACAGCATCGCACGACCGCGCAATTGTTCGTTAAAGTCACGCAGTGCCGAATCGCAAAATAGGGCCTGGTCAGGAAGGGGGTAAAATCGTCCGGGGCTTAAGTGGTTAAAAAAAAATTCCCTATTTATTTTAAGTTTTTAATTTTAGCACAGGTTTTTAAAAAAATTAAAAATAAAAATAAAAATTAAAATCACTTTTATTGCTGTCGCAAGCAATATAAACTAGGGATCGACCGATTATCAGTTTGGCCGATATTCACTTTTTTGAAAGTATCGGTATCAGCCACAAACCTGGCCTATGTGACCGATATTTTCTTAGGGTAGGGCTGCCTCCAGAGGGGAAGGGGGGAATGGGTATTAGAGCACGCTGCCTGATTACACAAAGAGCAGGGTTCTTCTGCTTACTCGGCGCGGGCACTCTCATACGAAGTCCTGCCTCCTGGACCGGCTCCTATCTATGATAGACCGCACACTAGTGACATCGATCATAGGTGCCGGTCCAGGAGGCGGGACTTCGTTTGAGAGCGCCCGCGCAGGATAAGCAGAAGATCCCTGCTCTGGGTAATCAGGCGGCGCTCTAATCCCCATGCACTGGATGGGGCACTGTTCACTCTGCATTGTTGGGGGCACTGGTCACTCTGCATTGATGGGGGCACTGGTCACTCTGCATTGATGGGGGCACTGGTCACTCTGCATTGTTGGGGACACAGTCACTCTGCATTGGATGGAGGCACTGGTCACTCTGCATTGGATGGGGGCACTGGTCACTCTGCATTGATGGGGGCACTGGTCACTCTGCATTGATGGGGCACTGGTCACTCTGCATTGTTGGGGGCACTGGTCACTTTGCATTGGATGGGGGCACTGGTTACTCTGCATTGGATGGGGGCACTGGTCACTCTGCATTGTTGAGGGCACAAAGCTGAATTTATTGGATAAATGATGTATAAGATCTCCAATCACTGCAGCCATTCAGTGCCAAGGAGAAATAGTGTCCTCAGGACTTGACAGTGGTGCTGCTCCACTGCTCCTTTCCCAGCTGTGCTCCCCCCCCCCCCCAACCCTGCTTTCTGGAGCCATTCCACAGCGTGAAAGACAAAAACCAGGGCTGTGCCTAACAGGCTACCCCCCAGCAAGGGTAACCAATATTTAATAGCCCAAGAGGATCCCTCAGCTGCCAGTGTTCTATCCTCCTCGAGGCAGTACTCCCGGGGCCAGGGCCTGCTCTGTTTTCCTGTATCAAATGCTGCTGCCCCAAACTCTCAGGCAATCAACTGCCCTGTGCTCCCCACAGCAAGGAAAACAAAGCCTGTTTACAAATTTAAATATGGCTGCCAGTCCTGCCTTTCTGATGCCCCTCCGGTTACACTGTGCATGCACACTATGTGCACGCCCCATCCGGGCTAATCCGGCTGAAACCTCAGAAGAACATAAAGACGAGAACACAAAATCAGGAACCAGAAAAAAACGGGGGCGGATAAACAGACAAGCAGCCTCCTGCCCTTTCTAAACGGGGACACAGAACCCAGCACACTGCCCCTTGTGGACATTAGGAACACTCCCTCAGCAGCTGAGCATGAGACCAAGTTAAAGGAACACTCACCTATTTCCTGCCGTAGGATTCTGCCCAAAAAAGGCTACAGATCCAATTTTAACCCATCACGGCAGGCACAGTCATAACAGATCTTCAGGGTCCCAACCCCCCTCCATTGGGGTCCACTGCCCTGGACCTCTAGAGCAACCTAACGGAAAACACCTTGGTCAGTATCAAACTGCACAGGGTTCCATTCTGCAGAATCCACGCCAAAAGATTGCATTACAGGCACTCCCCAATGAAAATTTTATCTCCAGTGTAGCAAGGCCAGGGTACCATTCTCATTCCCAGCTATTTGAATGGATCCAGCCTTCCAGTCTCCCTGATCCCAGCTAAAATCACTTGAGAGCCTGGTATCACCATGGACCATCGCCTTCAAGAGACTAGCGATGAAACTGAGGGGCTTCCTGAGTGGTAGGGGGTGGGACTTTGTCTATTTCCATTCGCCTATAAGTGGTAGTGGTAGAGGTAGTCATGATTATGACCTGCTCTGTGACCATGATGTATGAGAAAAATAAAATATCTCACTTTCATCAGTGTAAATGTAAATCTGCCCCAAAACTTGACCTTTTAAATTGAGTTCAAAGAAGGTAAAAAAACCTCCTGTGTACAGCATCCCTCCAGCCACCTTAATACTTACCTGGACCCAATCTCGATCCAGCGATGTGCACAAGAGCCCCAGAGCTTTCCGAAGACTCTACCTCCTCATTATTAAAAATAAGAAGTGGTGCTAAATCCTAAGTCCCTGAAATTGTTTTTTTAGGTCTCTCCACCTTTCTCTACCTTTGTCAGGGCATATTTATTGAAATGTTCCAGCCCAGGACCGGTCTCCTTGACTGTTTCCCCTCTACCCTTCCTGACTGTCACCCAACTACTCTGCTCTGGTGCCTTGTATCTCCATCCGCCTCTGTGCTGGCCCCTGCCGGATATGTTCCCAACTCTCCTTTAGTATGGAGATTCTTCTTAGTGCTTAGTGTCACCAGTTGCTTCCCTAGATTCAAGACCTGGGCTTCCAGGAAAGCAACGTGCTTACATTTTGTGCAGCAGTATTCGCCCTCGATCGAATGATCGAGGAACACATACATGCCACAAGATGTGCACCGAGTCACATTTCCACACCCACCCGGCATTGTACCATTGTTAATGGGGATTGGGAAATTTAACTCTGTCCGATTAACTGTTAACTAGCTTCCTGACTTTAGGTTCTCATCACACAGTTACTCCTCAGTCACACACAATTACTCAGCAGTATTCAACACTACTCAGTTACTCAATTCTACTCAGTTACGCAACAATACTTAGATACACAGGTATTCAATAATAATCAGTTACTCAACAAGACACAGGTACTCAATAATACACAACAATACATAGGTACTCAACGTTGTTGCTGACCAAGTACACCCCTTAATGGAAACTTGATTACCCACCCCCTATGTCCTCCAAGGGCTGCTTATCTCCCAGCAGCAGGAAATATGTGCTGAGGGTGAGTAATCAAACTATGTACATTCTAATATAAGAGCGATCCTGGGTTATCTGCTGCATGGCGGAGCGCTGTTATGACAGGTGGGGGAAAGCATAGCACAGCCTGCACCTCTTCCTGGCTCCCTCCTCTCTGCCGCTGTCACTTCTGTCTGGACTTTTTCACTTTAGTTTTTACTGCACCAGGCTGCCCCCCCCCCTCCCGGTTTTGTCCCAGCACTGACTGTGGGGATGGGGGAAAGAGCTCCGTGGCCAGGCACAAAGTCCTTGATGGGGCACAACTGAAATCTGGGGGGAGGCGCAGCCCACCCCAGCACCCCCAAGATCCGGACATAATCGAGGACTGACAGTCCTGCAATGTACAGGGCGATGCGTGAACAACCCCAGAGCATTGAATAGTGAGGGGCACTTCCCCCCCAAGCCAAGGAAACTATTAACCTATGTAGTAAATGGGGGCTTCATTCCATGGGTAGATTTAAAAGCAACCCAGAGTTGGGCCTTAGTGATAAATGTGTAGTGTAAATAAGCACCTACTCAGTCAACTATTATAACTAACTCTTTCATTGTTAAATGGTTCACATTGTTTCCATTAGGCAAGAGTTTCTACTTTTCTCACTGTGTCAAACCGTTGGCTTGTTAATAGCTACCGAAAACGCTACTGAACCAAAGGTTTTTGCAAAAACAGTGATTGTCTAGAGAATGGCTATGATCAAAAAGATGAGAGATCTCCTGTGAGATATGGCTTTTCGCCATTTTTATTGTAGTGAGCCTATGTTGTAATATATAAAGGAATGTTTACATTTCTAGTTAATAATACAGGAGAATGGAAATTTCAATATTTTAAAACTGAAAGAAATAGTGTACACTCTAATGTGAGACATATGTTAAAAATAAATCACCATGCAAGACTGTCATGTTGAAGATGTTTATGTCCTAAATGACAAAATACTGACTACTTCAATCACATTTCTCATACATAAAGAATAACAGAATAGCCTTGAAGGTTCTTAGTAGAACTTCATGTGAAATACATGCTAGATCACACATTTGGATAATGTGGACTTACTAGTCTCTGTAAAATGAGCACTGTAATTTATTTTAGTAAACGTAGTGTTGTGGTCCATGTTCCACCATTTTTTTTTTCTATTGCTATGAAAAAAATCTATGGTTTATGCTCTACAACAATGCGCCCTTTTCTTTGTTCTTTTTTAAGGTAAAGTTATTTTTTTTTAATTTTGCATTATTGGGTTACCCTTTAGTAAAAAAAAAAAAGGCGAGTCACATACAGTGGTGTTTAAAAGATTGTTAACCCTTTTGAATTAGTAATATTTCAGTATAATTAGGACCCAAAACATGACCTGTTTTTCATGCAAGTCCTAAAACTACATAATGAAAACAAAAGGAGTCAAAAACAATGCCTGTTTATGGACCATTTTTTTTTTAGTAAATAGTTACTTTACAACTTGTGTGTGGCAAAAGCGCATGTGAACTTTTGCTACCAGTAACTGGTGTCCCCCCACCCCCCTACATTTCCTGTAAGACTGCAGTCACCTTAGCAGAGTGTATTCCTAGTGATTTTTAAGTGTTTTACAAGCTCTGTGCAAGTGTATGTGTATGTAGATCAAGGTTCAGGCACTGGTTTCCTGGGCTGGACAAGGGGAGGAGAGTAGTTTTGGAGGAGAAGATACTTTCAGGTGCAAAAAACACCTGGACAATTCCCTTCCTGTGCCAAAATGAGCTTAATAAAGCTCATGCATTCTTTTGAGTGTAGAGCATACAAGTGTGAGCAAGAAATAATTAGAAAGAAAAGGATTGTGCATATCGAGCATAGTCAGGTATAGGGAATCCAGCTGAAAAAAGGTGTGAATGTGTAGACGGAGACCCCCTTTCAGTGTGGAGATCACGTAGGGAGAGTCGTTGTAGGTAACCATTAGCTTCGCTTGGTAGATCCGTCTGTAGGGAATACGATGATTGAGAAGAGGTGGTCGAGAGAATGGTCGCCAATTGCTGACGTTGTAGCATCGTATATGCCGATAAATCAGCAAAGAAGGAGAGATCTGCCATACTGTCTGGGAGTGTGTCCTTGTTCCTGGCCACTGTCAGGAGTCGTTCTTAAGGCTCGGTTTCCACTACCGCGGCTACGAAGTCGTGCTACTTCTAGCGTGACTTTGAAGCCAGCTCAAAAGTAGTGCACGAACTACTTTTGAAGTCGCCGCAACTCAAGTCGCGGCAGTGGAAACGGGCCGAATTGAAATCAATGGCTTTTGACTTGCTGTGCGACTTGACAGAGGAACTGGAAGAGGAATCTTGTGCTGCGACAGGGGCATCGTGCAGATGAAACTTCTGAGGTATGTGGAAAAAATCTGTAATTTTACCTGGCTTGGATGCGCCTTTCCTCTTTTTAGATGACATATTGAGATGCACAGGAATAAGGTGGGGTATAGATAGCAAATAATGAGAGCCTGCTATGAGCAGACTTGACTGGTGAGCCAGCGTATAAAAGATTAATAACGCATTACAGCAGGATGCGATTTATGGTCACATAGTCCGGAGATACTTGAGAAGTGGAAGCTTTTCCTGGTAAGGTAGGGTGGGTAGACTGTGAATTTGCCAGCCAGAGCAGTTTGCAACAGATGAGGCTGTGCATAGGAGAAGGGGATGTTGCAGCCTGATGGAGAGCTGTGTCCCATGGTGGTGCCAAGATGGCAGGCGGCACGGCCTGTGGAGTAGTGGGTAGTCACTTATCATGTGTCTAAGTGGAGCGGGAGGTAGGTGGATGGTTGTGGGGTTGCCCGAGAGAGGCAAGTGAGCCTCAGCGTGCGTAAAGTCTTACCGGGTCCCCGGAGATGCGAACGCATCCCACTTCAGGAAAGGCCTGGGGCTTTGTCAAGAGGAAGATGAGAGGCACCAGACTCAACAATGCAGATGAGTTGCAAGCCACTATCAAAGCAATCTGGACTTCCAAAAGACCTCAGCAGTGCCACAGCCTAATCGCCTCCATGCCGCATTGATGCAGCATTTTATGCAAAAGAAGACCCAACCAAGTATTGAGTGCATACTATAATTTGCATAGACATACTTTTCAGTAAGCCAATCTTTCTGTTTTCTTTTTTTTATTGGTCTTCTGTAATATTCTAATTTTCTGAGATACTGAACTTTGTGTTTTCACTAGCTATAAGCCATAATCATCAAAATTAAATGAAGGAAATGCTTGAAATATCACTCTGTGTGTAATGCATCTATATATATATATATATATATATATATATATATATATAAAAAATATATGAGTTTCACTTTTTGAATTGAATTACTGAAATAAATGAACTTTTTGATGATTTTCTAATTTTATGAGTTGGCCCACCCTTTGCAGCTATAACAGCTTCCACTCTTCTGGGAAGGCTGTCCACAAGGTTTAGGAGTGTGTCTATGGGAATGTTTGACCATTCTTCCAGGAGTGCATTTGTGAGGTCAGGCACTGATGTTGGACGAGAAGGCCTGGCTCGCAGTCTCCACTCTAATTCATCCCAAAGGCGTATTAGGTTGAGGTCAGGGCTCTGTGCAGGCTAGTCAAGTTCCTCTACCCCAGACTTGCTCATCCCCAATAAACTCTGTGTTAGTACAGCAATCTCACCTACTGAGCTATTGTGTCCTGATAGGGGGATGGCCACAACGGGAGCCAGTCAGCTGCTGGTTTATCAGCATGCATGTCCGATGGAAGCTGCCATACACGCGGTCCACATGTCGGCTGGTTTTTATTGAACCGGTTGATGTCACCCAACATTTAGCCTGTGTGTACTAGGCTTAAGAGTTCATGTCATCTCGGCATTTATTCAGTATCATAGGGTCCGATATGCCAGCGCCTCCCTCAGCTTAAAAGTGTAACTCCAGAGGAGCATGATCCAACAGTGCCCTATGGAGATAACAGGTGTCAGCGACCCTGCTCAAAAAAAGAATTTGTGGTAAAAAACATATCTAATCTGGCAAGCGTTTTGTGTAATACAGAGTGACAGGAATAGGCTCTCTGATATGGGTGCCTCCATCGTCAGATTTTGACAGAGCCATAGTTATCCATCCAGTCCTTTAACACACTGGAAAGGGGTGGGATTACCTCCCAGGCTATTCAAGTAAGGGACCAGCACAGAATTAAAATCTCCAGTGAGGAAAATAACTCCCTTAGCTATTTGGATCAGTTTTTGAGTACACTACAAAAGCCTTTGGGAGTAAGTAGCATAAAAAACCAAAGGAATATGAGAATGTTGAAGAGCCATTACTCTAGAGCCCAGAAGGTGGGTTTCCTGTAGAAAAATGATCCAAGTCCCTATATATTTGAGATGGGTAAACACTAGGGTCTGTTTAATCTTAGAGTTAAGCCCTCGGACATTCCAGGACACAAAAGTGAGGCGTGTCATGTAAAAAGGAAAAGAAGACATGGACTGGACGGAATACTCGGCACTTCGGAAATTACAAGAAAACTGTGCCATAGGATAAAACTCCACAAAGAAATACAATACAGATTTTGGTATGAAGACAACTCCCATTCCCCCCACCCGGCCTGACATATGAAAACACAGTTGGCTTTTTCCCAAAACAACAACTAGTAGGGAGCGCATCCCTAAAATACCAAGAATAATTACAAACCTAAAACCCCAAAAGAAAGAAACATAATCCCATTGAGGACCATAGCAAGTAAATCAGATTTTAAGTGAGGGTGGCACCCATATTCCAGATTCAGAAGGTACAGCACACCATGAGATGAGATATTCCAGGAGCTTCACCCGCCATACATTGAGGCCAAACTGTCTAGCCAAGTAGATGCGTCTTCAGGCACGGTGAAGAATTGTCCTTTCGCTCCAATGACCACCCTCAGCTTGGCAGGATATAACATGCTATAGGGAAGACTCTTGTCACGCAATCTGCTTTTAACCATGGTAAAAGCTGCCCTCTACTTCTGGGTAGCTACTGAGAAATCCAGGAAAAAAATAGACATATTATTCCAGTTATACTTCTGAAAAAACAAAAAAAAACGAAAAATGAAACTCCCTCCTCACTCCAGGCCACCCTCAACGAAGTGCTCTCTAATGGTACTGGGAGGCTTCAGGGCAGCTGCTTTAGGAGGTGACTCATCCACAGTGGTTTTTTTTGTGCTTCTCCCACTGAGGGAGAGCACATTGAGGTGTCGCGCTGCTGCCATCTTGGGAGCTTCCCTGCGTGGACTTGGGCGAACATCCTCCTGGCGGATCTTCAGCATGCTGACAGCTGGTGGTAAATAAGGTAAACATCAAAGAGGCACTGGGGGGATCCTTCAGAACATAAGGTTATTTTTTACCTTAGTGCATACGTAGAATGCATTAAGGTAAAAAAAAAAAAACCTTAAGGTTTTAGAATCACTATAAGGTCCAAACTTTGGCTTTTCAAAACATGTCTTCAGCTTTAATATTACGTTTTGAAGACCCTTGGTACCTTAATTGTAGGCTAGACGCAAATTATTTAATGGAATACAGTTTAAGATTAACAAAATTCTGGGTCTGCACAAACAAATTGCTCAAATAATTATAACATATACCCAAACTTTATTCATGTTTTTATAAGTTTACCTTGCTGAATTTTTCGTCTACATATAACCACATTTTATGAATTTCTTTAACCACTTACCTACAGTGCACTTTCACCCCCTTCCTGCCCAGACCGATTTTCAGCTTTCAGCGCTCTCACACTTTGACTGAGAATTACTCAGTCATGCAACACTGTACCCATTCAAAAATTGTGTCCTTTTTTTCACACAAATAGAGCTTTCTTTTGATGGTATTTAATCACTACTGGGTTTTTTATTTTTTGTGCTATAAATAAAAAAAGACTGAAAATATTGTGAAAAAACGCATTTTTCTTTGTTTCTGTCATAAAATTTTGCAAATTAGTAATTTTTCTTCACAAATTTTGGCCAAAATTTATACTGCTACTTATCTTTGGTAAAAATAACCCAAGTAAGTGTATATTATTTGGTCTTTGTGAAAGTTATAGAGTCCACAAGCTATGGTGCGAATCATTGAAAATTGATCACACTTGATCACACCTGATGTACTGAAGGCCTATCTCATTTCTTGAGACACTAAAAAGTCAGGAAAGTACAAATACCCCCCAAATGACCCCTTTTTGGAAAGTAGACATTCCAAGGTATTTAATAAGGGGCATGGTGAGTTTTTTGAAGTTGTAATTTTTTCCCACAATGCTTTGCAAAATGAAGATTTTTTTTTTTATTTTATTTTTTTTTTACAAATTGCCGTATTAACAGGTTATTTCTCTCACACAGCACATGTATACTTGCAACTACACCCCAAAACACATTCTACTACTCCTTCTGAGTATGGCGATACCACATGTGTGAGACTTTTTCACAGCCTGGCCACATACAGAGGCCTAACATCCAACCAGCACCGTCCGGCATTCTAGGAGCACAAATTTCACATATAATTTCCTGACAACCTATCGTACTTTTGAAGGCCCTGGAGCACCAGGACAATGGAAACCCCTATAAAATGACCCCATTTTGGAAAGCAAACACCCCAACGTATAATTTTTGAGGCATAATGAGTCTTTTGAATATGTCATTTTTTTCCACAAGTTTTTGGAAAATGTGGAAAGAAAATGAAAACACATTTTTTTTTACACAAAGCTGTCCATTTATGCAATATTTCTAACACATAGCATGTACATAGCAAAAATTGCACCCCAAAATACATTCTGCTATTCCTCCTGAGTATGGCGATACCACATATGTAACACTTTTTCACAGCCTGGCCACATACATAGGCCTAACATCCAAGTAGCGCTTTACACAAAGTTGTCCATTTATCCACTTTAAGACTGGGCCTATTTTTGACACTTGGTGTTTACAAGCTAAAATCATTTTTTTGCTAGAAAACTACTTGGAACCCCCAAACATTATATATTTTTTTTTAGCAGAGACCCTAGAGAATAAAATGGAGATCGTTGCAATATTTTTTATCACACCATATTTGCGCAGCAGTCTTCCAAATGCGATTTTTTTGAAAAAAAATCACTTTTTTGATCTAAAAAATAAGAAAACAGTAAATTTAGCAATTTTTTTTTCCATAATGTGAACGATAATGTTACGCCGAGTAATTAGATACCCAACATGTCATGCTTCAAAATTGCGCATGCTCACAGAATGGCGCCAAACATTGGTACTTAAAAATCCCCATAGGCAACATTTTAAAAATTTCTGCAGGTTACTAGCTTAGAGTTACAGAAGAGGTCTAGGGCTTAAATTATTGCTCTCGCTCTAACGATCGCGGCGATACCTCACATGTATGGTTTGAACACCGTTTACATATGTGGGCGGGACTTGCGTATGCGTTTGCTTCTGCGCGCGAGCTAACGGGGACAGGGCGCTTTAATTTTTTTTTTTTTTTTTTTTTCCTATTTATTTTATTTATTATTTTTTTATTTTTACACAGTTTAAAAAAAAAAAATGTTTTGATAATTTTTATTCCTATTACAAGGAATGTAAACATCCCTTGTAATAGAAATAGGCATGACAGGTCCTCTTTATTGTGAGATCTGGGGTCAAAAAGACCTCACACCTCACAACTACACTAAAAAAGAAAAAAAAAAAAAAAATTGTTGAAAGAGGAAAAAAAAAAAAGCAAAAAAAAAAAGCGGCCCTTTAAACCGGTTGCTAGGCAACGTCTTTTGACGTAGCTCCGGTCCTCCAAGACCATAGAGTTGAGTGAGGGCCATCTTGCCCTCACTCGACTTCCTGTCTCTGAGGATCCGGGACCGGATAGTTTTCCCCGCTGCCGGCGGGTCCGGTAAGCTGGGAAAACGTCTGGGACGCGGCAGGAGGGGGGGGGGCACCTCTTCCCCTGCACCGTAAGGGTAATTCCGCGGCGAATCCGCCACTGGGACCACCCTTATCTGAAAGCCGACCGCCCGCCGTTTCAAAAAATACCGGGGTTATGGGGGCTATCTTCTGCCATAACCCCAGTATTTAGCTTTTAATGGCCGACGCATATAGTCGTTAGGCGGTCAGTAAGTGATTGCATGTATATGGCAAACAGGTGACGATGACTGATGGGGTGACAGGTGACGATGACTGATGGGGTGACAGGTGACGATGACGGATGGGGTGACAGGTGATGATGACTGATGGGGTGACAGGTGATGATGATTGATGAGGTGACAGGTGACGATGATTGATGAGGTGACAGATGACAATCACTGACCGGGTGACATGTGACGATGATTGATGGGGTGACAAGTGACGATCACTGATGGGGTGTCAAGTGACGATGATTGATAGGGTGACAGATGACGGTGACTGATGGGGTGACAGGTGACGATGACTGATGGGGTGACAGGTTACGATGACTGATGGGGTGACAGATGACGATGACTGATGGGGTGACAGGTGACGGTGATTGATGGGGTGACAGGTGACGGGGCGATGGTCACTGATGGGTGACAGGTGACGGGCGATGGTGCACGGCGGTACTGATGGCAGTCTCTGGTGACCGGTGAACTTTAGGCTACATTCACATGTGAGCGTAGCGATCACGGGCAGAATCACTGCGATTCTGCCCGCGATCCAGAAATCATTGCAAATGGCGGGACGCCTGTGCGTTGCCCGTGATTTGCAATAGCACCCCAAACGCTGTGCGATGTTGCCGCCATTTCCGCCTGCCGAATCGCGGTAACATCACGCAAACAACGCATGACGCCCCAAAGAAACTCTTGTACTTTTTTGGGCGTCATGCGATGTTTGCGCGATGTTACTGCGATTCGGCAGGCGGAAATGGCGGCAACATCGCACAGCGTTTGGGGTGCTATTGCAAATCACGGGCAACGCACAGGCGTCCCGCAATTTGCAATGATTTCCGGATCGCGGGCAGAATCGCGGTGATTTTGCCCGCGATCGCTGCGCTCACATGTGAACGTTATGGGTGTCAATTTCTGGGCACTGATGAGGTGACTGTTGGGTGACAGGTGACATTGGGGGGGCTGAGGACTGTGTGGGGGGACCTTTATTACTGTGATTTTAGTGTGATTTTACTTTGTACATGTGTACAGAGCAGTAACTCACTGTTTCTAGCTCTTCTCCCCTCATACTGGAAACTGTATGAGGAGAGAAGAGCTAGTAACAGTCAGTTACTGCTCTGTGTTTACATTTTGTGATCGGCTGTGAATGGATTCACAGCCGATCACATAGTAAACAGTCACTGTCAGTGACTGTTTACTACCGCCGGTGACAGCTGTGTTCCTACGGAACACAGTGCCACCGACATGACCGCGCTGCGCGCTCCCGATCGCGCATGCGCGGTCATCTCCCGGCCGCCTCCATTGTGATCGGCTGTGTCATTGGAACACAGCCGATCACGTGGGAAACAGCCATGCCTATTGGCTGTTTCCCCCCTGCCGGTGACCGCCTGTGTCCCGGGGACACACCGACACCGGCAGTGCACGGCGGCGCGCCCGCGATCGCGCGCCTGCCGTGCTTGAATGGGCGGACGTCATATGACGTCCGCCCAGGATAATAGCCGCACCGTCCCGCCGTCATATGACGGCGGGCGGGCGGTAAGTGGTTAAATACCTAACTATATAAAAGGGAGCAAATTGTGTTAAATCCAAAAAAAAGTGCGTTCTGTGAAACAAAATACATAAATAGTGGATATAATGCATGCAAAATGTCTACACCAGCAATGGGTGCAAATTATATAGTCCTTATCACATGTGAACCACTGGTGTCAGCAATCCTTGTAAATGCTTGTGCCCCACCACCAATGCAAATACTATCCACTTGCCAGAACATCAGACCCCTGGGTAAAGAGGTCCAAAGTGCTTGAAATTAAGCCACAGTGGTTATCTAATCACACCTGCAAACAAACAAGTCTGTTCCAGTTATGTACTGGTTAATTACAGCAGCATATTTGTCGCAGAGAAAGAAGAGGACTATAGTGCATTACCACTAAATATTGTCACTTTATGAAAACAAAAATGTACTCACAAAAGGGAATTTTGACACACGCTAATAGCAATTCAGCATGCCGCCCGTTCGGGTGCGCATGCGTGATGACGTCAGCACCCAAGATCTGCCCTAGGGGGTCTGATGTTCCAGTAAGTAAATAGTGTTTGCAATGGTGGTGAGCACAAGCACTTACAAGGATTGATGGCATCCATGGTACACATGCAATAAGGACTTAATAATTTGCACCTATTGCTGAAGTGGAAATTGACAGCGCTATATAAGTACCTGAAATAATAAAAAGGGGATATTTAGCATTTGTCAGTGGGACATATCCACTATATGCATTGTGTTTCACATAAAAAAACAGCGCATCTCTTTATATATTTAACTATTTTATGTTGTTTATCCAGGCATTTATGTGTGCAGCCTCTGTGGTTCATAAGAACCGATTCGAATATTGGGTTTTATTTATGTTTTTTTGTTTATCTACACACTGGGCTTGAAAAACATATTTTATTTAGATTTTATTGTTCTTGCCTTGTCTCAAGTTCTCTCTTCAACCTAACAGAATGTTCCATGCCATATGGACCTCTCCTTGCTTTTACACTTTTAGTTCTAAAGTCAGTAGCAGAAAGAACTCAGTCCAATATTAACAGAGAACATTACACTGAAAGAATTGTTGCCAGCAATCAGGAAGCTTGTCAAGGCTTTCTTTCGCCATATAGAACAACATCACCTGAAACAGTATACACTTGAAGGTCCAAGGTTATTTGTTTTTTTTTGTGCTATAATCAAAGGCTCAGTAGAAAATGCCCTGCATCCAAAAATTGAGGATATTCTTCCTGATGGTGTTTATCTTAATTGAAATGCTGCTACAAATGACCTTAGGCCATGCAATTTAAGACTGTCGAGCGTCTCCTGGGAACAACATTTCGAGCTAGGGGAAAAACATTTGCAAGTCTCTGATCCAGATACACTTTTCTCTCAGTGGAAATCCCTCATTTGCAGATTTATTAAATAAGCCTGTTAATAAATTACCTTACCTATCCATGAACATTTTGTCTATGTACATAAGAAATTAAGGCATTTATACATTTAGATAGGACTGCATTCACAGAAAACTTTCAGAACACTTCATAAGTTTTCATAGTTATGACTTCAACTTAAAAAAATGTTTCTGAAAGTCCTGTAATCAATAACAAGGTTGTCTTTGCAGTATATCACCATATCCCATTTCTACTAGTTTCTCTTGCTGCTGGATTCAGTTAAATTTCTGTGAGAAAACTTGCAGCAGTGTTGGTATGGTCTTGGAAACCTTGCCAGATATGTTGGTCTTTGAGCTCATTAGCACACCAGATTATCCACTGGTCAAGTCTCGGATTTTCTGGTGAAAGATATCACTCTAATGCAGGCATGTCCAACATGCGGCCCAGAACCACAGGCAATGCGGCCCACTGCCCCCTGACTATTGTTTTTTTGCTGCGGAGGAAGGAAGTCGAGTCTAACTGTAGGCAGAGGCTGCCTTGGAGCCTCTGTCAATGATAGACAGCACATTGGTGACGTCTATCATAGGAGCCGGTCCAGGAGGCAAGATTTCATATGACAGCAGTCACCGGGTAAGCGGGAGATACCTGCTCTGTGTAATCCAGCGGCTCTCCTCTCTCTTCATTGCAGACTGCATTGGATGGGCACGCACTGGTGAGGCTACATTGGATGGGCACTAATCAGGCTGCATTGGATGGGCATGCACTTGTGAGGCTGCATTGGATGAGAATGCACTTGTGAGGCTGCATTGGATGGGCACTGATCAGGCTGCATTGGCTGGGCACGCACTGGTGAAGCTGCATTGGATGGGCATGTGGGTAGGGCGCGGCGGAGTTTTATTACTTATTTACCTTAACTGTAGTATATATTTTATATGCGGCCCGAGAAAATTTCTCTACACTCAATGTGGCCCAGAGAAGCCAAAAGGTTGGACACCCATGCTCTAATGCATCCTACAAGCTCACCTGCTCCTGCAAATCATTTCTTGGCATTTGTGGGTTGCTAACCACCCATTCAAACCTTCTGTATACAGCAATAATATGCAATATCAAACAAGCTAATAATGATGGATAATAGATCTATCTGGCATTCTTGTATCTCATTTTTATTTAATTTTTTTTAATTGATTTTATTCCAAAAAAGATAAAAAAGAATCACGGCTATTCCAGGTAGCTCAACACAAAGCTCTTTCAGTACAGGTAAGAACATCAATAGACATAGAGATGGGAAAGTACCTTCGTAACATTCCCAAAGTTCAATAAAGAAATAGTATCAAATCCAAGACTCTGGGGTACCCATTGATCTTCAGTGGCCTCATATACCACCAGCGTGAGTGTTGCCAGAGTACAAAGAGGCCTAAGTATTGCAACATTGATAGCTATGTTTACCCCTTGTCCAGCAAGTGCACAACTAATTGCAAAGGGATATAATTCTCTAAGGAACCCACATAATGGTGTAAGTATTTTCCCAGGGTCCTAAGCTGTTATCCACTGTATATTCCTTTGGACAATATTGCAACGTAACAAGAAAATAACCAAAGACATTCTCAGTATTTTCATCATTGCTAGTTCATTCAGAAGCTAAGCTTTGATCATTTTTAGTTCCTGTTAAAGAAAACAATGCAGAAATGTTGGGCATTTTTGATAGTGGCAAATACGTTTTAGCCCCATTTTCCTGTTCAATTTACTTGACTGAATTGGCAGATGGTATAGTAGGGAGAAATCATCTTCTTAACAGCCACTGTATTTTTTCAGTGTTGAGTTCATCTTAAATATTATTTTATTAGTTTAAACTAACAATTGTGTGGCATCCTGCACAGTGCATAAGTACAATACAGTGCAAAAGGTGTGAAGAAATGCTGTAAAGTATGAATTCTTTCAAAAATATATATTTTAATTGTTTCGTTTTATGAGTTTACAAAATGCAAAGTGAATGGTGTGACTACACTTTGACTTTAAACCAGCATCAATTCTTTTTACACTTGCACACTTTGTGTTTCAACCTACATATGGAATTGATGATCATTAGCCTTGCTTGGTATCATTGATTAATCATACACCTGACTCTAATCCTAAATCTCTGACTTTGTGCAAGTGTACAGTTATTGAGTGAAACAACTGTGTACGAGGCTTAAAACTGGAACAGCCAAACTCTGCTACTAGGGTGAGGTTGTGTCACGTGGCAAGACTGAGCACAACAGCAAGACACAAAGTAGTTATACTATATCAGCAAGGTCTTTCCCAGGCAGAGATTTCAAAGCAGACTGAGGTTTCAAGATGTGCTGTTCAAGCTCTTTTGAGGAAGCACAAAGAAACGGGAACCCTTCAGGACCATTGGACACAGTGGTTGGCCAAGGAAACTTAATGCGGCAGATGTAAGACACATCATGCTTGTCATCAGCACAGAACTGGCAGAAACCAGTGGAACCTAGGTACACCCATCTATTCTCCAGAGAAGTCTGTCCAGAAGTGGTCTTCATGAAAGAATTTTCGGCCAAAAAAAAACATACCTCCGACTTGGAAACAAGGCTCAAATAAGCGACTCTAATGTGCACAACAACATAGGAACTAGGTTGTAATAAAATGGCAGCAGGTGCTTTGGGTTGATAAGTCAACATTTTATATATTTGGCTGTAGCAGGAGGCAGTTTCTTTGCCAAAGGGCTGAGAATCGGTACAATAATGAATGTCTGCAGGCACCAGTGAAGCATGATGGAGGTCCCTCACAAGTTTGGGGCTGCATTTCTGCAAATGGCATTGGAGATTTAGTTAGGATAAACGATGTCCCCAATGCTGACAAATACAGGCAAATATGTGCCATACCATCAGGGAGGAGTGTGATTGGCCCCAAATGTATTCTGCAGCAGAACAATGACCCCAAACATACAGTCAATGTGAATAAAGTGATTGTAAAGTCTCGTTTTTTTTTTCTCCTATAAAAATAATAAACATATTATACTTACCTGCTCTGTTGCAGTGGATTTGCACAGAGCAGCCCGGATCCTCCTCTTCTTGCGTCCCTTTCTGTGATCCTGGCCCCTCCCTCCTGTTGAGTACCCCAACAGTAAGCAGCATGCTATGGGGGCACCCGAGCTGAGTGACAGCTGCCTGTGTCCATTCAGACACGGAGCCCTGACCGGCCCCGCCCCCTTTCTACCCTCATTGGCTAGCTTACTTTGATTGACAGCAGTGGGAGCCAATGGCGCCGCTGCTGAGTCTCAGCCAATTTGTCGGCTGAGACACTTGTGGACATCACTGGGTAGAGAGGGACCTCAGGTAAGTATTAGAGGGGCTGAGGGGGGCTGCTGCACATAGAAGGCTTTTTCTCTTAATGCATAGAGTCCATTAAGATAAAAAAAACCTTCTGCCTTTACAACTCCTTTAAGAACTATACCTCAGCATTAAGAAGAACAATGAGTCCTGGAAGTGATGGTTTGGCCCCCCACAGTCTTTCTGGGACTACATGAAGAGACAGAATGATTTGGGGCAGCCTACATCCAAAGAAGATCTGTGGTTAGCTCTCCAGGATGTTTGGAACAACCTACCTGCCAAGTTCCTTCAAAAATTGTGTGCAAGTGTACCTAGAAGAATTGATGCTGTTTTAAAGGCAATGGGTGGTCACACTAAATATTGTTTTGATTTGGATTTCTCCTCTGCTTATTTAAAGCCGGTTCACACTGAGGTGACACGACTTCGGGGGGCGACCTGTGAAGTCGCGTGCACCGCGACTTCACATAATGGAAGTCTATGCAAGTCGCTCCGAGGTCGCCCCAAAGTAGTACAGGACCCTTTTTCTAAGTCAGAGCGACTTGTGTTGCTCCTATTAGAACGGGTCCTGTACTACTCAATGGACCGCGACTGACCGCGACTTGTCAGGCTGACAAGTCGCCTGACAAGTCGCGGCAGTGTGAATGGGCTCTTACTTTCCATTTTGTTAATTGATAAAATATAAACTAATAACACTTAGTTGGAATCCATAAAGCAGTATTAAACCTAAAAGCAAACATTTATTATATTGCAGCTTACCACTTCTTAGATATGATCGCTGTATTTGTTTCCTTTTTTATGCTTTCTTTCTTCTATTTTCATCTGGTAATCCAGCCAACAAGTCTGTTGTTTTCATAGCACAAATGGATGAGACAAACGACTTAACAGGGGCAGGGGTGATTAAAATGGTGAGCTTTTTTATTTTTTTTCATGCAAAACTTTTATCTCAAAAGGAATAAAATGGTTTGCTGTAACTGCTCATTCCTCCAGAATGGTGTTTCAGTAATACATGAGTTGTGTTATTGGCCAGATCACCAGGGGAATACAGAGGGGGGGAAAAGCTAAAGAAAATAAAACTAATGCAATCACCATATTCAAAGGTTGGTAAGCTGCAAAATAATATATTTTTTGTTTATGTGCTTAATACCACTTTAACTTTCCTAAAATCTCAGGAAAATGCCAAGTGACAATGCTATTTTTAGGTTTAACCACTTAAGCCCCGGAAGAATTTACCCCCTTCCTGACCAGGGCCTATTTTGCGATTCGGCACTGCATGACTTTAACGGACAATTGCGCGGTCGTGCAACACTGTACCTAAACGAATTTGACGTCCTTTTTTTCCCACAAACAGAGCTTTCTTTTGGTGGTATTTGATTACCTGTGCGATTTTTTGATCATGTGCTATAAACAAAAAAAAACGTCAATTTTGCAAAAATAACAATATTTTTCACATTTTTTTATATGAAATTCCCCCCCAAAAAATGTAAAAATCTATATTTTTTAACATTTTAGGCCAATTTTTTTTTTACCATATGTTTGGTAAAAAAAAAAAATCGCAAAAAGCGTATTTTGATTGGTTTGTGAAAAAGTTATTGCGTTTACTATCAAAGGGAAAGATTTTTGTCATTTTTGTTGTTTTTTTTTTTAACGCGTAATGGCGGCAAACTGCGATTTTTTTTTTTGTTTTTTTGCGGAACTGCGACATTGGGGCAGACAGATCGGACCCTTGACTGACATTTTTGACACTTTTGGGGTTACCAGTGACATTACTACAGTAATCAGTGCTATACATATGCACTGTTACTGTAAAAATGATACTGGCATTGAAGAAGTTAACTGTATTGGAGAGGGAGGGGTTAAGTGTGTCCTAGGGGCGTGTTTCTAACTGTGATTGGCTGTGGCTTGATGTGTAAGAACAGCGATCAACGGTCCTACATAGTAGAACCGTTTGATCACCATTCTTACACAGGGGAGACTGACAAGCGGCTTTGTTTACACTAGCCGCCTGCCTTTCTCCCGCTGTCACGGACGATCGCGAGTGCCCGACGGACATCGGGTCCGTCGGGCACCTGCGCGGGGGGGTCCGTGACCGAGCGGGAGTGGGAGCGCACATCTGGCGGCGCACGCTCGCTCCCAAAACCCTTACAGGCTAGCGACGTAGCCCTATGTCGCTTTGCCTGTGAGGGGCTGACTGCCGACGTAAATAGTCGTGGTTAAAGAAGATTTTTTTTTTTTTATTTAGGAAGGTCCAGTTTAAGGAAAACTATGTAAAACATTATAACTCCTGCATTTCTTCCCAATAATTTATTTCTCTATGTGTGTATTTGCAATAATATATTTAATGCATTGCAATACACTGTAACAGGCTACACATCACAGTGTTAACAGAAAAGCATTGAGGGAACTGTTCTAACAAAACACAAAAAAAAAAAACAATAGTGGTTGATTTTTAAGAAACCACGGGAAGAATATTTTTAAAGTACATTAAAGGAATAATAGGAAAACAGAAAATCTGTAAACACAGAACCCCATAATATAGTGCATCAGTGAGTCAGTATATTTCTCAGACAGCTTTATAATTATGTATGAAGGGCTGTTGAAAAATTGTGCTTGATTTTCCCTAGTAGCCTATAACAGAGTTACTATACTCATAGCTGAGCTGCTGCTTCACATAGTGCAGGCCACTTCCCTAAATGTAGGCATAAATATGTCTGTGCTTTGTGTCTTTGGTATGTATGCAGAGTTTCAATCAGTGCTCCATTTACTAGAATTAAGCCATTTCCGGGGAAGCAGTCTGTGCTAATTACAGTGTGTTTGTAAATTAAAGCCTGGTACTGAACTGTATGCATTAGATTCATTCACATGTTGTTGGATCGCATGTTGCACCCTATTGATTGCTGTAAGCCGATGCTAAAAAATATAATCATCTTTACATTTTTCGTTTAAAAATACCTTCAGATTAAAGCGAAATCCTCTGTTTTATAAATCTATGTCTTTTTTTCCAGTGTGGGGTAAGCATATATGTAATAATGCTGGTAAAAATATTAACTTGTATTTAGGGTACAGCCTTTATGTAGAATATTCTGTATAACACAGAGAGTATTTTTTTTTTTGACAAACTAATTACGTTTAGAATGTAAAATGGTTTATCAGTCTATCATCATAACTCTAGATGATCAAACAAACCCCCAGTCCTGAGATTGGACAGTGAAGTAGCATCAACATACAGATGATGAGATCATTCCGCTCTCTCCTTTTATCAGCACATTCCTTGTCAGCAGAAAAAAAATCTACAGTGGGTATATGGGAATTTTAAGTCACCAACACAAACACATACTGTATATGTATACATGAGGCACTATTTCCTCTACTGACACCAACCAGGGGGCACTATCCCTTTCACTGACACCAATAGTGGGACAACAATGGAACGATGGTGCACTATTCCTTTTCCAACTGAACACAATTTTAATCCCACTGACCGCCAAACATGAGACATTGCAAACTACCATTGATGCTGGGGAATTTTCTTCTCTCACTGGCCACAGTCTGGCCCTCTTTAAGTTTGAAAGGCAGTAAACTGGCCCTTTGTTTAGGAAGTTTGGAGACCCCTGGCCTATACCAAATTTTAAAAACAACCCAGCCCAATGGTTGTCAGACCCAGAAGGGAAAGGGGATGGGGAAGCATGCAGAGATCCAGAGGTTAGCAAATACACAAGAAAAAAATATATAAAGAACACTACACTAACACTACACTAACCAAAAAAATATTTTTTTCTTTTTCGTTCATTGACGGACACAGCTCCTGATCTTCTTAACCATCGGGTTATATACTGCCTTCTACATGGTGATGGCGAGGGGTTGGGTCTGGAGCAGTGCCCACATGGTTCCTGATATGGTGAGTAGCTGCCCCCCCTCTCCTCCTTGAGGGTTTTGGGGTGTACGTGGACCCCTCCATGGGACGTTTGGACCCCCAGGTTCCCCTCCTTCCTGTCAGGCACCCCCCTTCATCAGTCACCCCCATCCTACCCCCCCTCCACTTATGCCGGGGCTGTGTGGGTCCACCTCCTGGGGTGAGCGCTATGCTGGCAATAGGGGCGGGGGTGCGCCGTCGGCGACCAGAAGATCGGCTGGGCGGGGGGGGGGGGCTGTACCTGGTGGGGGCTCCTGTCAGGGCCCCCTGTCCTACCTGGGCCTGTCCTTGAGGCCTAGGGATTCTCGTAGTGCTGCGTGGGGCTGCCATTTTATTGTAACCTGTGTGCTTAATGCACAGCGGCCATGTTTGTGTAGTCCGGCGGCAATGTTTGTGTAGTCCGGTGGCCATTTTGCAGTGTTTTGCCATTGAAAATAGTGGCGGCTATGGCAGTGAAGCCCTTTGGGCAGCGATTTCAGTGGTGAGAGCCCCTCCTCATCCTCTGTTGCTGACTTCTGAATCCTTTTGTTTCCTGATCGCCGCTCATGCAGTGCAGATTCTCCTGGTGGCTGCGGTGCCTGTTTCTGCGGGGTGGTGAGTCTGGTGGGGTCCTCTCTCTCTGCTGAGGATCGATTGGTGCTCTGTGACTGGCAACCGGGTGGTACTGCCAGAACGGTGGGGTTTGTCCGTTGTTGTGGGGCGTATTGTCTGAGCACTGACAGGCTGGCTTCCCACCCCTTCAACCTCTGCAGCAGTGCTGGCAGCACTCATATGTTTGTTTCCCAAAGACAACCTCTTGGTATGACACTGAGCATGTGCACTCAACTTCTTCGGTCGACCATAGCGAGGCCTGTTCTGAGTGGAACCTGTCCTGTTAAACCACGGTATGGTCTTGACCACCGTGCTGCAGCTCAGTTTCAGGGTCTTAGCAATCTTCTTATAGCCTAGACCATCTTTATGTAGAGCAACAATTCTTTTTTTCAGATCCTCAGAGAGTTCATGGCCATGAGGTGCCATGTTGAACTTCCAGTGACCAGTATGAGAGAGTGAGAGTGATACCAAATTTAACACCCCTGCTCCTCATTCACACCTGAGACCTTATAACACTAACGAGTCACATGACACCGGGGATGGAAAATGGCTAATTGAGCCCAATTTAGACATTTTCACTTAGGGGTGTGCTCACTTTTGTTGCCAGCGGTTTAGACATTAACACCTGGCGGTATGATTCTTTTGGATTTTAGGTGCTGAAAGCGGTACCATTATTTTGCATGTAATTCTTGTGAATGAGCAGTCCAAACCAACTGTATACATTTATTATATATATTAAATATATATATATATATATATATATATATATATATATGTATGTATACATATATTATATATATATATATATATATATATACACGTATATATATATATATATATATATATATATATATAATGTATACAGTTTGGGCTGCTCATTCACAAGAATTACGTGTATAAATATACGTGTGTATATATATATATATATATGTGTGTGTGTGTGTATATATATATATATATATATATATACTGTGTATATATATATATATGTATATACATATATTTACATAAAAAGTACAGTAAAACTGCAGGAAAGGGCACTGGGGGGCAATGTAATGTGATTTTATTTTATTTTGAATGGTATCAGTGTGTTTGGTGCATTTTACATTTGAATTTGCCGCCGGTTCCACCCCCCAGTGGACGTCACGTCGCCGGAGACGGAAGCCGGGGCTCGCAGACGATCGGGAGGAAGAACCGCGGCCGCACACCGCTCGCAGTCTTCGCTGGATCCCGGAGAAAAGGTAAGTAAAACCTCCTCCAGCATCCAGCGATCTTCTTAGCGCTACCCCGAGTGTGACTCGGGGTTACCGATTTTGGCACTAAAATCTTACCCCGAGTTACACTCGGGAATACCGCTAGGAAGGTTAATGGCTGTGTGTTGAGTTATTTTGAGGGGACAGCAAATTTACACTGTTATACAAGCTGTACACTCACTACTTTACATTGTAGCAAAGTGTCATTTCTTCAGTGTTGTCACATGAAAAGATACAATAAAATATTAACAAAAATGTGAGAGGGTGTACTCACTTTTGGGAGATACTGTATCTGCTGCTGCCAGACTCAGCTACCTTACCAACCGCTCAGTGTCTGCCACCCCTCTCTGCCATTCCTTCCACTGGCTTCCAGTTGCCCAGTTAATTAATATTCAAATGACAAAAAAAACAAAAGTCATTTACAGCTCTGCCCCAAGCTACATCTCCAATCTTTTCTCCAAATATCACCCAAACCGTCCCCTCTGCTCCTCTCAAGACCTCCTACTCTCAAGCTCCCTTGTCTCCTCCTCTTGCTTGTCCCCAGGACTTCTCCAGAGGCCTCTCCCATCCTCCGGAACTCTCTACCTTAATCTGTCCCGCTATCTCCTCCTCTGACTGCCTTTAGGTGAACCCTGAAAGCACATCTCTTCAGGGAAGGCCATCACGCCTCCAATTAACTAAACTTTTATCACTTCCAAGCTGATCCCCCCAACCCTCTTGAATTTTATTGTATTGTACAGTGGGTATAAAAAGTCTACACGCCCCTCCTAAAATGTCAGGTTTCTGTGATGTAAAAAAACGAGACAAAGATAAATCATTCCAGAACTTTTTCCATCTTTAATGTGACCTATAAACTGTACAACTCAATTGAAAAACAAACTGAAATTGTTTGGGGGTGGAGGAAGTAAGAGTAAAATAATGTGGTTGCACTCTTTTATAACTGGGGATGTAGCATGGGAAAATATGTTATGATTATGGAATGATCATAGAGCCCCTGTGATCCTTCTATATAGGATCACAGGTCTCTATGATCATTTCAGAAGCCACACCCCCCCCACAGTTAGAATCAGTCCCCTAGGCTTACATTTAACCCTTAATCACCCATAATGTTAACCCCCTTCCCTGCCAGTGTCATTATTACAGTAACAGTGCATATTTTTAGCACTGATGACTGTAGTAATGTCACTGGTCCCCCCAAAAGTGTCAAAAATGTCAGTCCATGGTCCGATCTGTCTACCGCAATGTCGCAGTCCTGCTAAAAATCGCAGATCGCCGCTATTACTAGTAAAGAAAAAATAAAAACAATATAAATGACATAAATCTTTCCTGTAGTTAGTAGGGGCGATAACTTTTGCGCAAACCAATCAAAATACGCTTATTGCAACTTTATTTACCAAAAATATGTAGCAGAAAACAAAGTGGCCTAAAATGTTAAAAAATTTTGATTTTTAATTTTTTTTTTTTTTGAAAATTTAATATAGCAGAATGTGAAAGATATTGTTTTTTTTTTTTTTTTTCAAAATTGTCGCTCTTTTTTTGTTTATAGCGCAAAAAATAAAAATCGCACAGGAGATCAAATACCACCAAAAGAAAGCTCTATTTGTGGGAGAAAAGGTCATCAATTTTCTTTAAGTACAGCATTGCACGACCGCCCAATTGTCCGTTAAAGTAACGCAGTGCCGAATCGCAAAATTTGGCCTGTCATTAAGGGGGGAAGTCTTCCGGTCCAGAAGTGGTTAACAAACTTTGTTGCAGATTCCTACCTTTTGTTATTCTGAAGGAATAGCTGATTGTTTCTCTGTGTCCGTGTGTGGAGTGAATTTGTATAGTAGTGGTTTTATATTATTGATCAGCTGCTGTACCTGCAGGGCTCTAATGAAGAAAACTGCAGGGTCTGCATCCCTTTAGACTTAATTTTCCCTTGAGAATATCTCAACAAAATGACTTTTCTGTGTCAGGGGATACTCGAAATCAGTTTTTTTTTTCTTGGTGCAGACTTCTGGGAAAATCAGTAAGCCAATCACTCAACCAGAAAAATTATGTTTCTGGGGGGGCGTTCTGTACACCATCTGTGTATAGCACGCCTCCAGGTTGCCATATTTCATTGTATTTTACAGAAAATTATAGAGCTGCAGATTGAAAAAGAAAGGTTATTTTTATTTACATTCAATTACAATCTGACTCGTGTCACAGTTGTTTATTACTTATATACAGCTCCTATCTTACATATTAGGTTTTAATAGTGGGAGCGCCCTTTTTACACATTTATATGATTTAAGGCACTACACCTTTTTAAAGGATCAGCAACCTCACGTATAACATTCACTATTTCACATAGTTTATTTATTATATCTTACCACATCCATTAGCGTGGGTATATATAAACAAGTATATATTTATATACAGCTCCTGTTATGTATATTCCATTTTGTAAATTCATAATGGTTCTGTATATGGTATATTTTTGATCTGAAGGTTAAATTCTGCCCCTGAGAAGAAAAGAAACTCAAAATGCATCAGGAATATGAATTATAATGTGGGTGTTTCCTTTTTGTTGAGGTCTAATTATCGACCAGTGAACAATTATATGATATTGACACCAATATATGTACAGTGTTGAGGTCTAATTATTGACCAGTGAACAATTATATGATATTGACACCAATATATGTACAGTGTTGAGGTCTAATTATTGACCAGTGAACAATTATATGATATTGACACCAATATATGTACAGTGACGAGGGAAAATTTTTATTGCTAGATACTCAACCCATTTGTTTTAATGTTGATATTACAAATATGATTGTGGGGTTTATGGTGCCTCAGGCCAAGAGGGGTTGGGACTTTAAGGGCAAGTGCATAGATATAGAAGCAAGTATATAAATATATGATAGATAATGTTCCATTTAAAATAAACAAAATTTTATTTACAACAGATGTAAATCCATATATTGTAGAAAAGAAACATATATAGGTGAACAAAGTGCTTGGGGGTAAAGACCCCGGTGTGAAGGAAGTAATAAAGAAGTTGAATGAGATGAATCAGTGACAATGGTGAAAAAAGTGACTTTTGGATAGGATTTCCACAGGTATTGAGTGGGACATTCGTCCCCTAGGAAGATCCTATTGCTGACGCGTTTCGGCTCACTCGGAGCCTTTCTCAAAGCGTTGAGTCACTCTGTACTTTAGTCTATGAAGATAATATGATATATATAGTTTAGATCTTTATTCATGTCAAGTGTAATTTCTGACATTATTGGAGAGCAATTTTACCTACATGGATATGGCTGACGGTTACTGCGCATGGCTCCCTTCATCCTGTTGCAAACGCAGCGGGATCAAGATATGCATATTGCCTAGGATGGTAGGATTGTATTAATAGGTAGTAGGACACATAGTATCTTTATGTCTTGTGGAATGGGTAAAACCACTTACATTTTGCATGAGCTGAAGGAGTCAAAATACTTCCTCCACGGGGAATAGTTTTCCCTCTCTTGTTTTCAGGTTGCTTGATCTAGGTTAGAAAAATGGTCTATGTTACCTCAAATTGCATAGGGTGTAACATAAAAAGTGACTTTGTCCCAATGGAGGTGTATAGCCTCCTTGTGTTTGTACAATAAAAGGTGACTTTTGGTGCCCATTGTTGTTGGACAGTGAGGCGGTCCAAAGGAGCTTACATTTTGAAGAAAAAGACTGGTGGGGGTGATCCTTCCGGCTAACGCAGGTTTCGTCCGTCCTCTTCCCTCGGTTGGAGAGAAGTGAGGACTTGACGTTGATCCCCGGCCTTTTAAAGCCCTCCGCGCATGCGCAGTGACTGCTGCACGT
Source organism: Pelophylax lessonae (assembly GCF_965119305.1). Taxonomy (NCBI): domain Eukaryota; kingdom Metazoa; phylum Chordata; class Amphibia; order Anura; family Ranidae; genus Pelophylax; species Pelophylax lessonae. The sequence goes on along the minus strand of NC_138768.1, from coordinate 667,563,209 downwards.
CGGAGGGTTCGTTCGAGCGTGACGTGGCACCTTGTAATGCGCCTGCGCCAAGTGGATGCGCGCGCAGGTGCTGGAGTAGAGAGACGCTCATTGGCCGCCAGCATGGGAGGAGGGGCCCTCCTTTCCCCGTGGGTGATTGGATGGGTCCCGGACAGCCCCTACGACGATACGTAGGGGCTACCCGTGCTGGGTGCGATTGTCAGGGATGAAGGGGAAGGGGCCGATCTGCAGCGCTGACAGCTTGTAAACCATGCAGGCAAAATATAAATAAAAGAATCATTCGGTAGTATATCTTATTATAGAAATAGTATATTCAACTTATATGGTATGTCAGGACCTTGGGTCTTGGAGAGTAAAAATAAACATATACAAAGCAAGGTACAATACAATATTGTATGAGTATTAAACAGCAGAATACCAGTAATAAAGACTTTTCCTCAGTAAATCTGATGGATCGGGGGAGAAAATCCCGATGGGGCGGTCATCCAGAATGGTTTCTGGATCATGTTAAGCAGGATTAGATGTATAAGATATATATGACTAATTAAAGAAACTCTTCAGGTTGTTACAAGAGACAATTTTAATATCTCATTCCTAGTTGGGAGGTATATGGTTGAGAGAGATGAAAAAATGAAAAAATAAAAGATAAAAAAGTGTGAGAGAAAAAACGCAAAAGGGGAGAAGTATGGGTGAATCTTTATGGATTGGATAGCCATAAGCCATATCAACTCAGTTGGAGGGGGGCAGATACCTAACTGGATAGAGAAAGGGTATCTAAGGCAATGATTATGCCAATGGGTCCCTACTGTTGTTAAAAAAGTAATGCGTTTTGTTTGGTTAGTCTGTCTTTCCTGATGCAAACCCTTCGAGAAAGGGGCGAAAACTCTCGTTTTCGTTTAAACCAGGTGGTTTTGTGGCTTGGAGACGTCTTATCCATCTCATTTCCATTTGTAGCAAGTGTTTGTTCCAGTCACCCCCTCTACACGGTATGTGAATCCTTTCCAGTGCTGAAAATGTGACATTGGGCATTTTGTTTTTGTGGAAATGTGCCACATGCCTGCCAAGTGGTACGTAAAAGTTACACATCTCCATACTGTTGATGTGTTGGTTTACACGTTTTCCAAATTCTTGTTTTGTTTTTCCAACATAAAAGGATTCGCATTGGCATCTCATCAGATAGACCACCCCTCTCGTTCGGCAGTTAACAAAATGTCGGGGTGTAAAAAGCTCTCCATTAGGAAGTGTGGTGGTTGTGCATTTTTTAATCACATCACATTGCCCGCAGTTTCCGCATGGGAATGTGCCCTTCTGTTTACAGGGGTCTTTTCTCGTTTGTTTGTACTCACTGTGGGTGAGCGATTGCTTCATAGATCCCGCTTTCCTGTATGTGATCTGTGGGTGTTCCGATATGAAAGGTTTTATCGCCGGGTCCTCCTGTAAGATCTGCCAGTGTTTAGCTATGATATTTCTTATTTTGGGGTGGTCGTTCGTAAATCTCATGATCACTCTCGTTTGATTTTCTTGCTTGTCTGATAGTTGTTTCTTTTTGAATAGGATCTCATGCCTTTCTTGTTGTTTTACCCTGTTAAAGGCTTTTCTTAGGGTCGTTTTTGTGTAACCCCTCTTTATTAATCTGGCAGTCAGGGAGTCAGCTTCTTTCTGAAAGTCTTGTTCAGTGGTACAAATCCGTTTTAGCCTAAGAAATTGGCTGTATGGGATTGCATTTTTCAGGGAGGGGGGATGGAAGCTGGATGCATGTAGAATAGAATTACCTGCCGTTTCTTTTCGATATAGGGTTGTTTTCAGGAGTCCATTTTTTTCTTTCATGATCCATGTGTCCAAAAAAGGGATTTTTTCCTTATCATAGTTGATTGTAAAAAACATATTGTATGTGTTATTATTCATGGCGCGGAGGCATTAGTGTATCATGCTTTCCGAACCAGTCCAGATTATGAAAATGTCATCTATAAATCTCTGCCAGACGATAATATTGTCGGCGAAAATACCGTTTTTTTCCTCGGCTAAGAATTCTTGTTCCCATGCTTCAAGATATGTGTTCGCATAGGACGGGGCACAACTAGTGCCCATTGCGACGCCACACGTCTGTAGGTAATATGTGCCATTGAAAACAAAAAAATTGTTATTAAGGATAAAATCCAACATCATGATTATGAAGGTGTTGAATTTGATGTCCTTTCCACTTTGTTCTTCTAATGGTTTTTTTGATGACTTCCATTCCTTTTTTGTGTGGAATGTTATTGTAGAGAGCCTCAACGTCAATGGTGATGAGAAATGCATCATCTGGTATAGTGATACCCTCAATGATCTGTAGGAGGTGTCCTGTGTCTCTGGTATATGAGGGGAGTTTTGTTACATGAGGCCTTAGATAGGCATCTATGACTTTACTTGTAATTTCCGTCAAATTGCCATTCCCTGATATAATGGGTCTACCCGGGGGATTATTTTTATCCTTATGGATTTTCGGCAGGGCGTAAAAAGTTGGGGTTCTGGGATGTTTTGTCCTCACGAACTGCCAGAGTGTTTCTGAAATCATTCCTTGGTTTCGAGCTCCGTCAATTTTTTTGTAGAAGTCTTCTGTGTATGTTTCAACCATAATGGGCATAATCTTTTTATAACATTGTGTATTGTCAAGGATCCTCTGGCACATTGCTTCATAGTTGTCGTTGTTCATTAACACAATATTCCCCCCTTTGTCCGAGGGTTTTATTGTGATCAGTTCGTTATTTTTGAGTCCTTGTAAGGCAGTTTTTTGTTCCTTGGTCAGGTTTTGTTTCGGGTTGTGGCCTTTGAGTTTTTCGAGATCTTTAGTTGTTTCCCTAACAAAGAGGGCTATTGAGGGATTCTCATTTAGAGAGGGAAAAATATGGGATTTTTTCTTGAAAGTGGGACATTTGGCTCCTTGAGGTTCTTCCACTCCTTCCTCTTCACTTTCGGTTGATTTGTTTTCATCTGTCCAGTCATCGATTGCTCCTTCCTCCAGTAAGATATTCAGGTCTCTAATCGCTCTGAATTCGGCTGCGGTTAAATTTGTTGGTGGTGTCTCAGCAGGTGGTTTTTTGTTGTATTTGGTTTTAAGAAGAAGATTACGCGCAAAAAGATTGACATCCTTAATGGTTTCAAATCTGTCCCTTTGTTTGGGCAGAATGAGAGTCCTAGGGATAGTACTTCTCTTTCGGCTGTGGATAGGATATGGGTGGATAGGTTTATTATGCCCATTATGGTTGAAACATACACAGAAGACTTCTACAAAAAAATTGACGGAGCTCGAAACCAAGGAATGATTTCAGAAACACTCTGGCAGTTTGTGAGGACAAAACATCCCAGAACCCCAACTTTTTACGCCCTGCCGAAAATCCATAAGGATAAAAATAATCCCCCGGGTAGACCCATTATATCAGGGAATGGCAATTTGACGGAAAATACAAGTAAAGTCATAGATGCCTATCTAAGGCCTCATGTAACAAAACTCCCCTCATATACCAGAGACACAGGACACCTCCTACAGATCATTGAGGGTATCACTATACCAGATGATGCATTTCTCATCACCATTGACGTTGAGGCTCTCTACAATAACATTCCACACAAAAAAGGAATGGAAGTCATCAAAAAAACATTAGAAGAACAAAGTGGAAAGGACATCAAATTCAACACCTTCATAATCATGATGTTGGATTTTATCCTTAATAACAATTTTTTTGTTTTCAATGGCACATATTACCTACAGACGTGTGGCGTCGCAATGGGCACTAGTTGTGCCCCGTCCTATGCGAACACATATCTTGGAGCATGGGAACAAGAATTCTTAGCCGAGGAAAAAAACTGTATTTTCGCCGACAATATTATCGTCTGGCAGAGATTTATAGATGACATTTTCATAATCTGGACTGGTTCGGAAAGCATGATACACTAATGCCTCCGCGCCATGAATAATAACACATACAATATGTTTTTTACAATCAACTATGATAAGGAAAAAATCCCTTTTTTGGACACATGGATCATGAAAGAAAAAAATGGACTCCTGAAAACAACCCTATATCGAAAAGAAACGGCAGGTAATTCTATTCTACATGCATCCAGCTTCCATCCCCCCTCCCTGAAAAATGCAATCCCATACAGCCAATTTCTTAGGCTAAAACGGATTTGTACCACTAAACAAGACTTTCAGAAAGAAGCTGACTCCCTGACTGCCAGATTAATAAAGAGGGGTTACACAAAAACGACCCTAAGAAAAGCCTTTAACAGGGTAAAACAACAAGAAAGGCATGAGATCCTATTCAAAAAGAAACAACTATCAGACAAGCAAGAAAATCAAACGAGAGTGATCATGAGATTTACGAACGACCACCCCAAAATAAGAAATATCATAGCTAAACACTGGCAGATCTTACAGGAGGACCTGGCGATAAAACCTTTCATATCGGAACACCCACAGATCACATACGGGAAAGCGGGATCTATGAAGCAATCGCTCACCCACAGTGAGTACAAACAAACGAGAAAAGACCCCTGTAAACAGAAGGGCACATTCCCATGCGGAAACTGCGGGCAATGTGATGTGATTAAAAAATGCACAACCACCACACTTCCTAATGGAGAGCTTTTTACACCCCGACATTTTGTTAACTGCCGAACGAGAGGGGTGGTCTATCTGATGAGATGCCAATGCGAATCCTTTTATGTTGGAAAAACAAAACAAGAATTTGGAAAACGTGTAAACCAACACATCAACAGTATGGAGATGTGTAACTTTTACGTACCACTTGGCAGGCATGTGGCACATTTCCACAAAAACAAAATGCCCAATGTCACATTTTCAGCACTGGAAAGGATTCACATACCGTGTAGAGGGGGTGACTGGAACAAACACTTGCTACAAATGGAAATGAGATGGATAAGACGTCTCCAAGCCACAAAACCACCTGGTTTAAACGAAAACGAGAGTTTTCGCCCCTTTCTCGAAGGGTTTGCATCAGGAAAGACAGACTAACCAAACAAAACGCATTACTTTTTTAACAACAGTAGGGACCCATTGGCATAATCATTGCCTTAGATACCCTTTCTCTATCCAGTTAGGTATCTGCCCCCCTCCAACTGAGTTGATATGGCTTATGGCTATCCAATCCATAAAGATTCACCCATACTTCTCCCCTTTTGCGTTTTTTCTCTCACACTTTTTTATCTTTTATTTTTTCATTTTTTCATCTCTCTCAACCATATACCTCCCAACTAGGAATGAGATATTAAAATTGTCTCTTGTAACAACCTGAAGAGTTTCTTTAATTAGTCATATATATCTTATACATCTAATCCTGCTTAACATGATCCAGAAACCATTCTGGATGACCGCCCCATCGGGATTTTCTCCCCCGATCCATCAGATTCACTGAGGAAAAGTCTTTATTACTGGTATTCTGCTGTTTAATACTCATACAATATTGTATTGTACCTTGCTTTGTATATGTTTATTTTTACTCTCCAAGACCCAAGGTCCTGACATACCATATAAGTTGAATATACTATTTCTATAATAAGATATACTACCGAATGATTCTTTTATTTATATTTTGCCTGCATGGTTTACAAGCTGTCAGCGCTGCTGATCGGCCCCTTCCCCTTCATCCCTGACAATCGCACCCAGCACGGGTAGCCCCTACGTATCGTCGTAGGGGCTGTCCGGGACCCATCCAATCACCCACGGGGAAAGGAGGGCCCCTCCTCCCGTGCTGGCGGCCAATGAGCGTCTCTCTACTCCAGCGCCTGCGCGCGCATCCACTTGGCGCAGGCGCATTACAAGGTGCCACGTCACGCTCGAACGAACCCTCCGACGTGCAGCAGTCACTGCGCATGCGCGGAGGGCTTTAAAAGGCCGGGGATCAACGTCAAGTCCTCACTTCTCTCCAACCGAGGGAAGAGGACGGACGAAACCTGCGTTAGCCGGAAGGATCACCCCCACCAGTCTTTTTCTTCAAAATGTAAGCTCCTTTGGACCGCCTCACTGTCCAACAACAATGGGCACCAAAAGTCACCTTTTATTGTACAAACACAAGGAGGCTATACACCTCCATTGGGACAAAGTCACTTTTTATGTTACACCCTATGCAATTTGAGGTAACATAGACCATTTTTCTAACCTAGATCAAGCAACCTGAAAACAAGAGAGGGAAAACTATTCCCCGTGGAGGAAGTATTTTGACTCCTTCAGCTCATGCAAAATGTAAGTGGTTTTACCCATTCCACAAGACATAAAGATACTATGTGTCCTACTACCTATTAATACAATCCTACCATCCTAGGCAATGTGCATATCTTGATCCCGCTGCGTTTGCAACAGGATGAAGGGAGCCATGCGCAGTAACCGTCAGCCATATCCATGTAGGTAAAATTGCTCTCAAATAATGTCAGAAATTACACTTGACATGAATAAAGATCTAAACTATATATATCATATTATCTTCATAGACTAAAGTACAGAGTGACTCAACGCTTTGAGAAAGGCTCCGAGTGAGCCGAAACGCGTCAGCAATAGGATCTTCCTAGGGGACGAATGTCCCACTCAATACCTGTGGAAATCCTATCCAAAAGTCACTTTTTTTCACCATTGTCACTGATTCATCTTTGAATCAACTTCTTTATTACTTCCTTCACACCGGGGTCTTTACCCCCAAGCACTTTGTTCACCTATATATGTTTCTTTTCTACAATATATGGATTTACATCTGTTGTAAATAAAATTTTGTTTATTTTAAATGGAACATTATCTATCATATATTTATATACTTGCTTCTATATCTATGCACTTGCCCTTAAAGTCCCAACCCCTCTTGGCCTGAGGCACCATAAACCCCCCAACAGTACATACAGAGACGGAGGCAACACCTACTTACCTATTATTCTTCTAAGCAGCCTAAGGAAAAATACCCCCCTCACAAATATGATTGTGTTGATGCCTTAAAAGTCATATAGCTTGCTATAGAATTTTTTGGATATACATCTTGATCAGAATGTTGGCACCATTTGCACTCTCAAGTAAAACGTATATGCTGTAAGACAGTCATGTCCAAAGTCCGGCCCGCGGGCCAGTTGCGGCCCATCCTTTAGTTTTGTACTGCCCCCTGAGACACTGCTGACTTTTGTCAATGCCTCCTCACATCCCCGCCCCGATGCTGATGCAATGGCTCGGGGGCGGGGCCTCTGGCCTCCCTCGGCAGCTCTATCTGCCCGGCGCCGCCCACGACTGCGTGGGAGTGCAGAATGCCTTCTCTCCTTTACCGCACACAGCCACCTGTAGGAGCCGACCGAAGAGGTGTCACTTCTACAATCCTACTGCCTGTTTCTGTAAGTGTGATATATATGTGTGTGTGTGTGTGTGTGTGTGTGTGTGTGTATGTATATATGTGTGTATGTATGTATGGAGCTGACCGAGGAGGTGTCCCTTCTACAATCCTACTGCCTGTTTCAGTAAGTGTGATTTTATTCATAAAGTACTGATGCTTATTATTTTATATATATATATATATGTGTGTGTGTGTGTGTATGTATGTGTGTGTATATTAAATTTTAATGGTTCAAATGTCAGGCAAAATTGTCGGCCCTCACGAATGTTCACTTCATCAAATTTAGCCCCCTTTGAAAAAAGTTTGGACACCACTGCTGTAAGACATTCCTTGTCAGCACGTTTGCAGCACATCCAACTGATTCCCTGTGTTGGTCCTGCCTCTCCCAATTTGGGTGCTGTTGGCATTGTATCAACTCCCCAAGAATCATGCTTCACACAGATCTGCCCCATTCTGGCATACTATTAAGGATGTCATCCAAAAGAAATACAGCTTTAAGAATTCTAACCACTGGTGTAAGTTGAGCACAGGGAAAGTGAGATCAGGAACCAGTGAGTCTTCTAGAATTCTGGTTTTGAACAACAATGGCATGAAGGAGCCCCTAAATTACAGACATAGTACAAATTTTGAATTCTGGTATCACTTAAGGAAAACACTACTACTCATAGTAATTTTTTTTTTTTAACCAATGTTTTATGTAATTTTTTTATGTTTATTTTGTTACTTAGATAGTAACCTTTAGGCATCCATGGATCAATACTGATTTTTATTGAAGATATAACCCTGAAGAATGGAACAGTTTCTATGATGCATACACAGAAAATTGTTGTTGCTGTTTTTTTTCTCTTTTCATGTATCTTGATGTAAGTATTGCATACCATTGAAGAATGCGTGAATCCACTAAGATTAGGCAAGCCACAAATTGGGAAAGACACCGATTTCTAAAATTACTGCTGTAATCATGAGGCCTTCATGGCTATTATATGTAGGAATGTTTTTCATGATGGAGCAATGCTGATCAGGAACAGAGATTACCAGTCTGGTCTGTAAACTTGATTTTACTTCCTCTCTGGTGATATCACATATGGTCATTGGAAAGAAATTACACAGAATGATTTAGTTGTGTTTGTTGGAGCATGAAAAAAATCTTCCACAGCTGTATGTGAAAAAGCCAAAAATATTTCCATACAGTAGTTCTTGATTGCCTGTAACTCTGTTTTATTTATGTACCACATTTTTTTATTTTATGAATGAATGGCATTAAAGAAAAAAAAAAAGAAGCCTATTCAAAGTGAGTGTTTGCTAAGGTCTACATCTAACCTTATTTCCCCAATAATCAAACACAAATGAATTAGTTTATAGGCTGCATATTTGGCTTTACCCACTGGCATTTCTGACAAAAGCATTTAGCTGATTTAAGATATGAGTGAATCTACCCATATGCTGGCAAACAAAGAATGCACTATTATTTATTTTCTTTATTAATATGTTATATTACATTTAACCACACTGTTTACATATTTTTGTATCTGTTATCAGTACATTGAGCTTTTACCTACCATAATTTTAAATTATATATCTGACCTTTATTTTCTGTTTGACATATTGTTTTATTTAGTTTAGTTTAATTATATTACTTATTTGCACTCAGGGACTTATAGGATAGTGCTGCAGTTCTGGAGTTAGTTAATCATTTAGTGTAGTAGGCACAGCAATCATTGATAACCTTCATATCCCCGAATGCATGAACATATCTGAATTTACAGATATTTTACTGATGATTATACTATCTTTATATTATTTGTAGGGGTCTCAATTCTTCCCTGGATCAAAGTCTATTTATCTGGGTGGTTATTACTCCCCCCCCTCCCCCCCCAAAAAAAAAAAAAAACACTAAATAATTAAGCCAGTCATATTTTTAAAGTGCAAATATACAAGGGTGCACAATTAAATGTCCATCAAAATACTCCAATAAATAACGTGCTGCCAGTTCAATGGTGCTGGTGACCTTCCTTGCCAATAGGTGACCTACTCCACTATAGCTTATAGTGATCTTATTATATATTATTATTATATTATTATATATTATTATTATATTATTATATTATTATATATTATTATTATATTATTATATATTATTATTATATTATTATATATTATTATCTTATTATTGATCTTATTATAGCATAGCACCGCGTTCCCTCCAGTCTCCCAGTTTTCTCACCTCTACTTTGTGGAATAAAAGCATATGTCAATCGCCACCTCCAGGTACACAACTCTCAGTATTTTTCACACTTCCACCTCTGTCCACAGGGGTCTCCCAGAGATGAGGCACCTCCAGGTAGTTCATTAAGCTTCCTGTCAGAGTGTAACTGCCTGCCTATATTGGAGCTACTGGCAGACAGCTACACAGACTGAGTGTCGGTGCAATGCTTTACAGTTCCCTAGTGAAAAAAAAAAAAAATCATATTTTTTTACCTGCATAAAATGTACGTTTGTTTTTTTTTCTCGTAAAAGTGAACATATCCTTTAAATCAGTTACTGACAGCATTTATTTTACCATTGAGTTATTTAGACAAGAATGTTTTAACCACTTACCAACCGCCCATTGTATATATACGTCCTAAGTTTAAACCTAAATACCGGGGTTATGGCAGCAGATAGCTGCCATAACCCCGGTATTTTTTTAAACGGTGGGCGGTTAGCTTTCCGATAAGGGTGGTCCCAGTGGCGGATTCACCGCGGGATCACCCTTCCGGGATGGCGGAAGGGGCGCCCCCCCCTCCCGCCGCATCCCGGTCCTTTTCCACGCTTACCGGACCCACCGGGGAAAACGATCCGGTCCCGGATCCTCACAGACAGGATGTCGAGTGAGGGCAAGCTTGCCCTCACTCGACTCTATGGTCATGGAGGACCGGAGAGACGGCAAACGTCGTTGCCTAGCAACCGGTTTAAAGGTCCCTTTTTTTTTCATTTTATTTTTTTTTTTCATTTTTTAGTGTACTTGTGAGATCTGAGGACTTTTTGACCCCAGATCTCACAAAAAAGAGGTCCTATTGTGCCTATTTCTATTACAAGGAATGTTTACATTCCTTGTAATAGAAATAAAAATGATCAATTTTTTTTTTTTTAAACGGTGTAAAAAAAAAAAATAAAATAAATAGTAAAAAAAAAAAATTAAAGCACCTGTCCCCGTTAGCTTGCCGAAGCAAACGCATACGGAAACCCCGCCCACATATGTAAACGATGTTCAAACCACACATGTAAGGTATCGCCGCGATCGCTAGAGCGAGAGCAATAATTTGAGCCCTAGACCTCCTCTGTAACTCTAAGATGGCAACCTGTAGAAATGTTTAAAATGTCGCCTTTGGGGATTTTTAAATACCAAAGTTTGCGCCATTCCGTGAGCGTGCGCAATTTTGAAGCATGACATGTTGGGTATCTATTTACTCGGCGTAACATTATCTTTCACATTATGGAAAAAAAATTGGGCTAACTTTACTGGTTTCTTATTTTTCAATTCAAAAAAGTTAATTTTTTCCAAAAAATTGGCGTTTGGAAGACCGCTGCGCATATACGGTGTGATAAAAAATATTGCAATAATCTCCATTTTATTCTCTAGGGTCTCTGCTAAAAAAATATATATAATGTTTGGGGGTTCTAAGTAGTTTTCTAGCAAAAACAACGGAATTTTTGTAAAATCTTACCTGTAAAATTCCTTTCTCTGAGTCCTCCGACAGTCGCCGCCTCTTCATATTCGTCACATATGGGGTATTAGACTTTGCTCCGAAGGAGTAGCTAGGCAACAGAATATGTTAACAATAAAGCTTTAACATATCCCACCCTCAAGGGGTGGTCCCCTCAGTCAATACCCTCCTACTTCCCAGTGGCGGAGCCAGAGGGTTAGCTGGGGTGTCAATTGACACCCCAGAAAAAGTCCCTGCCACCCCTGTTGCCACCCCGATCCAGGCTGGCAGCGGAGGAATCACAGGCAGTGGTGGGATGGGATTCTGCGAACCGGCTGATCCCTCTAAGCTGGCGAGCCAGGGTCAGGGAGCAGCAGAACAGTGCGTCCCGAAGCCGAGCCCGCCCATTCTGTGACAATAGCGAATGAAAATTCGCTATTGTCACATGGATCCTCCTCCGGCCAATCAGGGAGCGGGTCCTCCCGCTTCCTGATTGGCCGAATGGCAAATGCCGTGCCATTGGTCGAGGAGGCGCCGGCGGGAGGACTGAGAAGATGCAGGGAGCCGCGGACCGATGATAAGCTGCTGTGATGACCGTCCGTCCGTGAGGTAAGTAAGCCGGTCTCATGGGGGGGGGGGGACGCTGGCACTCTGCAATGATTGCGGGCAAATGCTGTGGCACTCTGCAATAATCATTGGGGGCAAGGCTGTCTCACTCTGCAATAATCATTGGGGGCATTTCTGTGGCACTCTGCAATAATCATTGGGGGCATTTCTGTGGCACTCTGCAATAATCATTGGGGGCATTGCTGTCTCACTCTGCAATAATCATTGGGGGCAAGGCTGTCTCACTGCAATAATCATTGGGGGCATTGCTGTCTCACTGCAATAATCATTGGGGGCATTTCTGTGGCACTCTGCAATAATCATTGGGGGCATTTCTGTGGCACTCTGCAATAATCATTGGGGGCATTTCTGTGGCACTCTGCAATAATCATTGGGGGCATTGCTGTCTCACTCTGCAATAATCATTGGGGGCATTGCTGTCTCACTGCAATAATCATTGGGGGCATTTCTGTGGCACTCTGCAATAATCATTGGGGGCATTGCTGTGGCACTCTGCAATAATCATTGGGGGCATTGCTGTGGCACTCTGCAATAATCATTGGGGGCATTGCTGTCTCACTCTGCAATAATCATTGGGGGCAAGGCTGTGGCACTCTGCAATAATCATTGGGGGCAAGGCTGTGGCACTCTGCAATAATCATTGTGGGCATTGCTGTGGCACTCTGCAATAATCATTGGGGGCATTGCTGTCTCACTCTGCAATAATCATTAGGGGCAAGGCTGTCTCACTCTGCAATAATCATTGGGGGCATTGCTGTCTCACTCTGCAATAATCATTGGGGGCATTTCTGTGGCACTCTGCAATAATCATTGGGGGCATTTCTGTGGCACTCTGCAATAATCATTGGGGGCATTGCTGTCTCACTCTGCAATAATCATTGGGGGCAAGGCTGTCTCACTGCAATAATCATTGGGGGCATTGCTGTCTCACTGCAATAATCATTGGGGGCATTTCTGTGGCACTCTGCAATAATCATTGGGGGCATTTCTGTGGCACTCTGCAATAATCATTGGGGGCATTGCTGTCTCACTCTGCAATAATCATTGGGGGCATTGCTGTCTCACTGCAATAATCATTGGGGGCATTTCTGTGGCACTCTGCAATAATCATTGGGGGCATTGCTGTGGCACTCTGCAATAATCATTGGGGGCATTGCTGTGGCACTCTGCAATAATCATTGGGGGCATTGCTGTCTCACTCTGCAATAATCATTGGGGGCAAGGCTGTGGCACTCTGCAATAATCATTGGGGGCAAGGCTGTGGCACTCTGCAATAATCATTGTGGGCATTGCTGTGGCACTCTGCAATAATCATTGGGGGCATTGCTGTCTCACTCTGCAATAATCATTAGGGGCAAGGCTGTCTCACTCTGCAATAATCATTGGGGGCATTGCTGTCTCACTCTGCAATAATCATTGGGGGCATTTCTGTGGCACTCTGCAATAATCATTGGGGGCATTTCTGTGGCACTCTGCAATAATCATTGGGGGCATTGCTGTCTCACTCTGCAATAATCATTGGGGGCAAGGCTGTCTCACTGCAATAATCATTGGGGGCATTGCTGTCTCACTGCAATAATCATTGGGGGCATTTCTGTGGCACTCTGCAATAATCATTGGGGGCATTTCTGTGGCACTCTGCAATAATCATTGGGGGCATTTCTGTGGCACTCTGCAATAATCATTGGGGGCATTGCTGTCTCACTCTGCAATAATCATTGGGGGCATTGCTGTCTCACTGCAATAATCATTGGGGGCATTTCTGTGGCACTCTGCAATAATCATTGGGGGCATTGCTGTGGCACTCTGCAATAATCATTGGGGGCATTGCTGTGGCACTCTGCAATAATCATTGGGGGCATTGCTGTCTCACTCTGCAATAATCATTGGGGGCAAGGCTGTGGCACTCTGCAATAATCATTGGGGGCAAGGCTGTGGCACTCTGCAATAATCATTGTGGGCATTGCTGTGGCACTCTGCAATAATCATTGGGGGCATTGCTGTGGCACTCTGCAATAATCATTGGGGGCAAACCTGTATCCTGTCTGTATCCTCTGATCGCCACCTGTATCCTGTCTGTATCCTCTGATCACCACCACCTGTATCCTGTCTTTACTAGTAATGGCAGCGATCATTAGAGGGACTGCGACATTGCGGTGGACGAATCTGACACTAAATTACACTTTGTATATTGACCCCCCAAAATAATACCTAGCCACCCCTTTGCCACCCCTGTTTTAAAAGTCTAGCTCCGCCACTGCTACTTCCTGCAACCATATCTCAGTTTTAGTGGAATAGCAGTAGAGTACACAATCAAACCCCAAAAGAGGGGCGGGGGCGGCGACTGTCGGAGGACTCAGAGAAAGGAATTTTACAGGTAAGATTTTACAAAAATTCCGTTTTCTCTTACGTCCTCCGACAGTCGCCGCCTCTTCATATTCGTCACATATGGGGACGTCCCAAAGCAGTGCAAACATGAGGGGTGGGAAACGCATTCGCGCCGAAAGGCAACGCAGTCTCCGCATCAAAGAAGGAACCTTACCAAAGGAAGGAACCAGCTGGGCAACAGCAAAAAACAAGTGCTCAACAGGAGCAACAACCCAGGAAAAGACAAAAAACCAGGGGATACAAAACCTATCCCAACAGCCAGGAGTCCCCAACAAGGGACCCTAGGGAACAGCCGCACTAAGAACCTTGCGGCCAAAGGAAGCATCCGCCGATGCCTGAACATCTACTTTGTAGAATTTTGTGAAAGTGTGCACGGTCGACCAAGTCGCCGCCTTACACACCTGGGCTACAGAAGCCCCATGACGACAGGCCCAAGACGTACTCAGAGATCTAGTCGAGTGCGCCTTCACAGGCACAGGGGGAACCTTCCCCTGCAAGGCATAGGCCTGTTCAATGGTCTGCCTGATCCATTTGGCGATGGTAGAGGCCGAAGCCGCCATGCCCTTCCGAGGACCCTCTGGAAGAACAAACAAGGAGTCCGTCTTTCGAAAAGACTCAGTCGACTTAAGGTAAACCCTTATCGCCCGAACAACATCCAGAGAGTGCAATCTCACCTCCTTCGGATGTTTAGGCTTCGTGCACAACGAAGGCAAGACAATATCCTCATTAAGATGGAAGTCCGAAACTCGTTTCGGAAGAAAAGAAGGATTAGGTCGCAAGACCACCTTATCCAAATGAATAACCAGGTACGGAGACTTGCAGGACAAAGCCGCCAGCTCCGACACTCTGCGAGCCGAAGTGATCGCCACCAAAAAGGCGACCTTTTTGGACAACATAGACAACGAGATCTCCCTGATCTGTTCAAAAGGAGCACGTTGTAACACAGATAGAACGAGATTCAAGTCCCAAGGGGGCAGAGGATCCCGCCTCGGGGGAACCAGATGCCGCACACCCTGAATAAAGGTGCCAACCAATGGGTTGGAAGCCACGGGACGTTGAAACAGAACGGCCAGAGCAGACACCTGACCCTTTATCGTAGCCAGCGCCAAACGCTGATCAAGACCCGTTTGAAGGAAAGACAGCACACGGGACACCGAGTACGTGCGGGGTGAAAACCCCCTGGACTCACACCAGGCAAAATAGGCCTTCCAAGTACGGTAATAAACCTTCCCCGAGGAAGATTTCCTCGCATTGATTAAGGTATGGACGACCTCCGGAGAGAGACCCCTCTCCTTCAGGACCTCGGTCTCAACAGCCAGGCCGTCAAAGCCAGCGACTGTAAAGCAGGATGGTATATCGGTCCTTGAGACAGTAGATCGTCTCGAAGAGGCAGACGCCACGGGGCGTCGACCGCCAGATTCACGAGGTCTGCGTACCAGGACCGGCGAGGCCAGTCCGGTGCCACAAGAATCACCGTGCTGCGTTCCAAGTGTAACCTGCGAAGGAACCTGGACAGCAACTGAATCGGTGGAAACACGTACATCAGCCTGTACTGATGCCACGGGGCCACTAACGCGTCCGACGCGTCTGCCCGAGGGTCGCGCGTCCTTGCCACGAACCTCTTCACCTTGTTGTTGAGGCGAGACGCGAACAGGTCCACATCTGGAAGACCCCACTTCGCGCACAACGTCTGGAAGACAGCCGGATGGAGAGACCATTCCCCCTGATCCAGGGTCTGGCGACTCAGATAGTCCGCCTGCCAGTTCTCCACTCCCGGAATGTGAACCGCCGTTATCGCCGGGACATGAGTCTCGGCCCAAGACAGAATGTCGGCCACTTCTCGAGCCGCTCGGGCACTCTTGGTGCCCCCTTGGTGGTTGATGTAGGCCACCGCCGTGGCATTGTCCGTCTGCACCCGAACCGGGCAACCCTGCAGCCGGTCCGTCCAGCGATGAAGACAGAGACTTATCGCACGCAATTCCAGAATGTTGATCGGAAGGGAAGACTCCCCCTCCGACCAAGTCCCCTGAGCGGACAGAACGCCCAGAACTCCACCCCAGCCCGACAGGCTGGCATCCGTGGTGATTACCGTCCACGAGATCGGACGAAACGACTTGCCCCCGGACACCAACGGGGACTGGAGCCACCACAGAAGGTTTTCCCTGGTGCGAAGACTCAACGAGATCTGAAGATCCAGAGATTGAGGTCGCCCGTCCCACCTGGACAGGATCTCCGCTTGGAGACCCCGCGTGTGAAACTGTGCGAAAGGAATCGCCTCGAAGGCCGAGACCATCAATCCCAGACATCTCATACACGTCCGCAGAGACGAGTTCGGAATGTCCCTGAGGGACCTGACTTCCTCCCGGAGAGTCCTGAGTTTGTCTTCCGGCAGGAAGACCTTCGCCTGCACCGAGTCCAGTATCATTCCCAGATAGGGGAGACGAACCGACGGACTCAGTGTCGACTTTGGAAAATTTATCGTCCAACCAAACTCCTGTAGAGTTTGCATCGTGACAGACAGGTCCTCCTCCAGACCCTGGCTGGTCGCAGACCGAACCAGAATGTCGTCCAGATACCCCAGGACAGAAACGCCCTGGGCCCTCAATAATGCCAGAACCGGTGCAAGCACCTTGGTGGAGACCCGCGGAGCCGAGGCGAGACCAAAGGGCAACGCCACGAACTGGTAGTGATCCTCCGCAATGGCAAATCGAAGGTACCTCTGATGACCCTCGAATATGGGGATGTGAAGGTACGCATCCTTCAAATCGATGGAGGCCATGAATTCCCCCGGAGCCAGGGTAGCCACCACCGACCGCAGGGATTCCATGCGGAACTTGCGAACCCGCACAGAGCGGTTCAGAGCCTTCAAGTCCAGAATCGGACGAACTTTGCCCTCCTTTCTGGGCACGGTGAACAGATTGGAATCAAACCCCCGAAACCTGTCCCGATGAGGCACCGGAACCACCACTCCCTGAGCCCTCAGGTCCCGCACCGCCAGGTGCAGGTCCCGCAAGCGCTCTGGAGACAGTTGAAGATTTGAGGGAAAAAATCTGCTCTCCGGCCGAGAGAGAAACTCGATCTTGTAACCAGATCGAACGATTTCCAGAACCCATCTGTCCCGCACACGGGCCAACCAGGGCTGAAGAAAACCGAGCAAGCGTCCCCCCACCCCAAAACTGGGTGAGGGCGCCCCTTCAGGCCGAACTGTTATGGGCTGCAGGTCCGGATTGGCCGGACTTCTGTTTACCAGACCAGGGCTTCTTCTGAGAGCCTTGACCTTTGAACGGTTTGCCCTTGTAGTGCGGCCGAAAGGCACGAAAGGACCCCTGAGGGGGCCGAAAATTAGCATGCTTCTTCCCAGAAGCCCCCTTAGCCTTGGGGAAATGGGGCAAGAGAGTGCTCTTACCCCCGGTGATCCCCTTAATCAACACATCCAAGGACTCCCTAAAAAGGCGAGACCCATCATAAGGCAGATTGGCTAAGGTCTTACGTGAAGATTGGTCCACCGACCAACATTTCAACCAGACCAGGCGGCGAGACAACACCGCCACGCTGTGCACACGTGCAGCCAACGGAATCAGGTCCAGGTCCGCATCACACAGATACATGACACCCTGGTGGATCTGATCCACCATATCCAGGGTCGCCGGCGAGGCCGAGTCGGCCACTAGGACGCGCCTAAGCATCTGCGTCCAACTTGCGATCGCCTGGGCCGCCATGAGAGAAGCAAACAGAGCCTTAAGCATAGAACCCGTAACAGAATAAGTATGACGGGCAAGAGACTCCAATCTCCTATCCGTGGCATCACGGAAAACAGGGGAACCCTCTGCAGGAATCGCAGTGGCTTTGTTCAAAACCGCAATTGCATGATCCACTGGTGGAGGCACACACCACCTTTCATCAGTGGCAGGCGAAAAAGGATAACGCAGCTTGAATTTACTCGGTACCGCAAAAGGCTTGCGCAGATCGCGCCATTGATCCTTAGCGCGCTGAAAATCAGCATTGCAGGGAAAAACCTGCGGCGTCCTGCGTTTCCTCTGCGTCCCATAACCCGCCAAGGCAGCGGGGGGACACACTTCGTCCTGCAAACGCAGCGTTTGCTTAATGGAAGCAATCAACTCATCCATGATTGCAAGCTCTTCAGGCGAGCCAGGGGGAGAATTATCAACCCCCTCAACTTCAGCCTCCACCTCAGACCCCACTAGATCAAGAGAGGTGCGGGACCCCGATAAGGAGGCCCCTGCCAGAACAGCCCCATCACCTTCACCCTCAGAATCAGAGGAAAGAGCAACTCTGGGCCTTTTAGTAGATTGAGCAGCCACCAGCATTTGCACCTGAGCAGCAAGGCCAGCCACAATAGTGGCTAAATCCCCCCCTGGGGGGGAAACAGCGGTCCCCTGTCTTTCCACCAATACTGTAGGAAATTTGCCCTCCTGAGAATCCATTGCCCCTGTAATGCCAGACAACCAAGGGTTAACTGCCCCTTTTAAGCAAGCGCGGCAAGCGCAGCCCACCGCACCACACTCAAGCACAATGAGACCCCCACAGGGAATATGCAAACTGAACACAGGCAATGGATAGCAAGAACAGAAGGATAAAACCTGAGGAGACCCTCGCCGCTGCTGCTGCCTCGATCGGTGTTCCAGGAAAGAGGAAGTGATGCTGCCAGGGCGCTTCTATGTAAGCCTATGGAGGCTACAAGAAAATGGCCGCCATGCATGTAAACCATGCGGCCGGAGCGAGTGTAGGCAAAATGGCGTCGTTTGGCGCCGAAACCGCCGCTCCACAGTGCATTAAAACACACATTACATTCCAATATCAGAATACATGTCAGATCGCCGCAGCGATCGCCGTATAGTGCCCAAACATGCCAAAAAAACATGCCCCGCAGCACACAGCTACTCACACTGACCAGTCTGACACACACAGTGTCATACAGTTCCCCCCCCCCCCCCCCTTGCAGCCCACAGCATGCAGCCGAGAGATAGGGAGACAAGCAGTGTGAATAGAGGCAGGTTACACAGTCCCAGACTGACACCCCCCCAGACAGATAGGTCCCCACATAGATACACTTACCTCACATGGCGTGGGGGACCCGCACAGGCGAACAAGCCGCTGCACATGAGGCAGGGAGAGTCGCAATTCAAGACGCACAAAATGGGGGTTAAGAAACCGCACAGCGTCCAGTGAGGTAGCCACCTCACCAATCATCCCTGCACCGAACAGGGATGGGTCGTTCACTGTGCCAGGAGCGTTACCTGGCTGAACGCTCGATGGCAGACTGGGAAGCCACTGACCCACGACCTGCGACCAGGGGGATCAGCCCGAGACCCAGTCCGCATGATCCTCTTCGTCCGAAGAACTAACTAACGCTGACAAAATAACAGCTAAATAAAGGTAGAGAGAAAAACTCAAACAAAATATTAAAAAGAAGAAAGAGTCTGGGACAGAAAGTCCCAGCACAGAGAGAGCCAGCCACTCCTGACAAGCTAGACATTAAAACTGAGATATGGTTGCAGGAAGTAGGAGGGTATTGACTGAGGGGACCACCCCTTGAGGGTGGGATATGTTAAAGCTTTATTGTTAACATATTCTGTTGCCTAGCTACTCCTTCGGAGCAAAGTCTAATACCCCATATGTGACGAATATGAAGAGGCGGCGACTGTCGGAGGACGTAAGAGAAAAATGATTTTAACTTAACACCAAATGTCAAAAATAATTTTACATAAAAGGTGATAAGCCAATGCTCTGTGTCATGGTCTTACCTTCTTGCTGTTCTCCTTCGTTTGACTTGTGCTGGCGGCCATCTTGGTTTCTGGGTTTCTTGTAGCCTCCCACCCTGCAGCTCCTCCTTCCCACTGGGAGGAGCTGGATGCCTAGCTCATATATATAGGAGGTCTGTGGCTTCAGTTCCCTGCTTGGTCCTCCTGTGTTCACATGCTACTAAGACTGCTGCTACTTCTGGTTCCTGTTCCTGGCTTCGTCTGACTACCCTGCTGGTTTCCGATCCTGGCTTCGTCTGACTACCCTGCTGGTTCCTGATCCTGGCTTCGTCTGACTACCCTGCTGGTTCCTGACCCCTGGCTTCGCAAAGACTCTGCATCGGTTTCGCCATCCGTTTGGACTTTTGCTTTATAGCTTGTTTTTCAATAAAGCTTTCTTGTTTTCACTTATCTGTTGTTGTACGTCTGGTTCATGGTTCCGTGACATTAGGACCAAGCCATGAATTCTGACGGTACAGGGCCATCCTCACTACCCACGCTGGTTGCCAGACTTGATCAGCAGGATCACCTGTTGGGTCAGTTCGCCGTGGCGTTGCAAACCCTGCTTGAACGCACGGTTCATTTCGCTCCCGTTGCCGATGGGTCCGCTCCTACTGCCGCTCCGGTTGTTGCGCCAGAGTCTACCCCGACACCTGTTGTTGCGCCTGCGGTGTTTCGGGGTATGTCCGGTTCTGCCCCCCTTCCACAGCGCTTTGGGGGAGAGCCAACTCAGTGCCGAGGTTTCCTTAACCAGGTGGGCATTTATTTCGAGTTGCTGCCACATGCCTTTCCTACTGAGAGATCAAAGGTGGGCTTCTTAATCTCGCTGCTCTCGGACAAGGCCTTGGCCTGGGCCAGCCCTTTATGGGAGAACAACAATCCGGTGGTTGCCGAGTTTTCCGGTTTTGTTGCTTCTCTTCGGAAGGTATTCGATGTGCCGGCTCGTGCTGCCTCTGCTGCGAAGCTCCTTATGTCCATCAGACAGGGTTCACGATCCGTAGCTGAATACGCCATTGAGTTTCGTACCCTGGCAGCAGAGGTGGGCTGGAATAATGAGGCTCTGGTCGCTGCTTTCTCTCATGGTCTCTCGGATGCCTTGAAGGATGAGGTTGCAGCTAAGGACCTACCAGTGGAGCTCGAGTCTCTTATTTCTTTCCTGATTTTGATTGACACCAGACTCAGGGAGAGACCTTCCTTTAAGGAGAGTCTGCGGAGGCCTCCTAACAGATTGGCGCCTACCTTTGTTGTCCCACCCGTGCCTCCCTCTCCTCCCACGCCTCCTGGGGATGACTTGTCTGGGGGTGAACCCATGCAGCTGGGGTTTGCTCGCCTGTCCGAGGGGGAGAGGGTACTCCGGAGACGCGAGGGCCGATGCATGTACTGTGGTCTCGGTGGGCATTTTCGGTTGGCATGTCCGAACCGTCCAGGGAAACGCTCGCACCTGAGATCCTGTCGGGGGCAGATCTTGGGTGGAGTCTCCTCGTCCCCGGTTTCCCGTGTTGACAAACCACTGATCACTGTTGTCCTTTCCTGGGTCGGGGGCTCGGTGACGACCCAGGCGTTGGTGGACTCTGGTGCTGGTGGTTTGTTCATTGATAGTGTGTTCGCTGCCGCCAATTCCATTCCTCTGCAGGCTCGAGGTTCTCCTCTGGCTCTTGAGGCGATAGACGGCAGACCCCTTCTGCCGCCACACGTGACTCATGAGACCCTTCCAGTGGGGTTAGCCATTGGTGCCGTCCACAGAAAGTCGGTCTGCTTCCAGGTTATTTCGTCTCCACACTACTCGGTGGTCTTGGGGTACCCCTGGCTCCAGAAGCATAATCCGATTTTCGATTGGAGATCGGCCGAGATCCTCTCGTGGTCACCGCAGTGTGGGGCTAGTTGCATCCATGGGCCTGTCAAGTTGCTGTGTACTTCCTCGGACTCTCTGTTGCCCCCTGAATACGAGGAGTACCGGGATGTATTCGATAAGGTGCGCGCGGTTGCCCTACCTCCGCACCGCCCATACGATTGTGCCATCGAGTTACAATCTGGTGCTGTTCCTCCTCGTGGCAAAGTCTATCCACTGTCGGTAGCGGAGAATGAGGCCATGGAGGAGTACGTGAGGGAGGCGCTTTCACGTGGACACATTCGCAAATCCTCGTCCCCGGCAGGGGCTGGATTTTTCTTTGTGAAAAAGAAGGGCGGTGAGTTGAGGCCTTGCATCGATTACAGGGGTCTCAATCGCATCACGATCAAGAACGCTTACCCGATACCCTTGATTTCCGAGCTGTTCGATCGCCTTAAAGGGGCCACGGCCTTTACCAAACTCGACCTGAGGGCGGCATATAACCTCGTAAGGATCATGGCGGGCGATGAGTGGAAGACCGCGTTTAACACCAGGACCGGTCATTATGAATCCTTGGTTATGCCCTTTGGGCTGTGCAATGCGCCCGCAGTCTTTCAGGAATTCATCAACGATGTTTTCCGTGACCTGTTGCAGCAGTGTGTGGTGGTCTACCTGGATGACATCTTGGTATATTCTGAGTCCATGGAGACCCACATTCTGGATGTCAAACGAGTGTTGCAACGGTTACGAGAGAACAAGCTGTTCGGTAAGCTTGAGAAATGCGAATTTCACCGATCCCAGGTAACCTTCTTAGGTTACATCATTTCCGCTGAGGGGTTCTCCATGGATCCTGAGAAGGTTTCGGCTGTCTTACAGTGGTCCCAGCCCAGTGGTCTTCGCTCCCTGCAGCGCTTTTTGGGCTTCGCCAATTATTATCGGAAGTTCATCAGGGACTTTTCCATGCTAGCCAAGCCTCTCACGGATCTGACCAGGAAGGGCAGTAATTCCCAGGTCTGGCCGCCCGAGGCCATCCGAGCTTTTGAGGCTCTAAAGTCCGCCTTTGTGTCGGCTCCGATTCTGTCGCATCCCAACCCTGGGTTGCCCTTTGTCCTCGAGGTGGACGCGTCTGAGACGGGAGTAGGCGCCCTTCTGTCTCAGCGTAGAACACCAGAGGGTCCTCTGCTTCCTTGTGGGTTTTACTCCCGGAAACTGTCTTCCGCGGAGTGCAACTACCAGATTGGTGACAGGGAGTTATTGGCCATCGTGCAGGCTCTTAAAGAATGGAGGCACTTGCTCGAGGGTTCGGTGGTTCCGGTCCTCATCCTGATGGACCACAAGAATCTGACCTACCTCTCTGAGGCCAAGAGATTGACACCATGTCAGGCCAGATGGGCTCTGTTCTTGTCATGTTTTAATTACGTGGTCTCCTACCTACCCGGTTCCAAGAACATCAGGGCTGATGCCTTATCACGGCAGTACTCCGACCTGTCCAGGGAGGAGTCGATTCCGACTTCGGTCATACCTCCGAATCAGATCCTGGCTGCCATTCGCACCAGCCTGACCTCTCCCCTGGGTGAGCAGATTTTGGCGGCTCAATCTGGTGCTCCCTCTGGGAGACCCAACGGCAGATGTTTTGTGCCTGAGGAGTTGCGCACTCGGTTGTTGCGAACCTACCATAACTCCAAGACCGCGGGGCATCCTGGAAAGAATCAGCTGTCCTGGGCTGTTTCACGTCTGTTCTGGTGGCCTTCCCTACGTTCCGACATCGCCGCATATGTAGCGGCATGCTCCGTTTGTGCCCAGAGTAAGTCCCCTCGGCACCTTCCGTTGGGCCTTCTGCAACCCTTAGCCACCGGGGAGCGCCCATGGTCACACCTGGGGATGGATTTCATTGTGGACCTCCCTGCATCCCGAGGCCATACGGTCATTCTCATGATTGTGGATCGGTTTTCCAAAATGTGTCACTGTGTTCCTCTCAAGAAGTTACCCTCTGCACAGGAGTTGGCCACGATTTTTGCCAGGGAGGTCTTCCGGTTGCACGGTTTGCCCAAGGAGATTGTGTCGGATCGGGGGAGTCAGTTTGTGTCCAGGTTCTGGCGCGCCTTTTGCTCCCAGTTGGGGATTCATCTCTCCTTCTCCTCGGCCTACCACCCTCAGTCCAATGGGGCCGCAGAACGATCCAATCAGGCCTTGGAGCAATTCCTTCGTTGCTATGTCTCCGATCACCAAGACAATTGGGTTGACCTCCTGCCTTGGGCTGAGTTTGCCAGGAACACGGCGGTGAACTCTTCCTCTGGGACGTCTCCCTTCATGGCCAACTATGGGTTCCAACCTGCCGTGTTACCGGAGGTATTCTCTCCCCAGGATATTCCGGCTGTGGAGGATCACCTTTCCGTCCTACGTGCTTCTTGGGTACAGATCCAGAAGTCCCTTGAGGTCTCTGCGCAGCGCCAGAGACTCCAGGCTGATCGCAGACGAGCGCCTGCTCCTTCCTACCAGGCCGGAGACCGTGTATGGTTGTCCACCCGCAACCTCAACCTTCGAGTGCCCACTCCCAAGCTGGCGCCTCGCTTTGTTGGTCCCTTCCGAGTGCTTTGCAGGGTAAACCCGGTAGCCTATGCCCTTGCGCTTCCTCCTGGCATGCGGATCTCCAACGTGTTTCATGTCTCCCTGTTGAAGCCTCTGGTGTGTAATCGTTTCACTTCCTCGGTTCCTCGGCCTCGTCCGGTCCGAGTGGGCAATCGTGAGGAGTATGAGGTGAGCAATATCCTGGACTCACGCCTGGTCCACGGTCGGGTGCAGTTTTTGGTTCATTGGCGTGGTTATGGTCCAGAGGAGCGTTCCTGGGTTCCCTCCGCAGATGTCCATGCTCCTGCCTTGCTCCGAGCCTTCCACGCACGCTTCCCTCAGAAACCGTTCTTTACTCCGCGGAGGAGGGGCCCTTGAGGGGGAGGTACTGTCATGGTCTTACCTTCTTGCTGTTCTCCTTCGTTTGACTTGTGCTGGCGGCCATCTTGGTTTCTGGGTTTCTTGTAGCCTCCCACCCTGCGGCTCCTCCTTCCCACTGGGAGGAGCTGGATGCCTAGCTCATATATATAGGAGGTCTGTGGCTTCAGTTCCCTGCTTGGTCCTCCTGTGTTCACATGCTACTAAGACTGCTGCTACTTCTGGTTCCTGTTCCTGGCTTCGTCTGACTACCCTGCTGGTTTCCGATCCTGGCTTCGTCTGACAACCCTGCTGGTTCCTGATCCTGGCTTCGTCTGACTACCCTGCTGGTTCCTGACCCCTGGCTTCGCAAAGACTCTGCATCGGTTTCGATATCTGTTTGGACTTTTGCTTTATAGCTTGTTTTTCAATAAAGCTTTCTTGTTTTCACTTATCTGTTGTTGTACGTCTGGTTCATGGTTCCGTGACACTCTGCCTGCCAACAGACCTAGGGGATTTATTTGCAACATAAAGCTTATAAAGCTTATTGGTCTAAACGTAGGCCCCACCAATTAATATTTGTTAAAAAATGAATATAGTTATTTACACTTCTGGGCAAATTTATGCTCCTACCCTGACACAGCCTCACTGTCAAGCTGAATCACTTCTTCCAGAAGTACAACTTTGCTTTGTAAACTCCAATCACAACTACTTATGATGAATAGGCTATTAAATCTTTGAAATCTAACAAAAGGCTTGGACTCGATGAATTAACCATATCCCATAACCCATAATCTCAGATTTTTGATCATGCCAGTGCCTTTAACTGAATTTTATTGTCTCAACTTAAAAAAAAACGATTTCAACCTAAAAAGGGAGTGTTTGGCTGTTCCTCTGGTTCTGCACTATTACCAAGCTGCTCAAATGTATATTTTATCGTGAATTATACAGTTTCCCTCACCCCCCCTATGGCATAGGTTAATGATATTCCAAGAAGCCCCTATAGTGATAGATATGGTTTTATAGACACATCCCCCGCAACCTAATCACAAAGTAACCAACAATATCAACCCCATCATGAAACATTATTTAGAGGTGTGGGATAGTGTCAAATATTCATGAAAACTGCTTCCCCCCACTTCTGTCTGGTGTGACAGTGCAGTTAGCTGTGAGCGGATATGTCGCCCAGGGTTTGTCAACCAGACAGGTTGAGAGGCTCCAGGAGGTTTGTCTTATTTGAAGGAGACTGTTTTCAGTTTCCTCTGGGGTTTGTAAAGTCCAGTTGGGGACCTAGAGCCTGGAGATTTCGCAGCGATCTGGGTGGGAGGAAATCTCCAATCCTGGGACCAGGGTTTAGGATTAGCCAGAGCACTGATGATGCAGGTGTGTCTTGGTCTTTTAGTTAAACCAAGGTTCTGGGCTCCACCCTGGTAGACAGGAAGTCTGGCCCATGAGTCAGGAGGGCTTCACGGGGGGGGGAGTCAGTGCAGCATTAGGCTGCTATCTGTGTGCCCCCTGTTGGTGAGCTATCCGTCTGTAGGAGACAGACAAGGGCCTGAAGTGTAAGGCCAGAACAGCAGTGCTGCAAGTGAGAGCCAAAAGGGCTGAATGTCGTTTATGTTGATGAGCGAAGGAATGCTGAAAAACCCTGTGAGGGGAACTCATGTTTTGTGTACTGAAATTTCTTTTAATAATGGGAAAACCAACCCCTTAAAAAGAAGAAACAGCGAGTGGCGGTGTCCTTAAAGCTCTACATTTGATGCTAGCCCTTACAACTGGTGGAGGAATGCATTGGGCACAATCTGAAATACCTGCAATAAAGTAAGTTCATCTATTATATGAACTGTGTTTTGGTGCATGTGACTGCACAATCTGTGTGTTCAGGTGAGGAGAACCTGCAAGAGAAAAGCAACTTGCTTTAAAGAGACAGTTCTCTAATTATTTGTTAGACCGTGAACAATTATTGTGGAGTGACTTTGAAGATGGGGCGGTCAAAACTCCTGAAAGAAGCAAGGGTGGCTGAAATGAGAGCCAGAGCTCTGTGGCTGGAGGGGTTGTTACCACCTGAATGAGCCCTATACATGTCTGAACAGAGTTTGTCAAGGAGAAAGGCTGTTGGTGCTGTTATCCCTAGCACCACTGGTGCAAATAGACCAGTTATGGAGATCCAGTGTTCTAAGCTGGAAAGAGGATGCAGTGTGGGAAGCCTGGACAAGACAAGGAGGGAAGAGCACTGTTTGTGGTGCAGTGAGTGGGGGATACTCAGTCTCCAAGTGCCCTTTGTTTTGCTAGGTGGCTTTGCACTGGAGGCTGGGACAAAGGTCTGCATCTGTGTTTAGGAAGCCTGCTCTGAGTGCCAGGAGTGAGCAACAGGTCTACTAGAAGTTTGAGAGGAGTGCAGTGGCTCAAAGCAATGCCTGTGATGTCAAGTCTGTGGATCGCAAGACAAAGAGATTGCCTGCAGAGGATTATGCCAAGTTGAAAAAAATGCATCATGAAGATAGAAGTCATCATGTTTGGGAGAGATTGATATCTCCCATAGCAATGGGAGAAAATCTGCCAATCGGAAGGAGGAGCTACAGAGGTGAGGTGGCCCACCATGTCCACAGATATGCCAATGAGTTTCTGCATGTTGGGAGTGCCATCTCCTTTAGCAATGGGAGAAAGTCGCCAAGTACAATGCCTGGAGCATGGCATTTTTTTTTTGTTCCAGTTTATGGAATACAGCGGGAAATAATCTTGCTGGGCTTAAATATTTGTCTGCAAGCTCAGATTCCTGTTTTAAAAGGTTTGCAGTCACCCCTGGCAACAGAGAGGAAATTCCTGTTGTGCCTACAGGGGATGCTAAACAGCTGAAGATGCCTGCTGTAATTTCATCCCATGACCACCAGAGGGAGTTGGCCAGTAGAAGTGCAGCAGAAGGAAGTCAACGTATTCAAGTGAACATGGCAAGACCTGTTGCACTGATGGGTAAGACTGTTGCTATTGAAGTCATGGGAAAGACTGACTGTGTGAGTGCTCACACTGGAGTGGACCTAACCCCAACTGGGAGATCTACTTTTGGTACAGAAAAGGACTTGCCTTGCTGCAGTGCTCTGTCCAACAGGGAGGCAAGTGTTAAAATTTAATGTGACAATGTGATGTGTAAAACTGCTAATATTGTGTTAGCTAAAGTTGATGGTCCAGTTGCTAATGGGCTATTGCAGCTCACTAGAGATAAAAAACATTGCTGCTGTGTCAGCTGAACAAGATTCTGAGTTGAATGAGGTAGGGGTAATTGCTAAGCAGGATATGCTATCCCCCCCTGGTAATATATAAGGCAGAGGTGTCCCTAGAAAGCTCCAGAGAGCTCTGTGTATTAAAGCTGGAGGTGCCGCTCTGATAGATAAGAGGGTACTTGAACCTGATAATAACAAACCGGTAAATGCAAAAACTGAAATGTTTGAAAATACTCATGGTGGAAATAGGTTAATGCAGTCTGGCAGTGACATCAGGTATGAAAGGGTTCATGCGTTTAGTAAAGCGCCATCAGAGCATGGTGGTGAAGGGGTGGTATTGCAGGCTGCTATAGTTAAAAATGTATTGCCACAGTCTAGTTTGAAAAGTGACATGTTGAATGTATCTGTTGCTGAGCCACTCTGTCCCTCTAGGTCTCCTTGGACAGTTGGAACGGTACTGCGTGGTACCTCTGATGGGAGTGCAAAGATAACAGACTGGGACAGATGGGCAAAAAGCCTGTCGGCTTTATTGGAAAAGGCCTCCTTTGGTAACAGTGGAGCGGACATAATTTCTGCGGTGCCAGACGAAGGACCTGCAGAGCAACTTCTATGTAAAGGTGCACTTGCTGCTGCAGATGATATCGCTCACAAGATAGAAAGGCCAGATAAAGGTGAGCACACAGCAGAGACTTTGTCCATGACCCACAAAAGTTATGTCGGCATGGAGTGTCAAAGTGATGTTTGTAACGGAACCGTGACCCCACAATGTGCTTGTGGGCTTCCGTCAGAATAACACTTTCTCCAGTCTGAACATAGATATCAGATATCCTAGCCGCCCCCATACAAAACTAGCCAACAACTTAGCTTGTATAAGTTCTGGAACCTTTATTGAACAAACTCACACTGAACATATACCTCACAGGAGGACATCCCCCTCTTGATCAGATTACCCCATCAGGTCAGGTGCCTGATTACATTATCCTATGCAGATGAATTTGTGTACAGAAATATAATTAACCTGAACTAATTATCTAAGGAACAACCAACACAAACAGTATTCTTCTTTCCCACCCGTAACTAATAGATGACAGTGATTCAATCAACCTGAGCCAATTACCTAGCAGACTGCTGTCATCGATCTCCTGATGTACAATACATATTATCATAAGTGTAAACAAATCCCCGCAGTAGAAAACAGGTAAGTAAACCAGCACAATCAACAATGTGTGGAAGACAGGTGGTTGAGCTGATGATATTAGCATCTGCTATGAGTCTGACTGTGTGAAGCAATCTCTTATTGGCAAAAGGCAGCTAGGCCTTAACATGAATCCTAGGTCTAGAGTCCCAGAGTCTTCATATGTTCCTTGAGATATATTGTTGACAAATATTATTGTCCCATTTGAGTAATCCAAACCATATTCTCAGTGTCCATTAAGTTCATTTTCTTGGCCATCTTGTGTCCCTAATAGACACAGGGTGACTTACACATAGGAGGGGCCTAGGGGGCTGAGAGAGGGATTTCCCAACCTCTCTAAGGTAAGCTGTGTTCCACGGGCCACCCAACCAGTGACTCCCGTCACAACGTTGTCACTAGTAATGATCTGGAGCAGTTCACTGAAGCTGAGCCTGGGAAGTTGGGTATGAGTCCAGCACCTGGCAGCTCTCTGGTAGAGAACCAGGCTGTGGTGACCTCCAGCTGGGAGGAGGTTCTGTTAACCTTTGCAACTTCTCAAGTCTCAGCAAGGGAGTCTCTCTGCATTACCAGTGTCATGGAAGTCCCCAGGAAGAAGCATATCAAAATAGGGCAGCGCAAACAATTAATAATCAAAATACAGCCTAGAAGTCCCTCATGGAAAGTCAGTAGTAGCTGAAGTCCAAAGGGTGCCGGAAATAATCCAATATAGGTGACAATCCCTTTACCAATAGGCACTCAAATCTGCTCACCTCATTCGGAGACCCCTGTTTTACCAGTGGGTCAAACAGGCTTTAAAAGCATCAGTAGACAAAACAAGGGGAAGCATAAGAAATCTCCTTAGCAATCCACTTGACACCAGCTGTAGGGGATAACCGCTGAAAAAGAAGGTGTAAAGCCTCCGTGTCTTCAATGAGGTTGCCAGACAGTCAAGCAAGTACATGTATAAATGCAAAATGAGAAAAATCTAGGTGTATACTGTTAGAGATAATTCAATTTATTAAAATCCGTAATGCACTTCCAAACAATCCTTAATAGATAAGCAAAACATCTAAGACATGATGCCTATGCCGTTCGGCTCTGTGAGACAGCAGCGGGTGACGTCAGTGGGTATGACTCCTCCTGCCGCACGCGTTACGTCCTGCAGGACTTCGTCAGCAGGGGTGGAGCCAACTTGTCCCCTATACACTCTCAGACACACAGCAATGATCTCCTGCAGTGTCTTCTGTATTGGGGGTCAGAGTTCTGATTGAGGCCCCAGGAAGGACTTATGTCTGGAATCAAGGGTCTGGTTCATAACAAAAGTATTAAAGGAGATGCTTGAACTTTGGGATGTACAGCCAATCTATACTGGGGTGTCTCCTCCACAGTCTGATGGTCTGGTAATGTGGAGTACCACTAGGTGGAGCACTGAGTGGCAGGATGTACAGCACCAAGAAAGACAAGACAGAAAATGTTTGGGTATTGTGAAAGCAGTGGGTGTTGGCTGTCAAAATAAGATAGCCAGAATAGTAGATTCGTTCATTCACACTCTTTAGTGTGGATAGGGAAAATAAGTGATTTCATTCATTCAGCCTGACCTTCATTTGTATAGCTAAGCTTTACTCCTTCCTAACTTGACATAGACTGTTACCTTATAGATAGCTTTTAGCCCACTGATTCCCAAAGTGTGGTATACAGTATGCTCCAATACTAATATGCACCCACACTTTAGATGAGGGTGGAGTAATTTGAAGCACGATAATTTATATGTGAGATGAGGAGATTTTTATTTATTAGACAATGTTCGGCCTTTCTGCTACTGCCACGTGCTTCTCAAATTTGTAGCTTATATATCCAGGCAGATAATCATATGAGCACTTCCACGTGCTGGTGTATTTATTAAAAAAGTGGGTACATGATTAAAGTGGAAGTAAACCCTCCAATCATTTTCAGCCAAGGAAGCTGCCATCTTGGACTCCATGCCATGATGCTGCACATGTGATCAGTTATGACACCATTCATTGGATGGTTTGACAGTTTGGTCGAGAGCACAAGTAAATGTGACAGCTAGCATTTTACGGCATGCCAGGACTGTAACTGATTTTTAAAATAGGTAAATTGATATGCTTCCACTTTAGTTTAGAGTTCACAGTCTTAAAAGTAGATGACCTACAGTCTACCAGACTTGTAACAATGATTGGGAATTTACATAAAAAAATTGGAACATTATAAATATTCATGAAGTATGAACTAAATGTTTTACTATTAAATAATTTTTTATGATACTTAACCACTTGATGACAGCCCACCGCAGATTTACTTTGGCAGGCGGCCTCTACCGGGCAAACCAATGTAGTATTACGTCGCTCGCTCAGGAGACTCTAGGGGGCGAGCGCGTGCAGCCGGCGGCACGCTCCCGTCCCCCGCTTGTCAGCTGGGGAGCCAGGGCGTGTGTCAGATAGCTCCGATTGCTGCCGGCCACTCGCGATCTCCCCCCGCTTACAGAGAAGGACGGATGGCTGATGTAAACACAGCCATCTGTCCTTCTGCCTGAAGTGATCACAGAGGCTATGTGATCCTGCTATATAGGATCACATGTCTCTGTGATGATCTCACAAGTCACGCCCCTCCACAATTAGAATCACTCCCCTAGGCTTACATTTAACCCCTTGATCACTAATAGTATTAACCTCTCCCCTGCCAATGGCATTATTACAGTAACAGTGCATATTTTTAGCACTGATTACTGTAGTAATGTCACTGGTCCCCCCAAAAGTGTCAAAAATGTCAGTTCGATCTGTCCGCTGCAATGTCGCAGTCCCGCAAAAAAACGCAGATCGCCGCCATTACTAGTAAAAAAAAAACCTATAAAAATGACATAAATCTTTCTTGTAGTTAGTAGACGCAATAACTTTTGCACAAACCAATCAAAATACGCTTATTGCAATTTTTTTTACCAAAAATATGTAGCAGAAAACAAATTGGCCTAAAATGTTATATAGCAGAATGTGAAAAATATTGTTTTTTTTTTCAAAATTGTCGCTCTTTTTTTGTTTATAGCGCAAAAAATAAAAATCGCACAGGTAATACCACCAAAAGAAAGCTCTATTTGTGGGAAAAAAGGACGTCAATTTTATTTGGGTATAGTGTCGCATGACCGCGCAATTGTCCGTTAAAGTAACGCAGTGCCGAATCGCAAAATAGGGCCTAGTCATTAAGCAGCAAAATCCTCGGGGCTAAAGTGGTTAAATAATCATTGGCATTAGACATGCATTAAAATGTAAGTGCAAGACAAAACCAGAGAAATTCCCAGCTTGACTGAATAATCCTGTCTAACAGTATGCTTTAAAAACAGGGGTTTAATTAGCACACATTTGCAAATGCATGTTTAAGCTGCAGAGCCACTTCACAGCACCCCAGAATTATCTGCAGTCCTAACTCTGAAATTTTAGAGCCTCCACTATAGAAGTACATGCATTATAATTGATAGGCAGAGGGCAGGTGAGCCTGGAAGGAGCTCACCCCTCTTTAAAGGCACATGGGCACATTGGACACACAGAATACAGCACAATGGGAGCGAAGCTGTCCAGTGCATCCCCTCACTAGTATTCCTTGCAGCTTACACATGCGTTTTTAAATGTGTGCTAAGTAAACCCCTGTTTATAAGCATACTGTTAGACAGGGTAATTCGGTTGGTAAGAAGACTGGTTGGTGGGTTGAGCTGGGAATTTCTGTGGTTTTCTTGCACAGGGATCGGCAAGGTGTCCGTACACGGACACCGGTGTCCGTGAGAGGTCCTTGCAGGGTCTGCGGTGGCACAGACAGTGACAGTAACAGCTGACTTCCACCTCCCATGCTGCTGCTGCCCGCTGGTTGGTAGGACCATGCCGGTGTCCTAGCCAATCAGGTGCACTACTGCTCAAGTTGCACCTTGCACATTAGTTGCCTCGTCCCCAGGCCCTGAGTCCTTCAGAGCGGAGGACTCAGAGAAGTAGAACAGAAGGTACTTCCAAGTTCCTCCTCTATCCTGCTGCCCGTGCCTGCCATGCCCGCCGCTGGTCTCAGCAGTGCACAGCGTGTCCTGGCCCACCCGGGCCTCAGCTTCTCATGATAGATGTGAGTAAGTCAACTCTTCATTCGTTCTGCACTGTGAGTGTGTGTTCTCCTATAACAGCGAGTCCAGAACTTTAAAAACGATCATTAAAGGAGATCTTTAGGGGACCCTGCCTTGCCTGCTCTAACGGGGATATATGGGGGACCCTGCCTGCCCTGCTCTAAAGGGGGATATATTGGGGGTCATGCCTAGCCTGCTCTAAAGGGGGATCTTTGGAGGACCCTATGTGGCCTGCTCTAAAGGGGGATCTATGGGGGGGACCTGATCTAGTAAAGGAGGATCTTTGGGGACACTGGCCTGCTCTAAAGGGGGATCTATGGTGACTCTGCTCCTAAGGGGGGTCTATGCCATAGATCCCCCTTTAGAGCAGGGTCCCCCTAGATACCCTTTAGAGCAGGCCTGGGGTCCCTATCAGTGATGGTAATAACTGCGTTTAAGTAAACGGCGTTACTTAACGCAGTTACTTTAGAGGGTAACGAGTAATCTAACTGATTACTCTTCCCCTCCTAGTAACACCGTTCATATTACATGGGCCGCGTTACCGCAATTACATCTACCGCCACTAGATGGCAGTAGTGTAATTCCTTCTCTCCTCTATGACCGAGGCCGGTGCTGTCCGCGGTACTGGCCGAGAGAGGAGGAGACTGAGAGAGAGTGGCAGACAGTCAGTGCGGAGTACAGCGCGCCAGGCGGCCCAGGCCACGAGGAGGGCAGAGGGCGCTGAGGGCGGCCATATAATTGAATTTTAATTTTATAATATATAAATATATAGTCCAGGCGGCAGGCAGTACACCACCGGTCCACCACCGCCACAGGAGTCATCAGACAGGCACAGGCTGCCATGTCAACCAGCCAGAAGAGTCGAGAGGCAGCACAGGCCTGGAGGATGGAGCCAGATGGACCCCAGTGTGCCTGGGCAGGCCACACACCACCACCAGCCAGCCACCAGCAGCCAGCTAGGCAGCACTGCAGCAGCAAGGTACCAAAAAACAAAAAAAAAATCAAAACTAAGTCACAGTCAGTCAGGACAGGAGGACTCAGGACTCAGACCCCCACCACCAGTGTGCCACACCACCACCACCAGCAGCCAGCCACTCCAGCAGCAGCAGGTACCAAAAAAAAAACAAAATACGGTTACTCACACAGTCAGGGGGACTCAGGGCTCAGATTCCCACAGTGCGCCACACCACCACCAGCCACACAACCACCACCTACTCACCCTATACACCCACTGACCCCTATATACACCTACCCACCCACCCACCCTATACACCCACTGACCCCCAAATACACCTACCCACCAACCCTATACACCCACTGACTCCTATATACATCTACCCATCCACCCTATACACCCACTGATCCCCAAATACACCTACCCACCCACCCTATACACCAGCAGTGTACCACGCAGGTACCACAGTGCCACTCTCAGCAATAGTTACTTTCCCTGGTAATTAGTTACTTTTTTACTGATGCCACTAACTCAGTTACTTTTTGGGAGAAGTAACTAGTAACTATAACTAATTACTTTTTTTAGGTTACATGACCAACTTTGGTCCCTATAGATCCCCCTTTAGAGTAGGGTCCTCATAGATCCCCCTTTAGAGCAGGGTCCCCAAATATCCCACTTTAGAGAAGGATCCCCATAGATCTCCCTTTAGAAAAGGGTCCCC
Organism: Pelophylax lessonae; assembly: GCF_965119305.1. Taxonomy (NCBI): domain Eukaryota; kingdom Metazoa; phylum Chordata; class Amphibia; order Anura; family Ranidae; genus Pelophylax; species Pelophylax lessonae. Next base: position 667,528,450 of record NC_138768.1, on the reverse strand, counting down.
ATAGATCCCCTTTTAGAGAAGGGTCCCCATAGATTCTATTGGGACCCTTCTCTAAAGGAGGATCTATGGGACCCTGCTCTAAAGGGGGATAGATGATGACCCTGGTCTGCTCCAAAGGGGAATCTATGGGGAACCTGCTGTAAAGGGGGATCTATGTGGACCCTGGCCTGATCTAATAGGGGGATCTTTGGGGATCCTGTTTAAATTTTGAAGATATTTTAAACATTTTATAACAGTATACCACAAGCAGACTTTATATAAATGTTATTTTAAACTTATTTGTACTTGTAGAACTAGGCCAGAGAGTGGACAGTGTTTTTTTTGATGGTTTTAATTTGAAATGTACCTTGGTGTCCTTCACTAAGGTCTGTACTTTGGAAAATGTCCGCCACAGCCTTGGTCCGTGCCTATCCCTGGTCTTGCATGCGTTCTCCTTCCGTGTGCTCCTTGCTGTTAAGGCCAATTATAGCTGGGGGCAGGGGCAATTTTGTTTGTTATAAAATATTAAGTGGCCTCAATTAAAACTACAGTATGTATTTATATATGTTTCTAAAAATGTATCTAGTTTAAGTTATTTCTGATCAGAATTCTTGGCCTTGAGTGCAATAATCCTCAATTCTTATGAGACAATACAGCTTAATACAGCTGGAGAAAGTGTGAAAGAATTAGAATGCCTGTTGTGTTTTCCCGGATTACTTCATTAGAGAGATTTTCCTTGACTTTCCTTGACTTACTGTCATGGTTAGGTTAGAATCTCTGTTGGGTGTTTTAGATTTTCAGTGGGGACACATGCTCTAGTAAAATCTGTTGAAAATGGAGATTTATCCCTTACATAGATGCCTTCTAATTTCCGTCTGTGCTGCTGGTACAGGAAGTTAAGGGAAATCTTTTTAAAAGGGACACAAAATAAAACAAAATCTAAAAGAGTTTCTTACTATTGCCTGCTCGATCCAAAAAAGTTTTCCCTTTAGAAATATATTCATTTTCAGGGATGAGCACAAAATAAATGTAATTATTTCACTGATATTTCACAATTTTTTACTTCTTTCTAATTAGCTTAAAATAGATAAATAAAAAAGGTCTGGGAAAATGTTAGCATTTGTTAATATGAAACATGGATTGAATATGAACATTGCAAATACTTTTATGGTGGGATCTGACTGGCTAAAGTTTGGAAAGCACAACTACAGGCAGTAAACTTGTGAAGGCAGAACACACAATGTCAATGTATCTTGTCTTTTTGATGTATAAAGTCTTTTGATATAAATTTGATTTGTTTGGTTTGTCTTTTTTAACTAGCAAAAAGTAATCCAACTTCCTTAAAATTTTGAAAATCTTGATCATTACATGATTTGAATTCTTTAGCTTATTTCATAGGTATTTAAGCAAGTATGCATTAGGAATGCACTAAATTAAAGTACAACAAAACACCTTTTCAAATATTTGTTAGAAATATGCATGAATATACGGTACAGTATTTTAAAATGCTAGAGAGATCTGAAGGCCTTTTTCTAATAAACATTACAGACTATTCTGTAGGTCATTGAAAACGTAGCTTGCTTATAAGGTGGATTGTGAAGTGTCAGGTTCTTACCTTTGATTTACATGGATATTGCACAGTTCTATAAACTGTTCAGATTAACTCTTAGTAGAGGTAAAAACAACACTCTAGGAATGTATTTTTTTAAACTGTTAAATTGTACAAATTATACTATGACAAATACCTATTAGGTGCAGCAATGTCTGGCTAGCTTGTCATCACAGTAAAGTACAATGTAACTCTCCACTTAGGCAGCTTTGCATTTACAATTTTGCATCAAGCTAAGCTGTGATATACAGTAAATGTTTTAAATCACTAATACAGAGTTCCATAAAATTAGGAAAAAATTGATGTTTAAAAGACAATCAGCTCATTTTAAAAGTACACGGATAACATGTTTATATTGTCTTTTCTATGGCAAATTTTGAAATAAATAAAATTCTAAACATAAAATACACGTTAATATTGGATTGAAAACATGTTTAGTAGAAACATCATGCTTTAATGGATTTGTATAGATGGTGTTAACATTTGATTGTCATTAATGCAATAACGAATATTTTCAGATCATTCAACAATTTTTTTTTAGATGCAGAAGCATATAATTGCAGAACCTAAGCATTATTTCATGAGCGGGCTCGGAATTTCTTTGTATAGAGGAATATATTTACACAGATCACTGATCATTTTATGATCACCCACCTAGTGTTGAGAAGGTCTCCTTTTTTGCTATCAAAATAACCCTGACCCATTGGGGTTTATTTACTAAAGCTGGAGAGTGCAAAATCAGTCTCACTTCTACATAGAAACCAATCAGCTTCCAGGTTTTATTGCCAAAGCTTAAAGTGGGGTTCCACCCTAAAATTTAACTTCGGTCCATCTTCTTGCTTCGGGTCACCTGAAAAACAAATGGATAATCGCAATTTTTTTTTTTTACTTTCCTTGTTTTAGAAGAAATATACTCACCTTACTTCCTCTTCCTCCCTCTGCGGCCACGGCCCGTCGTCACTTCCTGGCTTGCAATTATTCCTGGGAGCTGAACGTCATCGCTCCCAGGAATCAATGCGCCTGCACCGGCCCCAACGTCAGTTCCGGTGCAGGTGCCGTCATACCTTGCTAAACAGCTTCTGGGCATGCCCAGAAGCTGTGCAGGGATGACGCTGCAGCCCCGGAAGTGACGGCGGGGCCGGTGCAGTGCATCGCGGGACCGAAGAGGACGGAAGAGGACGCAGAAGAGGATCGCGCTGGCTTCAGCTGCCCACACCTGAGATGGCATCGCTGGACAATACATTTTCAAGGTAAGTATTTCTTCTAAAAGGTAAGTGCAACCTGGGACAGTTCAGAGGCTATCCATTGTGGAATGCACTAGCCCTGACTGTCCCGGGGGTATTTTTATGTATTTTTTTTTGTTTTAGGTGGAACTCCGCTTTAATTGAATAAGCTGAAGTAAGAAGCTGAGTAGCTATCATGTAGAGCTGTACCAGATTCTGAGTGCACAAGCTTTAGTAACTCTACCCCATTGAGTCATGGACACCACCAGACCCTATGAAGGTACACTGTGGTATCTGGCACCAAGCCATCAGTAGCAAATCCTTAACCCCTTCCGTACCGCGTCATGTCAAATGACGTCGGCACAAATCCTTTCTCGATCCGGGCGGACGTCATATGGCGGCGCCCGGATCTCCCCGCTACTGCGCGCCCCCGGGGGTGCGCAGCGCGGCGATCGGGGGTGAGGCTCGTCCCTCGGACTGAGCCCAACCCCGATCAAGGTAAACAGCCAATGAAATTGGCTGTTTACCACGTGATCGGCTGTGTCAATCACACGATCGGGGACGAGGCTCGTCCCTCGGACAGAGTCGATCCCCGATCTAGGTAAAGAGCCAATGAAATTGGCTCTTTACCACGTGACCGGCTGTGTCCAATCACAGCCGGTCACAAATGTCATCAGAGAACACGGTAACTAGCTGTCACCGTGTTCTCCTCCTCACACACTGATCCTGTGTGAGGAGGAGATTGTGGTAACAGCTAGTTACCAAGTACAGTGCACCCTAAACACACTGATTGCCCCCCCCCCCCAATAAAGAGCACCTGTCACTATCCCATCAAAGTACCCGAGTACCTGTCACCAGCCCATCAGGTACTCTGATGACAGGTACTCGGGTACTCTGATGGGCTGATGACAGGTACTCGGGTACTCTGATGACAGGTACTCGGGTACTCTGATGACAGGTACTCGGGTACTCTGATGACAGGTACTCTGATGGGCTGGTGACAGGTACTCGGGTACTCTGATGATGGGTACTCGGGTACTCTGATGACAGGTACTCGGGTACTCTGATGACAGGTACTCGGGTACGCTGATGACGGGTACTCGGGTACTCTGATGACAGGTACTCGGGTACGCTGATGACGGGTACTCGGATACTCTGATGACGGGTACTCGGGTACTCTGATGACAGGTACTCGGGTACTCTGATGACAGGTACTCGGGTACTCTGACGACAGGTACTCTGGTACTTTGAGTACCCGTCATCGGAGTACCCGAGTACCTGTCACCTACCCATCAGAGTACCCAAGTACCTGTCACCTACCCAACAGAGTACCTGAGTACCTTCCACCTGCTCATCAGAGTACCTGACACCTGAAGTACCCGAGTACTTGCCACCTGCTCATCATTACCCATCACTACTCATCAGTACTCATCAGTACCCATCAGTACCTATCACCTATTAGTATCAGTACTGATCATCCGTACCCATCATCAGTACAGTATCAGTATCACCTATCAGTATCAGTACTACTCATCAGTACCTATCACCTGCCTGTCACCTGCCCATAAGAGTACCCGAGTACCTGTCACCTGCCTATCGGAGTACTCGAGTACCTGCCACTTGCTCATCAGTACCAGAGTACCTGTCACCTGCCCAGCAAAGTAACCGAGCACCTGTCACCCTTCATACAGCCACCATGTCCAAGTCCAAAAAGGTTTATATACGTCGTCCGTTTAAACCTAAATACCGGTGTTATGGCAGCAGATAGCTGCCATAACCCTGGTATTTTTTTAAACGGTGGACGGTTGGCTTTCCGATAAGGGTGGTCCCAGCGGCAGATTCGCCGCGGGATCACCCTTCCGGGGTGGCGGAAGAGGTGCCCCCCCCCCTCCCGCTGCATTCTGGTCCTTTTCCCCGTTTACCGGACCCGCCGGCAGCGGGGAAAACGATCCGGTCCCAGATCCTCACAGACAGGATGTCGAGTGAGGGCAAGCTTGCCCTCACTTGACTCTATGGTCTTGGAGGACCGGAGCTACGGCAAACGTCATTGCCTAGCAACCAGTTTAAAGGTCCCTTTTTTTTTCATTTTATTTAATTTTTTTTTAATTTTTTTTTTTTTATTTTTTCTATCTTTTAGTGTACTTGTGAGATCTGAGGACTTTTTGACCCCAGATCTCACAAAAAAGAGGTCCTGTCGTGCCTTTTTCTATTACAAGTAATGTTTACATTTCTTGTAATAGAAATAAAAATTATCAATTTTTTTTTTTAAAAACAGTGTAAAAATTATATAATAATAAATAAAATAAATAGTAAAAAAAAAAAAAAAAAAATTAAAGCGCCCTGTCCCCGCGAGCTCGCGCGCAGAAACGAACGCATACGGAAACCCCGCCCACATATGTACACGGTGTTCAAACTACACATGTGAGGTATCGTCGCGATCGTTAGAGCAAGAGCAATAATTTGAGCCCTAGACCTCCTCTGTAACTCTAAGATAGCAACCTGTAGAAATTTTTAAAATGTCGCCTATGGGGATTTTTAAGTACCAAAGTTTGTCACCATTCCGTGAGCGTGCGCAATTTTGAAGCATGACATGTTGGGTATCTATTTACTCGGCGTAACATTATCTTTCACATTATGGAAAACAATTTGGCTAACTTTACTGTTTTCTTATTTTTTAATTAAAAAAAGTGATTTTTTTCCCAAAAAATTGCGTTTGGAAGACCGCTGCGCAAATACGGTGTGATAAAAAATATTGCAATAATCTCCATTTTATTCTCTAGGGTCTCTGCTAAAAAAAATATATATAATGTTTTGGGGTTCTAAGTAGTTTTCTAGCAAAAACAACTGATTTTAGCTTGTAAACACCCAGGGCCGGCGCTACCATTAGGCAGGTTAGGCAGCCGCCTAGGGCGCACTGTCACCTAGGGCGCCTGACCACTGGTTTGCCTACTTAGTCTCAGCCTCCCTCTCTGAGTCCCGCTGCCGCCTGTGCTGTGTAGCCACTCTGATCACTGAGTGAAGGGGCGCTGCGGCAGCACTGAAGGACCGAACTGACATCCGAGTCCTGACACAGCACTTACAGACTCAGTGAAAGAACAGAGGCTGCCCGTGCCTGTATGATCAGGTAAGTGATGGGGGAGGGAGGGTGATCTGACAGTGTACGTTTCTCTGTAGATGAGACAGGTCCTCCCTAGTCCTGGGCTCTCATGGAAGGAGGGGGTGGAAGGAGAGGGGGGGGGGATTAGGTGTCCGCATTCTCCGGCCATACAAAGAATCGGGGGGCGGGCCGCTCGTGCAGGGGGTGTCACATCCAGGAGAAGGTCAGAAGGTGGAGAGAGAGAGAGAGAGAGCTGGGACAGCTACAGAACAGCCGATCTCAGTACATGCTCCTCCCCCCCAGCAGTCCAGTTTCCTGTCTGTCCTGGCAGATGAATGACATGCGATCGGTCCCCCCATCCACCCCACACACACAGACTTCTTTCCCTGAGGAGAGGACAGAGACAGTGAACAGCATAGGGAGCCGTGCATAGCAAGCCCCGCCCCCTCCCCTGCAGCCCTGATCTCCCATACCTTCTGTCCGTGACCCCAGCTGGGAGAATCTGGGGATGATCTTGTGTGTGGATGGATGGATCTTGCCTTCTGAGTGCAAATCACATGGGTAAAAGAATATTCCCAGACTCCCATACATTACACACACTGCATGAAAGGGGCTGGGAGGCAGCAGATTGAAATATAGAGCATAGAGCAGCTCTAGATCCCAGCTGCCTGAGCCCAAAGGAGAGCAGTCTGGGGTCATAATTGTGAGTAGCAGACATATTTACCCCCCTCTCTCACCTTTACCCCCTCTGTCTGTCTCCTCTCTCACACCCCCTCCCTCTCTTTCTCATCCCCTCTTTCTCATCCTCTCTCTCTTTCATATCCCCTCTCAGCCCCCTCTCTTTCCCTCCCTCTCTCATTTCTCTCATCCCCATCTCTCAGCACCCTCTCTCATTCCCCGCTCTCATATCCTCTCTCTGTCTCTCACCCCTTCCCTTTTCTCACCTCCCCCCCCCCATCCTTCATCTCTCTCCTACTTTCCCATCTCCCCCATCTCTCTTTCCCGCCTATTCCTATCTCTCCCTCTCCTTTTCCTTCTTCCCCCTTCTGTAGGAGTTTATGTATTATTTCAGGTTCTCCGTAAAAAATATGTTCTGTCAGTAGATTTTCCATGTTTTATCGGTGTAAAAAAAAAAGTTGTGGCAACCCTGTCAGGAAGGTGCTGATAGGAACCAAACAGCTGCATAAGGCAAGTAACCCCTCAGTCATGTAACCAGCAGGCTTCCTTTAGGGCCAGTTCACATATGTGCGGCTGCGGCGATCGCATGTAATTCGGAGCGCACTGCTCCTTCATTACATGCGATCTCCTGTGCGGATGCGAATTCAGCCATACACTTTGTATGGATGAAATTCGCACTGCACCCGCAGCAAAAGTCGCACAGGACCCTTTTTTCCAGCCGCATCAGCATCAGATCGCACAGTGATTCACACTAGTGCGATCCGATCCTGTGCGAACTGTCAGATCGCACTGCTATATGCGATCGAACTGGGGGTGTCGTTAACATTTAATTGACACCCCCTGCGTATCGCATATGGCAGTGTGAACTGCCAGATGCGCGTTTGCGATGCGGGAACAGGCTGCCAATTTGCTGCCTTCCCGCATCGCACAAGTGTGACCCAGGACTTAGCCCCTGAAAACCACACCCCATACTTGCTGCAGTACGCGCTGAACATTTTTCTCTGGCATTAAGGCCAAAATTTGGATCTTTCACATAGGCCCACTGCTTTCATAAAACACCCTGGTTGCATATAAAGATGGCTCCTGCACAGCAGCCATCTTTAAACATGGAAGTGCTTCTACAGAAAGAATCCCGGGACTTTCTTACAGGCTATGCTGCAGTAGATTGTTAAAATGCCCCCTCTATGCAGCTGAGCTGCAACAACCAAACGATCAGGCTCACAAAGGTTCCCGAAGGCATGATAGGGAAGCTTTCTTGGGTGGCTGTCACCTTTGAACCTGTCAGGTGTTCGGTGACTTTCCAGCAATACCAATGTGAATCTCTGTGAGCCTAAGCTGCAGTCAAGAATTGGGGCCCTTCTGTGCAGCTGAGCTGACATGTGGAGGATGGCTGCCACAAACGCATGTGGGGCTTTGTGTTAGTGTGGCTTGAGTGTGGGAGGGGACACAGGGGACCCCATGATCTCCTATTGCCCGGGGGCCCCATGAGTTGTCAGTCCGCCACTGAGGGTGAGTGTTTATTATCTGCATCCTCCCTTCTACAGGACGGTACCAAGTCACTACAGGTCCTCTTATATCATTGACTACGGGGCTCACCCACTGCATGGTGACAGACAGGTCACACTCTGTGACCTGTCTGTCTCTCTCAGAGACTCTCTGGTGCCAGTCCAGAGCTAATTAGAAGCAGTGATCGTCCGTCCCTGGTCCCTCCCATGATCCATGTGAAGACCAGTTACTACAGCCAGCCAGCTCTGCGCTGTCCTTCTCCCCTCCCCTTTATCAAGCAGCAGAGCAGACTCACCTATCTGATCAGTGGAGCTCAGGGGGGTCTGTACCTGGAGGTTTGTGTGAGACAGAGCTGGAGAAGCATGGCTGCCTAACTTTCCTTGTGCCAGGAGAGAGAGAACCATTGGCAGCAGAGCAGAGCCCTGGTGGTAAGTGAGTAATGAAAAACACATTGAGATTCTTTAACTGACTCTATAGTGTGTATACATATAACTTATATGTGTGATCTCTCAAATGTGTAATGTATCTCCCCCCCCCTCCTCTCCCTCTCCCCCCCCCTCCTCCTCTCCCCCCTCCCCTCTTCCTCTCCCCCCTCCTCCTCCCCTCTTCCTCTCCCCCCTCCTCCTCCCCTCTTCCTCTCCCCCCTCCTCCTCCCCTCTTCCTCTCCCCCCCTCCTCCTCCTCCTCTCCCCCCCTCCTCCTCCTCCTCTCCCCCCCTTCTCCTCCTCCTCTCCCCCCTCTTCCCCCTCTCCCTCCTCCTCCCCCCTCCTCCTCCTTCCTCCTCCTCCTCTTGCCCCCTCATCCTCCTTCCTCCTCATCCTCTGCCTCCTTCTCCTCCCCCCCCCTGCTACCCAAAGCTCCATCCCCACCACCTCTATCATATTCATAGGCAATGTGAAGGGGGTGGAGTCAGGGGCGGAGCCTAGGAGGGGGCGGCAAAATAAGGTTTCGCCTAGGGTGTCAAAAATCCTTGCACCGGCCCTGTAAACACCAAATGTCAAAAATAGGCCTAGGCAAGTGGCTAGGATGCATGATGATGCTCCTTGGATGTTTAGGCCCCTCTATATGGCTAGGCTGTGAAAAAGTCTCACACATGTGGTATTGCCATACTCAGGAGGAGTGGCAGAATGTATTTTGGGGTGTCATTTTTGCTATGTACATGCTATGTGTTAGGAATATTCTATAAATTTACAACTTTGTGTAAAAAAAAAAGTTTTTATTTTTTTCCCACATTTTCCAAAAACTTGTGGAAAAAAATGACATGTTCAAAGGACCCATAATGCCTCATAGAATATACTTTGGAGTGTTTGCTTTCCAAAATGGGGTCATTTTGTGGACTTTTCCATTGTATTGGTGCTCTAGGGCCTTGAAAAGTGTGATAGGTAGTAAGAAAGTTTTATGTGTATTTATGCTCCTAAAACGCCTTATGGTGCTACTTGGCCGTGGAGTCTCTTTTTGTGGCCAGGCTGTGTAAAAGTCTCACACATGTGGTATCACCATACTCAGAAGGAGTAGCAGAATGAATTTTGGGGTGTCATTTTTGCTGTGTACATGCTATGTGTTAGAAATAGCTTATAAATTGACAAAGTTTTGGGGAAAAAAAAGAAAAAAAAATGTTTTCTTCATTTTCCCAAGAATTGTGGGAAAAAATTATAACTTCAAAAAACTCACCTTGCCTCTTACTAAATACCTTGGACTGTCTACTTTACAAAAAGGGGTCATTTGGGGGGTATTTGTACTGTCCTGACATTTCAGGGCCTCAAGAAAGGAGATAGGCCATCAGTACATCTGGTGTGATAAATTTTCAGTAATTGGTACCATAGCTTCTAGACTCAATAACTTTCACACAGACTAAATAATATACACTAATTTGGGTTAATTTTACCAGAGATATGTAGCAGTATAAATTTTGGCCCAAATGTATGAAAAAAAAATTATTTTTTGCAAAATTTTATAATAGAAACTAAAAAAAAGTGTTTTTTTTGCAAAATTTTTGCTCTTTTTTTGCTTATATCACGAAAAAAAAAAACCCCAGTTGTGATCAAATACCACCAAAAGAAAGCTCTATTTGTGTGAAAAAAATGATAAAATTTTTGTTTGGTTACAGTGTAGCATGACTGAGCAATTGTCATTCAAAGTGTGAGAGTGCTGAAAGCTGAAAATTGGTCTGGGCAGGAAGGGGGTCTAACTGCTCTGTATGGAAGCGGTTAAAGTCCTGTAAATTGTGTGGTGGGACCTCCATGGATCGGACTTGTTTTTCCAGCACATTCCACATATGCTCAATAAGATAGAGATCTGGAGAATATGAAGGCCAAGTAAACATCTCAAATTCGTTGTCGTGTTCCTAAAACCATTCTAGAACTATTTTTGTAGTGTGGCAGGGCGCATTGTCCTGCTGAGGATAAGGGGTGTTCCTGGTCAGCAAACGATGTTTAGCTAGGTAAAAAAGTGTCAAAGTAACATCCACATAAATGGCAGGATCCAAGGTTTCTCAGCAAAACATTTCCCAAAACATCACACTGCCTCTGTCAGATTGCCTTCTTCCCATGCTGCATCCTGTTGAGTGAAGCACACACCCTTGGCCATCCACATGATATAGAAGAAAACATAATTCATCAGACCAGGCTGTTCTTTCATTGCTCCTTAGTCGAGTTCTGATGCTCACTTGCCCATTGTAGGTACTTTTGGCTGTGAACATGGGTCAGCATGCACCCCTTGACTGGTCTCCAGCTACACAGCCCCATACGCAACAAACTGTGATTCCCATTTTTTCTGCTATTAACACATAAACTGGGACAACATATTTACTTGCTGCCTAATTATTTCAGATAACATTGTAATGAGATACTCGATGTTAAATTAACCTGTCAGTGGTCATAAAGTTATGGCTGATCTGTTAATATAAACTTTGGTTTTGCTGTGCTTAATTTCAAAGCCACAAATTGTTGTGTGTTCACAAACAGCAGAATGCATACTAGCAGTAACAGTGAAAGTAGTAGTAATAAAAATAAATATCATCATCATCATAATTTGCAGATTAGTATAAAGGGTACCTAGCATTACGACTATGTTCTACATTCAACAGAGATCAGCTATTTTATGGTATAACAGTGTTATAGCACCCTCTAGTGCATGGAATCAGCATTCGAGAGAATAAAATATGAATTGTATTAAAGGTTAGATACCTTTCTGGAAATTCTGCATTTATAGATGTAATAAATTTTATAAGCAAAATTTGATCAATATAATAGGAGAAAAAAAAATTGTACTCCATTAAAAATATAATAAAAATAAATAGATCATCTTATTTAATTGTTCGCACAATTATGTAACATTCTCAAGTTAGTAGACTGTACAATCAGAACATAACATGTGTAGCTAGCATAAAGGAAATCTGTACTCAATGAAAACGTTGGTGCTGTACTTGTTGACACCTTATGAAAATGCTAGCTGCCTGGCTGTTCTGCTGACCCATTTGCATCCAAAAAGTATGCCAATGTGGTGTTCTGACTATTGATTGCAAACTTGTTACAGCATACCTAGTTTCTTTTTTTCACTATAAAATTGTTAGTTAAAATCACACATGCATGCATAAAGTGCCTGAAAAACAGTGTGTATTGTGTCTTTTTCAATAGCATCTGCTATATAGGCACGGCACAAACAAATGGCCATGGCCACTTCCCCCACCTATAACTGGCCTTTGCAGCAAGGAACACATGGAAGGGCAATGCATGTCAAACAAAAGCAAAGAAAATTCCCAGCTTAACTTACAGATCAGTCTGCGACCAACCCAATTATCCTCTCTAACAGTATGTGTTAAAAACAGGTGCTTAGTTTGCACACGTTTGCAAATACATGTGTAAGCTGCAGAGCCACTTCACGGAACCCCAGTATTTTCTGCAGTGCTAACTCTAAAATTTGAGAGCCTTCGTAGTAGAAGCACATGCATTATAAAGGATAGGCAGAGGGCAGATGAGCCTGGACCTAGAGGGTGCCCACCCCTCCTTAAAGGCACAGGGGCACACTGGACACCCAGCATACAGCACAATGGCAGTGAATCTGTCCAGTGCATCCCCTCACCAGTATTCCAACAGTACAAACAAATGGCCACTGCCCGCACCTATAACTGGCCTTTGCACCAAGGAGAACATGGAAGGGCAATGCGTGTCAAACAAAACCAAAGAAAATTCCCAGATCAATTTACCGGCCACTCTGCAACCAATCAAATTATCCTGTCTAACAGTATGCATTATAAATAGGGTTTTAGTTTGTACACATTTGCAAATACATGCGTAAGCTACAGAGCCACTTCACGGCACCCCAGAATTATATGCAGTCCTAACTCTAAATTTTGAGAGCCTCCAGAGTGGAAGCACAGGCATTATAATGGATAGACTGAGGGTACTGGGGCACACTGGACACCCAGCATATAGCACAATAGCAGCAAAGGTGTCCAGTGCGTCTCCTCACCAGTTCTCCAACAGTACAAACAAACTGTCCCCACCTATAATTAGCCTTACAGGCCTATACAGGCACAGCACAGGAATTTGGATCCTCTATGGCCTCTGGGATATCTACACCAGAATTCCAGATTATCTGTACAAATTTGTACAGTGCAGCTGTTGAATTGGTGTCTGCTTACTGCCACTCTGGCAGGCCCCTCACAACAGGGATTATTCCTGGGAAACGGAAAAATTGTGACCTTATATTAGTTTAAATGTACACTATATTGTCAAAAGTATTGGGATGCCTGTCTTTACACGCACATGAACTTTAATGGCATCCCAGTCTTAGTCCGTAGGGTTCAATGTTGAGTTGGCCCATCCTTTGCAGCTATAACAACTTCAAATCTTCTGGGAAGGCTGTCCAGAAGGTTTTGGAGTGACTCTATGGGAGTGTTTGACCATTCTTCTAGATGCAGATTTATGAGGTCAGGCACTGATGTTGGACTAGAAGGCCTGGCTCGCAGTCTCCACTCTAATGCATCCCAAAGGTGTTCTATCGGGTTGAGGTCAGGACCCTCCAACCCAAACTCTCTTATCCATGTCCTTATGGACCTTGGTTTATGCACTGGTCCAAATTATTTGGTGGAGGGGGGATTATGGTGTGGGGTTGTTTTTCAGGGGTCGGGCTTGGCCTCTTAGTTCCAGTAAAAGGAACTCTTAAGGTGTCAGCATACCAAGACATTTTGGAGAATTTCATGCTCCCAAATTTGTGGGAATAGTTTGGGGATGGCCCCTTCCTGTTCCAACATGACTGTGCATCAGTGCACAAAGAAAGGTCAATACTTTAAAAAAACACCTTTCGCTGCAATTACAGCTGCAAGTCTTTTTGGGGATGTCTCTACCAGCTTTCCACATCTAGAGAGTGACATTTTTGCCCATTCTTCTTTGCAAAATATCTCAAGCTCTGTCAGATTGGATGTAAAACGCCCCTGAACAGCAATTTTCAAGTATTGCTATAGACTCTCAATTGTATTTAGATCTGGACTTTGACTGGGCAATTGTAACTCATGAATATGCTTTAATCTAAGACATTCCGATGTAGCTCTATAGGCTGTATGCTTAGAGTTTGCTGTTCTGCTGGATGGAGAACCTCTGCCCCAGTCTCAAGTCTTTTGCAGACTCTAACAGATTACCCTGTATTTGGTTCCATCCATCTTCCCATCAACTCTGACCAGCTTCTCTGTCCCTGCTTAAGAAAAGCATCTCCATAACAATAAGCTGCCACCAACATGCTTCACAGTGGGGATGGGGTGTTCACGATGATGTGCAGTGTTATTTTTCCACCACACATAGCGCTTTACTTTTAGACCAAAAAGTTAAATTTTGGTCTCATCTGATCAGAGCACCTTCTTCCACATGTTTGCTGTTTCTCCAACATGGCCTCTCACAAACTGCAACCGGGAATTCATATGGCTTTATTTTAACTATGGCTTTCTTCTTGCCACTTCTTTATAAAGGCCAGATTTGTGGAGTGCATGACTAATAGTTTTCCTGTGGACAGCTTTTCCCACCTGAGCTGTGAATCTCTGCAGCTCTTCCAGAGTTACCTCTTGGCTGCTTTCCTGATTAATGCTCTCCTTGCCCGGCCTGTCAGTTTACATGGATGGTCATGTCTTGGTAGGTTTGCAGTTGTGCCATACTCTTTCCAATTTCAGATGATGGATTGAACAGTTCTGTAGGTGAGCGGCTCCTGCTCGCTCGATTTCAGTCTTGTTCGCAGCTCATTGCAGTGTCCATGCCGGATCCAGACACTGATCACTGACTGTGGTGGGCCTCCTGCAGCCAGGAAACATCAGACAAAGCCTCTCTGTTTCTCTGATCAGTCCAAGGGCTTCAGGCACACCCCGGTATTGATCAGCATCACCACTAGAGATGTCGCAAACATAAAATTAAATTACTTTTTTATCTGCAAGGTGCTGTGCCACCCTATATGAGTGGTGGGCAGTGGGCAGTGGGCACAGTACGGTCTGTGGACCTGACACTCACTGGCAGGCAACTGCAATTATATTACAGAGGTAAAATTAAATTAATTTTTTATCTGAAAGGTGCTGTGCCACCCTATATGAGTGGTGGGCAGTGGGCACAGTGCAGTCTGTGGGCCTGACACTCACTGGCAGGCAACTGCAATTATATTACAGAGAAAAAATTAATGACTTTTTTATCTTCAAGGTGATGTGCCATCCTATATGAGTGGTGGGCAGTGGGCACAGTACAGTCTGTGGGCCTGACACTCATTGGCAGGCAACTGCAATTATATTACAGAGGAAAAATTAAATTAATTTTTTATCTGCAAGGTGCTGTGCCACCCTATATGAGTGGTCGGCACTGGCAGTGGGCACAGATCAGTCAGTGGGCCTGACACACACTGGCAGGCAACTGCAAATATATTAAAGGGTAAAAAAAAAATTATATTACAGAGGTAAAATTAAATAAATTTTTTATCTGCAAGGTACTGTGCCACCCGATATAAGTGGTTTGCACACAGTACAGTCTGTATATATATAGAAAAAAAAATAAATAAAAGCAGACTCATGTACTAGCCCTAAAAAGGGCTTTTTTGGAGTGCTGTCAGGATGCTGTCCTTACAGCAGGAGTGGACACAGAACACTGGCCTAGCTAATGATTTCCCTATTAATTCAGCAGCAGCAGCACTCTCCCTGCTCTAACTAACTCTGCAGCTTCAGAATGAATCTAAGATGGATGCTGTCCTTGCTTTTTTATAGGAGGTGGGAGGGTCTGGGAGGGAGGGTATGCTGATTGGCTGGAATGTGTCTGCTGACTGTGAGGTACAGGGTCAAAGTTTGCTCAATGATGATGTATAGGGGGCGGACCGAACATCGCATATGTTCGCCCGCCTAGGAGAACGCGAACAAGCGAAGTTCGCCGGCGAATAGTTCGGGACATCTCTAATCACCACCTGCAGTTCAGGCAGCCAAGGTGGCATGGGATACACTCGTGCACCTTCCATCTTGCTACTCTCTCGCTCCATATGCTGGGTGTACTGGGCTTGCCTCAGACTACAGCTTTGCCTCTCATGCAGACTTGCTTGCACTAGCAGCTCTGAGAAGTAGGCCTGTTCCTTCGCGCTCTGTGCCTCTTTAACAACCCAACTGAACTTTGCAGGAACGATCATTACAGACACACAGTCGCTTTTCATGAATTGATACCTGCAGGACTTGTTAGAACATGCCACTCAATCCCAGCCATAGCTGAAAAACTGGGTGCAGACAGTGATGAAAGCCCATGGTAGTTGCTATTGGCAATGGTGAAAAATGTGACACATGCCCCACTGATTTTAGCAAGATTAGGACAGTCTTTACCCTCAGCTGTGATTGGACAACTGAAAAGAACAATCCTGCAGGAACCCACTGGCTCACCCTGATTGCCACGGATGACGGGGGACACATCCATGCACATTTCACTGGAATTAGGACACTTTAGGGTACAGTCACTTTTCCCAGCCACGATCAGACAGCTAGACAATTTGTAATCCACAAACATGATCGCCCACCGTGGTTGCCACGGGGAATGACACAGCCCAGTTCTCACTGAAATTAGGCAGGCTTTGGTAGTAGCACAAGTACCCGCCCCAGCCATCTTTGGGGCAACTCTGTATGCAGTATAACACTGATTTGGCAGCAATTCCCGATGGAGTTTTAGCAACAAAGTACAGTCCTCTGGCTCGTCAGTCTCTGGTTGATTGGGGCAATGCAGGGTACCATGGAAAATCCTTGAATCGAGTGCCCAAATGCAGCACTACCCCCGTAAAAGGCTGCAAGTGACAGGGTTCCCAACTGCTGCACAGCCAGACACATAGCAACTTGCACAGTGACACGGTGAACAGTTCTTGAGCTTTGTTTTTGTTGTTTTATTGAGGGGATAATAACTTGGGTGAGGATGGGAATTATGGGAAATAGGGGATGCCCAACGTGACAGTAACAAAAGAACCAGGCACAGCGTCCTCCCTATATACAGCTCTACTTGATCCAACTGCATAACTCTGCTTGGTTCTTTGTACAGCTCAAACTGATTTATTCCTTTTAGTAACTAACAGTCTCTGTTAGATTAGCAATGGCCCTTTACAGGCTAGGAACTCTCAGTCCTTTAGAAAAGTAGCACATGTGTTGTAAACTGCACCCCCTGTAGCTACTGGTCCCAGCTCTACCACTGCAGCTGCTTCTTCCCCAGTCTACCCGACTAAACTTCAATGGTCTACCAGACTGACTCTCTAGAGGTTTCCCAGGGCAAGGCTAAAGACTTAAGCACACACCGCAGTCTTCAAGAGAGTCTTGCTGCATGTGGCAGTCTCCCCCCCCTTGGCAATCCCTGCACCGTGCTCTAGCACTCACACTGTTCTTTCCTTGCTCCTACTGCCACTCAGGAAAAGCCTCCTTCCAACTTCTTCTGTGGTAGGATACTTTCAGACCAGCACCTGAGCCCCGACCCGAAGCAGAGCAACCCCCCCTACCTGGGGGGTTCACCCCTTAAGGGCCACCGACAGTCTCCTCAGCACTGCATCTCCATCTTCCACCCGACTCCACTGCCAGCATGACTTATTCCTATTTAAGGGCTCACTTCGTCCCCTGCCAGGCTCACCTCCTGGGGATTGGCTAAGGACCCCTAAATATGCAGAACAGCTCCTCCTAGTCTCTGCCCTCTAGTCTCTAGAATGTTCTCCAAATTTCTGGAACCAGGGGGAGGCACCAGAGAGCTGTCTGAGTCATGCTGCTCTGAACTCTAATAACCCTGACCCAATTAAAGACTCACGGGCTTACACATGAGTCAGGATATGGTTTGCCTACTCTATCCCTAGTAGCACACTAGAGGGTGCTACATTTGTATATTATAGTAAACATATTCTGTAAACAAACAATGATACAATATGTAAAAGAAATCTGCTAATTTTTGTGTAAACCTAAATAAAAACAAAAATTTAAATAAAAGCTTTTAAACAGTTTTAAATTAAAACTGAAATTCTAGGTGAGCAGTAATATTTCCTCCAAAAAATCTAAATGTTAAATATTCACACATAGAATATTTAGTCTATATCAGTCTATCTGTGTATGTGAATGTAAGGGCTCATTGTCAACAGCGCAATATACTACACTACAATGCATGATCACAGCATGCTAAAAGCTCATGAGAACTAGTTACCATTATAATCACTAGACCTCCGGAAGATTTTACCCCCTAATTCACCAGGGCATTTTTTGCTATTTGGCACTGTGCTGCTTTAACTGGTATGTGCGCGGTCATGCAATGATGTACCCAAAGAAAAGTGATGTCCTTTTTTCACCCAAATAGAGTTTTCTTATGGTGGTATTTGATCACCACTGGGTTTTTAATTTTTTGCAATATAAACAAAAAAAGACCTAACATTTTGGAAAAAAAATACAAATATTTTCTACTTTCTGTTATAAAAAACATCCAATGATTTCAAATTTCGTCATAAATTTAGGCCAAATGTTTTCTGCTACATGTATTTGATAAATAAAATCCCAATAAGTGTAAATTTATTGAATTAAATGATACTGTCCGAATATGAACCAAGGAACGGTCTATTCTGGACCGTCAGCTCGCCAGTCTAAAGTGCACATTCCCACAGATCAGCAGTCATTGGTTGCTGGGACTGCGGGCATCCCAGCAACCAATGACATCGCCTGTGCGCCCCGCCCCCTGCTGATGGTTATCTCGCAGCTCCTGGCTCTCACTCCCTGCCTGCCCGGAAAATGTGTGACGTCACATGTGTGCCTGCCCCTTTCAGCAATGTTCTCTGTGCAGCTCCCACTCCCTGCAGCTCGCTACCTCTGCTGGTTCTCGCGCCCTGCCTGCCCTCAAGGCATGGAACTTAGTGCACAAAGATTTACTTCATGGTAATTTACAGGGGCACACTGATGGGCACACACTTTATGTTAAGGGACACTCTGATGGGCACATTTTATGTTGTACAGTGAATACGTAAAACGTGCCCAATAGCTTGCGCTAACATAAAATCGGTGGGCCCCTTAACATAAAGTGTCCCCATCAGAGTGCTGCTTAACATAAAATATGCCTATCAGAATGTCCCTTAGCATAAACATGCTGATGAGCATATTGTATGTTGAGTTACACTGATGGGCACATTTTATGTTGAGGAGCACACTGATGGGCAGATTTTATGTTAAGGGTCACTCTGATGGGCATATTTTATATTAAGGAGCACACTGATGGGCACATTTTATGTTAAAGGGTATGCTAATGGACACATTTTATGTTAGGAGGCACACTGATTGGCACATTTTATGTAAAGGGTCACTCTGATGGGCATATTTTATTTTAGGGGCACACTAATGGGCACATTTTATGCTAAGGGATACGCCAATAGGCACATTTTATGTTAAGGGGCACATCAGACCAATCTATGTTCATTCTTCCTATGGAAAGTTTAAAACCAGTTTGTCTTATTTGTTGTGAAACCATGGCGCCACTACGAAACAAAACATGGTTCATTTGAGCAAACATATCCACAGCATTCCAAGGTGAGGGCACATAAAATTGCTGAACTGAGAGCCCAGTATGACAGATCCACCAAAGTCCTGTCACATTAATTTACAGCCCAGCAGTGTAGAAATTAATGTTCACTTAAAGTAGCATGGATTTTGGGGCAACACAAAAGACGATTTACTGACAGTACGTTTGTAAAAGTGTGCTTAAATGCTGTTGCTGAAACTTTATTTGAGGGTAAATACATTTTTAACAGAGGATGTTGGGCAGAGGGTATACAGATTTTTTCTGATATAGCCCAAGCGCCTATACCTCTCACCCCATTGGTGTGTCTGTTGGATGCGATTGATGCTGAAATGTATCCAAAAGGTATCTACATCATGGTAATAAGATGGTAATATTATACCTTTCTAGGAAGTTAATTGCCCCATTTTGGTTGGTATCTACTGTGCCTACCAAGGCACAGTGGGTTACCTGTGTTAACTCTATCCTTCTTAGAGAACAACTGGCCTATCGCCAATTGAAAGAGCCAATTTAAATAAATATACGGATACTTTCTAGTACCAGTGTCTGGCTTTACGGGAAACAAAGTATGGCTATATCATCTGGTCGTTAAAGTCCATACCTCTCATGTTAAGGTTGTAGTCATGGACACAAGGGGGGCTTCTTAACACCAGACACTGTGCAAATTTGGACTGTAGTGTCTGCGTGAATGGAAATCAGGATGAAAACATCCCATTTGTCTTTCCACTTCACTGCGTGAAATTCATTTTTTCTCAAGCAGGCTTTCTCCCCCTTTCTAAGTCAGGTGTGTATAAGTTGTTGGGGGATGCCCTGGCGAATTAGGTCGGATGGTGTCATATTAGCTAATTCTAATATCAAAAAAGTGTCTAAAAAGTGTCACACTTGAATAAAAAATGTCCACGTACAAGTGGTACCCAAGTCCCAAACAATCCTGCCACTGTTCCTTAGCTCCAGGTGACTGTCCTTTCTTTCAAAAATCTGAAAGACATGCAAAAAGCCTGTGGCCCCCTCACAGAGTTTATACATTTTGACATCAGATCTGGCACGCTTGCTGGGTAGAAACTGTTTGAATGCAAGGTGGCCAGAAAAATTAATGAGGGACTCATCTACGCAGACATTTTGTTGGGGCATATACAAGTCTGCAAATTTCTGGTTAAGGTGATTTACGAGCAGCCAAATTTTGTGGAGCTGATTATATTCAGGATCACCCCAAGGATGAAAGAGTGGATTGTCATTGAAGTGCATAAATCACATTTTTATTCTCATATGTATCCAAGGCCATGGCAGCAGAGAACATGGGCATATGATGAATCGGGTCTGTGGGCCAAAATGACCGCGCCTTATTCTTTTTAGTAATGCCCATGTTGAGGGTTAGGCCCAAAAAAGTCTTAAATTTGGGAACCATGATTCGTTTCCATACAAATTGTCTGGCAAGGTTTGAATTTGGATTGGCGGAAATAAATTGCTCGACATATAAATTGCTTTGGTCCACAATTAATCAAAACAGATCTTCTGTGAAAAAACACCTAAAAAAAAAAAAATCAAGAAGTGCGGTTACATTTGCTGTTTCCACCTGAATTCCACCTGAATTCCGGGTTGGACAGTGAATGAGGGAAGTGTAGGTGCTTCAGAATCTGTGGGCTGCCAATTAGGACTTGCAAGCACACCCGGAAGGACACTATAGGCTCTATGGGCCTGTGTTCTAATTCTTTGTGGATGCCTAACACTACTTGTGCTAGCCACCGCACCAGCTTGGACTGCACTTTTGAAACTCGTCACATCACCAAGTGGTACTGCAGTGCTGGTGTGTAAAAAATCAGGATGCACTAAGCTGCTGGTACTTGCCAGTTCACCAAAAGGTAGTGTGGCACTAGTACCTGCACTCTGCTACATGAGAATCATTGTGCGATTGTACAACCTCAGCAACCTAGGCATGGGGGTCAGGTATTGAAAACACAATGGTAGTCCGGCGCTAAAATACTGGGACATGCCCCCCTGTGTATAGTTAGACAATTGGCACATAAGGGTCATGAAGCAGCTATGTGGGAGTATTGCACCAGAACAACAACAAAAGACCACATATGAGCACTAAATGAACCCAATAGATGATGGGTAATAGCAGCAACAGTTATTGATAACAATAACTGTTTCTGCTATCAACCATCATCAATTGGGTTCATTTAGCGCTCATATGTGGCCTTTTTTTGGTATGTCCAATGGGGTCAGGTATGCTTGACCTTAGCAGGGACCTCTTCTCCATCATCTGAGCTATCTGTCAGAGTGCCGCTGCTCTTTATAGGTTTGAATTCTGAGCCTGATTCTGACAGTGAGGTTTTCCCTTCGCTCTCAGCTTACATACTTGGAATCCTGTAGGCCTCTTCACTAGTGTACCTTTCGATTTTGGCCACTAAATGTATATGTATACAGTGTGATTCACAGGAAAAAAAGAACCTGGCTGTCAGGAAGTGTTTGAACCGCTACAAATAAAATGTACTTGCTAGTGCTAGCAGAGATCATGCCTGATCTTGCTAATGCTGCGGTTTTGTGTGCAATGTATTAGAAGTGATAGTGATGTATTGGCAATACACTTGTTGGGGGGGGGGGGCGGAGGGGTTAACGCAGGTGCAGGCAGGTGTTGGGGCTGATCCTGGCACTATACTATTGGGGATGCTAGTATAGTTCTGATATGGTCAAAGATATTGATCCGTTCAGACACTATACTAGTAATGGAGGTTTATAGTGTGTCTGTGATAGGGTTGCTGGCAATCAATGGGTTTGTGATAGTGAATTTGTGGTGGGCAAACTAACGCTATCTGGGATTGATGCTAACTGATGCTAACGCTGTCTGGCGTCACCCGTGACACTAATACAGTGATCAGTAAAAAAATCTGTACACTGTACTGATGACACTGGTGATAGGGCAGTGAAAGGGTTAATCAGGGGGTTAAAATGTGCCTTACTATGTGTTTTAGTGTCAGTGTAGTGCTTTTATTCACACATCTGCTCCCTTCCCTACCTGGAATCGAAAAAGGGCTCCAGGAGAGAAAATCATGTCATTTCCTGTGCCTGGATTTTGTAAACACAGGCACAGGCTGATCTGTGATTCGCCAGAACCGATCAGCAGGTCCAGGCCAATGATTATTGGAGCTGATTGGTGCTGTATCAATTCACAGCACCACAACACTAAAAGGTGCTTGGTGCAGCTTTTGTGAAAATGTGTGTTGCATTAAAGCCAATGACAACGGAGAGAAAATGCACTGAAAATGTACAAAAAAAAATTGGTGTGTTTTTATACATTTTCAAAACAGAGACATGAATTGATGAATATTAAAAGGCATGTAAAGTGCTAGCAAAATGCATGTGAAGGTCTTGTATTGCATCATATTTTAACACATTCCGTTAAAAATGATTCAAAAACTCATGTTCTTTGAAGAAAATGTATGTGTTTTCTAACATGATGGTGTGCCCTGAAATTCATTACCAGAGCAGTATGCTCACTTATTTTCCCCATTCTCTGGTTTATTGCTAAGCAAGCAGATTTCTTTGAATGGCAATACTGACATCCAGTGGTCAATAGTATATTTACCTGCACAGTGCAAGTTTAGGGATTTGCTGTAAAAGAATCCTTTTACTGCTTCTGCAGAAAAGACCATATTTATAATTATAAACCTAGAGAAGGCTTATATTATTTTAATACAGGTCTTTCAATCAAGGGAGGAAAATATATATGGGGTAGAGGCATGGTCGGAGTTTTAGAAGGGGAACTCCTGCTCTTTTACTATAGTAATCACATATTGGGGTTGATTTACTGAGCGCAAATAGGCTGTTCACGTTGTAAAATAAGTATCACTTTGCAGAGAATTTTCCCCAGAGCTTAGTGAATGTAGTAAAATTTCACTTTGCAAAGAATTCTCAAAAAAATTTCAAATACAATTAAAAAAATGTATATATTTTTGCTTGCATATGACTGGATGAGCATAGAGCTTCATCTAATTCACTAAGCTCTGGGGAAATATCCTTGCAAAGTGCAACTTCCCTTGTGAAGTGGACAGTCTATTTGCCTTTAGTAAATCAAGCATGTAGGCAGGTTGGAAAATGTGCACAGTTTAGCTATCCAGCATCTGACCTAGGCTGGGGAAAGGGTTAGGTATTTCTTGCTTAGTTCCTGGTCTTTCTGGGCTATTTCTCTACTCTGTGCTGTAAATAAAGGGGGAAGGGCTGTGCACACAGAAAGCTGCAGTCTGCATGGGAAGAAGACACAGACAAGCCAAAGCATGTAACCTCCAGCTACCTAAAAAAAGGCAGGTTACTTTGGGTTCAGGAGTTACAGCATCTCATGTGAGCATGGCCAGTGGCACTATTGAAGAATATAAAATAAGGTACTGTGTGTAGTGACATGGGACAGTCAATTTTCGGAGGAACTCTGGATTTTTTCTGTACGCAGTAAAGGCTCATCTCTAATTCAGTGAATTGCCTTAATGTTAGATTGTTCACATGACCTCAGTCTCCGCCTGGTCCTGGGCATTAATTAGTGCGCTTCATGTGAGAGGTACCCCCTCGTGCACCGGTGCAGTAGGCTCCGCCCAACAAGCGCATTGTGTGTGCTGATAAATAGTGAACATAAGATTCAGTACACAAACATTACATAAACACAGACAGACAAACCACTGCAAACAGATGCCAAATGGAAATCCACCCACATTTTTTTGGGGAAAAAAGGTTAGGACCTCTGTTTGTTTTTTTTGCCTAGTTTCTTGGTGGGTGAATATCCCTTACTTTCTTTGTTTCTTTGTGGTGTCACAAGCATAGGAAATGAGGGGAAATTTCATCATAAGGCATGTACACTGCAATAAAATAAACATTGTATACTGCTGCCCCGATCTTCCTAATTCAGTCTAGTTATGGTTTTCTAAAGCTGGCCAAGCCTTCTGCGCTTTGCACTAGTTTGATGAAGGGCTTGTTGGTTCCTTTAAAGCTTATGTCCAGCATACATTGCTTTTAGTTTTGGATCCCCCACTGACTGGCGTTCTAGCCTATCCCAACTCTTTAAAATCTTTTTTCATTTTTGGCTGCATGGCTGTTTGAAAATGTCCCCCACTTCTTGTCTGGTAACACTGTTGGTACTTGACAGGAGCAATCTCACTAAAGGAGCCCCAAATAACTTGACATGGGTTCTATCCCTTTCTCTACTCTATACAAAAAAAAAGGTTTGGGCTGATAAAACACCTTAAGCCCACCTTACCACAGTCTGTATGGTTAGGGACTCCTGCACACAAATATAATAATTAACTTATGTATATATCCAGGATCTTGCTTGCAAAAAGAACCTGAGTTAAAAACACGTTATGTTCCTTAAAGACCTTGTGTATACATGTGTACAGATAGACCTGCACATGTGTGTACACGCATAAAATTCTTCATCCTCTTCTGGTTGCCAGTGTTTAAATTTATATACTTTTATATGTTTGTATATACATGTAAATTACTGCCTCCTAAACCTAAAGGCTGTGTGCCCTGTCCCTTAGACAACAATATGCCTGTATCCAGATCCATAAAAACAAAAACGCTACTTGGCTATAAATACTTTTTTTCTTTTTTTCTTTTACCTATGTGCTTTTATACCCTGTTGCTTCCCAAGCCTTCTCCCTGAAAATCATTGTTCCCATGGCACTGCATAGATGATGACCAAAAAGCCTAAAACAGCAATGTGCACTTCTGGATGAGTTGTTTTAAAATAATAGACTGAATCTGTGTGATAAACCAACAGTTCTAGAGATGCAGTTGATCCAGTTGCATAAATGTTTTTTCACGGTTTATTTTGAAATGTGCAGAGAGAGATCACCCAAACATTGCAAAAATGTTTCAGTCCTGCTGCTTACCCACAGTCTGCTGCCAGCCAAGCTCATCTGCCACAAGCCTGTTCTGCTGATACATCCACCTGCTGACTACTGTCACTATGCAGGCCAATGGACTGATCAAAGGCACTCATACCTTGCCGTGGTCCCATGGCTGCTGTCTCACTACCAGTGGCCCCCGAGCCAGAGCTGTAGGAAAGGCCTTCCACAGAGTCCCCCTTTACATCTGAATCCACAGAGTCGCCCTTTACATATGAATTCACAGAGTTCCCCTTTATATCGGAATCCACAGAGTTTTCACCTACGCCTTATTGTGTATAATTCCCCATTAACTCTGGTGTCTTTAAAGTGGTAGTATCACGATTTTTTTAACTTTTAACTACAGGTAAGGCTTACCTGTAGGTACAATTAATATCTCCTAAACCGGCACGGTTTAGGGGATATATTTGCAGTGCATGCAGCCGCTCGCACGAGCGGCCCACGCGCTCTCAAGGTCCGGCGGACCTTCAGCTTCCCTTGCCGGCAGCTTGCCGGAAAATCGCTCCCGCGCGCATGCGCGGGAGTGACGTCATCGCGGCTCCGGCCAATCACAGCGCCGGAGCCGCCGAACCCGGAAGAGACGCCGTGGGATCATGTCAGCGCCCGCAGCGGTGTCCGGGGGTCCGTGACGGGGCTTTGTTCTAAGGTAAGTAATTCATAATGAGCTAGTATGCAATGCATACTAGCTCATTATGCCTTTGTCTTGCAGGGTTTTTTTTTTTTTTCCTGGGTTTACAACCGCTTTAATTTAGGTGGGAGCACTGACAAGTCTGATGTAAGGAGGGAACTCTGATGTAAGAAAGAATGCAGCAGACTCTGGTGTAAAGGGGAACTGTGATATAATTGGGACTCTGGTAACCAGAGCACACCTTAAATTGGAGTTCGCAGAGTCCTTCCTGACATCAGAGTTCCCAGCATCCCCCTTTAATCAGGGGTCCCAGAGCACCCCTTACATCACAGTCTACAGAGCCCTCTTAAATCCTAGTCTGCAGAGCGCCCCTTAAATCAGAGTCAGCAGAGCTGAGGTAGGCAGGAAAGAGAAGGAAAGGAGGAAGGAAACTTCACTCACAGTGGATGGATGGATCGGCAGGCTGCACCTTTCCTCTTCTGGCTGCTTGGCTTCAAACTTCCCGCTCACACATCCCTTTCTCTGAGGCATAGCATTGTCGGGGAGTTTGGGTGGGGCAGACACAGGAGGAGAGAGCGGGGGGGGGGGGGGAAGCTGATCAGCTCTCCAATCCATGCCGGGGGAGGGGAGGGGGGGGGGAACTGTCCACACTGGCTCCTGGCTGTGAGAGAGACACTCCCAACTCAAAGCCCTGCAGCCGCTGGGGAGCCACAGTCTGAGCTCCTGGGCCACAAGTGCAACCTTTGTGACCCTGGAAGTTCTGCCACTGCTGCAGATATAGATGGCTTTCTCCAAGGAGTCCCACCCATTTTCAATGGCTTGGCAGATGATCAAACCACACATATGAGTATAGCAGCTCTGCTGACTAACTTTTTCCAGTTTAGGCTGTGTTATAAACTGAAACAATTGGTAGTAATGACCAATAGTAACGTTTGGCTATTGAGAGGATTCCTATTTAAAGGAAAAGAGCTTACATTTCTTGAAGCTTGATAAGTTTGTGTGCAAAACAACTAGTAATATTTGGTGTGTGAGTACACAACCATCCTCTCAATAGCCCCTCAATCAAGTTTGGGTGCATTCCTATGTAATAGTGAGCCATGACAAGGAAAAAAAAGGACAATTTCTCCATCAATAGCAAAAATGTCATGGTCCCACCCATTATCATTAAATAAGGTGTAAGTATCTGCTGTCTTCCACTGTTTGGATTTAAAAATGCCTGTAAATATATTATGTATGCATTTCCTGTCATTTGGTTGTTGGCTTTGCAACCCTGGAGGGAGGAAGTAGAGAGAAAGGGAGAAAAAGCCTCAGCCACATGTTCTCTCCAGAGGAGTTGTTTCTTTTGTATTTTTACTCAGACCAGAAGTAGAAACTATTATGCAACTATTTACGTGTACTGATATTTCTAATTTAACTGCAGCTGCCAGATAGCTAGGTTTGTGGCACTTTGTGTGTATTGGTCACCTTCCAGTATATTGGCAGGTAACTCTGTTTATTGAAATATAGTTTAACCACTTAAGGACCAAGCCCATTTCTGACACATGTTGTTTACAAGTTAAAATCAGTATTTATTTGCTAGAAAATTACTTGGAACCCCAAAACATTATATAGGTATATATATATATATATATATATATATATATATATATATATATATATATATATATATATATATATATATGTTTTTTAGCAAATACTCTGGAGAATAAAATGGCGGTCCTTTAAATATTTTTTGTCACGTGATATTTGCACAGCTGTCTTTCAAATGCAGTTTTTTGAGAAAACAAAAACCACTTTACTGAATTTAAAAAAAATGAAACAGTAAAGTTAGCCCAATTTTTTGCATATTGTGAAAGATGATGTCATGCCGAGTAAAAAGGTACCTAACATGTTACGGTTTAAAATTGAGCACACCCGTGCAAATGGCGACAAATTAGGGGAATTAAAAATCTCCATCGGCGATGCTTTAAAAAAATTTTAACGGTTACTAGTTTAGAGTTACAGAGGAGGTCTTTTGCTAGAAATATTGCTCCTGCTTTGACAATCACAGCGATACCACACATGTGGGATTTGAACACAGTTTACATTTGGGGGCGCGACTAATGTATGCCTTTTTTTTTTTTGGTGGGCGAGCTCACGGGGACAGGGGCGCTTTAAAAAAGAAATTTCCCATTTATTTTAATGGCATGACCCAGGTACAACCACTTCTTCAAGTTGACGTACAGGTATGTCAGTTTGGGGGAAATGGTTAAATGCAACTCCCGTTATTAGTCCTAACCAGGGCTTTTCTTTTAGAAAATAGGTGCAGGAACTCCTCCTTCCTAGTCATCCCCTGTCTCTGCCCTGTACTCACTTCTGAGCACCGTTCCTTGGTTCCCACCCCACCTACCTGTACTGCCCCTTTTAAAGAATACAGAACCAAGTAATTTATATGAAATTTGTTAATGATAACAATAAAGACAGTAAAATAGATTCCCTGTAGCTAGCAACAATTGACCCCCCAGCACCAATAGATCCACCCCAGCTACATAAGCCCTCCAACAGCCAGCATCAATAGACGCTTCAGCAGTCAGGGAGAATAGACACCCTCAGCAACATAAGACCCACCCCAGCAGCAATAGATCTTCCACCAGCATAAATAGACCTCCCCAGCAACAATAAACACCCCTGCAAAAATAGATCCCCTTAAGCAACAGTTGATTCCCCAGCAGCCAGCATTAATAGAACCTCTACCACACCCCCAGCTCCCCTTGCCATAACATACATTCAGTGCTAAAGGTGCCAGAACTGCGTTCACCTATGTTCCCACTGAAAAATAGCCCTGTTCTTAACTCTGTCCCTTCTGGTCTGGGATTTTTTATCTATTTTTAGCTTAGGGCCCAGAAACCAGCATAGGCTAGAGCTAAGGTAGGCATCTGGTGGCCAATTGAGATTTGTTAGCTTTGTTAGCTTAGAGGTCCAGTTGTATGTCAGATTAGAAACTATATACTCAGCACTTTAGTTCCTCTCTAGGGAAGTGGCAATAAGCGCAACCTCAAATATCTCAAATGTGTAAAATTAATTCAAACAAAATATATGACAAATAAACTTTCAAAAAGTTGCTAGCTGTACACACAGCATATAGTAAATATCAACCACTGCATTCAATTGTACATAAAAATATGATATCCAATCGGTCAAAATATGATTGAATACAAAATATATATAAAAAGTCCTGAAAATTCAAATCAATAGTGTCAAATAATATTTAAAGAATGTGCTCCTCCACCAGCAATGCTCTTCTATGAGAATTCTTTTTTCCAATCATGCAATTGCTCCCAACACCAGGTGAAAAACCTGCTCACTTCAGGAAAGCAACAATCAGGCTCATCGTCATCCCTTGCTCAGCTCCTGGGGTGGTCGCCTCTCCTTCCTCCTGGGTCCTGGTGTACTCTCACCCTTGAACTCACACTCCACAAACGGACCATCTCTTTAATGTGCATTCCCATCACAGCTGAGTTCTCCTGCTGTCAGATACCCATATGACACTTCTCTAAGGTGGACTCAGAATTCTTCCATCTGTAACCTTAAATTGGAATTCCCTTCTTATGCCAATCCTCCGGAGCAGGTAAAGCAGAATAGATTTTGTTTTCATAGCTGTTCTTGTTTTCTTGTTATTTCTTTTCTTGCATATCTTCTCTTTCTAATTTGATGGCAGATCAGACCAACTTGGCTTTAGCACCATCAAACAATTCTTTCACAACAGCACAAAGAACGTCTGAAAGCTCCTCTTTCCTCCATAGACATAAAGATGTAACCAAAGTGCAGAGTAGATAGGCTGAATATAATTTCCAGTGGCACAGTTCCAGCTGATGAGATGCTTGTTCCAGGCTGGTTGGACAACAGTTGGAGGATCTCTCTATGACCGTAGATCTTGTCTTCACGTCTTCGACACTATGACAGATGCCACATCATCCTCAGGGGCCTCTGCAACTGGACTTTGCTGCAACATTTATCTGGGCTAACTAGTAATAATTATATACACCTGGGTATTTGTGCACAATTCCACCAGAACTTCTATCTGGCCCTTTGATGATAATACATTGAATGCATGTACAGTTAAAAATTGCTTCTTATTAACCACAAATGTATAGATGCACACCGGTACAAAAATAATACAAGCTTTTTTTTGTTATATGCGGGTTGCAGTAGTTCCTCTGCTCCCAATCACTTTGATTAAATTACTGAATAATTTCCCAGAAATGGAATCTCTTCAGGACAGAGTCCCTGTCTCCTTCATCCTCCAGGAACTGGCTGCATACTCTCACCACATGAGGCTGGGCATTGTCATGCACCAGGACCCACTGCACCAGCATAGGGTCTGACAATGGTTCCAAGGATTTCATCCCGATACCTAATGGCAGTCAGGGTGCCATTGTCTAGCTTGTAGAAGTCTGTGCTTCCCTCCATGGATATGCCTCCCCAGACCGTCACTGACCCACCACCAAACTGGTCATGCTGAATGGTGTTACAGGCAACATAACATTGTCCACGGCTTCTCCAGACCCTTTCACATCTGTCACATGTGCTTAGGGTGAACCTGCTCTCATCTGTGAGAAGCACAGGGCGGCAGTTGTGGACCTGCCAATTCTGGTGTTCACTGGCAAATTCTAATCGAGCTCCATGATGCTGGGCAGTGAGCACAGGGCCCACTAGAGGACGTCAGTCCCTCTGACCAGCCTCATAAAGTCTGTTTCTGATTGTTTGATCAGAGACATTTACACCAGTGGCCTGCTGGAGGTCATTTTGTAGGGTTCTGGCAGTGCTCTTCCTGTTCCTCCTTGCACAAAGGAGCACATACCGGTCCTGCTGATGGGTTAAGGACCTTCTACGGCCCTGTCCAGCTCTCCTAGAGTAACTGCCTGTCTCCTGGAATCTAATCCATGCTCTTGAGACTGTGCTGGAAGACACAGCATACCTTCTGGCAATGGCACGTATTGATGTGCCATCCTGGAGGAGTTGGACTGCCTGTGCAACCTCTATAGGGTCCAGGTATCGCCTCATGCTACCAGTAGTGACACTGACCCTAACCAAATGCAAAACTAGTGATAAACAGTCAGAAAAGATGAGTAGATAAAAAATGTCAGTGGCCTTCACCTATAAAACCATTCCTGATTTGGAAGTCATCTCATTGTTGCCCATCTAGTGCACCTGTTAATTTTATTAACACCAAAGCAGCTGAAACTGATTAGCAACCCTCTCTGCTATTTACCTGACCAGATCAATATCCCAGGAGTTTAATTGACATGATGCTATACTCTGAATAAAAGGTGTTCCTTTAATTTTTTTTGAGCAGTGTATTATTAATAAAATAAACAGAGTGCTGCTGAAACATCTAAGTGTTACAAAAAAGTGTAAAAGCAATATACACTTTATTGCCAAAACTACTGGGATTCCATCCCAAATTTAGTCCGTAGGGTTCAATATTGAGTTGGCCCCACTCTTTGCAGCTATAACAGCTTCAACTCTTCTGGGAAGGCTGCCCACAAGGTGTGTCTATGGGAATGTTTGACCATGCTTCTAGAAGTGCGGTCAGGCACTGATGTTGGAGAGAAGTCTAGGCACTAATTCATCCCAAAGGATTTCTATCGGGTTGAGGTCAGGACTCTGGGCAGGCCAGTCAAGTTCCTCCACCCCAAACTCGCTCATTAATGCGTGAGGTTGGAACTTTTACGATGACTAAAAGATGCTTGCTTTATGCACTGGTGCTCAGTCATATTGGAAAAAGAAGGGGCCATCCCCAAACTGTTCCCATAAAGTTTGAAGCATGAAATTGTCTAAATGTCTTAGTATGCTGATGACTTAAGAGTTCCCATCACTGGAACTAAGGAGCCAAGCCCAACCCCTGAAAAACAACCCCACACCATAATCCCCCTCCAAAAATAATTTGGACCAGCGCACAAAGCAAGGTCCATAAAGACATGGATGAGCGAGTTTGGGGTGGAGGAACATGACTGGTCTGTACAAAGTCCTGACCTCAACCTGATAGAACACCTGTGGGATGAATTGGAGCAGAGACTGTGAGGAAAGCCTTCTCGTCCAGCATCAGTGCCTGACCTCACAAATGCGCTTCTGGAAGAATTGTCAAACTTTCCCATAGACACACTCCTAAACCTTGTGGGTAGCCTTCCGAGAAGAGTTGAAGCTGTTATAGCTGCTAAGGGTGGGCAAACTCAACATTGAAGCCTACAGACTACGAATGGGAAGTCAATAAAGTTCATGTGCATGTAAAAGCAGGTGTCCCAGTAATTTTGACAATACAGTGTATCTGTCAGCCTGCCTCTCTGAGACCGTCAGCGAAAAAGCTACTAGGCTCAGAGAGACATGGGGCATCATGAGCCGGTCAGGGACATCCAAATGGCTTGATGTAGCCATTTTTGCTCATGCTTCTATAATACTGACTCTCAAACACCAGCTTTGTGCAGTCAGTGTTAATCCCAGCTCCACAATAAGAAGAGATCCCTCTTTCTCACCTAGAGTGGCTTCTACCACTTTCTGATGGAGAAGCAGACCCTTTATGCCTGCAAAAGTATATTAAGCATTGCAATCTCATACACCCTATGGACTTGTCACATGGAGCCTTATTATTTGTATATTCATGGACATTTTGTGGAAGCTGGGTCTCTGCAATTCAGAACTGGATGTTTTATTTTAATCTCTTCTCCGTTTTTTTTTTGGTAGGATGCAGCTTACATTGTGTGTAATCTTCTACATTTGTTACCATGATATTAGCAGTTAAGGTATGTGGGAATTATGACGTTTGTTATGGGAAACCATTTATTCCATATGGTTCTTTGAGATATTACGGGGAAATATGAACACGTTGGCCATCTTGTAATTTGTTTAAATGTATATTAATTAAAATGTGTTTTTTGTATTTAAATTGACATTTCATGTGAATGCCCAGAGAATGTTTGCCCAGCTGGTCTTGCCATGCCCTGTTGAGTCCCTTCTGTTTTTTCCTCCTGTTTTATTCTTGGGTTTTTACCGTTATTGTTTTCCTTCTCCATGGTCTAAAAATGAAGCACATTTTTAAGTAAAGAGGACTTTAGGGTTCCCTGTCTGTCCATATTCAACAAGCCTTCTGTATCATTGAACCATCTAAATGCTTATTATTATATTGCTAACTAATACATATTAAATAAGGACTTAAAGGGGACCCTTCAGTAGAAGGTATATCTGATCAAATAGAAAATAAAAACAAAGCACCTGTAACAAAAGACACTTTACTTTTTATTTTACTAAAGGCAAATAGACTGTGCACTTTGCAAAGTGCATTTGCACTCTGCAAGTGCAGTTTCCCCAGAGCTTAGTAAATGAGGTAAATCTTCACTTTGCAAAGAATATTCAATCACCTGCAAGGAAAATAAAAAAAACAGACTTTTTTGCTCGCACATGATTGGATGATGGAAGTCAGCAGAGCTTTTGCTCATTTACCCTGCTCTGGAGCAACTGCTCTTGCAGACTGCACCTGCACTTTGCAAAGTGCACAGTCTTTTTGCCTTTAGCAAATCAAGCCCTTTCTATCTGCATATCTCGGGTATCATTTATAGAATCTTTGTCGGATGTTAAGAGCTTTTGAATTTGTTTTTGCTCAATACACTCTATTGTGAGCAGTCCCTTCCTCCTTACTCCCTGGTGTACAATGGTGCCACTTTGGGGTGTACTGTGCTGGATGACATCACTTCCTGCTCCATCTGACACGTTTCGTACTACGCTTCGCCTCATAAGAACATGAAGACAGCTAAATGTGTCGGGTGGGGCAGGAAGTGACGTCATTGCACATGATACACCCACGGTACACTTAGAAGTAAAGCGATTGTACATTTGGGAAGAAGAAGGAAGAGACTGCTTGCTATAGAGTGTATTGAGCTTTTTGATGTAAAAAAAAGGGGTTTTAAATAATCAGTTTTCCCTTGGTGCAAGGCATAGCACTTTATTATGTTAGTAGGCACTAATTTAAGTTTTTTTGCGATTTTAATAAGGTAAATAGGTTTTACACTATGGGGGCTAGCAATGGCAGCCCCAATATTGCTTGTATAATACATGAACTTGGACATTTGTATCTCATATGAATCAATGAAGAGAAACTTAGCATTTTCATATTAAAAGATGGACTTAAGTAAAAGAAAACACCTAGTTATTTGATAAACTTCATTGTTGGCCTATCTTTTTCTCTAACTATTGGCATTTAATTACCTTAGATGTAGGAATATTCCTTTTGTTAACCACTTAAGCCCCGGAAGATTTTACCCCCTTCCTGACCAGGGGGTATTATGCGATTCGGCACTGCGTGACTTTAACGGACAATTGCGTGGTCGTGCGACGCTGTACCTAAACGAATTTGACGTCCTTTTTTTCCCACAAACAGAGCTTTCTTTTGGTGGTATTTGATCACCTGTGCGATTTTTTGATCACGCGCTATAAACAAAAAAATAGCGTCAATTTTGCAAAAATAACAATATTTTTCACATTTTTTTATATGAAATTCCCCAAAAAAAAAAAGTAAAAATCTAAATTTTTTAACATTTTCAGCCAATTTGTTTTATGCTACATATGTTTGGTAAAAAAAAACGCAAAAAGCGTATTTTGATTGGTTTGCGCAAAAGTTATTGCGTTTACTAACAAAGGGAAAGATTTTTGTCATTTTTGTTGTTTTTTTTTAACGCGTAATGGCGGCGATCTGCGATTTTTTTTGCGGTACTGCGACATTGGGGCGGACAGATCGGACCCTTGACTGACATTTTTTACACTTTTGGGGTTACCAGTGACATTTCTACAGTAATCAGTGCTATATATATGCACTGTTACTGTAAAAATACACTGGCAGTGAAGGGGTTAACTTTATTTGAGAGGGAGGGGCTGTGTGTGTCCCTAGGGGCGTAATTCTAACTGTGATTGGCTGTGGCTTGAGCTGTAGTTACACTGATCAACGGTCCTACATAGTAGAACTGTATGATCAGTGTTTCTACACAGGGGAGAATGACAGGCAGCTTGTTTACACAAGCTGACTGCCTTTCTCCCTCTCCCCCGACGATCGCAGAGTGAGCGGCGGACATCGGGTCCGCCGGTCACACGCGCGGGGGGGTCCGTGACGGAGCGGGAGCACGCCGCCGCCGGCGGAGCTCGCTCGCTCCCCAGAGCCTCACAGGCTAGTGACGTAAATATACGTCACTTTGCCTGTGAGGGGCTGACCGCCGCAGTAAATCTACTTGCGGCGGTCGGCAAGTGGTTAAAGCAAAATGGTATATATAATTGCTACACAGGCCATTTTGTAATTTATTGTTATTATAATTGACCTTTTCATTTAAATTGGCAGACTACATGATTTTCGAAATATTTGAAAATTGTAAATGTAAATTTTTTGCACTGCTGGTGTGCATAATATAGGGGTAATTTTACTAAAGGCAAATAGACTTTGCACTTTACAAGTGTATTTGCACTCAATTTCCCTCGGGGCTTAGTAAATGTGGTAAAGCTCTGCTGAATTCCATCCTCCAATCATGTGCAAGTAAAAATGCTTTATTTTAAAAATTTGACATTTTCCTTACACCTTAAAATTGGGGCACCTGCACTTGCGAATTGCATAGTTTGTTTGCCTTTAGTAAATCAACCCCATGGTCTCTCTTTACTTTTTAGGCATCCTCTTAGGCTCAACCTGTTCTAAAGTATTGAAAGCAACGCTGTCATATATGTAATTTTTCAGCTATCCCCTACAATAGGGGAGTCATTTTTGGTGAGATACTACAGCAGCTTTTTTCATTACAAAACTGAAATAAAAATGTACATTTCAGGCATCCTCTGCAACAGAAGTGTAATTTTTGGCTTCCAATAAAGCACATTCACATTTCAGGTATCCCCATAACAGACATCACTAAATGGCAGACAGCAGTCCGGATCCTGGCAGAGTCACTAATTCGTATTGAGTTGTTATCAGTGGCAGAACAGCTCTGCATGGACGGCAGGAGGGGGACATTGGAGGCAGTACAGCTCCGGATGGAGGGTGGTAGCTGCCAAGTTAAATAGCAGGTGGTTGGTTGCTTGCAAGCAATCACAAGCTGGTTACCAGGAAATGTTGTGCAGCTCCCGTCCTCCTTTCGGAGCTGTCTTGTCACCTATGTCCCCCTCCTACCTCCCAGGGTCCATGCAGAGCTGTCCTGCCGCGGATGTCCCCCTCCTGCCTCCTGGGGTCCATGCAGAGCTTTCCTGCCACTGATGCCTCCCTCTTACCTCCTGGAGTTCATGCAGAGCTGTCCTGCTGCCTAGGTCCCCTTCCTGCCTCCCAGGGTCCATGTGGAGCTGAGGTTGGAATCTGGAGGAGGAGGCAATTTCAAAGGGGGGGGCGGCTGAGGACAGGAATGTAAAGGGGGGGGGTGAGGACAGGAATGTAAAGGGGGAGTGGGAACAGGATTGTGAAGGGGGACTGAGGACAGAAATATAAAGGGAGGGCAGGAAAGTGAAGGAGGAGGGGGTGATATAAAGGAGGCTAAGAACAGTACTGTGAAGTAGAAGGGGCTGATATAAAGGGGGCAGAGAACAGGAATGTGATGGGGAGGTGATATTAATGTGGAAGTGATGTGAGGGGGTTTATGACACTGCTGTAAAGGGAGTGATGTGAGGGGGTTTAAGACACTGCTGTAAAGGGAGTGACGTGAGGGGGTTTAAGACACTGCTGTAAAGGCAATGATGTGAAGGGGGCTGTGATGTAAAGGGGAGTTGTGATGTAAAGGGGGGGGGGGGGCTGAAAACACTGTTGTAATTTGAAGGATCTGAGGCTAGGTTTATATCACTGCTACTTGTGTTCTGCGTGTAGGCTGTTTTACATGCATAAACTCAGAAAAGAAGTCCCTGACCAGTTTTTTAAAATTGCGCTGCTCCAAGCTGGTTTAGCGGTTACAAAAATGTGCAGCGTTTGCCCAAGGCTTCAATGTGCCATTAGGAATCAAACATGCGATTTGGACCTCTGCTGGAAGAAAATTTTAGCGACTGAACCTCTGTGAATTTTTATTCAATACCCCTGCCCTATACTATGAATATCAACTTTGATGAGATACTTTTTTAGGCTTATCCTCTTCTAAAGTACTGAAAGCTGTCCTTTTTTTCAGCACTGAAAAACACTTCACTTTTCAGGCATCTTCTGCAGTAGGCATGTAATATCTAGTTAGATATTATCTTAGGTTCCTCCCTTTCTAAATTATTGCAGGTTTTCTCATTACAACACTGAGGCTCCATTCACATCTATACATGTTGCTTTTGGCATTTCTGCAGTGCTTTTTGCAGTGCTTTCTGCATTTTTTGTACCACAATGTTACTGCAATTTTGCTGCGATTTGCGTATAAAAAAGTCCCTGACCCTTTTAAAAAATGCAGGGGCACAAAAATGCATTGATGTGGACATGTTCCATATGAACCCGTGTTAAAAAAATGTCTTGCATTTCTGCAAAAATTAGAAAGCATGAAAAAACATATTGGTTTGTGGATGGAGCCTGAGATACAAGTCATTACTCATCTTCTGCAATGAAAGTGTCATATTTGGTGAGATACTCAGTCAGTCTTAGACTGAGCTCTGTACAAAATACAGCAGCTTTTCTCATTACAACACTGTGATCCATATTGCATTTCAGACATCCCCTGTTACTTTTGGTGAGATGCTCTAAATACTGAGGCTTTCCTTATTACGACACATTTGAAGCATTCCAAGCATTATGTTTGGTGAGATACTCTATTAGGCCCATCCCCTTCCAAAGTCCCAGTTTTTTTTTTCTAAAAGAGAAATTTCTTTAGAACAAAGAAAAGTATGAATCTGGAAAAAAAACAAAAACAAAAAAAAATAAAAAATTCTGATACCTTTTCAACGTACAAGTAAAACCTTGGATTGCGAGCATAATTCGTTCTGGAAACATGCTTGTAATCCAAAGCACTCTTATATCAAAGCAAATTTCCCCATAATAAATAATGGAAACTCAGATGATTCATTCCACAAGTCCTTCAGTTTATAGTCTATATACAAAGATTATAGCAATGTGATTGGTTGTGTAACCATAAAATGTCCATCCACAACTTGCAGCCTTCCCAAGGGGATTAGAAGCAAAATCTAGCAGAGCTACAGAATATAAGAGAGATGAGAGGTGCCTCTAAGTATAGCAATATGGTTACATTTAATGAAGGTTCAACATTTAGCAACTCACATGGTTGATGATTAAAATACAATAAAAACCAAAAAGTGCAGCGCTGAAATCAGTATACAATTATATAGCTGAAAAGCTCATATAAAGAAAACAAAAAAGGAGAGGGGATAATGTCCAAATAAATAGTCCCAATATTAAGTGCAGAGATGTGAATCCACGTGCAAAATAACTTTCTTCCAGTGACACCAGGGAAAAGTGTAGGAAGGGGACACCCTTGTGCTCAGGTATAACAAGCAGCTTACCGAAATTCCGTGGCTGCTCAATTTAATGAGACAGCCTCTCCCAGCTAGTAGTAAACCAGTAGGTCAACCGATATCAAGCTCAGGTGCTTCGAAAGACTCCAAAAGCCGAAAGCCGTTTCCGGTGTGTTGTTAAACCGATCACATTAATATGTGGCACACTTGGAACTTCTCATATACTCCATTGAACGTAAAGCCATATGTAGAAAGAAACAGAGGCCCATAGCGTAATCCCGTAAACCAATAGGTAAATTTATTAAAAAAACTACTTACAATTTAAAAGACAAAAACAGGCATGTAGTATGTGCCGGTCATGGATCTAACCGCGGCGTCCCGCAAGTCTCCAGATCAGCATATGGATAAACAGCCGGCTTCGTTGGGGGGCGTGTGGACGTTTATGTCTGGGATCGCCAACGTTTCGTCATAAGAAAGACTTCTTCTGGGCGGCCCAGAAGAAGTCTTTCTTATGACGAAACGTTGGCGATCCCAGACATAAACGTCCACACGCCCCCCAACGAAGCCGGCTGTTTATCCATATGCTGATCTGGAGACTTGCGGGACGCCGCGGTTAGATCCATGACCGGCACATACTACATGCCTGTTTTTGTCTTTTAAATTGTAAGTAGTTTTTTTAATAAATTTACCTATTGGTTTACGGGATTACGCTATGGGCCTCTGTTTCTTTCTACATATGGCTTTACGTTCAATGGAGTATATGAGAAGTTCCAAGTGTGCCACATATTAATGTGATCGGTTTAACAACACACCGGAAACGGCTTTCGGCTTTTGGAGTCTTTCGAAGCACCTGAGCTTGATATCGGTTGACCTACTGGTTTACTACTAGCTGGGAGAGGCTGTCTCATTAAATTGAGCAGCCACGGAATTTCGGTAAGCTGCTTGTTATACCTGAGCACAAGGGTGTCCCCTTCCTACACTTTTCCCTGGTGTCACTGGAAGAAAGTTATTTTGCACGTGGATTCACATCTCTGCACTTAATATTGGGACTATTTATTTGGACATTATCCCCTCTCCTTTTTTGTTTTCTTTATATGAGCTTTTCAGCTATATAATTGTATACTGATTTCAGCGCTGCACTTTTTGGTTTTTATTGTATTTTTTGAATCACTGTTAGTTGATTTTGTGCCAGCTGCTCACTATTGTTCTTAATCATTTGGTTTTCTGTCACATCTAGCGCGGAAATTTTTCTTCTATTTATATTACATTGATGATTAAAATAGGCACACCTAAGTATGCAGGCATCCGGGGTAAAGCTGTCCACATAGACCATCTTCTGAACCACCGACTCTCACCACTGTCAGTCTGCAATTGTGACCGGGAAGAATAGCCTGCAGTAGAGTGATCTGAAAGTGAGGCTTTGAATCACTCGTGGAGTGCAGCGGGGAAGGGATGATGAAGATGGCTGTGCAGAGGATGGTCTATGTGGACAGCTTTACCCCAGATGCCTGCATACTTAGATGTGCCTGTTTTAATCATCAACCATGTGAGTTGCAAAATATTGAACCTTCATTAAATGTAACCATATTGCTACACTTTTTTATACAGGACGCTACTTGTATATCAAGACATCGCTTGTATATCAAGTCAAAATGTATTTAAAAAATTAGCTTGTCTTGCAAAGCGCTCTCAAACCAAGTTACTCTCAAACCAAGGTTTTAATGTATGTGTAAATATAATATACCCAGGCAGTAAGTATCACTAAACAATAAAGGGAGCTTGCTAGCAAAAACATGTTTTCACACCTTTCAACTAAAATGTATGAGGAAACAATTGAAAAAAAGTGCAGTGCTGACTTTTCTATTTACTTTTTACCTTAAATATAAGTATCGACATGCCTGTGCTACAATAACTGAATAGTAATAATACTGCAATTAGTAAATAATTAACCTGAATAATGTACATGGTGACTCAACATTCCACCGTTTTGTGTTCCAGCCATTTTTTGTTTATTAAAAGTCAGCAGCTACAAAAAGTGTAGCTACTGACTTTTAATAAACACACACTCACCTGTCCCATGATCCAGTGATGCGGCCAGCGGAAGCCTTGCTCCTCTCCCTCTCCTCTCAGCGGCGCCGGCATCACAAGTGTGGGCACCTGGCTGTGACAGCTTGCGGCTTCACAGCTGGGTGCGCACTGCGAATGCGCGAGCGTATCCTGAATGGCTGGGCAATCTTCTGGGACCTCTGACATGTCCTCGAAGATTGCAGGGAGGGAGGGGGAGAGGAGAACTTCCGCAAACTGTTAAAACTAGGTACCCGCTCCCCCCCCCAAAAAAAATTACATGCCAAATGTGGCACTTCAGGGGTCAGGACTCAGGAGTACTTAAATCTGAAGTTCCTTTTGTGTGGAACTCTGCTTTAATAAATCAATATATATTAATACAATTGATCATAAATGAAGATCATGATCTCCATGAAATAATGTGTAGAAGGGTTGATTTAGAAAAGACAAATAGACTGTGCACTTTGGAAAGTGCAGTTGCACTTTGCAAGAGCAGTTGCTCCAGGGCTTAGTGAATGAGGAGAAGCTCTGATGACTTCCAGCATCCAATAATATTCTAGCAAAAACGCAATTCTTTTTTATTTTCCTTGCACGTGATTGATTTTTCTACATTTTCAAAAAATCTGCATTTTAATTTGAACCCATTAGAAAATGATAGTCCAAAACAAGGAAAAAATAATTATATCCTTATTTATAAGTCCATTTAGGTATTACAGTGATAAGTCGGAATTCCTTTTTCAATTAAAACTATCATAATTAAAAATGCAACACCTTCACCTGTGGTTAGATGACTGGACCCTCACACATGAAGCTCTTAAGATACAGGAGGTGTAAAGTGGCATGCTTGAGTGGAGCATCAGATCACAGCCAAGCCACAGCAATGGAGGATAAATCCACTATGACACTTCACCGGTGAACGCTTCCTCCTCATTACTCAGTGTCTCCATAAAAAAACTAGCTTAATCTTATAAATGTAATGAAAAAATAGGGACATCTAGTGCTCTCCATTTTCATATAATTTATTAAGACAAAAACTAGCCCTTAAAATTAAAATACAGATGATTCTATTTGTAAAACAAGAACATCTACCATTATACATCCACCACTTCTCATAGATCGCGCTCCCTAAAAGAGTTTATAATATCCATAACCAAAGAGGATAAAAAAATTAAGGATTTTATCTCACGTGGGTGAGAAGGAGTTATTTATATGTTGGAATGCCCAAGTGGGCTCCACTACATTGGTAGAACCTCTTGAAAACTAACTGTGAGAGGTAAGGAACATGTGTACAATACAAAGATGGGTTTAGAAAAAAAAATGATTCAAATCACTTTAGATTACACCACAAAAAGGATCATGCTCTTACAATTACGGGGGTAGACAGAGTCAACAAACATTGGATGACGGTGAATTTATAAATTAAGGACATAAGTACCAAGGGGCAATGATTTTGATTTAAACTGTTTCATCAGTATGCTTAGGTTTCCCTACTCTTGTTGGACCTTCATATAGGTTTTAGATTGATATTATTATTATTCCTTTTTTTTTTGTACTGTTATTGCCTAATAGGTTCATAATAAGAATTTTACATTTTCTCTTGGTGAAGACACTATACACATTTTTTTATGAAGATCATGATCTTTATTTATGATTAATTGTATTAACATCTATTGATTATTGATGTTGATGTCACGATACACATCATTTGGGTTATTATTCATTCATTGCATTGTTATTATCAATATTTAGTTGTTGTGGCACAGGTATGGATATCCATTTTTTAGCAAATTCTGTTTATTAAGTTTAAAAGGTCAAGGTACAAAACATTGCACCTGAGTGCTCAACAGAGCTTGGTGCAAAAAGACATAATTCATTACAACTAATACCCCCACCCCAAAGTCAAGCAAAGTGTGAGTGAAAGGTGAGCGCTGTACTGTTTTTTTGTGTACTTGAAAAAAGAACGAGCATGCCCGGTGAGGCTTCTGCGCATGCTCTGAAATACATCGTGCTATTGGCTGCCCAATCGGTGATGTCACGCTCACGCAAGCGACTCTGCGTCCTAAGTATCTGAGAGCCGCCGGCCATCCAGCCTGACGGAGCCACGGTATACTAAGCTTCCTCCTGTGCACTACCAGCGTGGAGACATACACCTGGACACGGACTCCCCATTTCAGAATGCCACCGTTTAGATGAGCTTTTTCTTATTGTTCTTATGTGAGCAAGTTTCTGTATCTGTTCTACTGTGGATAATTAAACACACTACACTTAGAAACGCTCCGCTTTTTTCTTTTACTTTTGCATTTCAGAGTCAACTTCTCTCTACTGCCGAGCCAGCCCTTGGTGTCATCCACTTTTTCAATTTCTTCCATTTTTATTGAACTATTTAGTGACTATGCATGGACTTCAATCCCTACAGTGATGCTATTTAGGTATGTGTTATGTGCCAACGTTTTACCTTGTTTGTTCCACAATGCCTTCTGCACCCTTCATCAATTAAATGGTCATTTAGTTTTGTTTTGATAGATCGGAAATTGGCTGGTTCAACAAGGACCAGAGGAATTTCGATCCATCTATGGCCGTTCCTGCTTGAAAGAAGTTGATCTAATAATCAGCTTCTCTCTAACAGGATTGTTGGTTACATTTTAATTCAATCAGAAAATGCAGCCAATCAACTGCAGCACTGATCAGTGTATTCTAACAGCAGAGGTCTCCCTGCTGTCAGAATACAAAATACAATAACATAGCAGAGAGGATTGTACGGATGGGGAATACATTCATTTTTTTTGTCAATCTGCTGGCTAATCAAAAAAAAAAGATCCATCTAACGGCAGCGTTAGCTTTAAAAAAAGGGACTGTCCCTTCAGAAGACTGACAGTTGGGAGCAATGATTATTACTGATATTAATAAACAAATAAAATGTAAATAGTGTGATGTATAAAACACAGCAGCCTCAAAATTCCATGAAGAGGATGTTTATTGGAAATAATTTACACTTCTAGTACAAAATGAAAACCATATATTAAGAGGATCTAAAACATGGTACCAAGAGAACACATAGCGGGGATGTAGAGGGGGAAATGCCACTCTTCACAAGGAAAGTGCAATGCTGCTTAAATAAAAAAAAAAAAAAACAATTATAATGGTAACATTCGTTTTCAGACTTTCAAGCATAGTCAGGCAAAATGGCTGTTCACTTTGGAAAAATGGGTATGCTCTGTGACAATGTGTCACAAATACAAGGCCTGTAGGTGCATGTGTATGATGTGTTCCCTCTTTTTTATGGGATTTACTTTCATGTAATATATACGAATAGCTGAATGGGCAATGTGTCCAATAATGAACATTTCTGGACACACAGTGCTGTTTGGCTCATTTCATTATGAAAGGTAAAGGCTTTGAATGAAGCTATATTAACTTTGAATGAAGCTATATCATAAAAGGAATTGC
This sequence comes from Pelophylax lessonae, assembly GCF_965119305.1. Lineage (NCBI taxonomy): Eukaryota > Metazoa > Chordata > Amphibia > Anura > Ranidae > Pelophylax > Pelophylax lessonae. The sequence goes on along the minus strand of NC_138768.1, from coordinate 667,484,894 downwards.
TGCCATGTGGTTGGCCAAAGTTCATCTAAAAGTCAAAAATGACAGAACCTGATTTAATCTTATCATAATACATGTATTACCATACTGCAATTGTGTCTATATGGATTGCCTTGAATTTGAATGATCTCTGATATATATCTGAAGAAGCATTCATATAGATAATACCATTGTGAAAGAAAACCTGCCATTTCTATATTCAATGCACTATGTCTGTAAAAGTGCTAAAAGTGTTTTAATGCCAAATGTATTAGCTATAACAAAATCTGTGGATTTATTTTACCTTACAGACTTCCTGTAACAAACCTGTATCTGTGCTCATGAGCAATTTATTATCTCCCAGTGGTCCATTCTGTTGCTCTGCACTTGAAAGGTCAGTCCATTCAAAACCAATCTTTTAGTTTTTTTTTTATAGATTTGAGAGTAAATTTCTGTTATCTTCCATCTTTCAGGAACCCTGTTAGTGAAATTTTCTGCTTTACTTCCTTAGTCTTCTCATCCGCTGTAGGCCTAATTGAGGGGAAATCGTTTTCCCATATTTATTTCTGGAAATTCAACACCCAAAATTTCCAGTTGGGCAGGTACAGACAAGGGAGTTATGGCAGGGACATCTATCATAACATAGTTTTTTTGCCTTCCTCTGCATCAACTGGGGGTATAGGATTGTGTATATGGAAATTTTCCATTTGATTATTTTTTTCCATTGTTTGAGCTAGATGGACTTTTTTCAACCTAACTATGTAACTGTTGGATTATCTAAGGCATATTGAAATCCAGGGTCTGACTTCAGTCCACCAGGCTCTGGACTAAACTCTTCTATTCCTTTCAGCCAAGGAAGTTGCCATCATGCCTATCATTCCCGGCATGTCAGAAATGTCAGGAATATAACTGGCTTTTGAAACCGTTAAATCGATGGACTTAGTTCCCCATTAACTTTTTCCCAAAACAGTTACATTCAAGGCACGCTATGAATGATAACTGTTAGAATTAATTGTGTGCTTATGTTGGCTCCTAAAGTAGAACTTCCCTGCATCTGAGCACCACAAACAAAAAGGTTTATTTCATTTTTCATATTTAAAGCAAACTTCCCTATTCATCCATGTCTCCAGGATTTAGTTTACTGAGAAATCACATTGAAATCACATTGAAACACCCCCCCCCCTCCCCCACTAGCATTTTTGGCCTTGGCAATCTTGAGTAAGGGCAGATAAATCATGTATAATTTACTTCCCCGAATCCATATGCCCTTAGCCCAGGCAATCCCAAGACTCATGGGATTTATGACATCATTTGCCTAGACATGGAAACTAGGAAGTAAATAAAGAAATAAAAAAAATAAAAAAGTTTAAAACAAGTAAATACGATATATTTTCCTACCTATTTACTAGTATTAGCAGCATAAGGAATAAAAAAGTCAATGTTGACTGAGAGGGTGAAGATCCGCTTTAACTAAACTGTCAAGCCATCAGATGGCTGGTGTTATAGCTGATCAGATGTGAGCCACCATGGAAACTGCAGTCCAAACAAAGGCTAAGATGGCAGCCTCCCTGGATGTAAAGAAGAGCAGGGTTTAGTTCCACTTCAAAGTGAGACATATCCTAGCTGGACCTCAGTATCCATTCAAAGCATTTAATTCTAGATGGGCCCTGAACTGATATTTTTTTATTGGTTCATCGAGATTGCAGTGGCTAAGGACATTTTTCATATAGAGATCAGTATGGAATAATATAACCACTTGCCGACTGCCTAACGACGATCTATGTCGGCAGTCAGCCCCTCACAGGCAAAGTGACATAGGGCTACGTCACTAGCTTGTGAGGGTCTAGGGAGCGAGCGCGCCCTGCCGGAGGCGCGCTCTCGCTCCCGCGTGGTCACGGACCCCCCCGCGCGTGTGACCAGCGGACCCGATGTCCGCCGGTCACTCGGCGATCGGCGGGGGAGAGGGAGAATGTCAGGCAGCTTGTGTAAACAAGCCACCTGTCATTCTCCTCGCTGTAAAGACACTGATCACACGGATCTAGTATGTAGATCCGTTGATCAGTGTCCTTACAGCTCAAGCCACAGCCAATCACAGTAGAAAGCACGCCCCTAGGGATACACACAGCCCCTCCCTCCCAAATAAAGTTAACCCCTTCACTACCAGTGTATTTTTACAGTAACAGTGCATATATATAGCACTGATTACTGTAGAAATGTCACTGGTAACCCCAAAAGTGTCACAAATGTCAGTCAAGGGTCCGATCTGTCCACCCCAATGTCGCAGTACCGCAAAAAAAATCGCAGATCGCCGCCATTACGCGTTAAAAAAAAAACAACAAAAATTACAAAAATCTTTCCCTTTGTTAGTAAACGCGATAACTTTTGCGCAAACCAATCAAAATACGCTTTTTGCGTTTTGTTTTACCAAACATAGGTAGCATAAAACAAATTGGCCGGAAATGTTAAAAAATTTTGATTTTTACATTTTTTTGGGGGGAAATTTCATATAAAAAAATGTGAAAAATATTGCTATTTTTGCAAAATTGACGCTCTTTTTTTGTTTATAGCGCGTGATCAAAAAATCGCACAGGTGATCAAATACCACCAAAAGAAAGCTCTGTTTGTGGGAAAAAAAAGACGCCAAATTTGTTTAGGTACAGCGTCGCACGACCGCGCAATTGTCCGTTAAAATCACGCAGTGCCGAATCGCAAAATACCCCCTGGTCGGAATGGGGGTAAAATCTTCCGGGGCTTAAGTGGTTAAGACCTATAACATGCATATTTTTCATCACAGATTCCTTTTTTTGATGTTTTATGTAGTTTGCATTTGGTTCCAAGCTAAGAATGGGTTGATTTTGGAACACTGAACAGCATGGTGGTTGAGTTAATAGCAATCTAACCTCATGGTGCTGGGGTCCTGCATTTTATTCCTATCGGGGACATCTTTGTGGGGTAGTTGATAGGTTTCTGATTGAAGAGTAATCACATCTATGTGTGAATACCATTTTATTGATGCACACATTTATTAAAGATAAAAAAAAAACCTCATGCACCAAATAATTATTTGTATTGTCTTTATCAAGACAGTAGATTGTGTTTTCCTTAGAACTGTAAGACAGTACAAGCATAAAAAACTACATTGAAATAAGACGTTAGTTGCATCAGGCTGGGTTTACTTATTCACTTCCATTTCGAAATGACTATAGATTGTAGATCAGCCTCTAGTCTGCACATTCCTGCTGGTTGTTTGCTATTATAGAAGTGTATTAAATAAAATGAATGATTTTGTTTTGCTTTTTGCACTTTGTGTTCTTATTTTTTTTCTGGTTGCAGCATGCAGCAACTTTTACATTCCATTGATAGATGTTTGATTACTTATTTTACATACTTGCAGAAGCTGTCTATGTTGGTAGTACAACAGTCAACAGATGAAAAATTGAGTTAAAATAAATAACCATTGTCCAAATAATTTACTTTTGAAAGAATAATGGCTAGAAATTGTTTTAAAATACAATAAAAATGGCCAAATTACTTATATTATTTTCTTATTGTTGAAACTTGTTCATAAATTTTTTGTGGTTTGTAGAAAAAATAAATGGATTTTTATTCTCATTTTAAATCAACACTGAGCAAAAATAGGTCAACATAAAGCTGCTTCCCTTGTGGTTAATGGTTTGAAAATGAATGACATAAAATAAAATACTGCTATTTCACAGATGACATTAGGATGTGCTGCAGATCCTCTTCGAAAAGTCTTGTTAGTGTTAGCAAATCAGTAGACATCGATCAGTAGTAGACTCTACTCCATATGGTAAAACAATATTTTGAAAGTGTCTAATGCTTTTAGAAGCTGCCCTACTTAATTATGGAAAGAAATCTCGAAAGAAGACCATAGAATAGTCTCAACTCCAACAATCTAATTAGTCCTCTAGGTTTCAAAATTAAAACTGATGGAAGGTTCTGTAAAAGGAAGCAAGACAATTTGTCTTAGAAATAAAAATCAAACATGTCATAAAACGGGCATCACCCATTGGATTTGGTCATTGATAATCCTCATGATAAGCAATTTATTGCCCAGCAAACTTGGCAATATGGTGCAGGTAGTATTGATCACATCAGTCTTGTGGATTCCAAATCCTGGTGAAGATCATCAGTTGCTGCTGTCACCATGCAGGCTTTCTCCAAGTTAGTGGTGGAATTGTCATCACAGCGTTTGGAGCAAAACCTCTGCCCTTCCTTATCAAGAGCTGTGTTCTAAAAACAAGAGTTAATAATCCATTTATAGCAATAAATAATTCAATAAAAGAAACATGTATCAAATCTACATAAAATGAAGCAATTAGTGTATAAATAGGCATGCACTGTGCAGTGAAAAGGAGAAGTAACAATGACAAAAGTTGTCCTGGTCTTGTTTAGACCCAGATTAGGGATGTGTTGATCTTTTGTCTAACTGACCCCGAGTTTCAGATAATTCTCGGTCACTTGTGACCCCCCCTTAACCCTACATTAAAACCAGTATTTTTATTTTTTCACATATTAGTCTTTACTAATTATGTAATCTGTGAATGCTTCAGCAATAAAAAAATACAAATACTCCCCGAGTAATTTAGATTACATGTAATTATATTAATGTAATATAATGTAATAAGTATATTGTAATAAATGTCCTGGAGGAGTTCTGCAATTTATACAAATTATAATCATCTTTAAATAGTTTTCATGTATAAAACATTTATTAGAAGATAAGACACTATTAGTAAATGAATACTATGCTACAATGTTTGGTGCACAAAAGAAAACAAACACTCATTATACAGAGTAACACTGGACATGGTAGGACAGAAAGGAAGACAAATGTATTTGCATACTCTGTTGCAGAGCTGCTATGTACCTGTATACAACACAGCATTAAACATTGCAACGTAAATGCAAAACATATACAGTATATTAGGTCCATGCGGGGACAGTGGGGGTTACAAGAACAACAATGCCAACACTGCTATTTACCTTCAAAAGAACAATGTACAAAAAATGCATCTGCACTAGGTTACAATGGCCATCTGGAACAATTGAGTATTGTCTGTGATACTTTTTTTATTTGCACTAACATACGATTTTTCAGGATAAGTGTGATGGAACCGACCCACACTGTGCTTGGGTGCTTCCGTCAGAATACTGTTTCCTCCAGTCTTGAACATAGATATCAGATATTATAGCCGCATAACAAACAAGACTAGCCGACAAATAGCTTGTATGAGATCTGGAATGTTTATTTGACAAACTCGCACAGAATATATACCACACAGGAGGACATTCCCCCCCTCCTGATTATATTACAAACTATAACTAGAAACATAATTAACATGCACTAATTACCTTTTCACTTAACCCATGGGCCCCCCAGCCAAAGAGACTCCTGTCACAATAAGCTTTCAGGGTATTTCCCCTTATGGCTGGGTTCTAACTATTGGGATGCCAGCGCGATTCCAGTGCGGGTTCCTGCATCACACTGCCCTATTCGAACCACTGTGGGTGTCAATACAAAGTTATTGACCCCCCCCCCCCAGGTTGGTTTGCAGATTGCAGTGCGAACTGCCAAATAGTGCAGGAATTGTATTGCATAGGTGGATCCGATTAGAGTGCGGATAAAAAAAAAAAGGGTCCTGCACCATTTTGGCGTGAATGTGATGTGAATTCAGCCAATCTGTATGGCTGAATTTGCATCACATGGACATCCTATGTGATCTGCACAGCAGTGCGTTGCAAATCACATGCAATGTCTAACATTGTAATAGTGTGAACCCAGCTTTAAGGTCCAAGCAGTACCTTGAAGAAGGGGACACCCTGAATGCTTGTCCTGAAAAATTGTATGCTAATGCAAATAAAATAAAGTATCACAAACAAAACTACAATAGCTTCTGTCAAAAGTGCACTAATACGTCCACAATCACCTCAAGCAAGGACCATCTGGTAAACTCCCTGCAGTTCTTGTATTCTCCAGCAGGTGGAGTTTACAGACCTGTTCAATTTTCCAATTATGAGTAGCCTTGTACAGAATTTTGTTCCAGTACAACTCATTTAACTATATGTTTAACATAATTTTATTTATAATGTGACTTGAACTAGCTGTGTCTTGTATTATGATAAATAAATGAAATGCTCATATAGTAAATATATATAATAGATTATCTCAGTTTGTCGGTCACTGTTTCCTCTCCTTATTTCCAATGGAACAGGTTATAATGTTATGTATGTGTGCAGCAGATAAAGCATTGCAGATGCAGTTAGTACATACCATTGTCCTGGACCTATGCAGAGGGAAGCAAGGCAGGCGTTTGGAAACAGGAGGGATGGAGGAAAGAAGCAAGGGATAGAAACTAGACTTACTAAAAGCAAAGTCAACAACATGAAATACAATAAAAACAATACTGAATATACACTGCACACAGCATTGCCAGTGTGCATGTTATATTACACACAGCATATTATAACTCCCATTAATTTATAGTGATTTTGTTGTCATTTACATATAATCTATTATGTAGAGATATACCAAAACATCTGCCCATTTTAAAGAATTATAGGGTTCTGTTTGGAAATGCCCATGCATAACCTTGTAGTCTAAAATGAAATAATCTGCTAATTGACCTTCTATTAAAGCTGAACTCCAGGAAAATAGCTAAAAACACAAATTAAATACAGATATGGGAGCTGTTTTACTTGTCAAAAAACTTGTATTTCTGTATATCCAGTTCTGTAAATGACAAATCCATGCCACAGAGAAAACTGTTTGACCTGGCAAGGAAGGAGATTGAAACTTTCTCTGCTGCAGTTTTTACTTCAACAGGTCTCCTCCACACCATCAGCCTAAAGCCCCGTACACACGATCAGATTATCGAAAGATCTGTCGTCCATTTTTTGTGGCATGCTAGTCTGATGTGGAAAGTGAAGAGGTTATTTTCATATGAATTTTCCCGTACTTCAGAATTCTACTTCAGAAGTGATGTCATGTGTTGGATTGCTTTGTATGTGCTCTTTCGTCTCTGAGCATGCCTAGTCTTGCTCTTAAGATTTTTTTCTGTCGAAATCTGTACTAATGAGACGAAAATCGGATGTTGTATTACGGACAACAAAAATTCTATAGCCTGCACATCAGGATTTTGTCAGCCGAAAAGTCTGAGTTGGCTGTCGAAAGCACCAAACTAACAATCCGAAAATCGGCAGATTGGTCGTCGGACGAATTTTCCCTACAGATTTTCTTATCGTGTGTACGGGCCTTAAGACAGGACAATAAGCATGCCCATTTCACTGCAGAAAAACCTGATTGGCTGCCTATGCTGATTCTCCTGCCCCCCTCTCTGAGCTTGGCTGTATCACGTTAAAGGTGGGCATTTACAGTGCTTGCCCTGAAAAACTGAAATGAAATTATGTATTAATTATTACAGGACTGCAAAAATGTGAGGCTGGAGTTCAGCTTTAAGTAACTTTCATATTCACGTCTTTCAGATTTGAAAATGTCCTGAAATCTGCAGTTAGCTTAAGCAGCTGGATCTGGTGTATAAGTAACTTGTGATACATTCAATTAATAATTATGGCTTTACTTCATATAAACGCTCAAACTTCTAACAGGGTTTTGGCAGCATTGGAAAAGGATGCAAGCCAGTTCCATGTAAAGGCTTTTTCCTTCATGTGGAGTTGCACAACATAATAACAGAAGAATCCACTTTAGTGCTACTTTGCTGTCACTGAAGTATTGGCTCAATGCCACATGCAAACTCTTGACTTGTACTAATTACACTGCTGCTGTCAAGTAGTTTTAGTCACTGCAATGCCAACTTGTACCATTCAAAAATAATAGTGAAATCAAAACATGTGAAAATGACAATTACACTTGTGTCACCAGTAACGCAAACAACCTCAAACTTATTAGAAGATCAAAAACACTCCTCACCCAGATACAATATCTGTGATAAAGGAAAATATCATAAACAAAAACACAATAATGTGAATGAGTGATAATTGTCTCGTAAATAAATCTGGTTTGAACAAGTGAAAAGTCCATAAAGATCCAAAGGTCCAAAAGATAGTGAATCTAGTGACACCTCAATGAATTACAATCACCACAAACTCCACCACCGTTGTGTGTCCCCACTCCCATTGCATGGCAACTCACTAGAAAATATAGCCTCCCACTCTCATGGCCAGGCAAATACGCTTGAGTTTGATATGTGGATAGAAAATCCTTTAATCAGCCTGTCTGCTCCTACACCCCTCTTGTAATAATAAACATTTGATGGGGGTACATGTAAACCAAAGGCTCCACTAGTGTAATACAGTTACACACTCTAGTGTTTATTAACAAACTTCCAATACACTCACGTGTTAAAATATTGTTTCAGGCATTATACAAATGTCAAAGATCTGCAATCAGACGCCCTTTTGATCTCACCAACTCCACGGTGGCGTACAGATCATCTAGGGACCATCACTCAATCTCTCTCTGCTGTTCCGGCTGCCATACAGTCATGTCCCGACGCGTTTTGTCACTCCCTACTTCGTCACAGGGGGTCTTTAGTTATTGTGATTCACTTTATATTTGTTTGAGTGTGGGAGATTATTATTATTATTTTTGTTTCACTCAATTATTATTATTATTTTAGTTTGTACCATTATTGATTCTTTTCAGTGACAAAACCACACTGTAAGCTCATTTAAAAGTAGTAATTTTCTTCTTAGGACATCTTATATATAGAAAAATCAGATTTGTATTAACTGTGGGTCCTGATGATATACTACTGATGAGAGCTAATGATATTTACCAGTCACCAATCAGCAATAGTGAGACCACTAAAAAAGAGAGCTAATGACATTTATCAGTCACCAATAAGCAATAGTGAGACCATTAAAAAATGAGAAGAGTGCTGCTTAAGGTAACAAAAAAAGTTACAGTGCTATATGTACTTTGCCTGTACTACGGATGTGAAGCTATTTGGCCTGACTGACTAAAATGTAAAGTAAAAAGTTTGCATGTGTTAAAAATGTTTTAAAAACTTTATGCATGCATTTGTGCAATTGTGCATACCAATACATTGCTGCACATTCCTGTGCTTATATAATTTGTGTGCAAAGTGAACAGACAAAGAGTGTTTCTGGAGGGCTACTATTGTTAGGAGTCATGGTAAGCAGGGGTATTCTACATTACCTGCCAAATGAGGCACAATATAAAAATACAAAAAAAAAAAAACAGAAGAAAAAAAATCTTGAAAAAAATAATTAAAAAACATTTCAATGCCAAATGTAAATAATAGTGACCTTGTGTTGAAAAACAGGAAAAACAAGGAGCATTTAACATTGACCCAGCGCTCTGGTCATTAAATGGTCATTAAAGTTCTTCCTAAGCTTTCATATAAAAAGCTCTATCTTGCTTGTCAGAAGCTAAATTTCACATTTCAGCAAGAGAAACTGAACTGTCCCAATTTCCCACTAAAACACCTGAAATGTAAAGATGGATCAGCTGCATAATGTGCAAGTTGTATATACACTCATCACTTTTTAATTTGAAAGCATATATTTTTGCACATTTATATTGTACAAGCCAAAAAAATGCTTATAACTTCATAGGAGTGGTAACGTTTTAGTGAATTAGGTTTACTTGAAAAAAAAAACATTGCACAACAGGCCAAAATGAGAAATACTAATTTATTTTTCTATTTAGTGAATCAGGCCAATGCGGTTTTCTAACTGTAATGATTGTAAATTCATGTAAATCCATTTAATGTCTTTAAAAAAGTCTTTCGCGTTAGTAGGCTTATCAGAGACAATTGTAAAGAAAGTTGTAAGCCAATTTAAACACCTCCACCAGCAAGGAGTGAAGAGCAGCGTAAAAGATTTGAGCAAGATAAAAGTGGACATGCATGACTTATTCTATTTATTATGTCTATTCTTATAGCTCAGTACATTATGTCTTTATACCAGGCCTTTGCGTCACACTCATCTCCACTTGTTCATTAATGCAAGATATGTAGACCAGAAGCTTCTTGTTACAAGTCAAAATCAAACTGTGAAATGAAATGTAAATGTTATTTTGTAAATTGTAGAGTGACACCAGGAAACCTTATCTACTTTAAAAGTGTGGCAATTGTAGATTTTGAGGTTATGGTATGTAAACATGGGCATTTGTGGTCAAAGCAAAACAATAAGCACTAGAACATATCCTACTGTCATCTTTCAGTCTTCAATCTCAGCAACTTTCATGTTCATAGGCATACTTCATGTATAAATATAAATGTATTCACACTTTGATAAACAAAACCTGGTCTAATAGAAGATAGCCCCAGTGTATTACATATTAGGATGTTGATTCTTCATAAGTGTAACTATATAACTTGGTTTAAATGAAGCATGAGATAACCCAATGTATATGTACCTTAAAGGACTACTAAGTGGTTAATTCTATAATGCTGCTGAAGAATGCAGGAAAAACTCCATTATTCGTATTTTATTAGGACATTGCAAGCTTATAAGAGGCTTCTAGAGATTTGTTAGTGCTTATATCTTGGCGCCTGTTGTATGCACCTATCGCCCCAACCTTCTCTCAGTAGGAAATATGTAAAGACTCCAAGCCTACTACCATTATTTGTCTGCTAGGGTGTCCACTAGATCCTAATTTAGTGCATTCTCCCAAGAATTTTTGGAATTTTTTTATTACCCTCAAAGTACTTATTCACATACATCGGAGTTCTTTAAGCTGAATTTGCTAGTTTGAATTTGCTGAGCTAATCCTACTCTACTCTCCCTAATCTCTACTTTCACCTCTAATTTTTACCCAGTTCTCAAGACAGATGGTTGTTCACAACTATTCTTTCAAAATGATGGCAATGCTGACATCAGATCACATCTTTTTACCTGGAATGTTGAACATATTTTAAGAATATTACATTTTGTTTTAGGGAATTTGCTGGGCAGTCAATTTAGTGGAATCACACTGCTCTTACCCTAAATTGTTTATTTTAATAAAAAAAAATGCCTTTATAAACATGTTATACTCACCCGCGCCTCAGCCCCGGGTTAGGCTTTCTCCGGATCTCCTGTGGTCCCTCATTCCCAGACTGGATTACTCATGAACTCTGACACTGCTTAAGGTAGTGTCTCTTTCTTATATACCTCCAATTATTTCATTACGTAAATCAATATATTAATACAATCCATATTTTCACCTATAGACATATATCCAAGCTCCTGATGAATGGACGGAGGTCCATGAAACGCGTCGAGCCTACGATTACTCAGATATTTTAGCGTCATATTATATATTTTAGACTATGTACACACAGAGATTATGAGGTTTTATTGTACTTATTTAATTCAGAGAGATTCGCATGTGATCCGAGGAAAATTGTATTGTATTGTATCTACATTTGTCTGTACTAGTATTGTACCATGCTATCCACTATATCTCTGTGTGTGTCTATGCAATTATACCCTTATATGTTTTTGTATTTTTGCAATAAATTTCCTTGTCCAGTCAACCTCATTTAAAGTCCCAGACTCTTGCTTTTATTTGATGTTATACTCACCTGTGAAATGGCATTGCATAGAGTAGCCCTGAACTTTCTTATCTGGGGTCCCCCACTGGTGATTCTAGGTCCTCCTCTTCTGTGTCTGCCCCAATAGCCGGGCTGTGTGTGTCTATTGTCACACATGGTGCAGCTTGGCTCCGCCCCCATTCTCTTTTGTTCTCTGCTAATATAATTTGACTGATAGCGAGGGGGGGGGGTGTGGAAGCCACAGCAAATTTTGAAATGTTTTTCACTTAATTGCAGGGAAAAGTTAGACAGTAACACAACACTACCATAGAAGGAGAGGGCCTAAATGTTGAAGGAAGAAAGGACTCTGATAGAAAATTGACTCTCTTCCTGAAAAAAGTCATATTTACTAGCAAATTCAAAGGCACACTGCAAGTGAACAGTACTTTCTATTTTTTCTTGCAATACTACTTTTTTCTTGCATTACAGTAAAGGACTTTAGTTTAAGCCATTTTGCTTGCACCTTTACGTGACAGGACACATTTTGCTTGCACCTTTAGATGACAGGACACTGGCAAACAAATCTGTTGGAAGCCCCCATATAACTCTCCCTACTTCCAGCAAGCAATAGGAAGATTATAAGGGAAATATGCTAGTGACATGTGTCTTGTGCTGTGCTCCAAGAAAACTATTTTACACGCAAGTCAAACATCAAATTTTTGTACAGTATACAGTGTAGGGCTTTAACCTAAATCGTGGGACATCCAAAAGCAGTCCAACTGAGGTGTGGGCAATACAGCAAAGAAATGCTAACAAGCCAGCAAAAAAAAAAAAATGGGCAAAATAGAGTAGACTAAACTCAGAGGGCAGCTTGGAGCACCTTATGACCAAACTAACAACAGATGGGCTTTGGCTTTGAACATCCACCTGGTAAAAGTTAGTAAATATGGAAACAAGGAGACTAGGTGGCAGCGCCAAATCTGGGAAACAGATACCTGATGCTGTAAAGGAAATGAAAGCAATAGTAGACAGGAAGACTTGTATAGCATGTACAACATCCAGACAGTACAGAGAGATTTCTTTAGGAGCAAGACATGGATGGAGGAAACATCATTGGAGAGAAAGTAGGCCCAGGGCCTCAGGACAACCTTATCCCTGTGCAATACGAGGAGTAGGTTTGCCAAAGGAATACCTGATAGCTTCAAAGGTGGACTTCTGCAAGGCTGAAGTAACCACGTTAGGATCTCACAGAGTCACTGGGGAGTGTACCGGGGAAATGATGTGGGACACACCCTGCACAAAGGCTTTCATTAAGGAGAGGCAAGGGGTATTTGAAAAAAAATAAATAAATAGCTAGGGCTGAAATCTGCCCCTTGATGAGTGTTATCCCATTGAGTACTTCCTAGGATGGAATGTTTAGCCGAGTGGTAGGGGGTCCAGCATTGAAGGGACAATTAAATCACCTTAAGCTCCAGGATACTAATTGGAAGCTGGGCTTCCTCTGTCAACCAAGTCCACTGTACGAACATGGTATCCAGGACTCCTCCCTAGTCTGACAGGCTGGCATCCATTGTAAGCATCTTCCAAGCCATTAAGAGAAAGCATTTCCCTGACTCCAGCACTAGATTGCAAATCCAGTACGCCAGGAAGAGTTTTATACAACTAGTCAGACCTAGGGGTCGATCCAGAGTCTGTTTTTCTAGTGCAGCCAAAATGCTGAGTTGTCTGGTGTGAAACTGGGCATACAGGACTGCCTTGAATAAGGCTACCTTTAGGCTCAAAACCCCTATGTATAACTGAATAGATAGGTGGCTCTTGGACTGAGGGATCCAAGCATACAATGGATAAACAGTAGCTTGTTCTGAGGAAGAAAGACCCTGGACAGTGCAGTATCCAAGATCAAGGCTAGGTATTCCAAGTGGTAAGTCGGCTCCAGCACTGACTGAAACTGAGAACCTATCTGATGTTCTGCAGAGTCTGCGCTATCTATCCACTGGACATTTACTGCCAGAACCTAGAATGACAAGTCCACTAGCAATAGATCATTCAGATATCCCATGAAGTGGATACTGTGAAAGCGAAGCAGAGCCAGGACAGGAGTCAGCACCTAGGTGAAGACCCAACATTCTGTGGACAGGCCAAAAGGAAGGGTAGCAAATTGCAAATGTTGGATGCCCACAACAAAATGCAGGTAGTGTTGACGAGATGGGGAGTTGGCAATGTGCAAGTAGGCCTCCCTGATGTCCACCGAGGCCAGAAGTTTCCCTTGCTGAAGGGAGGCAATGACTTACTTGGCTGATTGCATGGGGAACTTTGGAATCTAGAGGAACTGGTTAAGGAGCTTCATATTCAGACTGGCACAAATGCCTCCATTTGCCTTGGAAGCAGTGTACAAGTTCAAGTAGAACCCCTGAAACCTGTCTACAATCAGAATGGGGGCTATAACTCCCTGAGATGGGAGTTGACGGACAGCAACAAAGAGTTATACTCTTCTTTGCAGGGAAGATAGCAAGTTTAAGAGCATAAAGTGGAGTGGAAGTAGGGATTGGAACTCTAGTTGGTAGCCCATTATGTTGGAGGCAGAAACCTGGGAAAACAAAAGCTACTCTGGTGGTTCTAAGGCAAGGCATGACAGCACAGGGAAATAAGGGCCAAAATGGTCTGTTTAGGCTTTTAAGAGATATTAGCATATTGCGCCTTCTCCTGCATGAAATCATTTGATGCCAAAGAAGGGCCAGCACCTTCCTCCTCTTCCTCTACCTCCTCAGTAAATATTGCAGCCTTAAGAAAAAATTTCATAACGGACTCTGGCAATGAGGGTGAAGAGGCTGAATTGCTGTCCCATCAGACTGAGGACTACAAAAAAGTCAAAAAGTTTTCCCATTAACTTAGACACATAGCTGAGAATTCCAGCTTGAACAAACAGGAAAAGGAAAGTGAGAATTCTTGCTTGAACAAACAGGAAAACAAACAAACAGAAAAAGGGAGGTGCAGGAGAAGGGACAATACAGACTTTAGAAGAGGGGAGAGAGTATAAGGGCAGTGATCAGGACTAGCCAATTCCTAGGCCTTTTGGGGAAAGTCAATAGCCACCCCAATACCCAATATCCAAACATGTGCTGGAAAGGTCTGCCCCGCTCCCCCCTATTACCCTTGTGCCTATGATCCATCATGTTTGGGGGGAAGTCTCCAGAAGTGCTTACAAGTACACTGAAGAGCTAAAGGGATAAAGCCAAGCACCAGTACCAAAGATGGCATTTACAGTTTGGGCACCAAGAAAGGGGCTCTAGGGGTATAATAGGCCATACTGCGAATAGCCCAGGTCCCACAGTCTTAAGCTGTAAAACAAAAACAGAAAATATCTCAGTCCAATCAACATGACTGTGACACATCATGTACAGAATTGTAGCAGCTCCTACAGGCTGTGAAAAAGAACAAAAAAATGTTGCAGCCTGTGCTCCAAATCCACGACCATTCATAATGCCGCGATCCATGCTTCCTGCGCCCCAAAGAGATAGGAGCGACAGCACCCTAGGACCACTTAAAAAGGCAAGGCCCTGACTTACTTTTCTCAGTGGGGGAGACCCTAAAAAAGGGCTAGGATACATGCAATTCCTTACGATCCTGGTGGGCATACCCCACAAGTGGGTCCCTCAGAGAGAGGACTCCACAGACAGGTGCACCACAGCCCTGGACTTGTATAGCACCCTGTGGCAAACTCAATTTCTTGGGCCCCATGCCAAGGTGAGTGTCTCAGGCATGCCCCATCTCTTCATCAATGTAGTGTTCAGGGATGGACCCTCAAGGCTCAACCAGGGAGTCAACTAAACAGCAAAGTTTCCAGGAAAAGTCACAATGGTTATGGTGCAGGTATAACTTGATAGAGAAATCTTAAGAAAGAAAAAATTGTTTGCTTCACTCAAGAGAGGAGTCCATCACCTAAGGAAACTAGTAAAAACTGAGGCTTGCTTGAACTGTTTTTTCAGTTCCAGTGTCCCATAACCAGAATTTAATCCACGGTTTACACTAAAGCCCTGTGTCCTACTTTTTTTTTTTTTTTTTTACTTTTTCAGTGTACCACCCCTTTCTTAAAAAAAGAAATCTGAAGATGAGAACTGCTGTGCTCTGTATTAGAGAAAGCTGGTTATCTCTAGTGGTTGCCCTACACAATCACAACTACGTACTGTGCCCAAATCAGTAATGTTACTGCTCCATGCTGGTTGAAGAACAACAGTTCTCATACAGAGAGCAGCAATTCTCATCTTTAGCATTTTGCCTGGGAAAGGGAGATTGGGTGGAGCACTGATAAAACAAAAAACATTTAGACATTAAGAGAGTAAACATTTCTTGCTCCCTGACTAACCTATAAAAATTGAGAGTACAACTGGATGTAAGAATATGATGTAATTAGATAGCCATGTGAATTGAAGCTGCAGCACATATATTATCTACACATCAGTCAAGGATACATACTGCTGCCTCAGTCTGTTTGACTATAATATTTTTTCTTTTTTTTAAGCTTCTCCCCTAAATTATAATAAAAATAAATATTGATTTCAATGGGAGAAGCGAGTGTTCATGCTAAACACAACTCTTAGGGGTGAGGAAGGGGAACTAGAGAATTTTATTGATGGATTAAATAGCGCTGGGGTTGATTCACTAAAACTGGGGAATGCAAAATCTGGTGTAACTGCATAGAAACCCATCGGCTTTCAGGCTTTTTTTTTTTGTCAAAGCTTAACTGAACACGCTAAAGTTAGAAGCTGATTGGCTACTATGCACAGCTGCACCAGATTTTGATTGCTCCAGTTTTAGTAAGTCAACTCCACTGTTATGCTCAGGTCATTAACACATAGGATTCCACATTGTTAAAGGTATTCTTATAATGCTTACTGGAGTTATGTTCTTAATTTGTGATTTCATATTAGGCAATTAAAATTGCATTAATGTTATATTTTCCTTTGTAAAACCCACACAAAGAAAATATAGCAACACCTTATAATATAACAATTCATTATGAGCAAGTCTGATATAATTATAGGCCCGAAACAACACTTACCATGATCACAGACACTGCAGCTGTGGTGTTGTTCCCCTTAGGCACCGAGTTAAAATGCTGTTTTAATTTACCAGTTACTTCTGCCTGCATGTTATTCCCTTGTGAGGCATCATCCTGAAAAAAATAAAGAACATATTATAATGACATATGGCATTTTATAAATACACAGCTTTAGTCTTAGACTCATTACCAGGAACATCTGAGGGTCCAGCACTTGAGAGGGGTGGAAAATGGATGCAATTTGGTGGATCTTGGTGGATTTTCTATGCTACTACCTAATCTGACCTGGAATTTAATCCTAGGTTAAAGTAACACTATAGTCAATACAAATGAAGATGTGAGCCAGACAAAGATATAGAAAATGTATCCTCATAATGACACCCTCCCATTCAAATACATATCAGACCACACCATTGCCCCTGAAAGAGGGAGGACCACATCCTAAAATGCACTTCATGGGTTTATTATGAATAACAATTTCTTGATAAAACACCAGTAATGCATATATTGCAATGTTTGACAAATACAAAGGCAGAAATTCACTGATTTCTCCTGGGCTTTATGTGCTAGACAAATGATTTCAGTGCGAAATCAGCATCCATAGGTGTAAAAAATCGTGTATTTGTATTTTCATTTTTATTTGTGAACATGACGATTCTGAATACACTTCACATTTAGGATGTACATTATTTCACCCTATACCTAAGATACTACAAACGCTTTCCTAAAGGATAAAACAGGACATTTATGATTTGATGACAGCTATATTCCCACACTCAGTTTAGAAATTATGTTTAAGTCCAACTATGTATTACATTTTTAAATACTTGATGCATTATATGTAAATGTTGGTGAAAATCAGTACTTACAGACACCCAGGGGTGGGAGAGAATCTGCTCTGCTGTGAACCTGTCTTCCACATTTACTTGAAGCATACAGCTAATCAGCTCCTGATACGGAAGATAGTAAATACAGTGATTTTATTTTGTACATAGTGCAATGGGTTAGGGCACCAGAGAAATTATTCTGAAAACGTGAGACATTTTGATCAGTTTTAAAAACATAAGACATAATTATAATTATATAAAACTGTAATAATTGCAAATGGAAGTCTAAATCCGCCATAAACAATGAACACTTGATCAGCAGATTTTTTTTGGGGAGTTCAAATGATTATTAAGACCTGGATGATTTGACCTGGATGAAACCTCTAAATGTCACCTGGGGTGTGCCAAAACAAATTATTCTACTTAAAATATTCATAAAGTAACAGAGCGTGGTTTAGAGCAATATGGACTTTATGAAATATGAACAATTCATATGTAGTGATTTAGAAAGTGGTAACACAGGAAGATGACCCTGTGCTGGTTTTTAAAGTTCATTAGGAAATTATTAATGACAAACCAGTGGCTGTTTCCATTGTTAATCTCTTCAGGCCCTTCATGAACACGAGACCTTCAGTTGCTCGAGGTCAGAGATGTCACATCACATCTGCAGAGACACCTCATGCAGGCAACAGAAGCTGCAGCCTAGGTCTTTCCCCACACTGCTAATGAGGGGATTACTGACCTATTAGGTCTCCGTGCAACAATGTGAACATTGGCAAAATCTGAAGACAGTTGTGTCATTTCTTATCCATCAAATCAGAAGCTCTCATTTAATCGGACAAATTAAATTTATTTATTTCTGTGTTTGACAAATCACAATGTACAACATTTTCACTTTCAAACCTTAGCAGAATCGGTGATGTTATCCCAGTAGGGAGAAGGGAATTCCAGCTTCCCAATCAGAATCTGATCAAATAGATCCTCCTGCAGGTTATTGTCACTGTTGGAGAAAACACACACAACCCTAGATTGATCAAAAAAATAATGTCTGATTTGTATATATTATTTAAAAAATTCTGTGCACCTTACACTGAAATTATTACATTTACAAAACCCTGACTCATTATCTGCTAGCTGGAGATGTGGGAATGCTCACGCCCACATGTACTGGACTTGTGCCAAAATATAGAATTTTTAGGAAATAAATCACTCACTGCGTAGTAGATATTACTACCATAACAAATACAGCATCCCCTTGGATATGCTTATTATGTCTGGTGGAGGACCTGCTGCCACTAATGTTAAAAGAACACTTCTAGCCTACCTCTATATTATGCCAGAAAGACTATTGCTATGCTTTAGAAACTACCATCCATGGCTATTTTGGTAAACGGGGTCAAAGCTAACCTGCCATTATAACAAGAAACATAAAAATAGAGGCTGGCTGAATGCTAACTGAAATTTGCCATAATGCAGAGTTAGCATTTACAATCAAACAATGGGTCAACACTCAATTGAAAGTGTAAAATTCAAAAATTTATTTTGACTAAGCATTACAATAATAATGTTCTTGCAGATACCCTTTAAAGACACTAGAAAATGTGCTTTTTGAGAAATTCCTGTTCAGAAAACGCTCAATTACAGGCAAGGCTAGAAAACTATAACACTATGAAGATCTTTAAATAGTTGACAAGAGATAATGAAATAGCGAGAGAAGTAGAAAAAACAAACTCAATGGCACAAAAAGAAGAATAAAGTCCCAAGGTAAATAGGTACAATTAGGGAGAGTATTGGACAATCTCTGTGCACTTCAATAAACAAAACAGCAGAAGGTGCCACCATCTAGGTGTGTCATTAGGAACAGTTTAAAAATGGTTAAAAATTCATTCACAAGAGTAGAAGAAAGACAGGCTCATCATCAGTCTTTAGTCACTAGCAGGACTCAATGGAAAGAGCCCAAAATGCTGGCAGATGCAAAAAGGAAGCAACTGTGTTGTGCAGGAGATATCCAGCTGAGGAGCATGGGACACAGCCGAGATACTGGTATGTTTAGATAAAATAGATAAGTAAAGGTCAGCAGTAGTAGCCCCAGTTGTCACGTTTGAACAATCTTTTCCCTGAGCATGTGCTGCAAATCAAAAAAGTAAAGAAATGTTTTTCCTAAACCCTAGATGCAACCCTAGTATTATGCAACCATATTTGCATGGGATGTCTTTAGTTGGAAATGTGAAATGCCAACACAAGAGCAGGAATATATATATTAAATGTGGAATTTTCAGTCAAAGAGCAATTCCAGGCAAAGAATAAAACACTGCACGTGACCTAAAATCAAAAAGGTTACTCAATATGCCTTAATCTGAGTTTTCTTTAAACCACTGCATTTAAAGTACATATTGAGCACACAAAAAACAGCTCATAGGGTCAGTAGCAGTGTGCTTCTTAAAGTGGTTCTATGCATTAAGGTGAAAAACCTTCTGGGTGCAGCTTCCCCCCCAGCTCCCCTTATACTTGCCTGAGCACCATCTCGATCCAGTGATATGTATGAGAGCAATTGCGCTCCCTGGTCCCTTTTCCCCATATTGGCTCACACAGCAGTGGGACATTGGCTGCTGTCAATCACAGCCAGTGGGCCAATGAAGAGAGAGTGGGGGTGGGGCCAAGCCCCTCTTTGTGTGTGTATAGACAATGCTCATTTAAAGGAGTGTGGCTCTAGAGTCCCCATAGCAGGAGGCCTGATATTGGAGGTATTCAGCTGGGGGGAGGAGCCCGGACCACCAGCGGGGGACCCAAAAAGAAGAGCATCTGGGCTGCTCTGTGCAAAACCATTGCACAGCGCAGGTACATACATGTTTGTTATTGAAAAATGAAATGCAAAGCTTTAGAATCACTTAAAAAAGCGTTGCTTAATTTATTCTCTCTGTTATGCATCACCAATCATTTTCAAGCTTCCAAGGAAGCACTGAATCTGATGATTGGTAACTGTAAAGGTCTTATTGGTCTGTTGTTTTTTAAACCTGGCTTGCTGTGTAAGAAGCAGCAATGAGGGTGTTCCAGCACCACAAGCAGATGTGTATCAGGTTATTGACCAAAGGGACTGAATGGGCTGATGCACTACAGCAATACCTTGATAAAAGACAGAAATACTGTGCTGGGAGGTTGAGCTCCCTGTAAATAGCTCAGTGCTTAATTTTCTTTTTGCCTGGAGAGTGAAGCTGGCCATACATGGTTCGAAATTAGCCAATTGCTGCAGCACTGATCTATGTATTTGGACAGCGAGGGGAATCTCCCAGCTGTCAGAATACAATAGCAGTGGGGAGGATTCCCCTGTCCACTTCGAATGTGTGGATGGGGAAATCATTGTAGATTTTTATGCTCAGCCCACTGAATGACCAGACTTACTTTAAATAAGAATATTCGCCAATTGATTTGAACAATTTGTATACTAAGTCAAAATGCTTCATGTTTTTTTTACATAAAAGATATTACCTGCGGAAAGGTGGGAACCCACAAAGTAAGATATATGTGATAACTCCAGCTGCCCATATGTCAACTTTCAATCCATACCTGAAGATGGAAAAAGCAACAACTGGTTATGTTAGTGTTGATGAGCAACATCTATTAAAACAACATAGAATTCCCTTTATTTCAGGAATTTATTAGAACAAACTTTTCTTTGTATAATGCATATCAGTCAGCTGAGAGTTTCATTACCAATTCTCCTTTTAGTAATAAAAAAATACCAAACATTAAGGCAGTATGTTGGCGATCTTACCCGGTTTCTGCAATTATTTCTGGAGCGACATATGTTGGTGTACCGCACACAGTGTACAGGGGACCATCCACTACAGTGGCCAAGCCAAAGTCTCCAAGCTTTAGAGATTTGGTTTTGTCATGATATTCACAAACCTGAAACAGAAAACATTATCTTATTATCCAACTGCATTCAAACTTTGTCATTACTCTTGGATTTGTGTGTGTGCCTTTCAATTAGACTTAGTACAGGTAGTAGTAAAAATAAATGTCCTGGGTTTCATGTTATCACAGCCAGGGATTGCAATACATTTTCTTGGGACTGCAATTCATTTTTAAAGCCCTCAGAAGTAATGTAAAGACTGTAAAGGCTGCAGCAATGAACCAGGAATAAGCATCTGTATGTGTTCACAGTACTCTGTCCTCACTGTCAGACTGACATAGCCAAGTAAGTAAAAGGATGCTTCTGACACTGTTAGAGTCACTGTTAAAGATTCAATGAACACTGGTCAGAAAAAGTTACAATTAAAAACCACAGACTGGTGCCTCTAGCTGATGTAATTTAAGTGGTGATTCATCCTGCATATTTACAAGATAAAGAAAATACACTAATATACCACTGAATCCTTTTTTAAAGTGAACTTTTGATAACAAAATCAAGTATAATCCTATTCCCAATTTGTTTTAGAAATTGCTAGTTACTTGACATGTAAAGTTCATCCTTTGGGTTCGCTAAAAGAGTCTTTGACCCAGTACCTACTGGTTCTGACTTCACTAACTGCATGCAAGGCTGTATGCAAATCACTCACTTACAAATACTGAAAAAGATCATGATATACAGGATTAGAGTTAACATTTTGACTTCACTGGCTATACATGCTCCAGATAAGTCACTCACATGTACTGAAAAGATCATAATATACAAATAGGTAGTGTCAATGACACAATTTCTATAATGAAAGTGGACCTTTAGTCATCTTTTTATATTTCCATCTATTAAATCCTCTGCCCTTGTTGTTTTACCTTTGGATAGTAAACTATTTTTTTCTGCCAGTAAATACCTTATACAGCCTGTGGGAGATGGGGAGATATCAAATTCTATGTGTCCTCCATTTTGTATGTCCCTACCCCATTTTGTATGCATTAATGTCTTATAAGCTGTGTGTTTGTGTGTGTATGTGACCTTAGTTACACAAGATATGAAAAGTGTCTACGTACCATGGAAAGTTTCTGCAGTTCGCGATAAGGCTGTGTCAGGTGATTCTAGTCACACGAGATATGTCTTCTATGGTATTACTCCCCAAGGTGACCTTTTGTCTCCTGAAGCTGTTTAACCAATAAGAACGTAACAAGTGCCCTATACCTATGATTATATGCCTTTATCTTTACTATATAAGCCGCAACGAGCCTATAATAAACTGAGAGCTTGGTTTCACTATACATCTGTCTCCGTCTGTGTTATTTCCAGAAACCAGCCTCCCAGGCCTGCCAGACACAATACGAGCAAAGGAGCCATAGGTAGTCCGGGACTACCATCGGACCAGGGGTCCTAAATACTAACAGCTGGGGGCTCGTATGCCGGGATATGAGAGTCACTCTCCGCGGACACCCACACTCACCCGGTAAGTAGAAAACTCCTTTCTATGTAACCGATTGTAGTGCGGCTCCGGGGGGGACACTGGCTAGACTCATATCCAATTGAACCACAGGGGTTGGTGTGTTCCGGGAACACACGCAACATACCTATAATTGAAATATTTCAGGGAAATATTTAGTCTCAGGGAGACTTAAGAAGTGTTAGAAATTTGCTAGTCTCAGGGAGACTTAAGAAGTGTTAGCAATTTGCTCGTATTGTGTCTGAAAAATCTTTAAGCTTTCCTTCTCTGTCGCATAGAAGTATAAGATAATTTGTATTGTTTGTCTATAATGGTAGGAAAACTTTCTTGATAGCCACTGTAACCGGGAGGTATTGGTCAAGACTCGGAAAGGGTTTTTTTTCTTTTTGTCCTAAAAGGGACACCCGAGTCCAAAAGTATATGGGTTTAATTTATATACATCAGTGGCTTGAAGGAGGGTTTTGAAACCATAAAGGGTTACCATGGTAACAAGTGATTATGTGAATGTGTAAATCATAGAGACATGTCTTATTGAGTGAGAGAATATTGGTATTTGTTTATTGTCTTGTTATGTAAATGGCCAGGAATATTTGGTGAGTAATATTCCTGGAAGTAAATTAAGGTAGAAGAACGGTCTACCTTAAGTTAGAGTATTAAGAATTAATATACATTGTTATGTGAAATGTATTAAAGGTTTTAGCCTAGAAGATATTAAGAGGTCAGGTATATCACAGAAAAGAAAGCTTTATAATCTGTACGTATTCTCTGTCAGGGAGAGATATTTGTGATATCCTTGGGAATGGGGAAAAGTCAGTCTAAGAACATCCCCCCACCTGAACCGGGGGGAGACATGCAAAGCGTGTGTCA
This sequence comes from Pelophylax lessonae, assembly GCF_965119305.1. Lineage (NCBI taxonomy): Eukaryota > Metazoa > Chordata > Amphibia > Anura > Ranidae > Pelophylax > Pelophylax lessonae. The sequence continues at coordinate 667,461,274 of NC_138768.1, read as the reverse complement.
CCCGGGTATCGGGTGGATATACATATACAGACCCGTGGGTCGATAATTTAGCAATCTGGACAGAGATTAATAAAACAGACAAGAGGACAAAAAGGCCGAAAAGTAACCTGAAAGGCAAAGAAGCTCCAGGTCTCCACGCCGTGGAGAAACAGAGATTCTGCTCAAATACAGAAAAATCCCATCTGGGTCATTCGGGATGTCCACCCTCGTATGCCCCTGGTGCCCCCATTGCTAGTCTATATCCTTCACTTGCCACAGCAATCACCTGTAAGCAGAAGTCAAGTGAAACCGTCCTGGAATTTTGGACAAGGTTTAAAAATGTATGGAATCAGGAGGCCGGTTTAAGTGTCACCAAGGAACGGCACAGCCTCATGATTCAGACATTTATCAATAATTTAAAGTCCCAATACATGGTGATTGTGAAACAGCAAGTTTCAGACTGGACAAACAAAGACATGGATGGTTTCCAGAAAGCCTTAACAGAAAAGGATGCGGCGGGATGTTTTGATCTCCCCAGAGAGAAACAGCCCGTTGCTACATATTTTTAGACACCCTATCAGGGACGCTATCAAAGTGGAAGAGGCAAGGGGGGATTCAGGGGCAGAGCAGAGCATTCTCAGAATAGGCCCCCTTTTAATAACCAACAATGATGGTGCCCAGAAGGCGGGGACTCGGCATTTCCCCGTGTGTCTCTCAATTACCAACAACTGCCTATGATTTCACTTTGTGTAGATGGCATGAATCTTCTAGTTCTCGTGGATTGTGGAGTGATTAGCAGTTCCATATCACAAGAATTCTGGAATGGAGAGACATTAGAAGCCGAACCTTCAATGGGATCCCCACCAAGACATTTAGAAACCCCCCCCCCCTTTACCAATTATAGAAGAGTCAGGAGAGTACTCAATCATTTGGCACTGTTTCAGAATAATACCTAGGTGTCCACTTAGTTTGTTAGGGAGTATGAAGTCAGGCATACATTAGACAGACTCTTGGCCGAAGGTACATTAAAATAGTGTTACCTCACAAGATAACATGGCGCCCCTGTTTTTGTTGTTCTGAATATTCATTTTCCAAGTTAGATATACATAATTGTTTGAAGCTACGACGTTGACCCTGACGTTGGTACATTTCTAGGGAGAGGCGGTTCCCACATTCCTAGGGAGGGGGTCAATTCTTGTGCGGAGCCTGATAGGACTATGTGTTCCAGCTCGTGGGACTATGGGTCCCAGCTTGTGGGACTATGCGTCCCAGCATTGCCAAACATATGCAATTATCTTTTTATGGAATTTTTGGAGTTTTGCCATTTATACATTTGTGCATAAAGCATAGGAACCTCTGGGAAGAGTAATAATAGTGAACAAATACAGTTTTTATCAGGCAAAACATAGTTCGCCGTAGTCGGCAAGATATTTTGAGGTTATTTTTTATAGAATTATAGATAATGAGAAATTACATTTTACAAATGGGTCCCTTGTGTCCCTAAACGTAAAAGGGAGCTCTGGTGCAAAATTTTGAAAATTGGCTACTTGCCAAGAAAGGGTTCAAACTTAAATATTTTCATTCCTGTTATAGTTATGGAATTTATTTTGGGACAGAAAGGGTTACCGCAATTAGTGTGACCATTGGACCCTATTGGCACCGAGCCAAAAGTTTCAAATCAGATTAACTTTTTATCTGATTTCAGTTTTTGGGTAATATTTTAGGGGAGTCCTCTATTGAGGGAGGGGAACCTCTGGACAGGTTTTTGTTAGATTGGCAGAAGAAAAAAAAAATAAAAAAGTTTTTTTAGTAAGATTGGCACAGAGCCAAAAAGTTTTAGTTTTATCTGACTGTAGTATGTAGTATGCAAGTGGTATCTGATGTGCCATCTCTACTGATAGCCATACCATCCGATGCTACCCACTTTACAGTGATTGGTTGAAGTAATGCGTTTTTTTTACCGTCCTAGTGGACGAGGAGACACAGCCATCTTTGTTTCTTGTTTTGATAATCAGTCCAGGTAACTGACCTGGTGTAGAAATGCCTCAGGGCTAAATAGACAGTTTTAGTTGTCTGCTCTATAGTTCTCCAGACCACGCAAGAGGGGATGGACACCTGCTCATGAGTCAGTCCCGCTACAATATGTGGATAACATATGTAGTCACTCTGTGGAGGCCAGTCAGAGCGAGTGAGTTCATTGAGAAAAGTACATGTATGTGGACACAAAGTGTCAAAGGAAAAATGACAATGGTATCAGGAAAGTGTTGTTTACCTTGGTTTTGTTCTCACAGAGGGGGAAAAGGAGAGTCAGTCACGTGGGTCTTGCCAGCCCACAGTGGGTCTTGCCCGCCCACAAAACCAGGATCATTGATTGCAATGGATCCGACTGCTCCTATTTTATGACAACATTTTGAGACAAGCCACAGGTCCAGAAATGTCACAAGTAATGTTGAATGCGTTTATGTATCTGAAAAATGCTATGGTTGTAGCGTCTGCACTGGGCCTCCCAAATTATGGAAAAATGTTTTGTGTTAATGCAAGGGACAATTGTAAGACCATGACAGGTGTACTTGCCCAGGAGTATGGTGATGGACTTTGCCCTATAGTTTTTGTCCAAAGATGGTCGCAGTCCAGGTCTAAGGCATGCCTGAGGTGACTCCAAACATAGCATCTTGTGAGATGGTAATAGGGATGGCCACATCTTTTGCCCTAGGTAGGCCCCAGTTTTAAATGGGTTACTGGGATTAAAGGGTGTGTTACACAACAACATGATTGTATAGACATAATATATCTAGACAGCCATAGAGGGAGAAGAGGATGTTTTTGTAGATGGTTCCTGGTTGTAGAGCTGAAAGTCAGGCCAAAAGATCACACATTATTAGAGCTACAAACGCATGCTACAGAACAGGTTTAAGGAATTAGGTGATGGTTTAGAAAAAGTTGAGAGTGGCCTTTTTCTAAAAGAAGGGGAGATCTTGTATCCCCGCAGCTAGCGCCCCACTGTCTATTGCCTAGTATGATGGAATAGGACACAGGGGGTGGGAAAGAACATATGAAGTATTACTGAAGTTTTTTTTTGCATTTACAGGCCTAAATTAGTGAAAGCATATGTTGCTAGGTGCATCACCTGTATTAGGAACAACACAAACAAACACATAAGGCCAAACATGAACATCTAGAAATAGGTTTTTACATATAGGCCCAAAGCAGGGAAGAAATAAGAGTTCCTTTTAGTCAATAGTAGATGGATTCAGCAGATGATATGGGCCAAGAACCACATGACTGCCTAGAAACTATTGAAAGTGTCACTTCACCCCGTGCAGACATGATGAAAGAGCTCATCACCAACCTTCTTCAGGCTATGTTGTTACCCTCAGAGTTAGCTATCATTCACTGTAGGGCACATACCAGAGGTACTGATGACATCTCCAAGGGCAACGCACTAGCAGACAAAATAGCAAAAGCAGCCGCACAACAGTTACCTTTAGGAGCCCTAAAACAAATGCCTGTCCTAACCCACATCCTCCCCGATGATGCCCAGTTGATCACAGATCTACAGGCCTCAGCCACTGCTGAGGAATTGGAGGACTGGTGTTATCCTGTTTTGCAAAGGAATCCTGAAACAGGATTGATTTGCAAAGAGGGGAAACCGTGTATACCCCGTAATAGTGCTCCTATTTGCATTGCCCAGAATTCAGGTACAGTGGAAAGGATAAATAGGACAATCAAAGACGAGTTGAGAAAAAGTAAATTGGAATTTTGAATCAAGTGGAACGAAAAAGTTGCTCGCACCTTTCTTTTCTTTTCACAGGTATCAACCCATCACTTGAAGGAAGGAGATGAAGTAGCATCACAAGACCAAGGCCGGATTTCGTTTTGGACCAAAAGACAAAGGTAGTCGCAGTGACCAGAATCGCTGTCCTTGTGGAGAACCAACAAGCCTGGATCCATGCTACTCGAGTGAAATTGGTGAAGGAGGCTCCACCCCCAGAAGCAAGTCCAGATCCAGACCCAAGAGAGGTACTAACGGGGGCGGACGGCCCTGACCTTGAACAGGAAGGTCCAGAAGCAAGAGAGGTACTAACGGGAGTGGACGACTCTGACCTCGAACAGGATAGTCAAGAAAAGGGGGTTTTTCAGAGGCAGGCGGCCCTGACCCTGTAGAAAAATGACATTCCTAATAGCACCAGATTCTGGAAAACTTTGGCTACTTATGGGACTCGTATCATTTTCAGTCTTCTCTGTAGTATGGGTTACCACTAGCTGTATTTATTATCCAGAAGACCTGGTAGGGCTACAGGCCATTTGCAGAGCTTCCAACACCCCAACACAGAGTAATGCACATAACAGACAAAAGAGAGATGAAAGCTCAAAAAGTCTTACAGATAAAATGTCATTGTTGCAATTTAAATATGCATATGCCCAGAAGTCCGGATATGAAAAATGTTGGATATGTAGTAAACTCCATCCTAGCACCGCTAGAATCCCCCTAATAGCGATACCTTTAAACTTCACCCCTTTCCTAAATGGTACACCTCCTGTTGTCCTCACCAATGTCACGAGAACACTCTCAAATGATACCCTCACTTTCCAAATTATTGGTAGGAGTCATTCCCCAGACTGGTGTTTTAGGTTGGGAAACTCCACCAAGGGAGCTGAAGTGTGCCGGCAAACTAAGATTAATTTCTCAATGACCTCGATGGACAGCTCCTTCTGGCACACCTCAGAACCAGCCCTAAACGCCACTCTAATGAACTTTCTTAACTCCAGTTCCACTTCCTCTTCCCCAGTAGGACAGTTGTTGTCAAATTTAGCTTGGTCCAGTTATGATGATCAATTAATGGCACTACTTCACAAACGTCCCCTAGCTTTGGGAAACAGTACTTATATTTGTTGTGGAAAGATTTGTCACCCTTGGATCCCCATTGAACCCCAAGGGTGGTGTTACCTCGCATCCCTAGTTCCCATCATGGGTGTAGTGGGAGACAACGAAGGAGGACATCTCCTCGAAGCTAGTATGTATCCTAGGTACCCCCTCAAACACCGCAATAAAAGGGAATTATTCCTTGAAAAGGATATGGTATGGGCCTGGTTCCCCTCATGGACCGGATGGGGAATAGACATGATGAAAAGGTTGAATAATTACTCTAAAATTCTCGATGACATCCTAGATAAGAACTCAGGGGACATTACCAAATTAAATATAGAAGTGAGGGCAATTAAGAAACAACTTGAGCTCCATGACCTAGCCATAGAAAGCATGAGTGCTGCTCTTACTGGGTTATGTGAAGTTACGGAGGATTATGAATGTTGCACATGGATACACAATACATCTGTTGAGATACCCGATTATTATGATATTATTGCACAGCACCGGAAAGAAGTAGACAAGCTGCAACAAGAAGCTAGGAATATTGCTAAGACATGGAGTCCTTTTGGTAGTGGGAATTTTGAATTTGGAGGAATATCCTCATGGTTGAAAAATATCGCTATGACTGTTATAATGGTTTTGCTTTTTTTATTATCCCTATATGCATGCTTCAAACTTGTAATGTGTATTGTTGCTAGAGTTTCCCGACCAAAAGTGAAAAATGTCTCTATGCTATCCCACCAAGTCCCAGGCTACCAGACCCCCTCGACTAATAACCCTAAAGAATATACTGAGTACATTAAGAGGTATAAACAGAAAGAAAAAAAGAACCTTATTGTTTAAAGGATGATATATGATCTGGTCTTTCAAGCAGCAGGGATATAGAAAATTAATCTGCCAATCGTGGTACTATATTCCTAGGAGGTTTAGGACCCCTGATAATATCCCTAAGAATTATATATTCCAATGATATACAGGGTGACAAGGGAAAATCAATTAAGGGTTAATGATTTTAAGAGGGGATTGTGGGAGATGGGGAGATATCAAATTCTATGTGTCCTCCATTTTGTATGTCCCTACCCCATTTTGTATGCATTAATGTCTTATAAGCTGTGTGTTTGTGTGTGTATGTGACCTTAGTTACACAAGATATGAAAAGTGTCTACGTACCATGGAAAGTTTCTGCAGTTCGCGATAAGGCTGTGTCAGGTGATTCTAGTCACACGAGATATGTCTTCTATGGTATTACTCCCCAAGGTGACCTTTTGTCTCCTGAAGCTGTTTAACCAATAAGAACGTAACAAGTGCCCTATACCTATGATTATATGCCTTTATCTTTACTATATAAGCCGCAACGAGCCTATAATAAACTGAGAGCTTGGTTTCACTATACATCTGTCTCCGTCTGTGTTATTTCCAGAAACCAGCCTCCCAGGCCTGCCAGACACAATACGAGCAAAGGAGCCATAGGTAGTCCGGGACTACCATCGGACCAGGGGTCCTAAATACTAACACAGCCCACTACCATTATCTTGTCTGGTAATTAGCCTAGGCTAATGACATCATGCAAAGCTCTCTCTCTCACACTCATGAGAGTTTGCCAGCAAGGGAGGAGGGATGAGTCAAAGGACAGCCAAGGAGAGCTGCAGAGCTGGGGCTGGATGAGGGCGGAGATAACGGGAGACTGCAGAGATCCATAAGTATTCATCAAGAGAGGATAAATGTGCAGGCAAGCAGAGCGTATCTGTGTGTGTGTGTGTGTGTGTCTCTGTGTGTGTATTTTCACACACAGGAAGTGAACAGGCTGTGGGCTTCAGCTGCCCACAGTTAAAATGGCTGCATCCAGATGTAGTAGAGGGAGATTTCTGCAGCATATTTGGCAAGTACAGAATCACAGTATATATAAAATAATATGCAAAGTGGTTGGAGGGAAGCTTCAGAATGGCAAATATGTTTTTATTACAAATTATGTGAGCAGACTGCAGTTCCTCTTTAACCACTTAAGCCCTGGAAGATTTTACCCCCTTCCTGACCAGGGCCTATTTTGCGATTCGGCACTGCGTGACTTTAACGGACAATTGCGCGGTCGTGCGACGCTGTACCTAAACAAATTTGATGTCCTTTTGTTCCCACAAACAGAGCTTTCTTTTGGTGGTATTTGATCACCTGTGCGATTTTTTGATCATGCGCTATAAACAAAAAAAGAGCATCAATTTTGCAAAAATAACAATATATTTCACATTATGAAATTCCCCCCCAAAAAAATGTAAAAATCTAATTTTTTTAACATTTTAGGCCAATTTATTTTATGCTACCTATGTTTGGTAAAAAAAAAAATCGCAAAAAGCGTATTTTGATTGGTTTGCGCAAAAGTTATTGCGTTTACTAAGGGAAAGATTTTTGTTGTTTTTTTTTTAACGAGTAATGGCGGCGATCTGCGTTTTTTTTTGCGGGACTGCGACATTTCGGCGGACAGATCGGTCCCTTGACTGACATTTTTGACACTTTTGGGGTTACCAGTGACATTACTGCAGTAATCAGTGCTATACATATGCACTGTTACTGTAAAAATGACACTGGCAGTGAAGGAGTTAACTTTATTGGAGAGGGAGGGGTTAAGTGTGTCCCTAGGGGCGTGTTTCTAACTGTGATTGGCTGTGGCTACTAGTGTAAGAACAGAGATCAACGGTCCTACATAGTAGAACCGTGTGATCTCCATTCGTACACAGGGAAGAATCACAGGCGGCTTTGTTTACATTAAGCCTGCCTTTCTTCCGGTGTAACGGACGATCGCGAGTGCCCGGCGGACATCGGGTTCGCCGGGCACACGCGCGGGGGGGGGGTCCGTGACCACGCGGGAGCGCGCCTCCGGCGGCGCGCGCTCGCTCCCAAGAGACTCACAGGCTAGTGACGTAGCCCTACGTTGCTTTGCCTGTGAGGGGCTGACCGCCGCAGTAAATAGTCGTGCGGTGGTCGGCAAACGGTTAACCACTTACCGCCCGCCCGCCGTCAAAATACATCGGTCATTTGACACTAAATACCGGGGTTATGGCAGCTGTCTGCTGCCATAATCCTGGTATTTTTTTAATCGCCGGACGGTCCTCTTTCAGATAAGGGTGGTCCCAGTGGCAGATTCGCTGCGGGATCATCCTTACAGTGCGACGGTCATTTTTCCCGCTTACTGGACCTGCCGGCAGCGGGGAAACAGATTCGGTCCTCTCTCCTCATAGACAGGAAGTCGAGTGAGGGTAAAATGGCCCCCACTTGACTCAATGGTCTTGGAGGACCGGAGCAACGTCAAACATCGTCTCATAGCAACCGGATTAAAGGGACAATTTTTTTTAAGCATTTTTTTTTTTTTTTTTTTAGTGCAGTTGTGAGGTCTGAAGTTTTTTTGACCCCAGATCTCACAATAAAGAGGTCCTGTCATGCTTATTTCTATTACAAGGGATGTTTACATTCCTTGTAATAGGAATAAAAATTATCAAACATTTTTAAAAAAATGTGTAAAAATAAAAAATAATAAATAAAATAAATAGGGAAAGAAAAAATGAAAGCGCTCTGTCCCCGTTCGCTTGCGCGCAGAAGCGAATGCATACGCAAGCCCACCCCCACATATGTAAACTGTATTCAAACCACACATGTGAGGTATTGCCGCGATCGTTAGAGTGAGAGCAATAATTTGAGCTCTAGACCTCCTCTGTAACTCTAAGCTGGTAACCTGTAGAACTTTCTAAAATGTCGCCTATGGGGATTTTTAAGTACCAATGTTTGTCGCCATTCCACGAGCATGCGCAATTTTGAAGCATGACATGTTGGGTATCTATTTACTCGGTGTAACATTATCTTTCATATTATAAAAAAAAATGGACAAACTTTACTGTTTTCTTGTTTTTGAATTAAAAAAAGTGATTTTTTTCCAGAAAAATTCCATTTGGAAGACCGCTGCGCAAATATGGTGTGATAAAAAATATTGCAACAATCTTCATTTTATTCTCTAGTGTCTCTGCTAAAAAAAAATATATAATGTTTGGGGTTTCTAAGTAGTTTTCTAGCAAAAAAAAAAAACTGGTTTTAGCTTGTAAACAACAAGTGTCAGAAATAGGCCCGGCCCTTAAGTGGTTAAAGAATGACTATAATTACCAGCACTGATATCTTCAGCACTTCTAGTGTACACGTTTTGCATTACAATCTACTTACTTGAGAAAGTTTTTAATAAATTTGAATTGAAAATATGACACACAATCTTTTCCCTGCTCATATGTTTGTATACTCTTTCATGTTTCCATTAATCAAGTCTGTATATAAAACAGAAAACCAATTACCAACTATTTAATTTCTTTGAGAGAGACGATTAGAAGATTCTCTTAAGAGGACTACCTCAAAGGATCACTGCTGGACAGCTTAGTATCATTTAAATGATGTTCAGAAAATCCTGATTATATCCTCTAAAATGCCAATCATGTGGTATCAATTCAAGCTTGTTCTTAAAATAATCCATTAAGGACTCCATTCTAAAGTGGAATTTAGAACCGGTTATCTTCTTACAGACTGTCACTTTAGTTCAGTACTTAAATGCAGCCAAAGCTTATCAAACATCTACTGTCCAGTCACGCAAAGACTGGAAAACATCAAACTTGTTCAAAGATTTCCATATCTAATACCTCTTCCATCAACCTGTGTTACTGTACAGTGAAGGCGCAGAGCACAGCACACCGATAATTGAAAAGCCAGGATAACTGTATTGTCCAACCTCAACATGGTACATTTCACCATTAGTTTTGATTAGTTCAGCATGGCCCAGAATATAGTAAATGCCTTTTGTACTTTCAGCATTGAACTGCTAGGCCACATAGTGCAATAATTATACCACCTCATTAATCTGACTTTTTTCATCAAGTGCCTTCGCTTTTCCCATTACAATCATTCTACCCTGCTGCTCTTGTTCAGGATAGGAGGTTTACTGTGTTACAGTTCATGCGGAGGATTTTCTGTATGACTAATACAGACGGTAATTCTCAGCTAGAAGAAACACAACGGAACAAAGGAAATAAAAACACTATATATAAACCATATGTATATATTGGCACAAATAATTTTGTGCCTTTCATTGTTTTCCTTGTTCATACAGTGTGGCTAAACTTTGTTTAGATACTGTATGTGAAATTTTCAGCAGTGGCATTATTGGCATAGTAGGTAGAATTTGTATCACAGCTATTGGCAATAGCAACATTATTGTCAGTATTAGTTCCCGTTCACACTAAGGCGACCTGTGAGGCGACCTGGTCGCCTCACAGGTCGCCGTAGGTCACCTTCCATAGGGAAGCTGCGGACCCGTTCTAATAGGAACGACACAAGTCGCTCCGACTTAGAAAAAGGGTCCGGAGCTTCTTTGGGGTGACCCGGAGCGACCGTCATAGACTTCAATGATATGAAGTCCGTGCCGGCCGCTCCGAGGTCGCGACGCGCTGCTCGCACCGCGACCTCGGAGGTCGCCCCCCCAAGTCGGATCGCCCCTGTGTGAACGGAGCCTTAGAATATGGCTTGCATAGAAAATGAAAGTTAGATTGATGTTCAGGGTCAGGGAAAAAGTGATTGTAAAGTCTTGTAAAAAAATAACAAATACTGTATGTTATACTTACCTGTCCTCTGCAGTTAGTTTTGCACAGAGCAACCCATATCCTCCTCTTCTCGGATCCCTCTTTGGTGCTCCTGGCCCATCCCTCCTGCTATGGGGGCACCCGAGCTGAGTCACAGCTCCCTGTGTCCATTCAGACATGGAGCCGCGACCTGGCCCTTCCTCTTTCTCATGATTTGCTGAATGATTTTGATTGACAGCAGCGGGAGCCATTCAGATTACGCTGGTGTCTTAGACAATGAGAAGGGGAGTCCCAGGCAGCTTAGACACTCCTGCAGCATTGTTGGATAAAGACGGGCTCAGGTAAGTATTAGGGGGCTGAGGGGGGCTGCTGCATACAGAAGGATGCATTCAGATAAAAAATATTCTGCCTTTATTACCACTTTAAGGGCTAGGGATTAGAGTAAAGCCTAAATTAAAGTTGGCTTTAGTTTGGGAAAGAGAAGGGAACAGATAAAGTCTTTATCTTTTGTACTGTTTTGGAAATTTACCTTCACTTCCTGTCTCAGAGACTCGTCAGGAAATAAGAGGACATTTCACAAAGTGAAGGGAAGCCACCTCTTACAGTTTTCCCCAGGTGTCCCAATTGACAGATTAAACCTCACCTTTTATTCTGGTGACAACTCACTTTCTGTACTCACGTTTGTTGCCAACGGTTTAGACATCAATGGCTGTGTGTTGAGTTATTTTGAGGGGACAGTCAATTTACACTGTTATACAAGCTGTACACTCACTACTTTACATTGTAGCAAAGTGTCAATTCTTCAGTGTTGTCACATGAAAAGGTATAATAAAATATTTACAAAAATGTAAGGGGTGTACCCACTTTTGTGGGATACTGTATATGAACTGTCCCTATGGGTTGAGCTAAGTCTTAGGGTTTGAGTTATATAAACATATATACGAGGGTTATTCAAAAAGTTTCCGTACTTATATATAAATAAAAGTGAAAAAAACTTTTCGAAGACCCTTTGTATATCTTTAAATGACCCTCAACTACACTGATGCTCTTCCCTACCTACTACCATTGCAATCAAGCACTTCACTGACTGTCAATGTGTTGCAGAACTTTTCCACCAATAGCCACTGTGCCCGCACACCTCTACACTCCACCCTACACCTATGCAATTCCCCACTAACTTCCACTACACCAATATACACTTTTTCACTGAATGCCACTTTACTCCTACATCTCTCCACTGACTGCCACTGCACCCACACACCTCTCCACTACACCCTCACGCCACTGTATCTGTGCATTTCTTCAATGGTCAGCATTTGTCCACTGCACCTGTGCATTACATCACCCAACTCCACTCTCCACTGACCGCCACTTCACCCTCACACATACTCCCAACACCAACACCAATAAATCGTCACACACAGAATGTCTCTACTGTCACTGCAACAATGACCTCCACTTCACCCACACCCATCTCTACTCACCACCACTGCACCCACACACTGACTAATTGACTGATACAGTATATTACTCACTGACTGCCAGCAATGTAACAGTGCACTTCTTCACTAACAGAACATTTATCTGCTGGCTACCATCAATGGTACACCATATACTGCTGCACTACGTACACTGTGCTATATATTACTTTAAGTTCCGGTTCACACAACTCCGACTTGTCAGGCCACTTGGTCGCCTGACAAGTCGTGCTCCATTCTGTGCAATTGGAACCGTTCTAATAGGAGCGACTCAAGACGCTCCGACTTAGAAAAAGGTTCCTGCACTACTTTTGGCCGAAGTCGGAGCGACTTGCATTGACTTCCATTATGTGAAGTCAGTGTAAGCCGTGCCCGGCGACTTGTTCAAGTTGCCCCGAAGTCGTGTCGCCATAGTGTGAACCGACACTTAGGAGACTGCAGAATTCTGTACAATGTATGGTACATTTGTAACACCAGGACATTTTTGTCAGTACATAAAAAATAAAAATATAAAATATAAAACAGATTCATAAACACTTTCTATTATACCATAATTGTAAAAATGTAGGTAGATATGTTAAATTTATTTATTTATTTTTTTTTAATAAAATTACAAATACCATACATTTTAAGAGAAAATGTTGTAGAATGGCAGTTATAATTACTAATTTCACTTCTGTTTATTTACAGTGACACAGACAGGTGAAAAGGATTTCACAGCTTTATACTGAGCACCATGCCGTTACTATAGGCCAGAATACATCACTTGCCACTTACTAAGAGGTTTTCAGGTTTGATATCCCGGTGGACTATATTAAGGCTGTGAAGATACTCCATCGCACTAGCAAGGTTGTATACCATCGCACTGGCGTCCCTCTCTGTATACTTTGTGGAAGATGTGATTGCATCAAACAAGTCCCCACCCTAGAAACAGGAAAAACATGTATCTTAAAATAAAACAATAATGGTATAGTAAATGCTGTCATGTGTAAGGTCAACTTTTAGTGAGTTTGTCGATAGACATTGTTACAAAATTTACAAATTTTGTAATTTTATTTTATACAGAGAAATACTTTTTCAGTATATTCCCACAGAAACCACAAATCCATTTAAACAGTAAGGCCAGACATGTGCTTCATTCAGCCAAGCTAAACCAAAATTGAACAAAATTATGCAATCATTATTGGTAAAAAGTTGGCAGGGGTGATAAAACTGTGCAATGTACTTAAAGTAGAACTATAGGCCATTTTTTTCCCTTTTGGATAGAGCAAGGGAGGGTTATAACCCCTGTCAGATTTTTTTTCACCATTTGTGTCCCATTGTGGAGATTTCCCTTTACTCCTTGTCCTATAACTAAACAGGAAGTGAGAGGAAATATCTGCTAGTTAAGGTAATTCCTTGGGGGCCCCCAGTTTACCAGAACTAGTGTCCCTATTGGAAGATTTCCCCTCTATTACTTTTCTGGGGACAACCCCAAATTTGTATTTTTCTTTTACTTTCACTTTTAATGATAATAGTAAAAAGGACAACCATTCTAATTCATCTCCCCTCTGTCTAAAACAAAAAAAAGTTTTGCCTTTAGTTATACTTAACTGGTAGCATTCATCTTCATTTGAAGGTCAAAATTACACTTGCTTTTGCAGCCCCTTTAACCAAAATTCCTGTAAAAGTATTCTTCTCACGTCTGCCATACCTGTCCATTTTTAGTAACAGTATCTAAACTCTGAGGTACAGGTATCTTCAGAGTTTAATGATGAACAATGAGAAAACCATAGAGCAGCACACTGCTTGTATAGCATGGCCACCCAATGCTTTTCCACAGAGACTACTGTATGGTACTCCATGAATGCTTGGACTGCTCAGCATAACATTAATATCTAAAACTGGGTATACACAGAGTTTTTTTGCATTCAACCAGCGGGTGATATTGATGCAGGGATCTCCCCCCCAACCCCCCCTCAGAATACGCAGATTAGAGCCACAGCCTATTGGCTGCAGCAGCTGATAGAATGCTGGTTTTCCAGCAGGACCTTTTAACAGAAGCCAGTCTTATGGGCCATACACACTATAAGATTTTCTGAAGACTTTTTCCTTTAGACTTACCTAAACCATATAATATGAGGTCAGACCTAAACAGTTTCAATTTGTATGCAATCTGGCAGGCCCTTGCACTACATAGAAAAGGTAAATCTGAAGGAAATCTAACCACAAAAGTTGGATAGTGTGTATCCAGCTTAACGTTTGACTACTGTTGAACAGACAGTGGTACACACAGATTGAAATTTGTTCGGTTCCTGCTGAAATGGCCACATTTTGAAACGTGTATACCCAGCTTAATGTAAAAGCATATTATAGTTGTTACATGTTTTTATCTTAAAAGGTACTTAACCACTTTACCGCTGAGTACCGGAGTACTACTGCGGCAAAGTGGCTCGTTATCGTCTGACGACGTAGACCTACGTCGCCAGACTCCTCCCCCTGTAGGCGGCGCGCTCCCGCTGTTTTCATTCACAGCGGGAGTCGGGCCAGGGGAGGAGCCGCTGCTCTGCCCCGATCGTCGGGGAATCCAGTTTGGAGATCCGCCCGTCTGTGTAAACAGAGCGGGCGGATCTCCTAAGTGACAGGGAGTGACAGATCGGAGTGTTCAGCATAGCTGAACATCCGATCTGTCCCTCACTCACTCAGTCACCTCCCCCCCCACACGTTAGTAAGCACCAGGCATACATTAACCCCTCCCTCTCCAATAAAATTAACCCCTTCCCTGCCAGTGTCATTTTTACAGTAACAGTGCATATTTATAGCACTGATTACTGCAGTAATGTCACTGGTACCCCCAAAAGTGTCAAAAATGTCAGTCAAGGGTCCGATCTGTCCGCCGCAATGTCGCAGTCCCGCAAAAAAATCGCTGATCGCCGCCATTACGCGTTAAAAAAAAAAACCACCAAAAATGACAGAAATCTTTCCCATAGTAAACGCAATAACTTTTGCGCAAACCAATCAAAATACGCTTATTGCGATTTTTTTTACCAAACATGGGTAGCAGAAAACAAATTGGCCAAAAATTCTACATCTTTTTTGGGGGGAATTTCATATAAAAAAATGTTAAAAATATTGTTATTTTTTCAAAATAAACGCTATTTTTTTGTTTATAGCGCAAAAAGTAAAAATCGCACAGGTGATCAAATACCACCACAAGAAAGCTCTGTTTGTGGGAAAAAAAGGACGTAAATTTTGTTTGGGTACGGCGTCGCACGACCGCGCAATTGTCAGTTAAAGTCGCACAGCGCCGAATTGCAAAAAGTGGCCCAGATGTAAGACAGCAAAATGCTCCAGTGGTAAAGTGGTTAAAGGAAAAAAAAAAACTGTAATAGCATACCTTAAGTCATGCAGAGAACAATGGGCTATAGGCCACACATTTTTAAAGCAGCTGAATGGATAGCCAATGCTGCATTCCACAGGTATTGCTTGTGGTCCAAGGATGAGATTATTTTACCCCAAATATTCTTAATTTGTTTACTTTTTGCAATGCTCAGGCTTAATCTGAGCAATGTTTAAACAAATGTGCTCTTACTGGGATATATCAAAAATCCATTATTGGATTTACTGTGGCATCCAATTTACTATCCTCTAATCGTATTACAGTCCCCACAGAATCCTCACACATGATTAATGAAATTGCAACAATCCTCTTACCTTGACTAATTCCATCACCAGATAAAGTTCTGTTGTCGTGTCCATTTCTTCTATGAGCATAATAATATTGGGATGTTTAACCTGGCGCAGTATTGACACCTCATTCTCAATCAGATGTTCCTGTTTATAGATGACATATATTAAACCACATTTCGTACACTTCTACCCACATTCATAATATTGCTTATCAGTCTATCATACATTTTAGACAACTGAATATGGAAGAAAAAAAAAAAAGTCACAATTCTGTGAAAATATATCAGATCTCTTAAAATTAACTCGCAGCTATCTCATAATGTACTGGTTTTACATGCTTTCTAAAAACCTGTAAAGTGTACTGAATTCCCACCAACTTCCTAAAATGAAAAAGAGAGACACAAGTAGAATTGTCTGAGAGGTGCTAGGATTCCTATGTCTATTCACATGATCAGATGTAGGAAGCTTTCAAATAGGCTCATTAGCTTGGTGACACAGATTCCAAACGAATCGGTCTCAATGGGTGACAAAGAATACATCCATACATAAAGAGACGCAAATGGATGCCACACCCGAAGTGAAAATGAATAGATTTTAATACAACTGAAAAACAACTAACATGTTTTGGGCGCAACGTCTCCCTCTTCATTAGGGCTTTGAACAGAGGAATGAAGACCTGGTAAGGACATACAGGGCCCTCCAGTGTGCTGCAGTAACATTTTTCTGCATTGAACTGGTAAACTAGGCCCATAGAAAATTTTCAGAGGGTTTTTCTTTTTTTTTTAAAGAGGAACAACCCCTCCAAATATGGGACAATTCATAATAACGGTTGTGTGCTTTACACAAGTTCTTAGTTCCCAGTTATGGACTTTATTTAATCAGCTTACAGATACACATAATTCAATAAAGCAGTAACATAACTTTTCTGCCGTTATGGCCCCTTTAATATGGCCTGCCCCTAAGGTATGAAAGCCTTGCACCAGTTTTGGTGCGGTTATCGACATGTGCCAGATTCAGGTCGTTTTTACTACCACCAGTTCTAGAATTTGGCACTGCCACTTCTTCATAGATAAGCATTCTGGGGATAATTAAGACCAACTCAAAGATGGTGTATGAGCGGGAAAGGATGTTTGTTAATTTTTTAATATTTTTGTGTATTACATTTACAGTATTATTGCTAGGACAAAGGCCATCCGTGGTCTATCAACACATGAGGCAAGTCACATGAGCCTGATGAGGAGCCATGAGAGACTAGCTCCCCATCAGGTCTGCTTGCATATGATTAACAGCGGATGGCAGTGGGTGGATCTATAGCCACAATTTGGTCACCCAAATCTTGCATGCAATACAGATGGTGTATTGTTCCAGCTAAAAAGTTCTCAGCTAAAAAGGCAACAAAGAGGAGAAAAATACTCTAAATGTTATTGTGTACTTCTTTATTATAGCAAACTATAAATATTTAAAGAGGAAGTAAAGTTTGTAGGTTTTTTTTTTTATTTTTTCTTACCTGGAAAGTAAAGGCATAATGTGCTAGTATGCATCGCATACTAACACATTATGTGACACTTACCTCCAAACGAAGCCCTCGTCGTCCCCGCTGGAGGCTGCATCCATCTTCGCCAGTCTTCCTTCCAGGTCTACGGACTCCGTCTGTGCTACCGGCCTGAGCCATGTGACGTCACTCCCACGCATGCACGCGGAGGCCGCCAGTCAGGGCTCTGATGAAACAGCATGGTCGGCCATTCCTTTAGAGTGCATGCGCCGATGACGTCATCGGTGCAGTATACAGTAAATATCTCCTAAACGGTGCAGGTTTAGGAGATATTTACAGTACCTACATGCAGGCCTTATTATAGGCTTACCTATAGGCAATGCTGTAATTTGGCCTAGGCCAACAATACCCAGGCCTAGGGCAGCATATTGCAGGGGGGCAGCATGGAAAGAGTCCCCTCCAGCTTGGGCTACACTTTTTGTGAAGCACCAGTCTTATGAAGCGGACTGGGCCAGGAGACAAATCAGTCTAGTGCCCCTATATGTGGATGGCAGGCATCCTGTATGATTTAATTTTAGGGACGGTGCAGACACAAGGGACACTGACATGGTCACCTATACCTGGCAGGTAGGTAGTAGGCCTCTCCTGCAATCCTTTGCTTATGTCAGTTGTACATATTAAGAAATCTTAATTTTATTTCTGTTAATTGCTGATGAGTAAAATAGATGGATTTATTTGTTCTTGCCCCCAATCCTTCTTTTGCTCAATGCAACTAGAATTATGGGCAACACTTTTTTTTTTTTGGATAGAGTAAGGGAGGGTTTTGGGTCCTGTCAGTTTGTTTTGCCATCCCTGTCCCATTGTGGAGATTTCCTTTCACTTCCTGCCCCATAGCCAAACAGGAAGTGAGAAGAAATCTCTGCAATTAAAGAGAATCCATTGCCCCCCTCCCTCCCCATATCCCTCAGAACTAGTGTCCCTTCTGGAAAATTTTAGGGTGGGTTGTAAACAAAAAGGGACGTGGCCTTGACAGAAAGGGATAGGTCATATTTAAATTAGGTGTGCAAGAGTTTAGTCAGGCCTAGGGCAGCACAAAACCTAAATACACCACTGCCTATAGGTACAAACATTACAGGGGAGTTTACAACCTCTTTAATTATTTGAAATAATAAAGGGGTAAATTATATAGTAGTAATGTGATACTGTGCTTTAGGGCTACATTCCCTTAGCTGCAGCATTTGGGGGGGGGGGGGGGCACACAGAAAAAGACACTCTGCAGACATTTCAGAGCTCTATGCAGTGTGTTTAGAAGCTGAATAATAATTTTTCATTTTCCAGACACATTCCATGCAGCTTTGAACTGGTTCCGCTTCCAGACATAGTGAGTGCCAGATGCACAGGTTCTGCCTGAACACAGACAGTTGTGGCAGTGTTGTACCGCTATTATTATACATATAGTCTTAATGCGTTAAAGCAGTCTGTCCAATTTGCTAAGACTATGCAAACTGGTGGTATACAGACGCACATACAATGGTGCATGCTATCGCTAGCAGGTCTTATTAGGCAATGGAAGACTTTAAAAAAAATATATGCTCTAACTGTTGTAGTGTTTAGCAAATCCATTTACAGACGAAAGGCTGTATACTATAGTTTTACTGATATCATGTTAACTGCGTGTAGCTTGTGTTGGCATGTGTTAAATGCTTTTGGGTTAACAGGTATTGACATGCATTTTTTTTAATTAAGATTATGTTTTTATTGAAGAAGATTTTAAAAAATAAAGTAGTTATATAGCAAGAGCACATAGCATACAAGTAGTTTTTGTTTACACAAAGGATGCAAAATTGTGACATCATAGTAGAAAAGTCAACACAATAGTGACATACATATGGTTATGCACTAACTTCTTCCAGCAAGAGACCAGCTAGACAAGAGAGGCTCATATTATGTAGTAGTAGTAGTAGTTATTAGACATGTCACAAGTATCTCCTGGGTGACATGCTTTTTTTTTTTTTTTTTAATGCCTTGTGTTGATGTGTATGTTTTACCATGTTGCACTAATGCGTGGGTTTTTGTTCACAGCAGAGCCAAAAATACATTATTCTTCAAAACTGTTATACTTCTTTCCTTAATATGCATTGCAGTGTGTTCAAATCAAGAATGTTCCATCCTCACAAAACACACAAATGCACGCATTTGTGTAAATTGAGCCTACTGGAAACCCTGGATTTTAGCATGGTATTGATCGGGGCCTACATTGAGCAACACAGCCCAATACAATTAGGCCCCTTTCACACTACGTCAGTTGTCATCCGTTTTTCGTCAGTTGTTATCCGTTTTTCGTCAGTTGTTATCCGTCTTTCATCCGTTTTTACATAGAGATGCATTGATGTCCGTTTTTCATCCGTCAACGGATGGATGAAAAACGGACAAACGGACAGCGTGTGTGAAAGGGGCCTTAGTGTGAATGAGCCCTAAGAAATGTTGGATTTTAAAAAGGACTTTGTGAAGTAGAGGTATTCATAGTCCCTTCTACCTCTCTTTACATGCAGGAGTCCTTTATTGCCAGATATTTTTAAATATTGCTGATTACCCCATATCTCAGAAATCTGAAATATCCTAAATTTTGACTTATTGGAAATGATTTACTAAAACTGCTGCATGCAGAATCAGGTGTAGCTGTGCATAGTAACCTATCAGCTTTTAGGTTTTATTGCCAAACTTAATGGATCAAGCTGAAGGCAAAGGCTAATTGGTTATTATGCACAGCTGAACCAGATTCCAGTTTTAGTAAATCTCCCCCATTATGCTCCATTCCCCAGTCATTTCCCCAGAGCTCTGAGAAATAACCTCTGAATTCTAATATACACTATATATTATCAAAAGTATTGGGACACCTGTCTTTACACACACATGAACTTTAAGGCATCCCAGTCTTAGTCTGTAGGGCTGGCCCGCAGTCTATGCTCTAATTCATCCCTAAAAGAGGTTGGGAACCTTCACAAAATTAATTGTGTACATATGCACTTCAATTATCCAACCATTTGCAGATAAAAGAACCAAATGGGAATTAACTGTGTGAAGATTCTCAGTTCTTTTAAGTCAGCTTCACTTTCTCATCCCAGGGCTGTTCTACAGAAACAGGTAGAAAAGGGTAAAACTTTCACTATTAGTCCATATTTTGATAGCCCATGCACCAAATGAAAATGTGTAGTGAACAGGGGGTTGATTTACTAAAGGCAATATAGGCTGTTTACTCTGCAAAGGAATTTTCCCTTAGATTGGTGAATGAGGTGAAGCTCTGTTGACTTCCATCATAGCAAAAATACAATTTCTATTCTTTCCTTGCAAGTCACTGGGTATTCTTTGTTAAATTTATACAAGTGAGCAGCCTATTACCTTTTAGTAAATCAATCCCCTTATCTCAAATGGATATAACATAAGCATATCACCCAAATCTGGCAACAGGTTCTTTGGCAGCCAAAGGGCCTATGAGGGGTTCTGGCAATCGGTACTGATTACGTTCAAGTTACTTGCCCTTAATGTAAATGAGGATGTTCTACCTACCTGATAAACGAAGAATTGGATTTTTTTCATTATGTGATGCATTTTGCACCAAATGTTTAGGCTTAGTAGTCTTCCCCAGCACATTATTCGTTTTTTAATGGGTTTCATATTTCAGTATATAAAAATGTATTACATAGGTTTTATTTAGAAATAAAGAGAAAAATTATGGAAAGAAAAATCACAATTTTCAGTAGTTTTTTTTAGCATATTTAAACAAAAACCCAACCATTCTCTTAAAAATAGGCTCATTACCTTATATATAAGTGTATTTTCGTATAATGTAGCTGAATGGCAGACCAAAATCATTGTTCACTTTTTAGTTTAGGAATCATTTTTTTCTTTTGACATTACATTGCCATGCACAATAATGAAAAGAATGAATGGTATTATGGTTACTGTGATACAGAGTGATTTATAGTGGAAAAGGCTGTCTGGGATCTGAGTGTTGGACTGGCTGTCACTGACTGCTCCACTACCTACAGCTGTTACGTTTGATGGCAGCCAGTGCTGTATTACAATTATATGGATGACAGCAGCTCCTGCAGTGCTGTTTTAAAATGGCACTTAGAATATTACTGAAATTAAGTAGATATCTTCTAACATGGCATGAACACTGCTGTTACTGTGCTATACTAGCCTTCTACTTGCTGGGAGCAGATAAAAAGCTAAAGCAATTTCAACACCTAAAGCGAGTCTTTATAACCTAGTGTAAATGCTTTGTGATTCAAGTGTTAGATTCGCAAATGAAAAACTCTAAAGTGTTAATAACTCCTGAAACTTTTCTTCTCTGAGAAATCAGATTATCTTATCACATGCGGTGAAGTGATATTATTGCTTGACATGAGACCTTAATCATGTAATAAGTCCTATTGTAGCTTGATTGATTTGGACCCTAAAGCACCGTACACACAATCAGATTATCGAAAGATCTGTCGTCCGTTTTTTGTGGCATGCTAGTCTGATGTGGAAAGTGAAGAGGTTATTTTCATACGAATTTTCCCGTATGACAGAATTCTACTTCAGAAGTGATGTCATGTGTTGGATTGCTTTAGTTACATAGTTACATAGTTACATAGTAGGTGAGGTTGAATAAAGACAATAGTCCATCCAGTTCAACCTGTGTAGGTGTGTGTGGCTGTAATCATCTAACATAGCCCTTAATGTCCTGATCCTTGAGATGTAAATCTAAGAGTCTTTTGAAAGCCACCATACTACCCGCAGAAACCACTTCTTGTGGTAGAGAATTCCACAATCTTGTAGCCCTAACAGTAAAGAATTCTCCTCGTTGCCTGTGGTTAAAACGCTTCTCCTCTAATCGCATTGTATGTCCTTGAGTCCTCATGCAATTCCTTCGAATGAACAGCTTTTTTTCTAAGCTGAGATCCCCATTAAGATATTTATAAATTGCTATCATGTCCCCCCTCAGACGCCTCTTCTCCAGGGAGAATAAATCGAGCGATTGCAGCCGCTCTTCATAGTTAAGGTCCTCCAACCCCCTAATCAGTTTGGTTGCCCTTCTCTGGACTCTCTCCAGCTCCAACACATCCCTCCTGAGGACTGGCGACGAGAACTGGACAGAATACTCCAGATGCAGTCGGACCAGAGTTTTATAAAGTGGAAGGATTATAGTCTTATCTCTGGAATACATCCCTTTCTTTATGCATGCTAATATTCTGCTGGCTTTGGAAGCCGCCGCTTGACATTGCATGCTGTTGCCTAATCTATCATCAACCAAGACTCCCAGATCCTTCTCCATTTTTGATTCCCCCAAGGGTTCCCCTCCTAACGTGTATTGTGGTTTTATGTTTTTAGTCCCCAAGTGCAAAACCTTACACTTCTCCACATTAAACCTCATTTGCCATGTCGTTGCCCACTCCGTAATTTTGTCCAGGTCATTCTGTAGGATATCTGCTTCATGCTGTGCAGTTATTGCCCTGGCCAATTTTGTGTCATCTGCAAAAACTGATAACGAACTACTGATCCCGTCCTCAATGCTGTTTATGAATAAATTGAACAAGGTTGGTCCCAGGACTGAGCCCTGGGGCACCCCGCTTACCACCTTAGACCAGTCTGAGTATGCGCTGTTTATTACCACCCTTTGGACCCGGCCTTTTAGCCAGAAGCTTTGTATGTGTTCTTTCGTCTCTGAGCATGCCTAGTCTTGCTCTTAAGATTTTTTTCCGTCGAAATCTGTGCTAATGAGACGAAAATCAGACGTTGTATTACGGACGACAAAAATGTTATAGCACATCAGGATTTTGTCAGCCGAAAAGTTGGAGTTGGCTGTCGAAAGCACCATACTAACAATACGAAAATTGGCAGATCGGTCGTCGGACGAATTTTCTCTACAGATTTTCTTATCGTGTGTACGGGCCTTTAAAAAGGTTTTGCACTTTCTATACTACTGATCATCAGGTATATCCTGCTCAGGAAGCCCCACTAATATATGCTGTTTTAGGGCTGCATTTAGATAGGTGATTAGCACCTCCTGTGATTTCCAGCAGCAGGAATCTGTGAATTGCTGCGTCTGGAATGATAGGTACTATACAGTATGTGTGAATAGCTGCAGCCACTCAGCCCATACAATGATAGACTGACAGCCGTCACAGCTATTCACACACACCTATTATTCCAGACGCAGGAATTAACAGATTTCTGCTGCTGGAAATTGCAAGGTGTGCTATTGACCCAGCTGAATGTAGCTTTTTTTGTGAGACACTTATCAGGTGCAGGGCTACCTACATCCATTAATGCAGAATTCTTTAGGCAAATATAAAAAAGCTGAACCAAACATGAATAGCGGCCTATCTTTGTAGTATCTCTAATGCATGCATAGATTTCTTTTTTTCCTGGGTGTTTCGTTTTCCTCCCACAATCTGCAACATACTGGTAGGTTATTTGACTTCTAAACAAATTGGCCCCAGACTACCCTTTTACAGCTGCAAAGGGAAT
Source organism: Pelophylax lessonae (assembly GCF_965119305.1). Classification (NCBI taxonomy): domain Eukaryota; kingdom Metazoa; phylum Chordata; class Amphibia; order Anura; family Ranidae; genus Pelophylax; species Pelophylax lessonae. The sequence continues at coordinate 667,437,667 of NC_138768.1, read as the reverse complement.
ATTAGGTTGTAAGCAGGGATTAGCTTGGCTGGAATGGATGTTAGTGGCTGCAAGCTCTCGGTGAATGTAAATGTAGCTGCTAAAAAAATATTGGAAATAAGCTTAAAAAAGCTTTATTCATAAACTATTCACTGTACGCAACCCATATTCTGGCACGTTGTACAATGCAATAAAAACTGTTCATATCATGTGACAATCCATTCCTGTACATGTCACCCTTATTCGAGAATGCCGGTTTTGTGCCCTTTTCTGTAATCATTAATAGATCACAAAAATGCACAGCATACCTAAGGAATGCTGAGGACTCAGACTCAACACAGAAAATATGAGGGATTCACCTGAGCATCACACTGTTACATGATCCGCATACCTGATGTGCAGTAAATGACAGGTCACTGGAACATTTGTCAGGTGTCTTATTCACGCAAGAATTCCATTTCCTGGCTAATTTATCAAATGTGAAATAACTTCTCTTACTTGAGATCTGTTTCAGCAATGCAATTAAAAAAAATATTCCTGATTTTAAAAAACACATTTTATTAATTCTAATCAGCTCTGTTTTACAACATAGTACAAGCGGTGGGATTTTCTGCTAAAGGTCCCAGTGTGAGTCTTTCCTTCGTAACAGACTGTAGACAGTGGAAAGCTATGGTTTTAATTTACTAAACAAAAATGTAAATACAAGGAAGAAATTGCTTTAGCATTTGGATTTTCTTTCGCCTAGCAAATGTGATCGCTTACATCAGGTGATGTGTACACTGTTTTACCCATGTATTTGTCCCTATAAGTATAGGTAATTTAAACAACAAAATACTGATGTTCTATCATTTTTTTTTTTTTTGCTTTATATTCAGACAAACCTACCATATTTTCCGGCGTATAAGACAACCCCCCTATTACATGATCTACCGGTAATACTTATACTTAGGTTACCTTGGAGATATTATACTTGGCGTATAAGACGACCTCCCATTTTTGGGGGATTTTTTTGAGGTTCAAAAGTAGTCTTATACGCCAGAAAATACAGTAAGTTATGTGAGTGTTGAGATTTCTTACACAGAAAATAATAATGTGACAAGCTTTACAGTTATAAAAGATGCTTGCACTAAACAAAGACGCAACTCTAAAAGCTCGTACAATGTGTCCCAAGGGCTAAAAAGTCATCGAAAATATAGACCTCCATGCAAATAGTAATTATGTCTTAGTTCAGCCCGTTACCCAGATGCATGAATGCAACAGTGTATGTGAATATCCATTGTTAAATCAGGATTGCTTTTTATTATGTTTATCATAAAATTTAGATAAACAAAGTGATGTACCCTGAAAGAGTGGCTATGATTTGAAACGTATCAATTTAAGGAAACCTATCCCCAAGAAAAGAGCACTTACTGTAGATATGCAACAGGGTACTATTACATAAAGAAGCAAGTCGACATTTATATAATAGTGTTACAGCCTGCAGCCTATCTGTAATGTTCAAGAGCAATGTTGAAAGCTTTAAACTCTATACAGCTTATTGAATCCGTTTATTCTGGTGTCAAAATCTCAGAGCAGCATGCTTTTAGCAGAGGACCTACATACCACTACTGCCACAAATGCTTCTGGTGCAGTATAAGGTAAATATGCAGCACCGTAGGGATCAATTAATGTTGAGGCTTAGCTGAACTCCTAGGGGCCAATGTAAGTATGCATTTGTGACATTTGATCGGCCTCTGAGTAAGCTATAAATTACTGTAGCAGCTAAAACCACTAAAGTGACAACTGTGATCTTCCAGGTGCAGTGCCAGGCAACAGGCTTTTTTGCATAGTAACCAGTGGGGAATGCTTGGCACAGCTGCCATTCAAAGAATGCCTTCTTTTTTTGTTTTAATGAATGTAAAGCGTTCTGTGATTGGACAAGATGGACTGGTGACATCACATGCACCTAGTGCTGGAATACAGAAGTGCTAACCCATAAAGAATAACTAAAGGCAAAAGTTTTTTTTAGTTTTGGATAGAGTGGAGAGGCATTAGAGCATCTGTCACTTTTTATTGCTGTCTATGCCCCTTTATGGAGATTTACACTCTACATTTGTTCTGTTTACCATTTTCATTGAAAGTGTAAGTAAAAGAAAATCCCAAATTTTGGGTTGTCCCCAGAAGAATAATAGAGGGGAAATCTTCCAATTTGGACAGTAGTTCTGGTTACCTAGGGGTACCTAAGGATATTCCTTCATTTTCTGGGATTTCCTAGCACTTTCTGTTTGGCTATGGGGCAGGAAGTGAAGGAAAATCTCCGCATTAGGACACAGATGGCAAAAAAACTTTGATAGGTTATAACCCTCCCTTGCTCTATCAAAATGAAAAAAAAAAAATGTTGCCTATAGTTCTACTTTAAGCCACTGTACTGCCCCACAGTTTGAATAGCAGAGGACCTACATACTACTGCTGCCACAGAGGCTTCTGGTGCAGTACAAGGTAAGTATGGAGCACAATAGGGATCAATTAATGTTAAGGCTTAGGTGAACTAAGCATACATGTTTATTAAAGTATATTTCAAGTTTTATAAGCATTTACATTTTAGAATAAGCAAAGGTTAAAATCCATGTCAATATATAATTTTGTTGTTGCCTCGGTCCAATTGGGAAGATTTTCCTTTTCAAAACACAGTTAATATGAGAAGATCTTTCTAAAGCAAGGGAAATCCTCCCATGAAAGCTCTTACAGGAACAATAATCCCTATTGGAGGCAATCCCCTTTAGTTGGCTTTAGATATATTTCGCTGTCTTTAGACATCCACAAAGCAGGGTTTTTGTACAGGTAAGGAATTAACGGTAAGAATGATTGCTTTTCCAACATCAGATAAACATAGGATTGTTTTTTCAGCCTTTAACAAACTTAGGCAGTTCTTTAAAAAAAAAAAAACACACGATCCCCCCCCCCCTTTCAAGATCTTTTTGGTGGTGGTGGCACTGCATGGGAGGATCACAGCTGGTGACATATGTAATATTGACGCTGTACTTTTTATATTTTGCTTATCCATCATAGTGTATATTTAAAACAGAAACTTCTGAAGAAGCGGAAAAGATCCGCGAAACATGTCAAGTCAACGCTTGGATATGTTTAGTTTGGTCTGGTAGCTTTTCTGGATTGTGTCTATCAGTCCGTGGCATATTTGATATAGTTACACTGTTATTGGTCGTTGATGTGCATATTTGTATGCCATGAATATACAATGTATGAGAATTATTACTTTTTAATCCAAAATTTTTTTGGTATTTTCTTTTTTGAAATAAAATGTATGTTTTTAAAAAAACATTATTATTATATGTGTCTATGATTCGTTCTATCACATAATTTTCTGGCACCATTAAAATCCCATTGCCCCTTCTCCTTTCCATGAGGTTCGGCAGTGCACCTGTGGGAGCCCGACTTGCCAGGGAGAGTTCCAAGCGTCATTCTCCCATGTTGGCTTGTCAGGGACTTCCCATGTTTGACCTGTAGAACACTCTTGTTTTGCCAAGATATAAAAAATGAAACCTATCCTCACAGGCACTGTACAGTCACTCTCTTTTTTTATTTTTTATCCAAGAAAAAGTTTAAACAGAGACAAACAAAAAGATTCGCTTTGTAACAGGAAAATACAGAAAGAAAACACCAAGTACATAATACATCTGATAACATTGTTGTGGACATGTACATGCTCACGTTGTGCACCACACCTGAAATCCAGTGTCTACCAGGCTAACATCCAATCCTAAGCAAAGCACGTAATACACTTAGACTCTCTCAGAGGGTACCGTTGGATTAGTACATTTCTCAAGCGTTCAACCTACTGGGCACTGCAGCACCCTCTTCATGACCAGTTCCTTCGGGGACAACCAAGGCACATCTAACCATGGAGACCAGAGGCCTTCAAACTTGGTGAGTCGGCCCCTGTGCTGATAAATATATCGCTCCAACAGGGGCATCCGTCCCATGTGAGTCATCCACACCTTCACCGAAGGGGCAGCCGCTGATTTCCAGCCCAGAAGAATTACCTTCTGGCCCCTGGATTAGTGCCCTGGAGAGGGCCATCCTAGTCCTCTCCTGGGGTACAACCTCCTCAAGTATGCCTAGCAGGCAGTGGATAGGATTTAAGGGGACATTTACTAAAAAAACAAGGTTCAGGACCGAAACAACCTCGTTCCAGCTTGGGAGCACCCCAAAGGAGGTGAATTAGATCACCCGAGACTCGTCTACCTCTATTGCACAATGGATCAGGAAGTCCACTCATCTTATATAACTTCACAGGGGTATAGTGTACTCTAAGTAAGATATACAACTGGGACACCTTTTGTGAGACGTTAAGGGAGCAAGTGTTCACCGACCGAAGAGCCTCTGCCCACTGGTCCCCCGTTAGCGCCCCCACATCCTCCTCCCATTGGGGTAATGCCCTGTTTGGATGAACCCTCAAGTGTTCCATCAATAACATATAGTAGAATTATGAAATAAACCCCTTTGTCTCCGTCGCTGATTGGATGAGATGGAAGATGGGGGTAGGTGAAAGGGACCAATTTGTTGCAGGTCCTTGCGCCTTGACCGCGTGGGCCAGTCACTCTCTAATAAGGAGGTGGATCTTGTGTTTTTCTGTGAAAAACAGAAGCTTTGTACTGATAAGGCTGCCAACATACACTTTCTTTCTACAGGTCAGTGCACTCTGTATTGTCCCCAAGGACTGACGAACTGACTGCGAAGGCAGCTCTTACCTCTATAAAGGATAACCCCACAAATAGCATAATTGGCATGGTATTTAACTCCAGTAGTACATATTATCCTTTCACAGCTAAGTTGGTTTTCCCTGGTGTTTCAACACATACTGTACGTATGTAATGTCATATTTGCATGCCGGTGCTTTTTTTTTTTTACAATGTTAACTCTTATTAGAAATTAGGTCAAGTGTTGTTCAGGTAGGAGAGGGTTAAGTGTAGGGGGAGTTACTTTTTTCGAACAGCAGCCAGAAGAATTGTCCCTTTTATATTATTAATGCAGCCCTCACTAGCATTGTATGGCCAATATAACTAAATAAACAGTGGGAAAATTATTAAAATAAGATACCTTTCCACAGCATTTTGCTTTGTCAATGATTTTTAATGCAAACTCCTTTCCAGTTGACCTGAAAAATAAGTCAGTACAATAATGCTATACATGGCTTATAAATACAGAACATTAATTACTGTAAAATAGGAATTCTTTAAAAGGAAAATAAACTATTTTTCTTTTAAGTTTGGTTTTGTAACAAAACTTCCATTAATTATCACTTCTAAATTATGCTGTGTTAGAAGCTTGTTCTTACTGACTCACACCACTTTATATATACACACAATAGAGGTTTGACAATCACTTCTCTATAAATAGGCAGAACTTTAAGGGCCTTTTTACATCGAACGCAGTTGGATGCATTTTGAACAGCACTTCAACTGCATAGACAGCCCAAAATCAAGATAATCCTGTGGGCACAGTTAACATCATTGCTGTGCAGTTAAGCACAGGTAAAAAGAAGTAGAGCATGCTGCATTTTTCTGCACCGCAAATACAGGGATTGTGCTACAAAAGTGCTACAAACGTGCTTTAAAGTGCACCTGCGCCACACTGCGCCCCTTTAATCCAAGGAAGCCAAGCCCAAAAACGTATAGAAAAACAGATGGCAAACATAGTGCTAAACGCAGCTCAAAACGCATGAAAAATACTTACAGCGCGTGTCAAGCACGCATTTTAATTGCATGTAAAAAAATGCAGCCAAATATGCACAGTTATGTGCAGTTTCTGGTGTGAATGGGCCCTAAAAGTAAACTTGTATATGAAGCCGTATAATTTTCTATTATTTATAGTTAAAGCTCTTTCACACGGTAAAAATAGGCATCAGAACCACAGTCCGACCACCCAATAACTAATCATAGCCTGACGAGGCTGTATGCATGCTGCCTATGTAAAACCAGCAGCATCCCTTGTCAAACTCACCCACTGAGATCAATGGGGCCATACTGGAATGGCTCACAGTTGCGGTGCAGTCCCACAAAGTAAAATCGCTGTACAGAAAAACAGGCAGCAGTAGAGCCTTCTGAACACCTATCAGCCTCTGCTCTACTGTCCTCTGAAAAATCATCCACTGTGGTAAGCACTGAGGCATGTCTGAAAGAGACCTTTTTCTACCAAATTTAAATTACAATTGTGAAGGCAAGAAGCCTACTTGGCCAATGATGTCCTAAAGGAATTATGCTGAAGTCATTGTTACATCCACAATAAACTCTGCAAAATGACAGAGAAGTTCTAGGCAAACAGTGTGTACTAATACAATCCAGCAAACCAAATTCACTGCAGCTGTACTAAAAATCAGACAGTGCGCTCAATTACTCTAGGGATCATTCACACTATCATGCGACTTGCAGTGCAATTGAAATATCCTGCATACCTAAAGAATCTCTGTTACCTTACTTGACTAGGACTCACAGGTCAATGCATCCTAAAATATAGAATGTCAGAAAGTGCTCTGTTCGAATGCTCTAGTTTCTGTAGTATTCTGCATTTTGCTACTACCTCTATGAACAAGCCTTCAGTCTGAATTCCATCGAATCCACTGATTTAAGGACTAATGCAGCTCATTAAAGGGTCACTGGGAGTGTACTTCCTGAATATGGCACTAGGTAATCTCAAATCTCTCTGCTTCCCTTATCACAAATCACATTCATACTTCTAAGGGCTGTTAGAATACTTATAGTATATACTGACTTTTTTTTCCTGCAGTAAGAGCGTATGAGAATTGTTCCCATATCTCTAAATTACAGTGAAGTACTGAACATTTAAGATTCAATTTTCAACCTTTGGCTGGAGTGTTCCTTTAAATCCTATTAATACCATTGTAAAAAAAAAAGCAAGAGAAAATGACTAAAACAGACTTTTTCTTACCTTTCAACACATTCCTTTACAACTGCAAAGTTGCCATCACCAATCACTTTGCCTATTTTATATTTCTCCAGGATTATGGAAGCATCAGCAGTAGTATTTCCATTCAGTCCTAGAAAAAAGGAACCCATCACTGATAAATACATACATCAATGTTCTCAAAACACCAATTGAGAATAATTCATTAATATTCATCTTGTGCCAAACAAGGTCATTAACTTATGTCTGAATCATTACAATTGTCCATATCCTGTCGAACTTTCCAGCCGCTAGTATAATGCAGGATGAGTTTCTATTACTCTACATTGTATATAATAGAACTACAACACTGAGTGGCTGCTCACCCAATAAACAGTTACTGAAAAACGAATGATACCGAGGTATCCACCCCAGTGGGTTTTTAGGCAGCACAATAATTTGTATTTCAAAAAATAATTTTGATAAAAATATAAACTTTATTCACAAAATTACATACGTGATAAAAATCCCAATAGGGGAAATATGAAAGCTCCAGTATCTCTATAACAATACATCTCAAAATATCATATTATATCGTGACATCATGGCATAAGGTTAGCGCATCGACCCCAAAACGAATATCTGGGGGAGCATACACCCCTGGGTATGGTAACTCGGTATCATTCATTTTCCAGTTACTCTACATTGTTACCTGAAGAGAAATTTCAAACAACATGCCCTTGTTTCATTATCTAACATCCTATTCATGGGTACAATATAAGAAAGTTCCAAGGGCTTGCATACACTGTGATTTGGCTTGTTTCTAACTCACTCTGTTAGCACACTAAAATTCTGATTCAGAAATAAAGTTTGCAATGTTGTTCTCACCTAAAGAGATACAGTATACTGCCCCTTGTATTTTGTAGTAGCTCCTTTATCTTTCCATTGCAAGTTGTGACCTATGCTGTGATAGACTACATTTCATCACCATATAATGAACTCCAGGGAAATAAAAAAAATGCTCCATTTCAATAGGGCTGTCCCCACGCTGCAGGGGATAATGATCTTTTAGGTCAAGGGGGGGCTGAAAAAAGAAGTTCTACTTCCCAATTCTCTGTTCCAATGGGCGCCCTCCAGGATATAAGACCAGTCCTCACAGTCTCTTCACCCCTATGCTCCAGTGGTCACAGGTCCAATAAAGAGCCCATAGCCCTGCACTGGACATGAGGAAGCCGAAGGAACGTCCACTACAGGAGTGCAGGGGAGTAGAGGACAGTACGGGCTGCTGGGGGGGGGGGGGGGAGAGGAGAATTGAGTAAATAAAGCTGTTTCTTGCTGCCCCTTAGACTTAAACAAACATTTAACGCTTGCAGTGTGGGTGCAGCCCCACTGCAAGGGAACATTTTTCCATTCCTGGGAGATAGGTTTTAACTTTCACAAGAATACACACATTCAAATAAAAAAAGTTTGTGAAAATGTAAAAATTCAAGGAAATAATTCAGTTACTAAGGGTTTTTCACCTACTAGAAGTAAAAAAAAGGTATGTGCCTGAGAATTAGATAGGTCTCTTTCTGGTTCTCAGGCCTGTAAATGCATTTTTAGGTATACACATAGCATATAATTAGGAAAGCAGCCTATTTGCAGTGCCATAATCCACTCATAATTCACATTATTATTGGGCTAAGCATCTGTACAAAATAAAATGCCATACACCTGTAATTTAGACAGATTCAGTTAACAATTGCACAGTGTATAGAAAATGTTGAGGTGGCAGGGTGTTATCTTTCAGGAAAATTCCATTAGAAAATATTGAGGTGGCAGGGTGTTATCTTTCAGGAAAATTCCATTAGAAAATGTTGAGGTAGCAGGGTTTTATCTTTCAGGAAAATTCCATTAGAAAATATTGAGGTGGCAGGGTGTTATCTTTCAGTAAAATTCCATTAGGCTGGGTTCACAATGGCTGTGGCTGCAGCTCACAGCAGGGGTCCGGTGCATCCCTGTTCTCTGTTTCAGGGACGAATCAGGTCAACATTTTGCCTGAATGTGGACCTCAAAAAGAGCCAAAGGCGCACAGGACCCTTTTCCAGTGTGGACCGCAGCCGCCCTAGAGCTGTGTGAACCGACTCCATTGAGAGCCAGTCACACTCTCTTGTCATGAGAATTAGATGCGGGGAAACCCGCATATAATTCACATAGGTGTGAACCCAGCCTTACTGTTCTTCTACTATAGTGCAAAGAACTAGCATGTCTTTGTATGAAAATGTCAGGAGCAAAACAAAAAAGATCTTTCAGACGTAAGATATTTATTGTACCCTTGACAACCTTCTGGTATATATGTCTACCTTTACTGGGCTGTATGGTAAACCAGAGATAGCCATGTTTGACTTGGCCATTAGGAGTTCACAACATTAGAATGCTCCTCTAGTTCTTCTTCCCCCAAAAAAACCTACCTTCAGGACTGTTCACATCAGGAAGACCGTTCACATTAGAGATGGATCCAGAGTGAGGTGACATCTAAAAAGGACAGAACCCTTATTATTATAGTTCTCCACTTTTTTATATTAACATTTATATCAACCTGAGTAACCTTTATAATGTTTACATCCCTTAAATCTAAAAGTCTGAGCACACTTTGAATAGCAGAAGACGCTGACGTTGCCTGTTATTTCCAGCAAGTGTATGGACAAACATAAAGATGGAATGATGGCAAACAGCATAAAGTCATAAAACAAAGCAAATTGTAATTAATACATAAACTGTTCTGTATTTGGAAGATTTTCTACAATTCTGAATAACCATCCAGATTCCTATTTTGGAAAATAATTATCACATCTGCATCTTGTCAGGTTCATTGTGATGATTAAGCAGACATGTCTGACCACAAGACTTACAATAAATATGACTAGATGATTGTATATTTACAAGGGAACACAATGTAATACAGTAGGAATGCATTAATAATTTAGACATGATAATTGAGGATATTGGGTAGCAAATAGCATGTACTACAATCAGCATGTAATAAAACAACCTTTGCCAAGTATCCCAAGTGGGTTAATACTGCAGTTTTAATTGCAAAGCATAATTTTCCCTTCATAGTCTGTTATCTAATCAACAGGAAAAAGATTATTGGTTCATTTTAAAAGAGAAATAGCTGAATCATGCCCAGCTGTCCTCCATCACTTCTACCCACCTGTTCCAAATAGTTGGAATAACTCCCAATATGTTCCCTCATCAAACTTTTTTGGGCTTGTATCTTACAGACTTACACTAAAGTGATGGACAGGGGACCCTGATGAAGTCACGTGGTGCGTGATGTAAAGTATATGACAGAGCCTGAGGGAACATGGACTGGAAGTGATGTCAAACCAGGAAGAACGATACCCCAATGAATGCTTTGAGTATTTTAACTTCATGTAAGCGCAATTTTAATTTAAATAAAGTATTACCATACTGTATTGGGGGAATCCTCTTTATCTTATCATGGCATGGGGGTAATTTGACATTGCATGGTTAAGGCGCCCTTACAAGGAGCGGCACCCAACGCTCCAGGAGGAACATCTGGCACGATAGGAGTACCCTGGTGAGTGGGAGGCCTTTTTACAAGCATACAGAGGATCTCTTCACTGGTTGGAGGTATCAAGCTGGATATGATTATACATGCACTGTATATCATATCACTAAGGTGAGGGCACATCACATGTATCTGATGAACTGTCACTTTATTATTACATGAACTGGCATAGTTGAATATGTGATGAACATTTAGAATGCATGTTCAATGTTTATATTTATTTCATTATATATTTTTTACTGGCACATTAAAATTTGAGCTTCACAATAATAATATTGACCTTTTGTAGAGATTGGTAGCACGTCACGTATTTACCTTATAATATATATTTATATATGTATGCCAGGCCTGTATTTATGCATTCATTTGTGGGAAAGAAACTTTAGATTCTCTTACTTCTATGGTCAGCTAACATTAAACTGACCCTGCCCATTTATTTTAAAAACAATCTTCACATAAGATATGAATTTAACTTTTTCTTATGTTGTTTATGTGTCAAAGCCTTCATTGTGTAGACATCCAAAAGGCCTGAGTCTGCTGCTGGGTGTCACCACTCCGAATCTGATTTCAGCAACCCCAGAACTATCACTCACTTTGCATGATTTATTATTCCTTTTCTCTCCTATCCCAACTGTAACATGGGGGATCATTAGCTCTACTGGTAGATTCATTTTCAAGTGATTCAAGTCAGTCAGTACTTCAGTTTTAAGGCATGGCAGCTCATTTTTATTAAAAGGCAAATGGAAAGTCCATAACATATTGGGTTTCCCATGCAGGGGTTCTCCTGCAGTACATACAAATAAATAGAAATGCTGGCTCTTAAGCACTCAGCTTTAGCTGCAATACATCTGCTCTTTATGCTGGCCACCTAGACCATAGGTGCTTCGGTGCAGACCACTTCACCCTAGCACCCACAGCTCCGCTTTGGCCTTAGTCCTCAGCCGTTACCTGTCTTTTGCAGACACACACATGCTCTGGTTCCCCCATGCAGCCTCTCTGACTCCTGGAGACCCCCTGTCTCTCTTGGGTGGAGCAGTCTCAAACTGGGAGCTCTGTGGTGTTCCCATACCTCTATTATAAGGGCTCTGCGCACCTGAGCACACACTCTGCTGGTCCTCCACAAAACCTGGACACAGGGTTGGAGATTCTCTCCCACCCAAGACACTATGGAATCTCCAAACTACAGAGCCCAATGCAGGAATACCAAAACCTGGAGAAAGCTGTGAAAGCAGTTTTTCTCCAGTTCACATCTATGCTCTGTAGTCCTGCACCGAGCCAATGTGCACACTCTGTGTTAAATGACCAATTTCACAGTTACAGCATCACATACTGTCACACAACAGATACACAAAGGGTTATGTAGGGAGGTGGAGGGTAGAGTGGAGCAGATGGGCTAGCACAGACTAATTAGACACATCCAGAAGAGGAGAAGGCTATGATGGGGCAGAGCGAGTGGAAATTGTGGTTGTGTTTGAAAACGGACTCTTACTGGAGTGGTCAATTTACCTAGCAAGTGAATAAAAACTTGTTTGGAAAAAAGAAAAGCTAAAAAATACTTGATAATTGTGCACTTTTAGCTGATTTTTTTTTTTTACGTTTCACACAGGGTCTTAGGCATAAGTGATTGCGAGAATTTAGGAATCTGTGTTTTAAGTGAGGCAGTACTGCATTGTCTTAGGGCTCCGCCAACCCTTTTAAAGCTGGATATCCTCTACAGAAGCAGAGAAGGATGTGTCTCTGACTTAATGTGCCCTTGAGATTATGAGGAGGAAACCTCCCCTATAGGGGGTAATTTGTAATCTGCCATAACTAATACTGATTGGAACGCAGATAAGAAAAGTAAAAACATACTAGTCTGCTATACATAACACTAATAAATTGAATTTAATAGTTCTCTGCACAGAATGTAGATGAAATATAAAAACTGAATGTAACAATGTGTAACTGCAGTATGACTAACTGAATAATCAACACTTCCAGAACAAACAGTCCCAGTGAATATAGCTGCAAAACAGCGTGGATAACAGCAGAAGCAGGAGGACATGACCACCATCTGCATGTGACCTCTGTACACCTGGAAGGTGCCTCTTTTGTTACTTAGCAAAATCAAGCTGTCTAAGATTCAATCTGAATTTTTTGTGTGGGAAGAAATGAAGGGTTTAAACTGTAAATACCACTTAGCATTCACACATTGCAATAAGGTAAAATTTCTTATATTGTTAAATTCAATGCCTTATAAAACTGTTGCATTATGGTTATTTTCCAGTTTGTGCAGAAAACTCTTTAGGCGACTTTAGTTATTTAATTAAAAAATGAGTACATTTTTTTAAAAGGGTAACTCCACTATTGTAAAAATTGCTTGACAAGCCATACTGTAATTTAATGGTATTAAAAACATACTTTTCCTTTTTTTAATCTGCAGCCACTGCAATTTTCTGTAAAACACAATGGAATATGGCAACCTGGAGGCCTTCTGTACACAGTTGGTGTCCAGAACTTTTCCAGAAAAGCTTGCTTGTGTGATGGTCCACTGATTTTCCCAGAATTTTGCACAAGGATACAAGTGACATTTTAGACATCCTCTGCAAGAGGAGGTGAGAAACTGCCTAAGGGTTAATTAATTCTAAAGGAATGCAGACACTGCAACTCATTCAAACACTTAAAGTGTATCAGCTGATTAGATTGAACACAAAACTCCCATTCAGGAATCAATATCCCAAGGACATAGTAGAACATGCAACTTTTCTTTAAGAACAGAAAAAGTTAGGACTTTGCTACAAAGTTTGTTAAATTCACTGCAATGTGCATTGATCACCTAGAGGGGATAATTTTTTTTTTTTTTTTTTTGCTAAACAAAAATTGAGTTAGATTACCTGCTACTACTGTCATTCAAATAATAATTGAATATTGTTCTGTAGAATAATATCGTTGTCTTTAAAGTCTAAATAAAAGTAACTTGCTTGCTGACTTATCAAAATCCATTCAAAGTGGAGTTCCAACCAATACTTTCTGCTTAAGGTTTGCATAGAGTGGGAAAGGGTTTAAACCTCTAGCAGAATTTCATTGTGGTTTGTAATCCTGTTGGGAAGATGTTTCTTCACTTACCATCCAGACTTATATGCAAAGAGCTGAGAATCTTGGGAGTTGTAGTTTGAGACAGCAGTCATACAGTACCTACATTATAATGGTTACACTATGGGGGATCAGGAAGGATTTTTCCCCCTACTGTAGCAAATTGGATAATGCTTTGCTGGGGTAATTTGCCTTCCTCTGGATCAACTTTGGGTATACGATTGTGTATAAAGGATTGTATGGTAGTGTGTTTTTTTTTCTATTAGTTAAGCTAGATGGACTGGTGTCTTTTTTTTAACCTAACTATGTAGCTATTGACTACAGATCCCAATAGGCACAGCCTTGTAAGAGGAGTGGAGAGATTATTTTTAATAAACTGCCGAGGAAAGTTTTTCCTCTTGGCACTCAGGGAGTTAAAGAGAGTAACTCTGTATGGATATTGGTCTGCCAGCTGGAGACCATACCAGCAGAGATCAGAGCCGGAGACTGGGATTGAACACACTTAGAACTGCCAACATCACAGGATCTGCACCACTGTGTCACAGTGTCAGCCATTGCTGATACTGCTAGAAGGGACTAAGCCCTTCAGAGCAGGATTCCAACTGTACTCAATCCCTACTGCACCCATACTGCGCTCTATACTGCATTTATTCCAAGTGTAGACTGCACCTCTACCAAGCTTATACCGAACCTTTACCACATCTGAACCACATCTACCTTGCGCCTGTGCCGAGACTATATTGTATATTTACTGCATGCAGGCTAACTGGGACTATCCTTAAGTGCACCAATGCTCTAAAAGGGCCCCAGTGATAGCCGACAGAAGAACATCTCAAAGGACTGCCCCTCCAGGAATAATTATTCTGCAAGCCCCCTTTGTTTCCCAGCTCCCTCTGCTACCACCCTCCTATTCTTTTGAACACTGCATACCCAGTCAGTCTAGGACTAGTATCACCACCACAATGTGCTCTGGCAGTATATTTCCAGCACTTAGTAGATTAAACCTTACTACTGCTCGCAGCTGCACTTGAGGTGGCCTTGCTACTGTTTATTTTGATCTGGATGCCAAATTTCATCTTATTCCTAGTCCTTACTGTTAATCATTTTGTATGCTAAATTGTGATATTCCCATGGTAATTTATTATGCTTGCCTAGCTACCAACCAAATTGAGTGACAATATGTTAAATTTGTCTTTACTACCTGGTTTGGTATCTATTTTCTTTGATATAGACACACTAAGTGTTGCTTTCAGTGATTTCCTGTGACATGATATGTATGTACACTCAATTTGGTTTGCCAAAGGGGATGAAGTTCTCGAGGAGGTTGAGGAAAAGAACAGCTGGCCCATCCTATCTAGCGACTCCTTCAGGGGTACAAGTGTTTACCATTATCATTGAAAGTGGCAGTAAAAAAAAAAAAATACACATTTTGGGTTGAAACATTCCCGATTCTGGCGGATGGTAGTATTAACAGTGGATATTTTAACGCAAAATAGTTACGTTTTTCAAACTGTCCCCATAGACCCTCTTTCTTTTTGTGATATACGTGGGCCAACCAGGATTGCATATGATATTCTAACTAGACCTAAATCTTTGGGTAGGGCAAGTTTACCCCATCTGGGTTACTATTACAAGGCAGTACATCATACTTGTGTCCTGGATTGATTTCATAATCCCTCTAGAATACTTTGGATCCAAATAGAGGAACAGCTGTCCGCTTTTCCTTTTACATCCCTAGCATGGACCCTGCCTTTGCTACAGCCACAGTTTTTATATATTTTAGTGTCTCATTAACTCTTAGAGCTTGAGAGTGTTTGCTTCAAATTCTCCCTCTGTCCTCCTATGTGGGCCCTTTAACTCTACTTATAGGTAACCTATAAACCCAGAGTTTCCTCCAGGATTAAATTTAAATGCCACTCACTCCTCCAAATCTGCACCTCATCTTTCATTAGCCAATGTTTTAGGTCCATCTGATGTGAAACCTCTGACACAACTGGCTGATCTTCTACCCAAGTATTCAGGCAGGTGACTAATATATTTTCAAACTTGGGACTTTTATATTTCTATGAAAACACAAGGTAATCCTCATTGTCACTTTTCTATATTTTTGAAGCAATGTGTAGGCAGCCTACTCTTCCCAAGCACACTGTATCTTTTTATCATCCTCTGCTCCCACCAAACCTTTCGGAGGAAGAAGTCTAAATTTCATGTATCCTAACCCATAAACTTTCTGTCACAAGTGTGGTACAGGAACAAGATGGTATTGTTGTCATTAGTTTCTACATAAAATATTTCCAACTATATCCATTCGATGTTGGCGCTACTTAATTCAGGAAGGCACCATGCAACATATATGGTGGGGTTTGTTCCATGACAGATCCATTTTGGGATAAGGTTTTTAAAATGTAAAATTCTTTTGCTCCAGACACAGTCTCTTGAACTCCCTAAATAGCACTGTTATCAACGTTTACCGAAACTATTTCAAGAAAGGAGTTTTCTGTTTTTTCTTAGTGGCTGTAAGGGCAGTTATATTTAGGCATTGGAGCGTCTATTTAGAACCTTCCATAACAAAATGGATGTTTGAATTGAATAACCTTATGAGAATGGAAAAATGATCAGCACAATTACTGTACATGATCAACATCCTCAGTTTAAGAAAACCTGATCTCCTAGAATACATTTTATGGAAAGCGTACATTTTTCCACCTTTATTACTTAGAGACCCGTCTAGAACTTTTGGCCTCTGATATGGCTCCCGATTATTATTTTTTACAATATTGAACAGCCAGCTGGCAAGACTTTTCTGTTTTTGCTGTTATATATTGTGAAAGAATCTGTTATGTTTAATTTTTGTTCAATTCTAATTGGTGCATCTTTTAAGATTTGAACCAGCTTAGTATTGTTATACAGTATAATGCAGTGAGAGGAGTTATCTCCTCCCAAACTATATGATCTTTTCTCATGCACTGGTTCTTTTACCTTGGTATTGTTTTTGTAATTTATGATATAATCTAATAAAATATATTGCTTAAAACTGACAGTGGTGATTGCAATGGTCAGCTTTTATTCATTTATGTAAAAATGTTATTCACCCCTCTCAAAAAAAAAAAAAATGTCGCTGTAACCATTTAGAAATTATTGGCTAGAGTTGAGCTTTAATTTGCCAGTCAAGTCTATTAAAATCTGCTAATCTAACACTTTCCTCTCCCCAGAATGACAATGCTGCTGTCCAAAGATGTCTCTTTCTCTCCTCCATCAAGAGTGGAGACACTCAGGAAGTGTTTCAGAGCCTGTAACACCAGGTGAGAATCAAGGAAAAAAAAAAAAAAAAAGACAGTCGCCATATTAAATGATTGGTAAACTGCAATATACAGTATTACATTTTTCTTTTGGGTTTAATACCACCTTTAATCCTGAGAAATTGCCCAGAAGATGCTAAGAAGTAACTGACAGGTTCAGCAGTCAGAAAGTTTACATATGTTATAAGAACATAAATGATAATGGCAGTTGTGTGCAGTAAAATTACTACTATATTGCCAGAGATCTAGACACCTATGTGGGCGATAAAATTGATATAATTTAAAAAAATAAAATACAGATAGGGTTTTTATGACAGAAGAAACAATAGTGATCTTTCCTGTCATAATTGCTTCTCCTGGCATGTCAGTAGTAATGTATACAGGAATGCGCATGCGTAGCTCAGTGTACACTTAGAGCATTGCTCTGTGCCATGATGATGTAACTGCCGTGCACGGAAGTGACATCATTGGGGCCTGCCAATGCAAGCTGCTAAATAAAGTGAACCTGGCAGAAAGACCCGGAGAGGATGGAAGTGCCCAAGCACTAACAGTGCAGCACTGGAGGGGCTCCTTTGATAGGTATGTCTGTCATAATGTACCAATATGATGTGTATATTAGCAAATCATTGCGAACACCTCCTAGGAGCCACTTTAATGAAATAAAAAAAAACATTGAAGCTGAACTCCATGCATCCCTAAAAGAAGGAATTATAAAACCTATGAAATGGTGCGCTGTTCTAGTAAATATTTAAATGTATAATATAATATGCTCATATCAATATGTGAGAAAAAAGACTTTTATCAATCGTGCATGGAAGTATCATAAAATATCCATGACATAGTAACCAAAAAGAGTGCACATTATTTAATAAGCATGCATTGTAAAACATATTGACAAAGTGAGAAATACAAAATAAAATAAAAAAATAAAAAAACTTCTGCTCCCAAAACCACCCAGTAGTAATAAATGAGTCCACAAAGTATTCAGTGCATAAAGTGCTCCACAAAAGTCTTCAGTGATGAACAGTAGAGTTGAGCGGACACCTGGATGTCCGTGTTCGGCAGGTTCGGAAGAACTTGAAAAAAAAGTCTGGGTCCGTGTCCCGGACTTTTTCCGAACTTTACCCGGACACCGAACCCCATTGAAGTCAATGGGGACCCGAATTTTCAGGCACTAAAATGGCTCTAAAACACCAATGGAAAGGGCTAGAGTGCTGCAAATGGCAGCAAAACGTAGTTAAGAGCATGGCAAGTGATCTGCAAACAAATGTGGATAGGGAAATAACTTAAAAAACAACAAAAAAAAAAACCAGAAAAATAAAACAATGTTCTTCATCTGTGAAGGACGAGGCCCATATGGAGTAGGAGGGAGGTTGAGGTGGTGGTGGATGTGGCAGTGTCATAGGTGTGCGCACAGGTTGTGCCGGGTGTGCCTGGGCACACCCTAATCACCTAGGGCACATTAGCATTATCGCTCTGTTTGCCAGTGAGGAGATGGGAAAGATCTCCCTCGGACCTACTCTGCCATAAGAGAAGTGCCACACACTTCTATTTCACTTTTCCAGCAGGGAGAGTAATGTACCGGGGCCATATACATGTAGGCAAACACATGCATGTGTATTTAAACTTTGGGGTGCACACCCTAATGCAATAGGCTGCGCACACCTATGGGCGGTGTAGGTGGAAGCGGCGGTGGAGGAGGACGAGGTAGCCAACACTGCTTTTTTTCAGTCATTTTAAATGAGGGTAGACCCCAAATGAGTGAGAAAGAGCAAAAATAGAACAATGGCTGGGTAAGGTCAGTATCCATCTCTATTCTGCACAAGGTACGGAAAAGTCCTGTGGGATCCATGCCTGGTTCATTTTAATGAACGTGAGCTTGTCCACATTGTCTCCAGACAGGCGGCTGCGCTTGTCTGTGATAACGTCCCCAGCCGTGCTAAATACACGTTAAGATAATACACTGGCTGCAGGGCATGCCAGCACCTCCAAGGCGTAAAGGGCAAGCTCAGGCCATGTGCCCAATTTGGAGACCCAGAAGTTGAAGGGGGCAGACCCGTCA
The DNA here is from genome assembly GCF_965119305.1 of Pelophylax lessonae. Classification (NCBI taxonomy): domain Eukaryota; kingdom Metazoa; phylum Chordata; class Amphibia; order Anura; family Ranidae; genus Pelophylax; species Pelophylax lessonae. The sequence continues at coordinate 667,418,781 of NC_138768.1, read as the reverse complement.
TTCACTACATGTAGGCGTGTGCACACATTCTGCTCCACCATGTTGGTGAAATCCTGCCTCCTGCTAAGACGTTCCATATGAGCTGCTGGTGCTGCTGTTTGTTGTGGCGTGCTGACAAAGCTTTTCCACATTTCGGCCATGCTAACCCTGCCTTCTGAGGTGCTGGCGGTGCCCTGATTGCGTTGGCGACCTCTTCCTCCTCCTCCTCTGCCTTGGCCTTGTGCTTCCACTGTGGCCCCGCTGTCAGGTGGGAATGCCAGCAGCATCGCGTCTACCAGCGTGCGCTTGTACTCGCGCATCTTGCGATCGCGCTCCAGTGAGTGAATTAAGGAAGGTACGTTGTCCTTGTAACGGGGATCCAGCAGCGTGGCCACCCAGTAATCAGCACAAGTTAGAATGTGGGCAACTTGGCGGTCGTTGTGGAGACACTGCAGCATGTAATCGCTCATGTGTGCCAGGCTGCCCAGAGGCAACGAAAGGCTGTCCTCTGTGGGAGGTGTATCGTCTGTGTCCTCTGTATCCCCCCAGCCACGCACCAGTGATGGCCATGAGCTGGCCTGGGTGCCACCCTGCTGTGAACATGGTTCCATCTCCTCCTCCATCTCCTCCTCCTCATCCTCTAGAACTGTGCCCCTGCTGGACAATTGTGTCCCTGGCGTTTGTGTGTGCAGGAACCCACCCTCGGAGCCCCTTGCGAATGACTGCCCTGAAAGCCTTGGAAATGTTACCTCTTCATCCTCCTCCTCCTCCTCCTCCTCATCCTGTGCCACATCCTCTTCCATCATCGCCTGAATCGTTTTTTGAAGGAGGCATAGAAGTGGGATAGTTAAGCTGACAACGGCGTCATCGGCACTGGCCATGTTGGTGGAGTACTCAAAACAGCGCAACAAGGCACACAGGTCTCGCATGGAGGCCCAGTTATTGGTGGTGAAGTGGTGCTGTTCCGCAGAGCGACTCACGCGTGCGTGCTGCAGCTGAAGCTCCACTATGGCCTGCTGCTGCTCGCACAGTCTTTCCAGCATGTGCAAGGTGGAGTTTCACCTTGTGGGCACGTCACATATGAGGCGGTGAGCGGGAAGGCCGAAGTTACGCTGCAGCGCTGACAGGCGAGCAGCAGTAGGGTGAGAACACCGAAAGTGCGCACAGACGGCCCGCACTTTCTGCAGCAGCTCTGACATATCGGGGTAATTTTTAAGGAACCTCTGCACCACCAAATTCAGCACATGCGCAAGGCAAGGGATGTGCGTCAAACGGCTAGGCCCAGAGCTGCTATGAGATTTCGCCCGTTATCGCACACCACCAGGCCGGGCTTGAGGCTCGCTGGCAGCAACCACTCATTTGTCTGCTGTTCCATGCTCCTCCACAACTCCTGCGCGGTGTGTGGTTTTTCCCCCAAACAGGCAAGTTTTAAAACTGCCTGCTGTCGTTTACCCCTGGCTGTGCTCAAGTTGGTGGTGAAGGTGTTACGCTGACTGGATGAGGAGGCGGTAGAGGATGAGGAAGCGGAGTAGGAGTAGTTAGGAACAGGAGGCAAACTGAAGCGCCCTGCAATCCTCGGAGGTGGAAGGACATGCGCCAAATTGCTATCCGCCTCAGGCCCATCCGCCACTGCATTTACCCAGTGTGCCGTTAGGGAGATATAACGCCCCTGACCGTGCTTACTGGTCCACGTATCGGTAGTTAGGTGGACCTTGGCACAGATGGCGTTGCGCAGTGCACACCTGATTTTTTCCCCCACTTGGTTGTGCAGGAAAGGGATGGCTTGCCTGGAAAAGTAGTGGCGGCTGGGCACGACGTACTGTGGGACAGCCACCGGCATAAGGCTTTTAAAACTGTGCGTCTCCACCAGACGGAATGACAGCATTTCAAAGGCCAAGAATTTTGAAATGCTGGCATTCAGGGCCAGGGATCGCGGGTGGGTAGGGGGGTACTTCCTCTTCCTCTCAAGTGTTTGGGAGATGGAAAGCTGAACGCTTCCACGGGACATTGTGGAGATGGTTGGTGACCCAGGTGGTGGTGTTGCTGACAGATCGTCTGTTTGCGGGGTGGCAGGTGCCGGTATCACTACAGATGTGGATGGAGAGGCCGAGACTGCAGCAGAAGAGGAAGCAGGAGGAGCCAGAGACCTTTCTTGGTTTTGAAGGTGTCTACTCCACTGCAGCTCGTGCTTTGCACTTAGATGCCTGATCATGCAGGTAGTGCTCAGGTTGAGAAGGTTTATGCCTCGCTTCAGGCTCTGATTGCACAGGGTGCAAACCACTCATGTCCTGTCATCAGCACATTTTCTGAAGAACTTCCACACTAGAGAACTCCTTTGAGCTGGCTTTGGTGCGCTCGTTCCCTTGCTGCGTTGGGCAGTAGCAGGCGTAGTGTCTAGGGCACGGCCGCTCCGCTTCTGCACCCTGCTCCCTCTTCTGCTGTGCTGGTGGCTCTGTGCGACCACCGCCTCTTCCTCCAAACTACTCAGGTCACCTGCATGACCTTCATTCCTTGTGGGGTCGAGGACCTCATCGTCCTCCACATCATCTTCCACCCAGTCTTCACCCCTGCCCTCCTTGTCAGTCTCCACAATTCTGAGTGCCGCAGCAGTTGCCACCTGCGTTTTGTCATCATCGGAGACGTGCTGCGATGGTCCTTCCATGTACTCATCTTGACAAATAAGTGGTTGGGCATCGCTGCACTCAATCTCTTCCACTTCTGGGGCAGGGCTAGGTGGATGGCCCTGGGAAACCCTGCTGACAGAGTCATCAAAAAGAAGAAGAGACTGCTGCATGACTTGGGGCTCAGACTGCTTGCCTGATTTGCAAGGGGGTGAGGTGAAAGACGGTTGGACATTGGCTGCAGGTGCCAACTCTGACCTTTCTGCAGTAGACTGGGTGGGAGACAATGTGAAGGAACTGGAGGCACTGTCAGCAACCCAATCTACTATCGCCTGTACTTCTTCTGGCCTCATCACTTCTAGAGGCGTATGATACCCTACCAAATACTGCTGCAGGTTCTGTCGCCTACTCACACTTGAGGAAGGTGTTTCACTTGTGCGTGTAGCTGGCACAGATCGACCACGTCCTCTCCTTGCAACAGGAGCTCTACCAGCAGCACCACGACCCAGGCCACGGCCCCTATTTGATGGTCTCCTCATATTTCTGTAATTTATGATCTTGCCCTAGAAAGGTGTTGATTGAATAGCGGAACAAAACAACAACAGTATCGCACGGGTGTATCTCACAGTCAAATATGCAAACTATGCCGCAATTTAATTTTTTTTACCCCAAAAGGGTGTATATTGAATAGCGGAATAGAAAAAAAGGAAAAAAAACGGTGTATCTCACACGTACAAACACAGACTAGGCCCCGATTACAATTTTTTGTACCCTAAAGGCAGGATGAGGAAGAGGAATAGGAGGAGTTCGGAACAGGAGGCAAACTGAAGCGCCCTGCAATCCTTGGCGGTGGAAGGAGATGCGCCAAACAAATTTAGAAGGTGTATCTCACCTGTACCGATACAGACTATGCCGTAATTTAATTTTTTACACTCCAAAAGGGTGTATATTGAATAGCGGAATAGGAAAAATTTTATAAAACGGTGTATCTCACAAGTACAAACACAGACTAGGCCCCGATTACAATTTTTTGTACCCTAAAGGCAGGATGAGGAAGAGGAATAGGAGGAGTTCGGAACAGGAGGCAAACTGAAGCGCCCTGCAATCCTTGGCGGTGGAAGGAGATGCGCCAAACAAATTTAGAAGGTGTATCTCACATGTACCGATACAGACTATGCTGTAATTTAATTTTCTACACTCCAAAAGGGTGTATATTGAATAGCAGAATAGGAAAAATTTTATAAAACGGTGTATCTCACACGTACAAACACAGACTAGGCCCCGATTACAATTTTTTGTACCCTAAAGGCAGGATGAGGAAGAGGAGTAGGAGGAGTTCGGAACAGGAGGCAAACTGAAGCGCCCTGCAATCCTCGGCGGTGGAAGGAGATGCGCTAAACAAATTTAAAAAGGTGTATCTCACATGTACCGATACAGACTATGCCGTAATTTAATTTTTAACACTCAAACAGGGTGTATATTGAATAGCGGAATAGAAAAAAATTTACAAAACGGTGTATCTCACACGTACAAACACAGACTAGGTCCCGATTACAATTTTTTGTACCCTAAAGGCAGGATGAGGATGAGGAGTAGGAGGAGGTCTGAACAGGAGGCAAACTGAAGCACCCTGCAATCCTCAGCGGTGGAAGATGTGCCCCCAAAATTTGGAAGGTTTATCTCATACGTACCGATACAGACTATCCCGCAATTTAATTGTTTTTACCCCAAAGGTGTAGATTGATTAGCGGAATAGAAAATATGATATCAAAAGGTGTATGTATCTCACACGTACAGACCCAGACTAGGCCCCGATTACTATTTTTTGTACCCCCAAAGGCAGGATGAGGAGTAGGAGGAGTTCGGAACAGGCAGGAGGCACACTGAAGCACCCTGCAATCCTCGGCGATATGAGATGCGCCCCAAAAATTGGAAAGGTGTATCTCACACGTACCGATACAGACTATCCCGCAATTTAATTGTTTTTACCCCAAAGGTGTAGATTGAATAGCGGAATAGAAAATATGATATCAAAAGGTGTATGTATCTCACACGTACAGACCCAGACTAGCCCCCGATTACTATTTTTTGTACTCCCAAAGGCAGGATGAGGAGTAGGAGGAGTTCGGAACAGGCAGGAGGCACACTGAAGCACCCTGCAATCCTCGGCGGTATCAGATGCGCCCCAAAAATTGGAAAGGTGTATCTCACACGTACCGATACAGACTATCCCGCAATTTAATTGTTTTTACCCCAAAGGTGTAGATTGAATAGCGGAATATAAAATATGATATCAAAAGGTGTATGTATCTCACACGTACAGACCCAGACTAGGCCCCGATTACTATTTTTTGTACCCCCAAAGGCAGGATGAGGAGTAGGAGGAGTTCGGAACAGGCAGGAGGCACACTGAAGCACCCTGCAATCCTCGGCGGTATGAGATGCGCCCCAAAGATTCGTGTTCGGGTAACAAAAATCCAATTATTCGGTACGAACACGAATAATACAGTCCGTGTTCGCTCAACACTAATGAACAGGTGATTTCTAATATGTAATCCAGCCACCTGGTATCCACATCTACTGTATGTGCAATGTTCGCTCAACTGAAAACACATATGTATCTCGCAATATAATCAAAGTACTCCTCACAGAGATCCAGCTATCTTCCCTTTAGGTTTAGATCCACCTCTATCCAGAGTAAATAGGCTCTCCGGGCATATTTAAAATAAATAAAGAAGAGGAGGATCGGGGCTACTCTGAGGAGGTAAGTATAACACAAGATAGAACAAGACTTTAGTATCACTTTAAGTCTAAACAAAATGTAAAAATAAATTATCATAAAAACAAGTTGGCATATGCCTCTTTACTCATATAAATGCATCAATATGCAAGAATATTTCTGATCATTACGCAGAAACTTTTCTTCTAGCAAACAAATCTTTAATAACACCAGTAAAATATTTATGGCCCTTTAAATGAGTGATAAATAGGTCTAGTCTCAGAAAACAGTTAAATTTTTTCCTGTTATTTATAAACTATCAAGATGTTACAGATAGCACAATGCACATTTTGGAAGAGTTCCCATTCTTCAGTTATATAAACTTGTCCTGACATTTTATGAAAAACAGCCGGAAGGCTTTTGAATTCTAGATATAACTTTACACATCCTACAAAGCAGAATATGAAGGTGGCCATGGTGGACATTTCCACTCCACTACTGTGCACACAGCTGACTTTTCATTTTATAGGAAGCAAAAAAAATCCACTAGCATAAACCTGGATTGAGATCATCTACAAAGCAAGCAAACTGTTCTGACAAGCAAAACATATGATTTATAGCAATGCTGACACCAGAAATATGCTGCCAACTAGCAATAATGTTACCATCTAATTATTTGTTTGGCTCATTGGAAGCACAGTTAGAAACCAAACAAAACAAATGAAAACTTCCTTAGATAACAGCTATAATGTGTTCATGGTGACTACTAGAGCATTTTATTATGCCATTTCATACAAGTAAACAGTATATTTCTTGTTGAAGCATAAGGTTGCAAATTATAATTCAATAAAGCAAAAGGAAAACTCTAAGAACAAGGAAAATACAATGTCATCAAAACCCAAAAAAGCAGTAAAATGGCTCAGTAGTTAGTACAATAGGCCTAAAATCTTCTACAGGATTAAAAAGCAGAAAACAGTATGCAACATAAAAACAATGAGGAAATACATTAATGTAAAAACAAAGAAAATGCAGCTTTACTTTGTACAATGTGCAATGTGGGTTAGCTGGTAGAGGAAGGGAAAAACAGTAACTGTTGGGCCCTTTAATTTATTTCCATGAACTGTGATCACACTATGGACATTTAAATATTTACATATTTACAACAAGCATTAAATACATTTTTAAACAAGCTCCGCCTACCTTTGTAGCTGCAGTCATTATGAAGTAAATGATTCTCAAACTTTGCAGTGTGGCCTTCTCAGTTTTATTTTTACTTTCTCTCCAAAGTCCTTCCCAAAAATGACTTGGAGAAGGAGGGAAGCGAAAACTGCCGTAATATTAAAGGACTGCTTCTATTGTGAACGTGGGGGATGTATTGCCCCCTGTAACAGGGAGGGCCTAATTTTAAATGTTATTTACAGCTTGTTAATAGAATGTACTGTATATATTTCAATGTCCATAGTTCTACTTTAACATTACTGTGTTTAGCAGCTGAGAGTTTGTTTACATAATCACGTCTGTCCACCAATAATGGTGTCAACTCATTCGCTGATTTTTCCTGTGCTGTATGATCCCAGAAGAGCTCAGCTCTAAGCACTTCTGGGTTTAGAGCTGTAAAACCCTGGCCATTGTGTCTGGGGAAGCAGCAAATCAAGCATAGTCTCTGCTCTGCTGGTTAGGGAGAGTGCCTGGATAATATTAGGGATTTATTAGACCCTTGATGATACCTTAAAGTGGATGTAAACTCTCACATATACCCAGTGAAGTGAACAGCCTCAGATGATACACAGAGATGAAACAAATAACCCACATTGGTTTTACTTGTATATCTGCTGTCTTCAGCTTTCTACACTATCTAGAAAGTAAACATTGTGTTAGAATGTTTTCTTCCTGTTCCAGCACTGGGTGTGGAGACTTGGCATACACAGTGTGACAGCTGACTGGAGGAAAAGCACACACCATCCCTCCACATAGGCAGAGGAAGAAAGAAACATGCAGAGCTGTGCTGTGAATAGACCAGCTCTCTGCTATTCTATCTCTACACCGGCACAAATTTCCAGCTGCTTTTATCTTCTGTGTCTGAGAACTTGTAAGAAGTTATTATGCTGATAACAGAGGAACAGAGCAGCAGAAAGACATGGGACTTAGGGCTTTGGAGAGAGATCAGTAAACACTACAAATATTTGTGTCAATGTAAATGCAGTGTAAGTGTACCCCCAGCTACCGTTCTTGGACCTCTCCTATTTTAAATCTACACCACCTCTCTGGGTCAGCTGATAGACTCCCATGGCTTCCAATGCCATCTCTACGCTGACGACACCCAAATCTATTTCTCTACCCCTAAGCTCACTCCACTTCCTCAAACTCAATCTATCCAAAACCAAAATTTTTCCTCCACCACATGCCCCTTCCCCTGAGCACTATGTCAAAATCCATAGAACAACTATCACCCCATCCCCACATGCCAAGGTCCTTGGTGTAGTCTTGGACTCTGAACTCTCCTTTAAGCCCTACGTCCAATCACTGTCCAAATCATGCCGCCTCAACCTCCGCAACAAAATACGCCCCTTTCTAACCAATGACACAACAAAGCTCTTAACTCACTTCCTGGTCATCTCTTGCCTCGACTACTGCAACTCCCTTCCTATTGGCTTACCTTAACATAGGCTATCCCCCCCTTCAATCTATCATGAATGCTGCGGCCAGACTCCTCCACCTCACCAATCGCTCAGTGTCTGCTACTCCTCTCTGTCAATCCCTCCACTGGCTTCCACTCACCCAAGAAATTAAATTCAAAACAACTTACAAAGCCATACACAACTTAGCCCCCAGCTACATCACTAGCCTAGTCTCAAATAACCAACCTAATCTCTCTCTTCATTCCTCTCAAAACCTCCTGCTCTCTAGCTCCCTCGTCACCTCCTCCCATGCATGCCTCCAGGACTTTTTCTAGAGCCTCTTCAATCCTATGGAACTCCTTTCCCCAATTTGTCAAATTATCTCCTACTCTATTTGCTTTTAAACGTTCTCTGAAAACCCTCCTCTTCAGAGAAGCCTATCCTACCTACACCCAACAACTGTATTTTCATTTTCTCCATGAGCTCATCCCCCACAGTTATTACCATTTGTTTAACTTGACCCTCCCTTCTAGATTGTAAGCTCTAACGAGCAGGGCCCTCTAATTCCTCCTGGATTAAATTGTATTGTAACTGTATTGTCTGCCCTCATGTTGTAAAGCGCTGCTAAAACTGTCGATGCTGTATAAATCCTGTATAATAATAATAATAACTTCCTACCTGTGTAACTGTACTGTTGTCCTGCTTTTAATCCTTGAAAATGAAGGGATTTAATCCTCTGTGCTCTTTGTTTTTATATGTATCTTATCTTAAACCCGTTTACCAAAAAATGTCTATTAGGTAATAGCACATAGGCCTAAATGGATACCTTATATGTGAAAATCTAGTCCTGACAGAGTTCTAGTAACACAAAGCTGAAATATGTTCAGTAGCAGGATGTTATTTTCCTTGTACTTTGTTGTCAATAGAGACTACAAATATCAAAGACTTCATTCTTACCTTCAGGCCACGGAAACTTCCTGGACTGGTTGGAGATGAACAGGAGGATTTTGTGGATTTTGGAGTGGATAACTGGCTGCTTGGTGTTCCGTTTACTATAAAATAAAAGTAAAATCTTTTTTAAAAAGTCTGATATACAATTATAAACTCTACTCTACCGTTTGAATGTGAAAACATAACTACAAATACAGGGACAGGAAGGATGTTGTTTGCCAGAAGTGTTTGACCGGATAAAAAAACAACAACAAATAAATACATACTCTACCGTTACTTTTAGACTTAGCAATGCTTGCTAATCACATACCTATTGTGCAAAAGATGATATTTGGTCCTAAATCAATATTTATGGGAACATTTAGCTTGAAATTTTAGGAGACTATAAAAAATGTTTAATATGAGCCTGTTCCTCTGTTTATTTTAAAACACATTTGGTTTTCATTAATAACGTAAAGTTCAGCCAGCAGTCATCATTCATTGCCTAGACTGGTAATCTGACAAAAGTGTACACTGGTTGCTACCAGGTATTGCACCTTGCACATCATCATGGCTCTTTCCTTTTTAAAAAACACTAAAATATTGTTGGAAAGTACTTTTTAATTTTTTAAGTAAAAATAGACGATCAACCTTCACTGGGAAGCAAGCCAAGCACTGATTTGTGGTATAAGCTGTAAACTGTCTACGTTGGTTACATAACTCTTACAGGTTTTCAACAGGATTCTTCCTTTTCCCAATACCACGAATGATCATTTAATTTCCTATCGTGCAGGTGAAGAAAATACTGTACAAACTGGAATAAAACATGGAGTGGGTTTCGGTGAACAGGTATCATTACTGATTACCGGAAGGCTACCCAAGAATTGCCAGCCTTGTGGTGTATGCATGCAACTTGTTGGAAAAAAGAAGCTCAATAGCAAAGTATTTTGTACAAATAAAGAAGACTGCTTGCAAAATGAAGTATATTTCCATTTTTTTTAACATTTATTGAGGTGTGTATCTAGTAACCAATGCTACATGTACTCTAGAGAGACACAAGATGACCCTGAAGATATATAATAAATGTAACCGGACTGTGATCGACCAGTGTGAATGAGGAAAGAGACAGATGTGTAAATTCGAAAAGAAAACAACTTGAACTGGAGGAGAGTAAGGAGACATAAGAATGTAATAATATCCTATAGTAAGAATAAAACACTTGCAGGGACTGGCTTCAAGGAACTAAACAAGACATCTTACTAAAGTTACTAAATTATTGCTAAAGTGTTACTAATCCCGGTTCACACTGGGGCAACTTGTCATGTGACTTAGCCGCCTGACAAGTCGCGCTCCATTCAGTGCAATGGAACCATTCTAATCGGAGCAACTTTAGTCGCTCCGACTTAGAAAAAAGTTCCTGCGCTACTTTTGGGGCGACTTGCATTGACTTCTATTAGAGAAGTTGTTTGCAAGCCACGCTGAAGTCGCGTTGCACAGGGCAGCTTCAGAGTCGGGCGACTTTGAATCTGCCCCAGTGTGAACTGAGCCTAAAGATATTTTGTTTCTAATTAAAATAAAAAACATATTATACTCACCTGCCCTGTGTAATGGAGCACAGAGCAGCCCTGAACCTCCTTTTCTGGGGTCCCCAGCTGGTGATCTTGGCTTGGCCTTTTCTTTGTGTCCCCCCACAGCAAGCTGCTTGCTATAGGGGCACACTGTACGTGCCTGCTCCCTGCTTCCTCCTTTACTGTGTTTGATTGACAGCAGCAGGGGCCAATGGCTCCTGCAGCTGTCCAGACCCTGTGTGAAGAAGAAGAGAGGGGAGAAGAGATGAAGCACTGAACAGTACTGGAACTCTTCTCCCCTCTCTTCCCCCTCACACAGGAAAGGGGATGAACAGAAAGCTATAAAAGGTTCTTTACTTTAATGCAGGGAATGCATTAGGGTAAAAAATGTTTTGGCTTTAGAACCACTTTTATTACAGTGTCTGTTTAATGACCTACTTCCTACATCTGATTGGGGATTTCATAAAACTGCTAATATCAAGATCAATTTAAAAAACAAAAAACAAACTTCTAATTACTTTATGGTGCAATACGATGTAAACTGCATAATATACCCAAACAAATTTAAAGATAAAGACTTTGTTCTACTTGAAGCTCTGATTGGTATAGAATTACAAATACATCAGCAGGACATTGTGGTTGGGTGGGGGTTAGGTGCTCTGGTACCATAGGAAGGAAAATCTGCCATAGATATCAGTACAAATGACATTGCAGTGTTCAATTTTTAACAAAAAAAAAAGGCTAATAACTAGCAAAGAAGTAGAGCAATAAACTTATACTTACATGTTTTCTTAGCACAGGAAACACATAAATGCTGCCAATGTTTCATTTATTTAAGGAATTGTCAAAGGTTTTTTTAGTTTTGTATAATTAAGGAACTCGTTGAACTCCTGTCAAAAGTCTCTGCAAAGTACACTCATGATCACCGAGAAAGTGATTTGAAATCTTCAGGGTCCATGCAAACTGGCTTAAAAAACGCTGCTCCTAGAATTTAGTGCTTTGCCTGTAAAAGCAACTAATGTTATCCTATGTGTCCATGCACATTAGGTTGTTTAGAGGCAAACTTTAGGCTTAGCGTTAAGAGACAGAACCCCCCTCCCCCTGTTTTTTGTTTTTGAGAGCGGTTTTCTAGCAGAAAAAAATGCTAAATTCTCCTAAATGCTGCTAAACGCTAGTACAAAACAAATGCTCAAAATTATGTTTTTTTTCTGCCAAGAGCACTGGTGTTTTTTTGTAGCCAGTGTGCATGGACCATCATGCTGGGTTCAAAAAGAGTTTGAAATGTCTCGCAGCAGGGTGTCCGGTGTGTCCCTGTGTACCATTTCAGGTCCGAATTAGGCCTGAATTTTTTTACTGAATTCGGACCTGAAACGAACCAGAAGATGCACAGCTCTATTCTGCAGACCGCTTTGCAGCCAACATGGAGCTGTTTGAACCGGTTCCATTGAGAACCGGGCACAGTCTCCTGTCATGCAAATTGGATGTGGAAAAGCCGCATCCAATTTGCAGTAGTGTGAACCCAGCCTCAAAGTTAAAGTTGTCACCAGAAGAGGTGAGGGAAAATCATTCCATGGTAACAAATGTCCAATGACAACTGTTTTTACACTGAAAAAACCTGATCATCCTCTTCTGGGGTCCGCTGCTGGCACTTCTGGATCCTCCTGGTCAAGCATCCCCCTACAAGCCACTTCCTAGAGGTGCACTCATGTGGGCTTAATCCTGAGCCACACTGTATGCATTTATTGACACCCAAAGTGCAGCTCGATCCGCCCCCTGCTTCCCCATTACTGGATTTTATTGACATCAGCAGCAGCTAATGGATCCCGCGCAGCTTCCCCCCTAAATACCTGGATCTCAATCCAGCACCTCTCCCACAGAGGAGGAAGACAAGAAGCAGCGCCACTGCTCTCAGGCACAGTATAGTTTTTAGGGGGGGACTTGCACATAAAGGTTTTTACCTTAATGCAGAGCATTCATTAGAGTAAAAAACCTTTAGCTTTTACAACCACTTCAGGCATGAAGCACTGAAAAAAGGAAGGCTGCATTTGCAAAACATGCATCTATGCTCATTGACTTACAAACAATGACAGGAATGGGCATTTGTCAGTGTTGCAAGATAAATACTAGGATATAATACATACATACATAGATACATATAAAGGGAAAAATATTCAGATGACAAGATTTTAGGAGCATGCTTAGAATATTTTGTTACCATTGGTCATGGCACATATGTTAAGATTTTCACACTGATTCTGCAGGCACAACAATGCAATTAAGTTATATTGTCCTTGGGAATCAAGGACCAATTGCCTTTATGGGTTCTACTTGCATTTCTGAATTCAGCCAAATTAGAACATATAAAATCACATGTTGTAAAGGGAAGCCCAAAATATCTGTTGAAAATCGAGACAATAAAATATGTTCATGTGTTACATACAAGTGTATGTAAAGTCACATATTATACAAAGGATCAAAACTGCCCTTACAAGAATACATAAAAAATGTAACTGAGAATTAAATGAGAATTAAGTAAGTTGATTAATTTAGTTAAAAGAGATAATATAATAGTAAAGGTAGATGAAATGCAGCTCCTCATGCCAAGAAAGCACACACACTTACATTCACATATTCCTATACACATTTAATAATGAGTCAAATGACTGCCCACTGAACTGGTCGTTGCTTGCAGTAATTGAATGTTTCTAGTGGGTGATTACAATTGCTTCTAAGTGCTGGAAAAGCTGGTTATTGCATCTGAACTTAGAACTTGGGATGACCAGCCACAAACCAGTATTTCTCTTGTGGAAAAAGTAGATGAAGCTTTTACAGCATACGCTCTGAATCTGTGGGTTGGCTGACTTGTGGAGGAGATGGGTTCTGGTGGTGCAGTAATGTAAATGAGGACAGGCCAATGTCTCACCTTCTTTTCAGAAATGTTCCTTCTCTATAGCTAGTCTTTTATGCTTCGTACACACGCATCGATAGTTGGCCGTGAATTTTCAGCCAACGTCCAATCGGCTTGTTAGTATGATGCATCCGACAACCGACTGCGACTTTTCGGCCGAACAAAATCTGTTGTGCATGCTATAAATTTTTTGTTGGCCGTCAACAGAACGGCCGATTGTTCATCAGTCAGTACAGATTTCGGCAGACAAAACTCTGATGAGAAAAACTGGGCATGCTCAGAGAAGAAAAAACACACGGAAAGTAAACCAGCACATGACATCACTTCTGAAGTTGGTTTTTGTTGGCCGAGAAAATTCGTGTGCAGTCTAGAGCACATTTCAATCAACAAAACAACACTGGACAAAAGACGGCAGATCGGTCGGCCGATAATCGTTGCGTGTGTACGAGGCTTTATACAGAATTGAAGACTGAGGCTGATTTCTGAAAACTGGACGAGTGTTCTGTGTTCTAATAACTGCACAGCCACAACCAGATTTCTATATTCTACCAGTGTGGTTTAAAAAAAAAAAAAAAAAAAAAAAAAGCTAAAACCTGTTTGGGTGCCAAGGTTAACAACTATTTGCCTTTACCCTTGTTCTCATAAATCAGCCCCATGGTTTTCTTGAATGCCAGGTAAAGCAGCCAGTAAATGGAGTAGCTTGATTAGCTGAAAAAACCACACTCAATAAATGAAAAAAAAAGCGTGCTTGAATGATTAAGCTTAAATGTGGAGGGCAGCAGGTTTATGAAGCTAGACAGAGAGGTGAATTGGCAGGTGAGTTGATAAAGCCAAGAGAGAAAGCCCCAATCTGAATGGCTCACCTGGGGACCTTGCTGTGGAATAGGCACTGGAGTAGTAGCCAGTCCTCCTTACTGCATTCATTACACAACAAGGGTAAAAACATCAAGAGAATACATTAAATCAGCATGCTATATCTAAATATCTATTTTAAATTAACAACTATTTACTCGGCTATAATTTCTCAATAGCTGCAGTGATGTTCTTGCTTTTTTTTTTTTTATTATTAGAACATAGATGAAGAAGTCTTCTGTAACCAAATACAAAGTGGATTAACTGTATGTTGCTCATAGCAGCCAATGGTATTCTTTCTTTCACTTTGCTTCTAAGGAAGGTTAGAAGTGAAAGGTCGATTTTGATTGGTTGCTATTGACAACACTGACAGGTATTTACATAGACCCTTTAATACATGAAGCCCAATATTTTTCGATAAAGTGACATGGAAGCTACCATGGTGATACACCATCTATCTTTAAATCCTACTAACACATACAAATCCTATTACGCCCAGATAACAATATAAATAAAAAAAACATCTAGAGAAAGAGATCTACAGTGGTACTTCTGCTGATGTCATAATGCTTTGGGGACTACAGCTCCCATTAGCTCTTGTGGCTCACCGCTGCTGTTAAGATGGCCATACATTATACAATTTTCTTGTTCAAATTCCTTTAGATTTAACTTCTGGTAGTGCAAGAGCCAGCCTGATTGCATACAAATTGAAAGTATTTAGGTTTGACCTCATATTATATGGTTTTGGTAAATCTAAGGCTCCCTTCACGCATTCAGACCGGTTGGGTCTGCCTGTCTGTTTTTCAGGCAGACCTGATTGGGCCACCTACTGTCCTCTATGGGGTCAGGTCCGATGAAAACAGACAGATGGTGATACATTGGCCATCAATCCAGCAGGTCAGATCGGATGAAAATGGACAGGCTGTCTATTTTCATCCTGTCTCCCCATAGAGGAAAGTGGTAATCTGACTGCACTGAGCAGAGACGGACCTGTCATCTGCCTGCTCAGTGAGGATCAGCAGAGCGATCCCACTGAGCAAGCGGAGTCTGTCAAAATGGATCCGTCCGGTGTGAAAGGGGCCTAAAAGGAAAATTGTACAAGAAAATTGTATAATGTATGGCCAGCCTTAGCAGAGTCAGGGATGTAATTGAAGCACCTTGTCACTCCTGACTACAGCTGTCCAGAGAAAAGAAGCAGGATAGACATGATGGGAACAGCCACATCATACCCTGTTTCCCCAAAAATAAGACATTGTCTTATATTCATTTTTGCTCCCAAAGAATCGCTAGGTCTTATTTTCAGGGGATGTCTTATTTTTCCATGAAGAAGAATATGGTACACATTTATTGTTGAACAAAGGAAAAGGAAATGTATTACCTGTATAGGGTAAGGTAGTAGTTGTCATCACAAACCAGCAAATTACATCCTCCTGTGTCATTTTGATTCCCCCTTCTGATCCTCCTGTGTCATTTTAAGTGATCCCACTCCCCCCACCCCTGTGCCAGTGGACACCTTCCCCAGACATCTACCCCACCCCTTTATCAGACATTTCCCCCCTACCTCAGTCACCCCTGTGTGTCCACACAATGTGCCCGACTCCTGCCCCATGCTACTCACTGTCTAATTGTAAATCAGCCAGACTCCGTCAGGGCAGAGCGAGCAGCAGGTGGCAGCTTGTCCTGGTGGCGGCGCAGGCTCTCTGATTAAAAGAGACCTCGCACTTCCTGTCTGCTCCGGCTGCGCTGCAGCCAACAGTGAGCTGCGCGGCGGCGCCCGCTGCTCTGGTCTGGGGGAGGCCTTATTATCGGGGAGGTCTTATTTTTGGGGGGATGCCTTATATTTCAGTGAGAGGCAAAACTGTAAGTAGGTCTTATTTTCGGGGGATGTCTTAATTTCGGGGAAACAGGGTAGTTACAACTTTATAACGCTGGAGAAAGAGGCTGCATTATCAAACTGCCAGCGCACATTGTGACAAAGTATAACAACACTATCTGAAATTTAACAGCCAACATACATTGGCCTTTACACAGTGGAACTGGCAGGATTTTAGTTGTACACATACTTTTTGAAAAAAGGAAAGTGCTTTCTACTTCAATTGCTTGCATTTTCATATAAACTCGGACATACACTTTAAATTCAAGAACTATTACAAGCTATTCTAAAGTAATTGGAAAACAAAATGTGAACATTGGATTTGCATTTAAAGCTGAACTCTGGACACACAAAGAATATTTAAAATGTATTTCCTAATATCCATAAAGGGTAGAATTCCCCTTTGTGTGCATTAAATGCCTTTGCTCACCCAGATAATAATTTGTAAATGTAGCGGATACATTTTCACAGAGCTGTGGAATGGACCCAGCAGGCCCACCTACTTACAGACTGAGTGAAGAGAAATACAAGGGGGGTAGGTACAAGACCAGTCACCCTGCACAACGAGTGAGAGTAGTAATGACTGGAGGCAAAGTGCAGGCGTTGTCTCATGCTGGATTGCTGCATAGACCCGGACAACCAGATATAAGTAAAAGAGTATGTGCCTCTTGCCTTAGCCCCAATTTCTACAAGTCTCTTTTTATTTATGAAGTTGAAGCTCTCAGCATGCTCATTCTTCTCACCTGTAGCTGGAGATTTGCTGCGCCGTGTTGATGATGGACTTTTTGAACCAGATTGCCTTGTAGCGCGGGAATATGATGGTTTTAAAACACGGCATTCTGCAAAGAGAGATTGGGATAGCATTTTTGTGGATAAATATAACAAAAAAACACACTAACACTGACCAATACCCACATGCAGGTGTTTTTCTGACAAAAGTAACAGTCTGCAACTGCAATACTTCTGAGAAACGCAGGCATGTCACCCTGACATGGTTAGGTTAGTCAAATCATGAAAGAATGGTGATAATTATGACAAATGGTGGTAGCCATGACACATATACTACAAATTACAGTAAAATCCAACACTCATGCAAATATGATGTAAAATTTGGAATTAAAATTACCACTATGATCCAGAACAAAGTCATCCTGTGCGTATCGGTATTTATCGGGTCCGCAGGCAATAAACACATCATCATCACCAAAGAAATCTTGAAGACATGTAATCTAATAAATGAAATAAAATAAATAAAATATAATACATTTCACACACCGTTATAAGAAACAAGAGCATTTTTGTTGTTCACAGCCGCAATCATCACAGCCATAACCATAGATACATTCCCTTATCATCTGGTGTGTGTAGAATATAACGGTGACCTCTCTCTGGATGATCTCTGTTTACAATGTAGCTAAAAAGTACCTATTCTGGTCTATCAGCTTTATTTTAAAAATGCAGTGTCGGTATTTAGCCTTGGCTATAATCTGAAATTTAACATTTTGTGACCCTGAGACTTATCTGGAATCAATGCTGATCATTTGGGTCATTTATTTATTTTTATTTTTGTATGGCTTTATTGGATAGCTGTAAGAGAAAGAATGATGCTGTTTGTTGCAATCAGTAATACTTTTGGAGGCCATTTTCGAAGAATACATTTTGGAAATTTGTTTTGATTAGTTATAAATTTGACATACCAAAAACCCACTGGCTGGATGGTTTTCCTGTGATACAACAGTGGTAGAGCCGGACAGACTAGGCTGTGGTTGGCCCAACAGAATATGTGTCACCACTGCTAACCAACAAAAATAGCATTGTGTGATAGCCTTTAACCACTTCAGTACCACGCCAAATACCATTTTTCAGTTTTCAGTGTTGTGATTCTTTGACTGACAAATACTCCATCATACAACATTAGACACATTAGACACAAAGACATTTTATATCTTTTTTTCATTTTTCTTAGACAACTAAAGCTTTCTTTTGGTGGTATTTAAAGAAAAAAAAAACAGTTTTAAAAAAAAAAAAAATGCCGTAGAAGGGATCAAATAAACATTTAAAAAAAAAAAAAGTACAAAGAACACCAAAACTGGAGGGGTGGTGGTGGTGGGGGAATCGGAGTATGACGATTTTAAGGGAAACAGGAGCCAGCAGCACAAAGGGACACATTCGATTATTAAGTAAGTAATGTTTAAGGCTTTAACCCTTAAATAGTTTCTAAAGGCATTTTTTTTTTTAGTTAAAATAATAAACGTTATACTTACCTACTCTGTGCAATGACATTACACAAAGCAGCCCCAAACCGCCTCTTGTGGTGTCCACCTCTGTTGATCTTGGCTTCTCCTCTTCTGTGTCTGCTACTCTGTGCAATGACATTACACAAAGCAGCCCCAAACCTCCTCTTGTGGTGTCCACCTCCGTTGATCTTGGCTTCTCCTCTTCTGTGTCTGCCACCATAGAAAGCTTCTTGCTATGGGGCAGACGTGCCACTCGATCCCGAGCCAGGCTGTGTGCATCCTTAGACACACACAGCTCCGCTAGCCCCCTCCTCACAGCATTTGATTAACAACAGCAGAAGACAGTGGCTCCTGCTGCTGCTTCAGTCCCTGTGAGTAGAGGGAGAAGGGAAAGAAGAGATGCAGCGGAGGGAGCCATTAACAATTGTCAATCACAAAATGTGATATATAAACAACTCAATGACCATTAATCCAATCGTGAAATAATTATTGTGATAAAAATATGTAGAATGTGTAGAAAGTGCACGTGAAGAAAAATAGCGAAGAAGATCCTCATCAGCAAAAATAATCTTTAAAGTTCTGACACGAAAATGAATGGGAGCTTCTTAAGTGACACCCACCGCCTCAGTTAACAGGGGCGCTTACCGGATCATGTGGACCTTCTATTGCTAGAAAGGTCAACCACGTTTTGGTAGAAAACCCTCAATGGGAAGCTGTAAACAGATATGCCCTCCTATGGTGTAAGACACCCATCACTTAACCCCAGGCCAGCTGTATCATGTGCCATGGATCAGGGTATATAAGCAGAGAATGCTCAATAGTGTAAAACATATAAACTCTTTATTAAAAATATTTAGATGGCACTTACAAGATTTATGAGTAAAAATCGCCTTGTAAACTATTCCTTGCCGGCAAAGAAACAGTCCAGCCGCGCTTCCGGGGTCAGTGGAGATGCAGTGATGTCAGCACGGAGTCAGTTTTAATTGTCAATCACAGCCAGTGAGCCAATCAGGAGATGGAGGGGGCGGGGCCGAGCTGTGTGAATGGACACACGGAGCCATGGGTTGGGAGTGCGCTCTTTGGGTGCCCCCACAGCAAGGAGGGAGAAGCCAGGATTGGCGGTGAGGGAGATGAATAGAGGAGGATCCAGGCCACTCTGTGCAAGACCACTACACCTGGCAGGTAAGTATAAGTGTCCATTCACACTACCGCGGCACGACTTCGGGGGCGACCTGTGAAGTCGCGTGCACCGCGACTTCGGCGCGACTTGCGCGGACTTCACATAATTGAAGTCAATGCAAGTCGCTCCGATGTCGCCCCGAAGTAGTACAGGAACTATTTTCTAAGTCGGAGCGACTTGAGTCGCTCCTATTAGAATGGTTCCCGTAGCACTGAATGGACCGCGACATGTCAGGCTGACAGGTCGCCTGACAAGTCATGGTAGTGTGAACCGTGTCTAATACATTTGTTATTTAAAAAAAAACAAACAAGCAAGGCTTTCACTTTAAGTTAATAAACTAACTGTTTCCCCTCCCCCAAACATTGACCTGAGTCCTGTCAACAATCCAGTGCTGTCCTGACTGCAGCTCTTCTCCCTTCACTTTCTGTTCTCATAGGAGACACAAGCAGCAGTGGGAGCCATAGACTCCTTCCACTGTCAGCCAAATCCTGTGAGGAGGTAGTGGGGGAGTGGCCAAGCCTTGCTGTGTCCATCTATGGATGCACAAAGCCTGGCTCAGGAGCACCCTCGCACAGGTGCCCCCCTATCACATGGCGTGCAATGGGGCACCTGCAGGAAGAAGGAACGGAAAGCACCGGTAGGAGACTCCAGAAGAGGACGTAAGCGACCACTCTGTGCAATACCACTGTATAGAGCGGGTAAGTATAACCACTTTTTCATTTTAATAAAAAAACATAACAAATAGTCTTTATCACTTTAACCACTTGCCGAACGCCTGCTGCAGATATACTGCGACAGGATGGTTTGGCTGCGCGAATCGCTGTACCTATTCAGGATCAGGGCCGTCTTTTCCATTGGGCATGCCCGGCGGTTGCCCGGGGGCCCCACTTGCCAAGGGGCCCCACAGCCCACACACATGGTGGCAAACTGTCAACAGGCCAGTCTGGCCAGAATCCTCCAGATTACTTTGTTTACCTGGTGGTCTAGGGCCCCCCCGTTGTCGGCCGGGCCCCGCGGCCCCCCCGTTGTTGTCTGCCGGGGGCTAGAGTCCACTGGTTGCTAAGGCCAGGCCGATTGGCATCTAGCAACCAGTGACGTCACATTCTGATTGAGAGCAGAGCAGACCCATGCAGAGCCGGTACGGGGGGGGGGGGGGCGAGGGCACACGTGCCCTGGGCGCAGTGTTGAGGGGGGGGGCGGGTTGGGAGCGTCAACTCTTCTTTTATCCCAGTGACAGGATTAAAGCGTTCCACCTGTGTCCCCGCCGGCCGGTGTTCTACCTGTAAGGATTCAGTATGTACGTACGAGTCTCCCCCCAGCATTTTCCACATCCTCTGTCAGCGTCTGTGCCCGCCTCCCGGCCAGCCCACCTCCTGTAAGGCTTTAGTATTGATCTGCCCGTGTCTTGTCCAGGCATTTCCCTCGGCTTCTATCCCCGCCGGCTGACCCGCCCACTCACTAGCTAACCCGCCCACCCAGCACCTGTGACACTTTTCTAGCCTTTGTTCTATAGGTCTGGGAGGTGGGCGGGCCGGGAGGCGGGGACAAAAGCAGACAGAAGATGAAGAAAATGCCGGGGTTAGACTCGTGCATATCTAAAAATGCTGAATCCTTACAGGTGGTGGATGGGCTGGCCGGAGGGGACAGAAGCTGACTTGCCTTGCCTAAACCCAGAAAACACAGAGCAATACAGGTACAGTGTCATTATGTACTGCTGTCTTCCACTAAGAACCATGTTTCCTGGCTGTAGCCAACTATTAGGGCTTGTTTACACGTGCGGTTGGGGGCAGCAAAACATGCAGCTGAGCATCATTTTTACCCCCCCCCATTGCTCCTCTTTTAAAGAGAAGGTTAGCCAAAGCTATTTCAGCTATACTTCTCCTGGGGATCACAGGAGTGCATTTAGTCACGCACTCCTGTGACCTATTTTCAGGCGACAGTGGGTTAAAGACATATCGCATGACCAGAGAGGAAAAGATGTAGCAGCCGCCTTCATTCCCAGTGGGTGCCACTCTGAGACTGAGGTGTGAACTGTACACATCAGGGTGGGTGGGGGGGATTAAGGGCGCAGTTTGCCATCTTTGCTGGGTGACCTTGTCCTGGCACTGCGCATTATGCACCTACATCTTGGGGGGGGGCGCAGTTTGGCGTCTCCACCCCTGGGCGCTAGATGGCCTTGTCCCGGCACTGGACCCATGATGCACAGCTCCTCGTCGGTTGGCTCGTACTTCTCTACGCGCCTAGAATACTGGCTCCGCCTCCACCCAACTTCTCCCTTCATGTGCAGCCATTGTAAAAGGTAAGGCAGTCAGCCCAGCTGCCAGGCTGCTTGATTTTATTTTATTTTTTTAGAGACTCTTGTAGTATATAGTGTTCCCTGTAATATGTATATAGTAAGGTATATACTCCAGCCTAGTTGTACTCTCTTGTAGTATATAGTGTTCCCTGTAATATGTATATAGTAAGGTATATACTCCAGGTAGTTAGTTGTACTCTCTTGTAGTATATATTGGTCCCTGTAATATGTATATAGTAAGGTATATACTCTAGCCTAGTTGTACTTTCTTGCAGTATATATTGGTCCATGTAATATGTATATAGTAAGGTATACTGTATACTCCAGGTAGTTGTGCTCTCTTGCATGATGAATGCATGTCCTCGCTCACCTCCTCCGGACTCCTCTCCGCCCTGCCCTCTTCCTCCGGGCGCCCCTCCCATTGGCCGCCGGGCTATCGCTGATCCACCCAGAGTAGGCAGGGGGCCCCAGTGCAATGCATTGCCCAGGGGCCTATAAGGCTCTTAAGATGGCACTGTTCAGGATCACAGGTCTCTGTGTTGATTCCACAAGCCCATCCCCCTCACAGTTAGAAAACACCCCCTAGGCATACACTTAACCCTTTGATCGCCCCTGAGTTAACCCCTTCCCTGCCAGTGTCATTATTACAGTAACAGTGCATATTTTTAGCACTGATTACTGTAGTAATGTCACTGGTCCTCCCCAAAAATGTCTGTTAGGGCTCCGATCTGTCCACCACAATGTCGCAGTCCCACTAAAAATCACTGATCACCGCCATTACTAGTAAAAAAAAAAAAAATAATAATAACAATTACATAAATCTTTCCCCTAGTTTGTAGACGCGATAACTTTTGCGCAAACCAATCAAAACACACTTATCGTGATTTTGTTTAAAAAAATATGAAGCAGAAAACAAATTGACCTAAAATGATGAAAAAAACTTGATTTTTAAATTTTTTTATTGGGAATGTTATGTAGCAGAATGTGAAAAATATTGTTTTTTTTGTTTTTTTTTTTACAGAACTGTCGCTCTTTATTTGTTTATAGCCAAAAAAAAAAAAAAAAATCTCACATGTGATCAGATACCACCAAAAGAAGGTTCTATTTGTGGGGAAAAAAAGGACATCAATTTTATTTGGGTACAGCGTCGCACGACTGCGCAATTAACCGTTAAAGTAACACAGTGCCAAATCGTAAAAAATTGCCTGGTCATTAAGGGGGAAAATCTTCCGGTCCAGAAGTGGTTAAGACAAGGAGATCTAATTGTCGCGGTATACTGGGCATATAAAAAGCCAAGGGCTGATTCAGCACATCAATGTTTCACTGATATCTAAAATATAATTTTTTCATGACCTTTTAAGAAAGTACGAGCTGTACAATTAGCAGTACTTTACCGGAGCACATTATTCCTTTGTATCCTGTACAAATTCTTTTTTTGTGACATATTGACAAACATTGCAAAAAAAGAAAACAAAAAGGATAATATTTCTTGATACAAAGCACTCATGATCATTTCCGTGGCAGCAGCAGAGAAAGGAACTGTTGAGACACCAGACATATTGTTCTAATAATATTCCTCTGAATTCCACTTTGACAAAAAAAAAAAGAAATTCACACAGGCATCCTGCCAGCAGATTGGGAAAACAGCTGACTCAATCCAGCTGCACAGTCACAGTGAATGTATTAGGCAGCAGTGTATGGACTGTGTAAACGTCCCACCCCTGGGAGCTTAGCTGATCTGCCCTGCTCTTCCAACCCTTCCACTTAGCAAAGGCTTTGATGACATTTCAGTAAATACGAACAATATGAGCGTGGCACCGTGCGATTCTGGCTCAGCTGAAAAACTCCAACAAAACTTCTGAAAACTGAAGTGTGACACACCCTAACGTATGAGAAATATGTACAAAAGCTCGGCAGGATGTCAGATCCTTCAGCCTGAACCAAATGGATAATAACAACTGCAGGCCTAGCTTTTCCCTTGTATCTGCTAAACAGGATGTTACAGAAAAAGCTGGGAACAAGTCATCAATTTTATGACAAAAAGAAAAGAAGTCTTTAACCACTTTACCACCGGAGGATTTTCCTGCTTTACGTCCAGGCCACTTTTTGCAATTCGGCACTGTGCGAATTTAACTGACAATTGCACGGTCGTGCAACGCCGTACCCAAACGAAATGTACGTCCTTTTTTTTCCCCACAAACAGAGCTTTCTTTTGGTGGTATTTGATCACCTCTGCGCTTTTCATTTTTTGCGATATTAACAAAAAAAAAGCGACAATTTTGAAAAAATAACAATATTTTTCTACTTTTACAGTTAAAAAATATCCAATATATTCAATTTTTGTCATATATTTAGGCCAAAATGTATTTAGCTACATGTCTTTGACAAAAAAATTCTCAATGAGCGTATTTTTAACCGCTTTAAGACCGGAAGATTTTACCCCATTCCTGACCAGGCCATATTTTGTGATTCGGCACTGCGTTATTTTAACGGACAATTGCGCGGTCGTGCGATTCTGTACCCAAATTAAATTTATGTTCTTTTTTTCCCCACAAATAGAGCTTTCTTTTGGTGGTATTTGATCACCTGCGCGATTTTTACTTTTTGCGCTATAAACAAAAAAGAGCGACAATTTTGAAAAAATAACAATATTTTTCACATTTTTTTTATATGAAATTCACCCCCAAAAAAATGTAAAAATCTAAATTTTTTAACATTTTAGGCCAATTTGTTTTCTGCTACATATTTTTGGTAAAAAAAATCGCAATAAGCGTATTTTGATTGGTTTGCGCAAAAGTTATCGCAGCTACTAACTACGGAAAATTTATGTCATTTTTATTGTTTTTTTTTTAACTAGTAATGGCGGCGATCTGCGATTTTTTTTGCGGGACTGCGACATTGCGGCGGACAGGTCGGACCCTTGACTGACATTTTTGACAGTTTTGGGGATACCAGTGACATTACTACAGTAATCAATGCTATAAATATGCACTGTTACTGTAAAAATGACTGGCAGGGAAGGGGTTAACATTTATTGGTGATCAAGGGGTTAATGTATGCCTGGTGCTTACTAACGTGTGTGGGGGGAGGGGACTGAGTGACACAGGCACAGATCGCAGGTTCAGCTATGCTGAATCCTGTAATCTGTCCCTGCCTGTCACTTAGGAGATCCGCCCGCTTTGTTTACACAAGCGGGTGGATCTCCACACTCGATCCCCAACGATCGGGGAAGAGAAGCGGTGATCACTGCTGCTCCTCCCCTGGCCCGACTCCCGCTGTGACTGAATACAGCGGGAGCGAGCCTCCGGCGGCGCGCGTGCGCCACCCACAAGGGGAGGAGTCCAGCGACGTAGGTCCATGTCGCTGGACGATAACGAACCACTTTGCCGCAGTAGGCTCAATGTGAGCGGTCGGCAAGTGGTTAATACTAAAAACATAGACAATCTAAATTCATCTAAATTGAATATTTTCAATACTGGGTTGTACAGTACCTGTATAATGTGTATCAAGAGTTATATATTCACTAAGTCATGGGTTTATATATTATGTGTCTAGATATATACTTCAATATACATATACTATATTACCAAAGAATTGGGACGCCTGATTTTACGTTTACATGAACTTTAATGACATCCCAGTCTTAGTTAGTAGGGTTCAATATTGAGTTGGCCCACCCTATGCAGCTATAACAGCTTCAAATCTTCTGGGAAGGCTGTCCACAAGGTTTAGGAGTGTGTCTATGGGAATGTTTGACCATTCTTCCAGAAGCGTGTTTGTGAGGCCAGGCACTGATGTTGGACAAGAAGGCCTTTTGGTTTTAATAACAGATAGCTTATACGGAGTGCCTTCACATATCACAGCATTATAGCCACCATACAAGTCTCCTGCTGAGAGGAATATACATTTCTGGGCTATCAGCAGGCAGGTGTCTCTTTGGCAGCATTGGGCTGTACACTTTCTCCACTAAGGAAATTATTAGTGCCTTGGCATAGAGAGGTTTTCCAATGTGCAAGTGTTTCTGATACCCTAAATTGTATTCTGTCTCCTTCCTATTTACTCCTACACAGTCAGTCTCCTAGTCATCAAATTAAATGCTCAAAGTAGACAAGATTAAAAAAAAAAAAAAAAAAAAAAAAACACATGCAGCACATCTTGGCAATACATGGAATTTTTGCCATGGATATTCCTTAACAGCACTGCAGAATACCTGTTGATCTCCCATTAATCCCTTGTTCCCTTAACTTCCTGTCTGGACTGACAACACAACACAATTCATATTGTTATAGTTACTCAATAGAAATCTGTCTTGCGGCATTTCGACTGATGGCACAACTGGAGATATGGTCATGTAGAAGTTTGTAAGGTGTCCATAAACATCTCCTTATACTTAAAGTGTAATTCCATGCTCTAACTATCCAATCCTAAATCACCCCTGTAGAAGGAAGATGCTTATACTTACCTGTTCTCAGGGCATTCCAGTCTGGTAATGGGCTATCGGTTCCCAGCGGCAGCTTCAGAGGAGAGAAGGGACAGCCAACAATGGATTGTCCATAGTAAGCCTATGTGTAACATCACTGCCTAGGCATTCCATCAGTTGCTGGCAATCTCTCCTCTCCCTTGAAGCTGGCCTTTGGGGAAATCATGTGACAGGACTGGAGTGCTTTGAGAATAGATAGGTATAAACATTTTACTTTTACATTGTAGTTAGTATAGGTGTTAGAAGGGGGTGGGATCAGATATAAGAGTAGATAATTAAAGCCCGGAAATAACTTATCACCAATATCGCAATATTTATTTAATATTTGTTGCAAAAATAGAAACAGACAGTAAAAGAGTCACAAAGAAGAACTACATAAATTTATAGTACGTCGGTACTAAAAATAAAAATGTTTCACAGGTTTCATGAATTTGGCACAAGGCTTGTGACAACTCAGATGCTGCCAAAAATGTGTAGTGCTGTGTAGTGCTGTAATGAGTTGCCCCACAGTACCCTCTCTGCAGTGAAATCCCAACCAGTGCTGCCAAACCTGCCTATGGGACTATCATTATCCCTCTCTCTCCCTCTCCACATGATTACATACTGTAAATTTAAAGTGTTACTAAACCCAGTAAAATAAAACATGTTCATTAGCCCCCCACACTGCCCACAACGTATAAATAATATTTTTACATTAAAATACTACAGCTATATACTCTACCTTGCTAGTTGATTTGTATACCACGGTCACATAATACTCTGCAGGGTCTGCCTGAGTCCAGAGTGTTCATGTAGGAGGAGATTTCAATGCTTCTTGAAATCCACTATAGCCTGTGTCCTCATGCTTTTATGGGAGGCAGATAATCCATCAATCAAGATGTGACATCCCACCCACTGTGTTCTCTTTTAGTTACTGGGCATGGAGGAGGAGGGAGGGACTGGGCTGTCATTTAGGATCTAAATAATCAACCACATATGTGATATTAATAACATGTAACCTGAATAGCTCAGCTAAAACCAGGAAGCTTTCTCTCCAGCAATAGAGACCAAACTGAGCATGTGCAACTGAACTACACTTACTGTGTCTTATCTGAACTTGCCCAGAGTGAACATGCAGGAAGGGGTGGATCTGTGCATTCAGGTTAAACACAGGATTAATCACAAATTAAACAGTGAGTATACCAAGCATGCTATTCTGCATCTATAGACAGGTTTTACTGTTGTAGGTTTAGCAAAACTTTAATTTCCAGCTAAACAACCTTTAAAAAGTGGAGCGTAGCAGGCGCCTCACATTTTCTGCAGTCATGCCAAGAAGAAGAAGCTAGCCAATCCAGGGAGGATTTAGGAACTGCAAAGAACTCTGGGACATGTAGTTCCCAACACAGGTGGCTCCATTCTAATAACTAGGGACAGGACTACAAACCCCAGCATTCTCTAGCAAGGAAGGAATTAAGAACACCATCTTGTCTGCCGAGAAGAATTCAGTCATCACAAGACAGGAGAAGAGACTGGACCCAGGGGAGAGGTGTTGCCACCCAGGTCAGTCCATCGTGTTGTTTTCAGGCATCCATGGCCAGTTGGGGACATCCAGCCTGAGAGAGAGGGATCCCAGGTGCATATCCAGGCACATCTGCATCGACGTCTGTGAAGCATTCCAGTGTGAGGTGACCAGTCGGGTTACCAGAAAAGCCTGCCTGTTCCAGGACATTCATTTGGGCCTTGACCGCAGGATTGGTTAGAGGGCACTTGTCCATCTGCAGGAAACAAGGACACTGCACACAGACAGAGTTAATTCACTTTGCCCTCACTTGCCAGAACCTGGGTCTTTTTGGAGCTCCTGTTAAGCAGTCAAAGTGTCTGCCATGTTATCCGGATACTGTCAGCATACCACAGTTACACTTTGCCAAGCAGGAGTTCTAAGTGCACCAACTAAAGTGGCCAGCCGAAGATAAAAGGCCTCATCCTTCTTTCAAGGGACCAAAGTTGCTGGTGCCATACGGGCATGCACACACATACTCAGGGCTCTGTATATGTAGTGTATGTTCAGTGTAGTCTGACTTGGGAGTTAGGTCACTAAGCACTGAATTAGGTACAGTGTTTGTAGTTGGGCCTGTGGTGTCCGGGAATAGGAGAGAGAAGTCTGACATAGGAGAAAGTCATTCTTCTGCTCTCCTCCTGCCTGAACTCATAGCGCCAATTTAAGTAGAAGCAGCCAAATTTGTGCAAGGTTACTACATTGTTGTTCATTGTTGTTTAAGTGCTTGCCTCTGCTTCTGGGGTAGTTTACGGTTGTGGAATCCCCTAGAAGCAGCCTGATATAATACATCAGTTGTGGTTCGCTAGCTAATTCATTCAAGAGTATTCTGTTATTATTTGTAACTCTTTCACAGAAACCTTATAGTAAAAACATTTCTGTGTTTTATCATAACGTGTGTCTTTTCATTGGTCTTTGCATTTACACTATTGCCAGGTGTGCCAGAGGGGAGCGGAGATTGTTGTTGGGGTTGAGAGGCTGAGTATGAAACCAATCATACTTAAGAGGCTCCTGCAGGGGTAGCGCTACAGGAGTATGCCTGTACATTACACTGACTGCACTAAACTGACTGAACACACTATCCACTAACTACCTGCCTAATCTCTATTGTCACATACTATACACGGCTACCGTGTAAGCAGCAGATTTATATATTGTGGGGCCTGGACTTAGCACCTGAGCCATGATTGGCCAAGGCACTCTGCTTTGGCCAATCATGGCTCTCACAGTATAATTGCGCTGTGATTGGCCAAAGCACACAGGTCAGGTATATGCTTTGGCTAATTATCAGCAATCAATGCACTGCAAGTGCGCAGTGCATTATAGGGCACTCATCGGGAGGTGAACTTTCCGCCAAGCGCCCGATTTGTTTGTGTATTCAGTAAACACACAAACAGCTGATGTTCGAGTCAAACTTCCCATAGACGCCAATGTTAAAGACTGGGAACAGTGCCATGTCCAGCAGACCAATATTTCCTATAGATGCCAATGTTAGACAGGGAGCAGTGCCATGTCAAGCTGACCAAGATATCCCATAGATGCCAATGAGCACTGAAAGCTGAAAATTGGTCTGGGCAGGAAGGGGGTGAAAGTGCTCTGTATTTAAGTGGTTAAGGGGAGCCCTATGATAGAACTAAAAAAAAAATGGCTTGGGTTCCCCCCCAAATCCATACCAGGCCCTTTGGGTGAGAAACAGATGAATTCTGATTAGTTGTTAAGGGCTAACGCACTGCTTTAATTTATAATATGTATGTGTCCAAAACAATAAAAAAAAAAATATATAAAATGTAATAAAACACATTTTCTCCATATTCCTAACAATGCTTCAGGATTCAGGAAATCTTCTCTAGACACCTGTGCCCTGAATCTTGCCTGAAATAATTACAATAAGTGCGTGATGTTGTATATTTTAATACTTAATGTGTGTACTGCTGATGTTCCTGATAGCCCAATGTGTTCACTAGGGAATAGCTGTACTTGTAAACGCTAATGAACAGGACCTCTCAGCAAACACAGAGGAAAACAGTTTAATGTTTAATATCTCTGTCAATATCTAGGCCATCTTTAAGGCACATGCACAAAGGGCTTAAAAACACCTCTTTTAAAGAAGCGTTTAGTGCTTGAGCGTTCATTCATTACAATTGCCAGATTGAATTAATATTCTTTAATATTCTCAATTTATTTAGATACTTTTTCCCTCTGTTTCATCCCCCTCCCCTCCCCTTCCTCTCTTTCTTTTCCCTTTTTTGTTTTTTTTTTGTGGTTTTTCTGTTTTTGATAGACCCTACTGGTTGTGATATGCTATGTGTGTATTTATCTATGTATATGTTTTTTTTTTTTTGTGTATATACATATATACTTTTTTCTATTTTTAGTTAACAGATATTTGTGAAATTAATGAGGACAAACAAATAGCCCAGAAGACGCGGGTCAGATGTGGCACGAAACATGTCGACAACAGTTTTATCCTGATTTCCATTAATAACACAATATTATGTGTGTTCAATCTTTCTATTGGGGTGTTCTTTGGCCCTTTGGTGTAATGTATGCTTGTATATTGTATCGATCTTAATAATAATAAAAATGACTATGTATATATTTTTTTAATATACTTTGTAGTTTGCATTTATTTGGGAGTCATCATTTAAAGGCCCATTTCGTGCCCAAACCTCTTTCTTGCCCCTCTCTCCTGGTGGTGAGATTGGGGTTAATATTGGGGTTTTTATATGTTTCTGAATTAATATTCTGGCTAATAAAATTCATAAAAACTGAAATGCTTCACATGCCACATTCCTGCCAGGAGTAAAACGCGCTCAGAAATCTAAATGCCCTAAGTGCATGAGACCTTTTATCAAATGCTCCTTTTCTGAACAGGCTTTGAATACACCTATTGCACATGTACAGAAGACTATATATAGAAAACTTAAGTGGAAAAGGATAAGACGCCCCCAACATTTTCCCACGCGTTCTATCTTAGTTATGGTCGTTACTGAGAGAAGAGACAGGAATTGAATAAACCTCTCCAGTGTGGATCCAGGCAACAATAAAAATGTTTCTAAACCTTTTCCATTTCAATTATTAAAAAAAAAAAACAAAAGAAAATGATGCCTAAAGTTTAATTAAAATGACATCAGAGGTGAATCTGCTTAATATCAGTTCAGATGCAAACTTTATTTTCTGCGTAAAATACATACATTCTTAAATATATCAAAGAAAATTTGGAAGGTAAATTAATTATCTCCTATCCAAATTGGCCCTAGTATGTGTATGTATGAATGTGAGTTAGGGACCTTAGATTGTTACATAGTTAGTCTGGTTGAAAAAAGACACAAGTCCACCCAGTTCAACCAATAAACCAATGGTTGTAAGAACCTTGAGGGCAGGGACTGATGTGAATGTACAATATATATACTGTATATGTAAAACGCTGCGTAAATTGTTGGTGATATTAAATTCATATGTATTATCTTCTTTTAATAAAATGAAATAATGTGGAAGCTTCACAGTGGTTAGTTAATGCAAGGAAAGCAGGTCATCTTTTGTCTCTGTTCATCCAGGGATGAAGGGCTTGTTACCCTTCTTCAGTTTAATGTGCACTGGATTGTGACAACTGTTATATCTCAGTGTGTTCAGACACCCAACATTGATCAGTTAGACACATTCTTCACCTTCGTCATACATTCATTACAAAGAGCCAAGTTTGTGTAGTTCAGCATCACCGGCCCTCACTGAATAGTAGCAGGACAGCAGGATACTTCTTCACACAGCACATGACATCGTCTAAAGTAAGTCGGCCACACAAGAAATACGAGACTGTCACAGCTAAACTCTTTCTAAAATGCTAGTTGTCACCCCTGGTATCAATATTTTTTCAGTGGTTGATTTGGAAGAAGTATAAAAAATGCCAAACGTCCTTATTTGCTTCTTGTTCCTGGTCATCGGGTCAAAGTATAAAAACAAGAAGGTCGGCTTAAGAGACAGGCAACAAGCACTTTTGGGATAGCTAAGTAAAGGCATTTTCCCATATTTCTGATGTGACAGAAAGTTTTTTTTTTTTTAAAGATCTGCTAAAATTATAATTTATTTAAAAGCCAACAAATACTTGTATTCTATTTCAAAGTAGAATACCTGAAGTAGTTGTAATGTCTTAGCCCAGCAAACAGGCCATTGTCACATAATGAATTTCTATGCTGGATGCAATGTGTAAAATAATAAAAATCACTTCATTTTTAGCTTGGTATAGGTATTTTCAGCTTGGTCATGTGACTGCATTTCTCTCGCATCTGGGAGTGTAAAAAAGCAGCTCTTGTGTCACTGCCGGAAGTGATCTATGCCTGCGGGGATCCGGGGAGCGGTATCTCCACAGCAACTCAATGCCAGCTCTAACAGCTGTACCTCAACATTTGCTATTCATGTACCCCTCACAAAGCCTCCAAAGTGCCCTGCGCTTTTTGCATGCATGATGAAGTAATGCAGCTTCTGGGTGCCGACAACGCCTGGGGGATTACCCTTTGGACAGGGACTGAATAGTGTTGTTGGTCTGGCATTGTAAGTAAAAGTATAAGAAGAGGAATGGCAGAATCACCAGGTAATCTATTTATGATAACTTTGCCTTAGACCACAGGTGTCAAATACAAGGCCCGTGGGCTGAATCCGCCCCCCCCAGGCCATTTAATGTGGCCCTTGCCCCTCTCCTGTAGCTGCTGCATCTCCCTCATCTCTGCCCCCACCTTGTCTCAGCAGAAGGCAGCAGAGAGGACAGAACTCCTCTGCCAGATCCTGTGTTGCCCCCTGCAGCTGCAGAGAGGAACAACCCCCACCCCTCAACTCAGCAGTTGGCAGCAGAGAGGAGGCCACAACTCCTCCTACAGATACGGCACCTCTCTGTGCAGCCGCAGCACCCCCCTGCTCTCCGCTTCCACTGGTTTCAGCATTCAGCTGACACCAGCTCCCCTCCAGACCCCTGCAATTGCTGCTTCCCAGCTCTGCCTCCAGCTTCTTCCCAGCAGCAGCACATGGTAAAGGGGATGTACTATGATGTAAGTGAGGGTGGGGGCTCTTGACTTCTGATTGGTGGGCTACTGATAGAACTGGCCCTCTGAGGGCGACCATAATGGTGATGCAGCCTGCAATAGAATTGAGTTTCACACCTCTGCCTTAGACAGAGAAGCATACTGTGAATGGGCATATGTTATGTGAACCTCGAGTGACACTTTACTATGGAATACCAAAACATATATTTGAAAGATACCAATAATATCCAGCTACAGAGGTTTGTAGTCTGAAGGCTGCAGAGGTCCCTTCCTGTGGCCTGACATTTATTGCCATAGGTGACTATTATAAGGTATCTCCCTCAAAGTATGTATATTATAACTGAAAACGACAGTGTTTTAAATTATATTACTAACATACTACCAGCTTGGCTTATAGAAGCTTTTTTAAAGCCATGGAACACTATATAGGTCACTGAATTCATTACTACATCCATAAATTCAGGGCTACTACTCAATGCATAGCATTAAGTTACCATGGACACCTGCTCTGGAAAATACCGGATACCTCTTATAACATCTAAAACGCTTATACAAAAACAAGGCGCCAACCGTGGTGTAAAATCAAACCTATCAAAAACTACTGCCCCTGTAATCCACACACCAAACAATAATATTCTAGTAAAGTAAGGTGCTGTTATATACAAAAACAATGTGATATCTTACTGTGTGCTCCCCTAACGAAAATGTATCTTGAATAATACAAAGCTTATATAGATTACATAACAACAGCCTAATATAATGTGATATATATATATATATATATATATATATATATATATATATATACATACATACATGATCTGGCGCACAGTTGCTGCCCTGTAGCAGAAAAACTGCTATATGGGGGACCTAGACCCCACTGCAAGTGAATCAAGGAACAGCATCATTTTGGCAGAAAAAAATGCTTGACGCTTGTAAACACATGCGATTTTGCAGCAGTTTATTTTTTCCCGCGAATTCGCGGCGATTTTGCTATGATTTTACTGCATTTTTACGACTATTTTACTGTGCTTATGTTTTTTTTTTTCATAGGTCATATGACTCAAAAACAGCATCAAAAATGCGTTCTTGCTGCATTTTCAAAGCATTTCAACGGGAAGGTACGTTTTTGGTGCAGTTTTTTTAACTGACCAAAAATGCAGCTAGCAGGATTTTTAACACCACAATGGAAGCGCACCGGATCAGTGTGAAGACATACTGTACATAGAATAGGGATACATTTTTCTTGAGCTTTTCTTGCGCTAAAGGTGCCAATAATGGCCTACAATAAATTCATATTTATTTAAATACCTAATATTAATTAAAAAGTCGAATATAATACAATTATATATAAAATATAAATGAAAAATTATACAATATAAATATAGATATTTTTTAAAAACTGTAATTTTGGGCCAAGTGCATCCTGCATTTTTGTTTTCGACACCAAAATTTCCATTCGGTGCACCTCTAAATAGCGCTATATTATTATTCTGGCCACTTACATGACTTAACTCCCAAAGGATTGATGTGCCTAGAGGCACTTAAACGCGTTACATGCTTTTTACAAGAATCAGGCATTCTTTCTACCAAAGTGCTGCTGCCAGGAGGACATCCTTCTAAGAGATGAATTGGCATGAGGCCTAAAGCTGGTGATGCTTTATACCTTCAGGCAAGGTCAACCACTATGGGAATCAAACATACAAATTGAAGTGGTTGCCTGAAAACAAGTAATCTACCACCCACAAAAAAGATCAATTGAACTGCACTATACTGCATACTGACAGCTACGATACAGGTTATAAAAAAAAAAAAAAACTGTAATTTGAAAACACTTAAAAAACAATTGAGTATTGCTTGTGATATCATTTTATTTCATCCAACTTTGCAGGGAAAATCTTTCATGTTGTACCCCCTTCTTCAAGGTACTTGGGGTGCTGGGATCTTGAAGAAGGGGGTACACCCCAAAAGATTTTCCTGCAAATTTGAATTTTACAAATAAAAAAGAATCATGAACTGTACTTAATTGTTTTTCTTGCAAGTGAACTAAAACGGCTACAATCACCTCAAGAAAACTACAGTTATTTTGTCAAAACCGATCAAGTTTTTGTGTCAGATTCAATTTTAATCCCATCTTCTTGTAGTAGATTGAAACCACTATTTTCCACTTTCAGTTGATTCTAGCTCAGCTAAAAGTGGCTGAAATTGGCAGCAAGTTGTTATAGGTATGGTCAGTCTAATGAGAGTCTCCATATAGAATTATTAGTCAAGAAAAGCATGCAGTGCATCAATTTTCTAAAGCTATAGTCTGAAACTGAGGGTTTGATCAGGAATCCAACAGTCAGAACAGTATCTGATTTCTTCCAATCTACTTCTATCTGATTAATAATTTTAAAGCATATAAATGACACTGGTTTCATTTACATAGTGTGTATATGTAAGCTCAGAATTTAGGTACACCTGATCTTTGTAAGCAATGTACATGCAATAATTACAATACTGCATATTTCACCATTTGACCATACTACAAATTTGACCTAATCAGAGGTGTAACTAGAACCTTCAGGGCCCTGGTGCAAGAAACCATGAAGGGC
Source organism: Pelophylax lessonae (assembly GCF_965119305.1). Classification (NCBI taxonomy): domain Eukaryota; kingdom Metazoa; phylum Chordata; class Amphibia; order Anura; family Ranidae; genus Pelophylax; species Pelophylax lessonae. Next base: position 667,383,359 of record NC_138768.1, on the reverse strand, counting down.
CCCCCTGGACCCTGGCCGGGGCCCTTCCCTTCAAGCCTGGGGCTCTTCCCACTGATCCTGGGGTCCTTTAATCTTGTTGCTGGGCCCTTTATTACGGTCCCGCAGCAGGACTCCTTCACAAGTTCTGCTGTGGGCCCCCTTCCTGCCATCTTGGTGCCTCCCCACAGTGGTGGAATGCCAGGACCCGGTCGCAAGTGTGACCTTTGCGATCCTGGAAGTTCACCCACTGGTGTCAGTATTTTTTGGTATTTTAATTGTATTATATTTTATTATTTATTTTTTTTTACAATGCCACTGACTATGACTTTGTCCATTCAGAAAAGGAAGGAGCTGGCAAATTATATATTTTCCGACCCCTTCCTGGTTCTCTATTGTGACACATCCCCTGCAGCAGCCAGCAGGAGAGGGAGCACAGTGTGGGGGGGGGGGGGGGAGCACAGTGGGAGGGACCAGGAGAGCACACAGGGGCCCAGAGACAGCAGAACACAAGTGAACTGTATAGGAGGAGTGGCGGGGGCAGCATACAGAGGAACCAATCTCCTCCATTTTCCTCCTGCAGCTACAGGAGGAAAAAGGAGGACAGTGAATTCTCTACATGCTGCCCCCGCCGCCCCTCCTATCCAGGTGTACAGAGGAGCCACACAGGCCCCCTGGAGCATGGGGCCTGGTTGCAATTGCAACCCCTGCAACCCCTGTAGTTACGCCCCTGGACCTAATCATCAAATTCAATAGTTTTTTGTATGCCTGTTTATATATTTCATACAAAGTGTTTAATTGTAACATTACAAAAAAACTCTTTCAATAAATACTTTTATTGTATAAAAAAAAAAAAACAGCATCTGTAACAAATCAGACTGTGAATGGCGCTGTAACTTCAATCTTTACAAAAGCAAGAATTAGCAGTCCCGTGCACATAAATGTATGGATGTTTCAAAGTAGTGAAGTACACAGTAGCAGGATATTTCCTATTCCTTGTCCTCCCATCTGGCTGTAGTCCATAAAAAAAAAATGCAATCCATACACACAAATTTAAAATATGTTCAGTGGAAATTATACACTCTTGCGATTTAAAAATGATTTCCGCAGTTCCCTTTCTCATATTTTGAAAATGCATGTCTGCCATCACTGCAGTCTGTAATTCGGGGGTAACATTTTACTATTATAAAACTGTCCAGATGTGGTACATGAAACCTTTGGGAATAGCTTTAGGAGTAGCTGATTATACTAATCAAGCCATCACAATTACATGAATTGTAAAATAGCATTTAATTATTTGAGCATAAGACGTCTAAATGGAAATCACGTCTTAGAAAAATGTAATATTCATACAGTTAATTTTATCAAACATAGCCGGGTAACGGAGGAGATTCATGCTTTATAAGGAGAAAAAGTGATTTTGCTGAGCACAGCTTTTCATTTTTTAACAATGACAAAATCAGTTTATTTACTTTTGATGCATTTTTAGCATAAAGAGCTATCAAGATTAAAGCTGATATGCCAGGCTTGCGTAGTTCACCTGCTATATGCATTTTCAAGGGACAGCATCTATATATAACAGTATACTGGATTTTCTTAGGGTCTGCTGATATATATCTTTCGGCTTTGCATATATTTGATAAAAGATCAATACATATATCATCTTTATGTGTCTATAGAGGCTAATGCCAATGCAGTATACTGCCTGTCTATGGACATTAAACCAAATAAATAACCTGAGCATATTCTAAACAGTAGAAAAAGCCAAAAGAAAATCCACATTCCAACAAAGAGCTCAGATGAAGATACTGGAAAACTAATAAGGAAACAAAGATGTACAGATGCCAGTAGTCACCAATGTGACAAGCCCACCACCACGGATGAAGATAATGCGCTTACCTGAGGTTATGGACCCAGGAACCATATAGTTAATGGGTCATGCAGGCAGGGGATAGTCAACAGCAATATAGAGACCCTAATGGCTCAGGAATCTTCAAAATATGTCACCACATTTCTGATGGAGATGGATTCACCTTAGGTGAACTATGTCTCAAGGTTTAAGCCAGACAAGCCAAATAGTCGCACATATGTAAAACCATTCAAAACACATTTATTTAGAAAGTACAGAACACTTACAGAGATCTGCAGGTAAACAGCGTATGGTGCATGGAATGATTAGAGCAGGAAAGAATACACTGATGCGTTTCGTCATACATGACATCCCCATAGGGCTTAAAGCCCCTTCTGATCATTCCAGAAATATATAGGTGTATATTGTACCAAAAATTTACAGCAACTGTGAGTAGCAGCCTCCCAGCGGTATTGACCGCTCCTTGTGCCGTCAAAATGGCACTGGCATGCACGTCAAGCTTCGGGTTCACTGGAGAGGAAAACCAAGCCTCGATCTGGGTACCGAATCAGCGCATGGCCAGAACACTCGTCAAGACGCTGCTGGCGTACGTATCAAGCTTTGGTTTCTGGTAGCAGCGTCAGAAGTTTTTTTTTGCAGCTTCAGAACGCCCATCCATGTTATTCTATGGCCTCATGCACACATAGAGCTTTTAGGAGCTCCAAGTGGCATAGGCGTTTTACAGCTCCAAAAAAAACCCAGGAAATGTGCGTTCTGGAGCTGCAGCCTCAAGCTGTAAAAACGTCTGACGCTGCTAAAGGCTGAATAATGTTGCTTAACGTGCGTTAAGCCACGTTATACATTTTTTTTCTTCCATTCAAAATCAATGGTTCCCTATGGGAGCCTACTGAATTGAATGGAAGGCGCACCGCAAGTCGGATCAGGATGATCCGACTTGCGGTGCGACTTGCGCTGTGAGAATCTTGAGGGGGAACTCCATGCCAAAATGGGGAAAAATACAGCATGGGGTTCCCCCCAGGTTCCAAACCAGGCCCTTCGGGTCTGGTATGGAATTTGAGGGTAGCCACACGCCGAAAAAAACGGCGTGGGGTTCCCCCCATAATCCATGCCAGACCCTTATCCGAGCATGCAGCCCGGCAGCCCAGGAAAGGGGAGGGGACGAGAGAGCGGCCCCACCCCCCTGGACCATACCAGGCCACACGTCCTCAACATGACGTCGTCGGTGACATAAGGGGGCGTGGCCTCCCGGTGACATCACCGGGAGACCACGCCCCTAATGGCTATATAATAAGCTGCAGAGACCAGAGACCGGCATAATCACTGGGGACAGCGTCGGAGGAGGACCTGAGGAAGAAGAAGACCAGAGGAGGCAAAAGAGCAGAAGAGCAAAAGAGCAGAAGAGCGGAGGGCAGAAGAGCGGAGGGGAGAAGAGCAGAGAGGAGAAGACCGGATGAAGATTTTTAATAAACTTTTCAAAACGTCTCCTGTCATTATTTACATACACTGCCTTTTATGGGGTGAATAGGTAGGGGTACAATGTACCCCATACCCATTCACATAGGGAGGGGGTCCGGGATCTGGGGGGCCACCCTTGTTAAAGGGGGCTTCCAGATTACGATGAGCCCCCTGCCCGCAGACCCCCACAACCACCGGCCAGGGTTGTGGGGATGAGGCCCTTGTCCTCATCAACATGGGGGCAAGGTGCTTTGAGGTGGGGGGTGCAGAGCCCCCCCTGCCCCAAAGCACCCACACCCCCCCCCATGTTGAGGGCGTGTGGCCTAGTATGGTCCAGGGGGGTGGGGCCACTCGCTCGACCCCTCCCCTTTCCTGGGCTGCCGGGCTGCATGCTCAGATAAGGGTTTGGTATGGATTTTGGGGGGAACCCCACGAAACGGTGTGGGGCTACCCTCAAATTCCATACCAGACCCGAAGGCCTGGGGGGGAACCCCACGCTGTTTTTTTTCCCCATTTTGGTGTGGAGTTCCCCCTCCAGATTCTCACAGCGCAAGTCGCAACGCAAGTCGGATCATCCTGATCCGACTTGCGGTGCGCCTTCCATTCAAATCAATAGGCTCACATAGGGAACCATTGATTTTGAATGGAGGCAGAAAAAACGCTGCTAAAAGCTACGTGCCCAAACGTGCAATAACGCAAATGGAAAAAGCTACTAAAAGCACTTTTTTACAGCTGCTTTTTCCTGGCGTCAAGAAACAGCTTTGGAGCTCGTTTTTATGATGCCCTGTGTGCATGGAGCCTTAAGCAGAAATCTTTGTTTCCTTTATTTTATACTGTATAACCACATCAAAGACAAAAGGGACACCGCAGCTCTAAAAAATCACAATATTTTTCTCAACATCAATTAAAATTAAAAAAAGAAACGTGTCTTTTTTTTTATTTTTTATTGGCAACAGTGGCAATGTTAAGCATGATCTAATAACTGTCCGACCAAAATTTAAAGCAACTTAAATGATCAGATAAATTGCAGGGTTTGATAAAAAAACACAAGAGATCTTACTCGGCCTAACAATATTCCTAATTTCTGTATGCAATTCACTAGGAGCAGCCAATTTACTCTCAGCATGCTATGCTCCTGTATTATTGATCTGAGATCCAATTTCCAAAATATTGAACATAAAAAGGATGCAATAGTGTGAATATAATTAAGTTTACCACATCTATATATATTGATATTTCACGTTACTAACACAATTCTTTGACAAAGAAATTTAAAAGGCTGTTTGTAACAAAAGGATGTCAAAGCAGATGCAAGAGATACCCATGCAATGTGTACAAAGCCGCTCCTATTTACACATAATTAAAGCAAATTCAAAGGCAGCTGAGTCATGCCAGTCATTTGCCACATTAAATGGAGGGATCACAGAGCAACACAAAGCACCTGCTAAGCCCGTTATGGTCCAAAACAGCTGAAAGCATAGCAGGAAATCCATGCTGACTCCAGAGGAAGTTCCAGATTATCCACATTTCAAAGGTAATCATAATAAAAGACCAGGATTTTTCACTTGGTTACAACAGCAAATTAAGTCTTCAAACCACCATGGGATATACAGTATCTCACAAAAGTGAGTACACCCCTCACATTTTTGTAAATATTTTATTGTATCTTTTCATGTGACAACACTGGAGAAATTACACTTTGCTACAATGTAAAGTAGTTAGTGTACAGCTTGTATAACAGTGTAAATTTGCTGTCCCCTCAAAATAACTCAACGCACAGCCATTAATGTCTATACCGCTGGCAACAAAAATTAGTACACCCCTAAGTGAAAATGTCCAAATTGGGCCCAAAGTGTCAATATTTTGTGTGGCCAGCATTATTTTCCAGCACTGCCTTAACTCTCTTGGGCATGGAGTTCACCAGAGCTTCACAGGTTGCCACTGGACTCCTCTTCCACTCCTCCATGACGACATCACGGAGGTGGTGGATGTTAGAGACCTTGCGCTCCTCCACCTTCTGTTTGAGAATGCCCCACAGATGCTCAATAGGGTTTAGGTCTGGAGACATGTTTGGCCAGTCCATCACCTATACTCTCAGCTTCTTTAGCAAGGCAGTGGTTGTCTTAGAGGTGTGTTTGGGGACGTTATCATGTTGGAATACTGCCCTGCGACCCAGTCCAGAAGGGATGAGATCGTGCTCTGCTTCAAAGTGTCATGTCTTCAGTGTTGTCACATGAAAAGATATAATAAAATATTTACAAAAATGTGAGGGGTGTACTCACTTTTGTGAGATACTGTATGTGAACACTGTCAAATGAAAAATGTCAAAAATCATGCCAGAATCCAGATAGAAACCTCAACACCATAACTGAAATGACTGTGCTCTGAAGCTTCAATCTCATAGTTGTTTAGTATAGTGTAGGATCTGCATGCTTTTAGTCAGTGTTAGGCCTTAGATTGCTGTGATTGGACACAGCAATCATATGGTACAAGACCATCTGATCACCCAGACACAACGGTAATGTGTGGGGGATCACCGGGCTCCCGTGTGCCCTCTCTGTGAGCCCTGCAGGAACCACTGATGCTGGCTGACGTACCGGTACGTTAATCCACATCCACCCTGATTCCTGTCTGTGAGTAGATGTCTCCGCCCTCGCCTGTAGTGGGTGGACTTGCTCTACTTTCTGCCTTGAATTGTGGACTGTTCCAGACATCATCAAGCCCAGAGTATGCTCCATAGCCCAGGAAAAGTCCACCGTTTGGGGAGCTCCTTTTTCTGGTGGAGAGAAGGATCGGGTGAGTATAAGCTTTCTCCTCGACCCAGGAAAAAAATAAAAGTTGACCCATGCAATACGTGCACAGCCCCACTGCAGGGAAAACTTTTTTTTTTTTGCACAAAGTTGGGCTTTAACTTTAGGGGTTAAGTGTTAGTAGGGGTTTAAGTGTTAAGGTATCATTCTATGGATAAATAAAGGTGGCAAAACATGATTGAAATTCATCTGGTCCAGTATCAGTAGCATAGCCAAATTTCAATCTGTGTGTGATCTTCTCAAAAAAAGTCAATTGGTATTTGATTTGTGTCAAATGGACATGTTGAAAAGTTTCAGACGATCAGCTGCAGCAACTGATTAGTGTATTCTGATAAATTCCCTCATCCACACACAAAGGATGAGTATAAATAATGATGCATTGCCAGCCGGGAAGTTATGGGAGTAAAAGTGTTCAGTGACTTAGACCCCATTCACACTGGCGGAGTCCGCCAGCATATCTGCCTGTTTAGCAGGGGATCTCTCAAATGATCCCTACTGAGCAGGCTAATGACAGGTCCGTGTCCACTCCACTGATGCATAGTAGACACGGACTTAGCTCACTGTTCTCTATGTGCGGGTCGGATGGAAACAGACAGGCAATCTGTTTTTAGTGGATAGGATCGGATAGGATGTCCGCGGGGGTCAACAGACCCAGGTCCACTGACATGTACCGCTCCATTAAGAGCAATGGATGGTCCAATCGGGTCCAGCTGAAAAATTGACAGGTAGACCCAATCGCTTCATCTGTGTGAAAGGGGCCTAAATGCCCCTTTCTTCGTTAAGGTGGGATCCAAGGAACTGATCTGAAGACAAATGCAGGTAACTACAGGCAACACAAACTGTCTACGGATTTCAATATTGTTAGTTTGTACACATTGCTGGAAAAGACAGGTTCACTTCAATGCTGCAAAAAATTGTTAGACACCTAGGAATAAGCTTTGTAGCAGAAAAAAGAGAACCAGCACAGTCTTTGCACACTCAGGAATATACTGTACACTATATTACCAGAAGTATTGGGACGGCTGTCTTTACACACACATGAAATGTAATGGTATCCAAGTCTTAATCCGTAGGGTTCAATATTGGCGTTGGCCTACCCTTTGCAGCTTAACAGCTTCAACTCTTCTGGGAAGGCTGTACACAAGGTTTAGGAATGTGTCTATGGGAATGTTTGACCATTCTTCCAGAAGCGCATTTATGAGGTCAGGCACTGATGTTTGACAAGAAGGCCTGGCTCACAGTCTCCACTTCTAATTCATCCCAAAGGTGTTCTATTGGGTTAGGTCAGGACCACAGTCAAGTTCCTCCACCCTAAACTCGCTGATCCATGTCATTATGGACCTTGCTTTGTGCACTGGTCCAAATTATGTGTGAACCAGCCCTAAATTAGATATTTGTTACTGTATAATTGGAGGATTTTTGTTGCACATTGTTAAGCTTTTTTTTTTAGTTTTGTTGAGCATCAAAAGAGTCATGTACACTTATGAGTTCAGGCTATAGCATTGGGTGAGTAGTAAGCACTGTACAAATATCATGTACCTTCATACCATACCTGCAACCATGGGTTGCAAGAAAGAAAATTATGCCTCGTACACACGCAATGATTGTTGGCCGTGAATTTCCGCCCCTACGTCCGATCGGCCGATTGTTGGCTTGTTAGTATGATGCTTCCGACAACCGACTGCGTCTTTTCGGCCGAACAAAATCTGGTGTGCATGCTATAAAATTTTTGTTGGCTGTCAACAGAACGGCCGATTGTTCGTTAGTCAGTACAGATTTCGGCAGACAAAAATCAGATGAGCAAGACTGGGCATGCTCAGAGAAGAAAAAACACACGGAAAGTAAACCAGAACATGACATCACTTCTGAAGTTGGTTGTTGTTGGCCGAAAAAATTTGTGTGCAGTCTAGAGCACATTTCAACCAACACAACAACACTGGACAAAAGACAATAATAATAATATAATCGTTGCGTGTGTATGAGGCTTAACTTGATTCCCCTATCAACAGTCAGTGTTGATAAGAGGAAATCCTTCCTGTTCAGCCATTGTGTTCTCCCGGCTGGGGGGCACGGGGAGAATGCACAGTAACTAATGCTAGCGGCTTTAGCAATAATCAAATGTAAAATACGACAGGCTGATTGTACCTAAGTTGATCGATCAATCATCTTGGGTACAATCAGCTTGCCTATACTGTACATGGTTCTAACCACTTATGGCTGGCTTTAAAAGCATAAAATGTTAGCATAGTGAAGGAAATTATTATTATTATTATTATACAGGATTTGTATAGTGCCAACAGTTTGCTCAGTATTTTACAATATGAGGGCAGACAATAAATTTACAATATAATTCAATACAGGAGGAATGAGAAGGGAAATAATCAAGACGTGTGCATTAAACATTTTTGCTGCCGATTCCCATTCTTTTATTTCACCAACTCATGAGTTACAGTATCAAAAAGAAAGTGAATGTTTTAATTTTATAAAATCTCTGATTTAGGTCTTTATTGTACGTACACATGTCTCTTCTGTGTATGCATGTATTATGAGATCCACTGAGAAGTTTGAAAGTTGTTCTGTAACGCTAGAGGCGGTCAAGGAGATCCAAGCCTCTCATCACACATTATAGTTTTAAAAAGGCCATGAGCAGTATGTAATTAAATTATCTTTGGTAAGATGTCATGGTGCTGAAAGTCTTTTTAGAGACCGAGCATGGATAAGGTGAACCCACAAACGCATAGTGGCTTTTGGACAAAGGAGAGCAAACCTGATGTGACAGATAACAGCTGCAGGCAAGGCTTTACAAGCCTAATTAGCCGCTAATAGCAGGACGCTCAGTGGGATGTAGTGTATATTGACCCAAATTTACAACCATGCTTGTGATTTGGCTTTAAAATGGCAGATGGTAAGCTCCTTTTATAATCAATAGTTAATAAACACTTTGAGTCTACGTTACAGGTATGGAATTAATAATCTGAAATACAGAAAGACAATAAACATAAACTTGCTAGACAAAAAAGGTTCCATGAAGCCCCACTCAGTATATTAAACTTGATTGCCTGTTACGGGTTATCGCACATCGCCTGTTAAGGGCCTGATGATCACCATGGATTTTTCTTCTTAATTGTGTGCTCCATGGGTCAAAATGTAATCAGGCAAGCAAAGCAAACTTAATTTGTTCCTATTCTCCGGATTATGGAAGGATCCCTTATCTGGTGAACACCAGAACTCAAGCATTTTAGATAAATCATTGCATACCTTTAGGCCTCATGCACACTGGATGATACAAAATGTCAGTAGAAAGCTGTAGCTGTAGAAGGCGTTTTTTTTAAATTTTTTGCAGTAGCGTTTTTTAGATTTTTTCAGCTGTACCATTTTTTAGCTTTTTTTATTTTTAGCAAAACTATACTCCCACAAAAGCATATGGCTCAAAAACATTGATAAATGCCAAATAGCCGTGTTTTTTGGTGTTTTTTTCAGCGTTTTTAAGCTTTTATCAAAGTTAGAGCATTTTTACAGCTATAAAACGCCTCCTAAAACCGACCAGTTATGGTTTTTTTTACAGCCAGAAAACGCCCCTGCCATAAAGTGCTGATAAAAGCATGTGTGCATGGACGCATAGGAGAACATGCTGGGGAGTTTACTGGCTGCAGAAGAAAACATCTGACGCCAAAAACAGCAGCTGTAAAAACGTCCAGTGTGCATGAGGCCTTATAGTGGTAACCCGCAAAGATTAATAGAGATCTTTTTATAGATGTTTCATACAAGATTCCCACAGCTTGAACCCAAAAAGAAAAATGTGAAAATCCTAAAAGTTGCGTACATTTTGTGTAAAAACGTTCATAAATAGACCCCAAAAGATTGTGAAAGAAAGAAAAAAATATAAAGTACAAGAAAGAGTTAAAACCTTTCCACTATGGCCTGATCACACCTCCTGCCATTCTATGGGGCTAGTTGAAAGCCCCTGTCACATGGGCTTCCAGATCAGATATGTTAATTTTTAGGCAGACCTGATCAGAAGGTCTATCAGGTCTATGGACAGGCGGGTGTTAATGGACTTGTGTCCATTTACATCCGTTTACCTCTGAGTCCATCCAAGTCCAGAAAAAATGGAAAAGGACTGTATCTTTTTCTGTTTTTCTGAACCTAAACATGACGGATCGGAGGTAGCCTGATTTACTAAAGCTCCATTCACACCTAGGCGATTTGAATCATGGGCGGAATTGCCACGATTCTGCTCGCGATTCCAAATTGCGGCAAAATGTGGGGTTTGTTTGCAATGCTATTACTTCCTAATGGCACTCAAATCACGGTGAGATTTTGCGACAGTTGTCGCAGCAAAATTGCGCTGCGATCGCAGCAATTGGCAACGCGCGATGCTGTCGACCAAAAGAAGCTCCTACTTTTTTTTTTCGAGTGGTAATCTTCGCGTGTTGCGATTTTGCCACAATTGCAGCGTCAATCGCGGCAAAATCGTACCGCGATTGGGGTGCCATTAGGGGGCTGGTTCACACTGTAGCGATGTCAGACATTGCATGTGATTCGCACTACACTGCTGTGCAAATTACACACGATGTCTGTGCGATGCAAATTCAGCCATACAGATTGTATGGCTGAATTTACATCGCTTTTGGACCAAACTCGTGCAGGACCTTTTTTTGGTTCTCACCACAATCAGATCCCATGGGTGTTCACACCCATGCGATCCAATTCCTGTCTGAATTGACGCACTGGGATATGAACTGACCTGGGGGTGTCATTAATTTTGTATTGACACTCCCAGCGGCTCGCATATGGCAGTGTGAACTGTCTGCGAGTCGGGTGTGAAGCGGGAATCCGCAGCAGATTCGCAGGGTTCCCGCATCGCAGCAATGTGAACCGAGCCTTCGAGGTAATGGCATTGCAAACGCCTAGGTGTGAATGGGGCCTAAAGTTGGATAGTGCAGCTCTGGACAGAAACCAATTAGCTTCCAGGTTTTTTTGTCAAAGCCTAATTTAACAATCTGAAGTTAGAAGCTGATCGGCTACCATGGACCGCTGCACCAGATTTTGCACTGTACAGTTTTAGTAAATCAACTCCCACAGGTCCACCACAATCCGCTGTCAAAATGCACACAAAAAGTGAACGGGTATGTATTTTATGTCCAAAATGTCTGCTCCAGTTCAGCAGGAGATCACCTGCTGAATGGAGCGACCATGTGTGAAAGGACCTTTCCCCTTGGAGCTGTCAGACAACTTTGCTGGCAGACCACAGAAGCCTTTGTATGGACGGAGGTATTTTATTTTATTTTTTCGGGTCGACGGTGGTAGTGTCTTGATTGACTATGGATCTGCAACAAGGACATTTTCTTTTAGTTTTTATTTTTTAAAAAAAGGAATTGTCAAAACCTGCTCACTGACATTTTTTTACACTACACTTTTTTTGGTGAATTCATAGGGGTACTATATACCCCGTACTCATTCACATAGGGGGGCTGGGATCTGGGGGCCTCCTTGTTGAAGGGGGCTTCTAGATTCCGATAAGCCCCTCGTCCCACCCACAGACCCATACAACCCCTGATCAGGGTTGTGGGGAAGAGGCCCCTGTTCCTATCAACATGGGGACAAGGTGCTTTTTGGGGGAGGGGATAGAGTGCCCCTGCCCAAAAGCATACACCCCCCCCCCCCCAACAAGTTGAGGTCATGTGGCCAGGTATGGTTCAGGTTCTGTTTTGAAAAGAACGCCTAGTCTTTTTTTTTTAAAGTTGCACACAAGTTGCATGTATATGATGCAGGTGTGACTTTCATGCAACTTTTGAGGGTGTGCATTGAAGTCTATGGCCCTCAGGTCGCATGAAAGTCAGACTAACATAGTGCAGGAACTATTGCTCATGGAAAATCTTTATTCAGAATGCTCCTCACTTTCTTACTTTGTACACTGCATTAACGACACATACATTATATTACCAAAAGTAGTAATGGCATCCCAGTCTTAGTCTGTAGGGTTCGATATTGAGTTTGCCCACCCTTTGCAGCTATAACAGCTTCAACTCTTCTGGGAAGGCTGTCCACAAGGTTTAGGAGTGTGTCTATGGGAATGTTTGACCATTTGTGAGGTCAGGAACTGATGTTGGAGAGAGGGCCTGGCTCACAGTCTGCGCTCTAATTCATCAAGGTGTTCTATCGGGTGGAAGTCAGGACCCTGTGCAGGCCAGTCAAGTTCCTCCACCCCAAACTCGCTCTTCCACGTCTTTATGGATGTATATATGATACTGCTTTATTTGTTAAAATTATTATACATATTTACATGTTTGTTTTTCACATTATGTAACAGCACCCACCCAACCAGTCCTGATGAAGCAAAAAATCTTTGCGAAACGCGTTGACTTGCCAGAATGGAATAATTATGGAAATCATATCAACTTGCCATAACTACTTCAGTTCTTCAAACTAATTTCAGGAATAGTATGTTATATACCGCTATATGATATTTGTACTTTTGTACAAATTTGTACTTTTTTAACTTTGTACAAATAAAATATCATTTTTTATATACTCAAGTTGCCTTATGTTGTGACAACAAAGTCCGCCTCTTTAAACGTATAGGGTTCCTTTAGTTTTCACATCTAGTGAACAAGGACAAGAGATAAGGATTTCACTAGCTACCTGCTTGCTCCAGTTCAGTGACTTGTCAGATAATAATGGAAAGGTAAAATGAAAGCCCTTATGTGCTGTCCACAGTGCTGATCTAAGCAGGCACAAAATTGGCATTGATAAGGTGTTTTTTTTCACTGTGAGTTTGCTGCCACTACAAGCTACCAGCCAGACACACCAAAACCCGTGGGCTGGTATCTAAAATTATTGCTTAGAAGCCAGATCTTATGTGCTGTCCACAGTGCTGATTCTTCATTTTTATGGGACTGACGACTTTTCTTTCTCTATTCCAGGCTAAAAAATGGTGTAGAGTTCTCTCTCCTGAGGATAACACCCTGGCACAAGAAACCTCCTGGCTGGTATCTCTCTCTCTCTCTCTCTCTCTCTCTCTCTCTCTCTCTCTCTCTCTCTCTCTCTCTCTCTCTATATATATATATATATATATATATATATATATATATATATTCACACCCACAAGCTTAGGGTAGCTGTAGGAGAGAAGATATCAACCCAAAAATGAACAGTAGCACATCCCACTGTCTGGGGACATTCTGGAAACACATTGAGAGCTGTCGATACAATCTGCAATTTACCTGACAGAAATGGGAGGTAAGAATAGACCCCACTATACAGAGATTTTTCAACAGGTTCTCCCCACAGCTCCAACTTTGTTGGGACAACCAGGGATGATACTTATTAGGGCAAGAGAACCACAATGTGAGTATCCTGTATATACTATATACCGCCAGCAAATGGTCAGTGTTGTCAATTTCTATAGGAGCAAAAATTACCTTTCCGGCACGAAATATGGGAGCCCCTGTCCTGGAATTTGCAGAACCAAATTTAAGTTCCTTAAACTTTCAGATGATAGATCAGAGACAATTGAGTACTGTCCGTGATACTTTTTTTATTTGCACTAACATAAAATTTTTCAGGACAAGCTTTCGGGGTATGTCCCCTTCATCAAGATCCAAGCAGTAGTGCTTGGATCCTGATGAAGGGGACATACCCGAAAACTTGTCCTGAAAAATTGTATGTTAGTGCAAATAAAAAAAGTATCACGGACAGTACTCAATTGTCTCTGTCGCAAGTGCACTAATACGGCTACAATGACCTCAAGCAAGATGATAGATCCAAAGAACCTAACTTTTATTCCCAGGTTCCAATACTGTAAATTATCATAAAAATAAATGATAAATCATAGCTGTGAATTTTGCCTTTGGTGTATGATATAGTTTAAAGTGTTATTGACAACAGATGAGCCAGAAAGATAAAAATAAAAACATTAAAAAGCTGAAATAGCAACCCTACATACTGTGATGATATTCTATACAACAAAATCAAAGCCCAGAATTAAAAAAAAAAATAGACAGCTCAAATTTTATAAGATTGTTTATTTTATTAGCTTTACCAACATATCTTTGCTTTAGAATACTTGGCCAATTTCCATAAAAGATGTTACTGCGGTGTTTCCATCTGCCATGACTTAAACTCGTTACATTTTCAACATGCTTGTTCCTGATCTCCCACAGCTAACCTTATTTCACGGATTACATTTTGACACAATCTGCTCAATGCCGAGGCATGTTTCAAAACAGCTTGGAGGGGTCTTCCGTTTGTATATTACAAGGTCTCAAATAATAACAACCTTTGCACATGAAATACTTCAATAAATTAGTTCTATTTTTAGATATTTTATTTTATGAATATTTCTCGTTCATGCTTATATAAGACCTATTAATTGTTCAGGTATTTTCAAAATAGCCTGACAATTTATGTACATTCACTTCAGTCCTTGTCTTCAAGCAACTTTCAATCTAAAGCATGCATACATACACTAACACTTTTTTGTCACATTGGGATGTCCAATAAACCTGGATTTTGACCACATCTGAGTGCAGCCATTTCTTTTCATTATTGACTTCCACGGAGGCGAGCCGGGGCGAGCACCGCTGTTGGTCATCGAGCTTCCCATTACCTAGAGCAGTGTATCTCTTTCCTTTGTATGCATACATACACTTACTAAGGGCTCTTTTACACGGGCGGTCCGTATATCCGCAAATCATCCTATTTTTTTGCGCATGATTTGCGGACATAATGTAAGTCTATGGCATTGCGGATGTCAGTGGAATACCATCCGCTGACATCCGATTTCCTTCCTTTCAGTTCTGTTCCGTTTTTTGGAACGGAACAGAACCCTATTTTTCCTCCGTTCAAAAAACGGAAAGGAAGGAAAATCGGATGTCAGCGGTGTCATCCGCTGACATCCGCAATCCCCATAGACTTACATTATGTCCGCATATCATCCGCAAACGGATGGGATGATATGCGGACCTACGGAGAGGATGACAGAAATGTCATCCGCTCCGTGAAAAAAAAAAAAAAAAAAAGGACCACAGCGGAGCTCTCACACGGAGCGGCCATGTGAAAGAGTCCTTAGGCCAATTTTGACATGAACCAATTAACCTACCAACAAGTCGGAATGTAGGAGGAAACTAGAGTAACTGTAGGAAACTCATTCAAGCACAGGGAAACTTCATGCAGGCAGTTTCTTGGTTGGGATTCAAACCAAGGACCCCAGTGCTGAAAGAAAGGAGGGCTAAATACTACTAAGCTACTGTGCTGGTGTTATAACAGCAAAAACCGAAGCTGCATTTTACAATGTATGTTCATGGATATTGTGTATGAAAGCATTGTACATTCTTTGAGAACAGACTACATTGACTTATCTAGCTAAAGAAGAAAAGATCACGGGGGACAGACAGCAGTGTGTATAGCAGGATGTAAAAGGAAAATGGTGCAGGCTCAGTCTGAATCTGATTCTCCCATATCTGAGTTGTTCTTAAACCAACCATAAATGTAAACATCTTTCTTTAATAGTAACATGCAACTTTGTCCACTTTAGCAACATTAAACATGACTATGAATTTGAGTCCCATCTCAAGCCTTTTTTTTTCAGTTGGATAGAAGTTTATAGTTTGCCTCGGTGAAGGTATAATTTAATAAAACACAAACTGATATGCCTGTTGACCAATACCTAACATTTATTGTGTCCATAAATAGGCAAATGATTCCCCAAGAATGGCATATGGATAAATATCTGACTGTCCATGAACACACTAGCCTGCAGTTATTTGTCTCTCTGGCCAACAGAAAAGGCTAAATAACTTTATTTTGTCCTTTCATTGAGAAAAAGAAATATCAGGCATCCACGTCAGGCAGTCAATGGTGCCCGTTATATATCCTCTAAGTAGCACTAGAAAGCTCATCCAAGTCATGTCATCAACTGGAAATCTGTTTGTGATTTTCTCAGAGATGTCCATTGTGATGAGGTTGTATCAGCCAGGGTGAAGGTTTTAGACCAACTTTCAGTGGATGTAGATGACCTGATACTCTCAGTATATACAACATGGGAAAATGCCTTTTGGTATGCACCGATCATATGGTATGGGTGTTTTGAGAGCTGAACTGGGTACCCCCTTTTGTAGAGGGTCATCGCTTGCCCTTATTTTACAATTATTACGTGCCTGTAGGTGACCTGATACTCTCAGTATATACAACATGGCAAAATGCCTTTCGGTATGCACCGACCAATATGGTATGGGTGTTTTGAGAGCTGAACAGGGTACCCCCTTTTCTAGAGGGTCATTGCTTGCCCTTATTTTACAATTGATAGGTGACCTGATACGCTCAGTATATACATGCGAGCCATGTTCCTGCAATTTTTTTTCACCACATGGTAATGTTTTTCCTTAAAGGTAACTAAGACCCTGAGTTATTACTCACAATCTGTTACCGTCTTGACACCAAGTATATTGTTTGGTTAGTGACTATTAACCTATGTTATTTTCATTTCCATCATGTCACCGCTGAAAATCTTCATCAGGACTGTGCTGTATGACATGCTACCATGCATACCCTTAAATAAAGAATAATAATAATAAAAAAAAAAAACGCATCTCACACTGCCCCCTGCCACATGTCCCTGCAAATGTGAATTGGCCCTAAAGTTAAAAGTGGATAGCTATGGAAGCAAAAAGGTGTACAATATATTCAGAAGAAAAAAAGGACATACATATCCTACAGACTTACTAAATATATAAATCACTCAGTGATTCACAGCCCAGGAGCTAACAGACTAGTTATTCTATGTAAACATTTTTAAATGTGTTGTCCAATGTCATTGACTATATACAATCCAAATGAATTTGCTATTGTTTGGAATATGTAGCTGCACACTCCACTATTTATTAGGCTTCTTTTATTTGTTGCCATTATAATACAATGAGAACATCAGTAGTTCTGGCCTTTGGTTATTTAGCAATGCAATTAGCAGAAAACATCAGACTGAAATAAACGAAAGACCTTTTAATAGGGTCTCCTAGCAACATCGGTTAGCTAGAATGAAACAAAAAATAAAGGCCATTATATTTGGAAGATATCACACTGCATACAAAGAGAAAGCCTGCCATTGTGATATCAAAGAAAGGGTAAAAAACAAAACAAAACAAAAAAAAACAATAAAAAACCTTTTTTTCATTTTCAATGACTGGCACATTTACTACTTTGACTAGGGTTGTAAATAACTGGGTCAAATGGCATGCTTTGCATACAGTTCAAGTTTCCATAAATATGAAAAAGTGAACAGTACCAATACAATGAGAGATCCATAGACATATATGAATATATTTTAGAAAGTCCTAATATGTAAACAAGCAGGCCTTTGACCAGAAGGGAGCTAAGAATACATATATGTGCTGTCAAACAGAAGACCTGCAGAAATGTTGCTGGTACAGTTACGGTATGCAACAATGGCAAATAGTGTGCTACTGTTTAGCCTTGATCAGATGTTAATGTACAATTTCATCAGATTTTTCATATGTTCCTCTGCAGATGGCGCATACATAGAGCTCACTGGCATGTGCTGCTTTGTAGTTTGACAGAAATGCAATCCTCAACGCATGTATACAGTATGTGTATGTATATACGGATTTTGAAAGTGAAATCTGGGGACAACTTATTGACTATTACCTTTAAAAAAAAAAAAAACAACCACAAAACTACCACATATTTACAACAGTACAATCAAATTGTGATTATTATTCAGCAATGCCTTCCCATTTTAAATGCTGATAAGACATTATATGAGATTCTTCAGTATAGTTGTAGTTTTTCTAGTAGGAGGGCTCCCACACTGGGATCTTTTTTGTCCCCAAGCCTTTTTGTTCACAACATCCCTCCACTAGTAACAGGTGGCTGAATGTCCATGGTTCCTACCCTTGTGGCTTCAACTTATGTAAACAGTGTAGAAGGCACAAAAAAGGAAAAGTTGTCACTTCTTTTTCCACGGGGAAATTATACCCCCTTAAAAGCTACATCAATTGTAACTCTAAAGTAGTAGTATATGTGGTTGAATGCAGCGCTTGCTGACTACAATATGTAGGGTCAATATTTGAGAATTAGGATTTCTGAGCACTTTAAGGAAACCCTTAATTTAAATGCCAAAAAAAATTCAAATGTGTCCAAACATTTTAGAATGGGACATAGAGGTTGCCTTGATTATTTTTCCTTTTTTGATCTGGAACAGATTAAAAGACCTATAAGCGGGGGTGACCTACACCGCATTTTTCTTCAACGTGAGGTGTGGTGGATTAACACACTCAATACCAGGGTTCCATTTGGTATAAATAATGGGATGGATGTCAATCTTTTCTCAAAAAAATAAAATATTGCTTTATTTTAATGTAGATATTCATATGGCTAATATAGTAAAACCTTGGATTGCAAACATAATTCTTTCCGGAAACATGCTTGTAATCCAAAGCACTCTCTTATATCAAAATGAATTTCCCCATAAGAAATAATGGAAACTCAGATGATTTGTTCCACAACCGTTTATTCATAAATCCTTCAGTTTATTGCCCATATAAAAAGATTATAGCAAGGTGATAGGTTGTGTAACCATAAAATGTCCATCCACAAATGGCGCCTTCACAAGGGGATTAGAAGCCAAATCTAGCAGGAGCTACAGAGTATAAAAGAGAAGAGAGGTGCCTCTAAGGCTCCATTCACACCTGAGCGTATACTTTTCAGGCTTTTTTTTGTGTTTTTCAGGCGCTTTTGCAGGTGTTTGGAGTCAGGCATTGAGATCCAACAAAAACGCTTATAATCTGCCAAAAAAGAAGCTCGTACTTTTTTGAGCTTTAGGCGTTTTGCCTCAGGTGACAAAATGCTCAGATGTGAACAGGGGCCATTGAAATGAATAGGATTTTTCTTGTTGGGCGTTTTGAGACTTCAGAGATGAGCATTTTACGAGCTGAAAAATGCTCAGGTGTGAACAGGGCCTAAGTGTGGCAATATGGTTACATTTAACATTTAGCAACTCACATGGTTGATGATTAAAACAGGCACATCTAAGTATGCAGGCATCCGGGGTTAAAGATGTCCACATAGACCATCCTCCGCACCGCCGGCTCTCACTGCTGTCAGTCTACAGTCGTGACCGGGAAGACTACCGCTGGTGGAGCGCAGAGTGGAAGGGATCTGGTCAATGGCGGTGCAAAGGATGGTCTATGTGGACAGCTTTACCCCGGATGCCTGCATACTTAGATGTGCCTGTTTTATTCATCAACCATGTGAGTTGCTAAATGTTGAATCTTCTATAAATGTAACCATATTGCTACACTTAGAGGCGCCTCTCTTCTCTTTTATACTCAGTTGTGATGTGACACTACTCGTATATCAAGATATCACTTGTTTATCAAGTCAAAGTTTATAAAAACTTTTTTCTTGTCTTGCAAAACGCTCTCAAACCAAGTTACTCTCAATCCAAGGTTTTACTGTAGTTGTATTTTCTATTGCACAATATATGATTAATGTTTGCATTTTTTGATTACACATTCTGTTTCTGTTAGGATCCCTGATCTCAGTGTGACCCTCCCAACATGTTTTTAACCGAATGAATGATGTTTTACTCAGGAACACACCACCCCAATACGTTTAGGGGGTTGTACTAGTATATATATTTGATTTTAGTTTTTTTCTATGTATGCTATGAGAAAGGCTTCATCTGAAACACGTTAGCACATATAGAATCTGTTACTGCTGTAGTGCAATAATAACGTTTACAAAAGAAAGAAGCATCAAGTGGCCGGCTTTTTGTTTGCTGAATAGCTGCAGTGTATATTGCAGCCACAGCACTGATACTCTGCTCATACATCATTGACACAGCAGTAGAGTTTGTGTGAGTGTCTCTAATACCCATAAAACTATGCCCCTCCATCTGTAGTCCCCCTTTTTTACATGCTCTGAAACAATTAGTCACAGACCTTTGGAACAAGAGGAAATACAAAATGAATTGAAAATCAATTCAAGGTAGAAATACAAAATGCCCTGGGCACCAAGAACAGAAAAATGACGGGTGTGGCCAAATTATGGGAACAGTGGGAAGGGTTTACAAGGGGTGTGGTTACGTAAAATCTGAGCCTTTGCTGCTATGGGTGCATAATGTACAAAGTTCAAGTGTCAGGCATAAGGGACACAAAGAGTACAGAGGTCAGGAACAAGAAATGCATAGAGCGCAGAGGTCAACAGCAGGTAACACATGAAGCACAGAGGGGCGGGAGAAAGTAATGCACAGAGTGCAGGGGTTAGGAGTAATGCACGGTATGCAGGGGTCAGGAGTAACTACAACACAGATTGCAGGGGCCTTGAGTAAACAATGCACAGAATTCAGAGGTCAGGAGTAAGGAATGCGCAGAGAGCAGGGGATCAGTAGTACATAAGGAACAGAATGCATGGGTTAGGAGTAGGTAACGCACAGAATGCAGGGGGTCAAGAGTAGGTAATGCACAGAGTTCAGAGATCATGACTTGGTTAAAAAACACACAGTGCAAAGGCCAGGATTAAGTAACACACAGTTTGCAGATGTCAGAAGTAAGTAATGCAGGGAGAGAGAAGAGGTCAGGTAAGGGGTAAGTCATGCATGGAGAGCAGAGATCAGTAGTAGGTAATGCATGGAGAGCAGAGATCAGGAGTAGGTAATGCATGGAGAGAGGAGGTCAGGAGTAGGTAATGCATAGAGAGCAGAGGTCAGGAGTAAGTAATGTATGGAGAGCAGAGATCAGGAGTAGGTAATGCATGGAGAGCAGAGGTCAGGAGTAGGTAATGCATGGAGAGCAGAGATCAGGAGTAGGTAATGCATGGAGAGCAGAGGTCAGGAGTAGGTAATGCATGGAGAGCAGAGATCAGGAGTAGGTAATGCATGAAGAGAGCAGAGGTCAGGAGTAAGTAATGTATCGAGAGCAGAGGTCAGGAGTAGGTAATGCATGTAGAGTAGAGGTCAGGAGTAAGTAATGTATGGAGAGCAGAGGTCAGAAGCAAGTGATGCAGAGTTCAGGGGGTCAGGAGCAAGTAATGCACAAACTGAAAAATAATAAGTCCATGTGCACTATATTTAAAATATATTGCATTTCGCTCCTTTAGCTTGGGGACTCACTGGTTTCCTCATGTGAAATCCTACCAGGCATCCCTGGCGTCTTTCCTGCCTCCCTGACAGTGTAGCCTAAAAATTGCAGTGCGACTGGAGTTGGTGCCTTTGCACTGCAAGATTTAACCCCGGTTCACACTGAATGCGGCTTTGAATTGGTGCAACTTCAGTATGATTTCAAAGCCGCCAGTCAGGGCGATTTGATGTGCAGCTTTCCGACTTTGTGCAACTTCATGCACAGATGCCTATGCAAATCGCACATGAAATCACCCAAAATAGTGCAGGAACCTTTTCAAAAATGGTGCAAGTCTGAGTCGCACCATTTTGAACGGTTCCATAAGCACGAGTAGGGTGCGACTTTTCATACGATTTTAAATTGTCACACCGCATGACAAGTCACACCGGTGTGAATCGGGTCTCAGGCTACTCTGCCAAGCTCCCAGGAAAACACCCCCAGATTACTTTGCATATTCAATTCAGACAGGAATCGGACCCCATGGGTGTAAACAGCTATGCAATCCGATTCTTGTGTGGACCAAAAAAAGGGTCCTGTATGACTTTGGTCCAAACGCAATGCAGATTCAGCCATACAATCTGTATGGCTGAATTTGCATCACAAAGACATTGCATGTGATTTGTATAGCAGTGTGGTGCGAATCACATGCGATGTCTTCCATCGCACCAATGTGAACTGGCCCTAAGCGAGCTATTAGAATTTAGGCAAACAACTTAAAACCTTGAAAAGTACCAATGTTCAAATGTACAGATTACACCAATATACCAGCATAAAGATTTATAATGTTTACCTGCTTTCCATCTAGTGTGCAGAGTCTCTTGACAACCCCTGAATCCAGCTTTATGGCATCTGTGATGTCTGTTAGGACTTGCTCAAAGGAGTGCGCTGTCTTCTTATTTAGGAGAATGCGAACAGCTTTGCGTGGTTTTACTCCACTCCGGATGACCGTCACTAGCTTGGGTTTGATGAAGTCCTTACTCTCCTTCATCTCATTCTTCAGTGCGGTTAACTGTGCCAGAGAGCGAGCGGATCCAGTCCTTACATTCACAGACCAGTTTGGATTAATGTTTCTGTTGTAGTCTACTTTACGGTAAGACTCATTTGAGGCACAGACGTAACTTTCACCTGCAATGAGCATACAATACATAGAATTAGGCAATTTATATAATCAACGTCCTATTAAAAATGTTACAGTAAGGCCTCATGTACACTGCTGCTGATAAACGGACGTTTAGGAGCAGTTGGGCGTTTTTTTCAGCAGCCCCTGAACTCTCCTCTATGTTATCTTATCTGTCCATGTACACTGAGACATTTATAGCCGTTGAGTTTAGTTGCATTTTTTTTTTTTAAAGCAAAAAATGTTGTTCAGACGAAAGTTTATTCGCATTTGAAACGCCAAATGCGTGCAAACGCATCTAAACGCGGTAACTCGCGTTTATAAGTGTTTTGTTTATAGGCGTTCTCAATGAGGTTACATTTTTGACCCCTTTACAATGTAAAAACGCTTCTAAACGTAAACGCTGCTAAACACGCATAAACGCGGCAAAACAGACGATTTTTAACCGTCGTTTACTAGCTGTCAAGTTTTAGCGTTCAGGAGAGGTTTTCTAACCTCCCGTGTACATGAAGCCTAATGAACACTTTCAATAGTACTCATAGAGGATTTTTTTTTTAGCAAAGGTAAAGTAATTTGCGTTGATTAAAAAAAGAACATAGATATCTTACTGAGCATGTTATGATGTAGAATGCTGCATATTTGTTATTATGGAAATATCCTTATGTACTGTAATGTACTTCCTTTTTTTTCTAGGATAATGCTGAGCGTTTTGACCACTGTGCCATAGTTTTATATCTTTGTCAATAAAAAGAGTTTAAAAAAAAAAAAAGAACATACAGTAGGTCACTAAATGTGGGTTATAATCTTAGTGAGCAGGCATTGTATTGTGTGTGAGGTTTATGCAGACAATGAAGACATAACACAAATACGAAAATTAAAGCTGAACTCAAGGAAGATAAAAAGATACTCTTTATTACAGCTCTGCATTCATTAAGAGCCGGTTCACACTACACCGACTCAAAGCGCCCCGACTTTGGGTGACTTTGAAGTCACCCGTGCAGCACGACTTCATCGCGGCTTGCAAACGACTTCTCATAATAGAAGTCGATGCAAGTCGCTCCGACTTCGCCTACAAATAGTGCAGGAACCTTTTTCTAAGTCAGAGCAACTTGAGTCGCTCTGATTAGAACGGTTCCATTGCGCAGCATGGAGCGCTACTTGTCAGGCGACCAGGCCGCCTGACAATTCGGAGTAGTGTGAACCGGCTCTTACACATCACCTAATGTCATTTTTAAATACAAGCAGTGAACATTTCTAAAGTTTACCTGGTATCAGCTGCTTGCATTCCCTGTACAGCAGAGCTTGGATGGGAGATGGAGAAGTAGCACAAAAAGCCAAGAGTGCTATAAAGGGACATATTAAAGAGGAAGTAAAGTCGAAAAAAAAAGCCCTGTGAAGAGAAAGGCATAATGAGCTAGTATGCATCGCATACTAGCTCATTATGTAGTACTTACCTTAAAACGAAGCCCCCGCTGTGCCGCCACCTCAGCGACAGGACGGCGACATGTCCTGCCGTCCTGCTTCCGGGTTCGTGTCCTCCGGCCATCTGATTGGCCGGAGGCGCGATTACATCACTCCCGCGCCTGCGCGCGGGAGCCGCCGTGAACGGCACTGAGCTCTGAAGGAACGGCACGGGTGGCCGTTCCCTCAGAGTGCCTGCGCCGATGACGTCATCGGCAGTTTGCACTGTAAATATCTCCTAAACGGTGCAAGTTTGGGAGATATTTATAGCACCTATAGGTAAGCCTTAATATAGGCTTACCTATAGGTAAAAGTTATACAAGTGGGTTTACAACCTCTTTAATATAGGGAGCGAGCAGAGAGATGAGCGTATCAGCTTGCTGCGTCTCCTTTCTCTGTACACTCATAGGATGGAGGAGGGACAAAACCTTTAAAGAAAATTATATGGCAAGTGAAACTGAAAAAATTGTGTCTCCTTTCCTTTCCAAGGAAAGTGAAGAGTTTTAGTGAAGAGGAGAGATCGCCAACAACAGTATAAATGCCTGTGCGGTGACGTCACTCATAGGCTTACTATGGGGCATTTGTTGTCGGCTGCCCCTTTTCTATACTGAAGCCGGCACTGGGACTCAATCACGTGACCAGATCGGAGTGGCTTCAGAATAGGTAAGTATACAGATCTCTTCTTTTATAGTTGTATAGTTACATAGTTAGTTTGGTTGAAAAAAGACACAAGTCCATCTAGTTCAACCAATAAAAGGGAAAAAAAATAAAAAATGACAATCCTATATACAATGGAAGGCAAATTTTGATTGGTAGATAGAAAAGTCTTATGGGCCATACACACTATAAGATTTTCTGAAGACTTTTTCCTTTAGACTTACCAAAAACATATAATATGAGGTCAAACCTAAACACTTTCAATTTGTATGCAATCTGGCAGGCCCTTGCACTACATAGAAAAGGTAAATCTGAAGGAAATCTAACCACACAAGTTGGATAGTGTGTATCCAGCTTTAGAATGGGGGTTGGGGTAGATTTTGACTGAACTTCCACTTTGAAGATGTTTTATATATTGGAACTCCAGACAAAAGAGGCAAACACAATTCACAATTCAAATATACATATATACTGTATGTGCAATTGATTTATTCACTAAAAAGGTCTGTAATTCTGTTCAGCCAGCCTTATTATTGTACAGTCCTGCCACGTTGCACAGTCTGGCAGGTACCAACTGTTTTTCCTGGTCCAGCTTTGAAGCTTCATATACTATCTCACCAATAATTTAGCATCATCGTATTATTGATTCACTGTCCATTGAACAAGTAGGTAGGTGACAGGGGAACAGGAGTCCTCGCCATGCCTCTGTGGTGCAGCAGGAGTGTGAGAATAGGGTGATGATAAATCAATTTTTTTTTTGCCAGCAGTTCTGCTTTAAATATAGAAAAAAAGTGCATGTGTATGCATGTCTATTTGAAAAGAATATTCAGGAATGAATATCTAAATTGTGGACTGTCAGGGGAATGTAGGACATTGATCATCTGTGTTGGTTTAAGTTAATTGGAACAGCTGAAGACAAAAAAGTGGCCGCAATTATTTTCAGAATTAAAGTAGTTCTGCAGAAGCTCAGACTGATCTCACTGGCAAGTGATACTTACATTTTTATTTTAAGCAGCTTATGTCAGTCTTGTTTTGGTCCTGGACCTCCCTTGTTTTTCAATGCAATGCATAATGTAGGGTGTGTTCTGGAGAATGTCATACACAATATATTCCACACAAGTAGTAAAACATGTTGGGGAACCAAGTTATAACTTGGAATCGCATATTCCTAAATAAATAAAATGTTTCTGTGAATATGCACTCTGATAATGTGTTCAGCTTTCAGATCTGCACATTTTTTTCTGCTTTATGTCATATCATAGTCTGGTTAAAAAAAAAAAAAGGGCGACATTCTTCCCGTGTGTATGCCAGCTGGTCCAACAGAAGCTGGCCATTTGGCCGCCTTCTGTTGGACATGCATGCTGGAAAACCAGCAGCCGACTGGCTTCCGATCAACGCTCTCAGCCAATTACAGAGTGCGCTGATCACAGTGTTCTGGCGGGGGACCGTCCCCTTATCAGAACACAATAGCTCAGCTGGGGGGATCATTGTACTAACATCAGATCGTTAGTATAGCGGCTGCGTCCGGAGCTGACAGTTTTTTTCCCGTTCAACCTTCTGGGTTGAACGAAAAAAAACTCATAGTTTGTACCAAGTTTAAGTATACAGGTATAATCACCGAAAATTAACAAACAAGCTACCAGACGTGTAATCATACATCCAGGTTCACAAACACAGTACGAAACAATTATATGAAAAAGTATTACAGGGCTATTAAAGTGAATTCCTTGCCTAACCATAACTATTCCTAAAAATATCCTCTCCCCCTCCTGTGGCCGGACCAGAGCAGGCTGGAAAAAGTAAGCACACACATCTTTTCTTTACATAGGGTAGGTAGCATAGGTAGCAGGAGGGGACATATTTAAGAACAGTTAAAATTAGGCAGGAATTCCCCTTAAAAGCGTAGTTCTACCCAAAAATGGAAGCTTTTAAGCTCCATTTATCTAACTCCTCCCCCCCTCCAGTGCCAAATTTGGCACCTTTAGGGGGGGAGCGGGTACCTGTTTTTGACAGGTCCCTGTCTCTACTTCTGGGAGATCGCACTGCGATCACTTGGAAGTTCGGCCCCCCATTCCTCCTCCCCCCCGCTGATTAGCCATTAAGAGAGTGCGGCACGCTTCGCACATGCACAGTAGGGAACCTTTCCCTTACAAACAATAGCATCGCTGGATTCCAGGACAGGTAAATGTCCAAATATTAAAAGTCAGCAGCTACAGTATGTGTAGCTGCTGACTTTTTATTTTTTGCTGGGGGGGGTGCGGAACTCCGCTTTAAAGCAGTAGTAAACTAGCTGGGCCCCCTGCAGACTGGTGACAGAGGCTGATGAAGGAGGCAAGATTTGACCTCCAAAACGCATTCTGATTGGTCACAGCACCCAGGATGGTTGACAGCTTCCTGCAGCTCCTGGACAGATCGAGTCTTCCGCGAGGGACTGCTTGCTTGGAATCCTGCCACGACTTCACTGCTCATGTCAGTGGCTCTGGGGTGGACTGGATTCGGAACTGATGACTTTTACATGGAGCTTGTTTTAATGCTTAAAAGTGCATAAGCTTTGTATTTTACCTGTTTCTACTAATAAAACTTGTCACACTATATGTGAATATCTCCCAAATTGTGCATGTTTAGGAGATAGTTACTGTACCTACAGGTAAGCCTTATTATAAGCTTACCTATAGTTACAAGTCAAAAATCTCACTTTACTACCACTTTAAGTCGTAAATGTGTATGGATCATTTTTGGAGTATAGCGATATAATTAAGTGTCACTTAAAAAGAGTTGGTGCACCTCTTTGACACTGACACTAAATTATATCCTTATAGTGACACTAAATGATATCTTTACAGTCCAAAAATAATCCAGCTACTGATCTGGCCACGAGAATGCATTTCAGGAGCTTAGGCTTTGCTCTGGCTTTGTTCTGGCTTCAGAGATCCAAGTCAGGAACTCAGAGCATATTGAAATCAGAGGATCGGCACAACAGTTGGAACACTGCCATTTTTTAGGAGGTCCACAACGGCAGCTCCCACATTTCTCTACGCACCAGATTCCTACAATATCAGTAGAAAAAAAGAGATAAACAAATAGATTTATGCTGTGATTGGTACAAATATAGATGGAGGCCTCTGTTGCAGAATTAATACATTTCTGCAGTGACAACTTGTGGTCTTGCATTGATGTTTGTGGCTTCAACCCAAAGTAACCTCAGATTATGTTTGTAAAGTTAATGTTAAGGAACTCTGTAAGGAATATGAGCTACTGTATTATTTTGTTGGGTAGGGAAATGACCCTTAGTGGCGTACATAGGGATTTGTCCCAGTCCACTGGTTGACAACCAATTCCTGCTAAGGTTCCTGCACTGACAATCGAACCACCTAAGCGCAGATACAAAAGCATTGTACATATATATGAACAGAGATGTTTAAAGGAGAAGTACAGCAAAGCTTGTTTGGTTGTACTTCTCCTGTGGATCACAGGAGTGCAGTTCATTCTGCACCTTTGTGACCCCTTTCCAAAGCCGGTCCTGGCTCGGGCAAGATCACGACAATGAAGTCAGGATCCACCCACATGCCTTGACCGTCATTCGGTTCAGCCTCTCAGCAAGCTGCTGAGAGCCTGAGCTGGCCGCTCCCACCACCTCCACATCCCAGAACTCTATTGAGCACAGGGGGGCAGAGCAGAGAGCTGTGAGAACTGAGCGGTCGGTGGTGTTTGATTGCTCGGTTCTCAGTGTTAGAAGCACCAGGGCACAGATGCAGCATTGGTCCACCTTGGTAAGTATGATTCCTAAAGAAAAAGAAAAACCCTATACATTCCTTGTATGATTAATCTTTTAGCTTTCTGGTTCTTGGGACCTTCCCAGCATTACTAACTCCTTTCTACAATAAATCACAGCAGTCTAAAAAGGTGACAGGGTTGTCAAAGGTAAATGTCATGTGTAATTATCAAACATTTAATTTATGTGGCTGCTGTTAATGTGGTAATGACAGTTGTGCATTAATTAATTCCCTTCGTTGGCAGCACATAGTTAAGAAATGCAGATATCCTGCAGATATCTGACTCATCTGCTTCATAAACAAGATTTTAAATTCATTTTAAATTACTGACTTTTTACTTACGGCCAACATACAGCTCTGTGAATATGGATACATTCTGTACACAGTATGAATGAACAAAGTGATGTACATACTACATGTACAGTATATAAAAATTCTATAGATGAGTTTGTGAATGTTGAGAGATATGCCAAAACTACATTTACTGGCTTCCATTTAAAATGGTACTAAATCTGACCACACACAGACAGGTTTGTTTGAGATTTGATCCATTGATGCAACATAATTCAGCGAAGCTGTGTAAGTTCCATATATGCATCCTAATCGATCTTATCAAGACGACTGGTTACCAGAACACCAAACCAATCAGAGTAAGCAATGTCATATACAGTACATACCCCTGCTTTAATTTGCATAGAGAATTCATTCATTCACCTGAGACACCTGTCCTTCCCACTAGCCCAGTGGGGAATTGCCGTCAACGTCAACTAAATAGTATATAGTAGAAATCCGACCTCCCTTTCAAGAACAAGTGTAGACCAAAATCAGAGACTCAGAAATCAAATGTAACATGGAGTCACTTGTATCCTGTGTATCTAACCATGTCCCCCAGATCTTGTGGATTTTACTGGGCACCCTCTAGCCTCATAAGTCAAGTTGTATAATGGAAGGTTTTGGTCAATTAAGCATTTCCATTAGCCAATATGTAAGGGATCAGGGTGTACTCAGTTTAATACAATAGTTTTAATGGCATAGTAAAATAATAAGCGTAAAAACAGCTTTGTCTTAATAGCGACCTCTGCACCCCCAAACACATCCAGTAGACACTACTTGGGGTTGCAGACATTGGGAAGCACAAAAGTGTCCGAAATAAATGCAGTCATCACAGACCAGAACAGTCTGACCTTATTACAGGACCATACCATAAGAAAAACGTCCCTGTATTCATTTTTGCACTTGTGATAGGTAGAGGTGGCACATTTACGTATTATAAATAGTAGTTTAGGGGTATAATATGTTCTTTGCAAATACCTGAGCTGTATTAGTTTGTCCTTAGCAGAAATTAATGTATCTGGGTATTGAAGCGGAGTTCCGGTCCCCAAATTAGATTTTTCTTTAAGACTCCACTCTAACTTGGTGTGCTTGACAACCACTCTATATAACAAAATTATTTTCAGTAGTAACAATGAAATGAAACGGTATAGGGCTAGAAAGGATATGAAAACACTGAAAGTTGTTGGAGATCAGTGGAAAAATTCCCCCTTACATTATTTTCAGGGAAGTGTCCCCTTACGTTGGTGGTCAGTCAAGAGCCTCCTTATATTGGTGGGGAGTTAAGAAGGATCCCTGAAGAATGGTGGTCAGTGGAGAAGGACTCCCTTAAATTGCTGGTCATTGAGAAAAGGGACCCCTTACACTAATGGTCAGTGAGAGAAGGGCCCCTACACTCATAGTCAGTGAGAGAAGGGCCCCCTTACACTAATGGTCAGTGAGAGAAGGGTCCCCTTACACTAATGGTCAGTGAGAGAAGGGCCCCTACACTTATAGTCAGTGAGAGAAGGGTCCCCTTACACTAATGGTCAGTGAGAGAAGGGCCCGTACACTCATAGTCAGTGAGAGAAGGGCCCCCTTACACTAATGGTCAGTGAGAGAAGGGTCCCCTTACACTAATGGTCAGTGAGAGAAGGGCCCCTACACTTATAGTCAGTGAGAGAAGGGCCCTATTACACCAATTGCCAATGGGAACAATGCTCTTTTTATTAGTTGTGAGTTGGAATAAACCCCCCTCCACCTCCAACCTCAACCTCCTTCATCACAGAAATCTAAAAAGATCATTAGTGTTATTCCTTAGCATGGAAAATAGCATGGAAAAGGTGAACTGTACCCCAGGAAAATGTTGTTTTTAGCATAATAAAACCTAGATATTTCACACTTTCTACAAATCCGAAAAGGTACCTACCTATCATGGCCTTGTTTATTATATATATATATATATATATATATATACTGGTATATATATATATATATATATATATATATATATATATATATATATATATAATGGCATTTTAATTTTATGGCCTTGTTTATTATATATATATATATATATATATATATATATATATATATATAATGGCATTTTACCTTAGCAGTAAAAGTTCTAGGGATCTAAAAGTTATTTCTAGTTAATGTCACGGAGGATACAACAAAAGCAAAATATAGGTTTGAGAAAAGAGGTTCAGGGTATTTTTTCCTAATCTAGAGAGGAGTCAAGTTTTAGTGCTATGGTAACACTTGTTAAAGGCATTTATTGGTTACAAACAACAAAAAAAAAGTCACATGCTAATGAAGCACGATATTTACAAGGCTAAAATGGCCAGAATGAAAGCAACTATCTTAAAATAATCCCTGGAATTGCAAATACTTTTCACTTCTCTTTGGTTGATGAAACAAAGCAACCATTAATAACGCGTAATGAACAAGGGTAGATAATATAGAAAAGTCTTTCTTTTTTAGCATCTGGTGTTATGCCTGTGTTGCTTTCATTTATGCTGTGTGTAGCTCACTTTATCCCAGTGCGGTCTGGAGAATAAGTCAATTCACTAGATGCAATAAGTTGGTGATAACCAAAAGAATAAAACTATGTCGTAATCATCTGATAGCAGGAAGACTAATGTAAGCAGATTTTGAGTGAGTGATATGGAATGCTCTTGCCTATAGCCCAGCCTTTTTTAAACTGGGATGCAGCAGCATCCTGGGTTAACTACTGGGTTCTTTACGGACGCCTTGTCAAAACACCTAAAAAATTGCCCAAAATTGCTTAAAAAGTGTAAACAAACCAATGAGTGCATCAAGCCTGCATGTTTCCATTGTACATTCAAAACTAATTGACACCATTATCAGTTTTTTAATGTGTGTGGGGTGGAGGTTAGTATGAATGTTTTGCTAGGGGTGTTTGTTTCACAGCTTCTTTTTTTGCAATTCCTAATAAAGGTATTTTTCTATTCATATAATAGTTATTTTCCTATTTGCCAAGCAACCTGAATTAAGCTAAGCACCAGCTTTTTTAGGGGACTTTATCACCTTTTCATATAACTTTTGGGTCTTTTAATTTGCTTTAATTAACGCCTTAAATGGTGGGTAGTGGACAGAACCTTTTATTTTGGATACTGCCTTTGGCGATACCCTAATTAGATGATTTTCCATTGTAAATTACAACCTCAGGAGCTGCGCAGGCCAGTCATTGGCCTCCAAACAACCAATTACGTCATTAGTTAATAAGGAGGATACTGGGCGGCTGAACTGCATCCTTGTTTGCTCTACTCCTACCCTTCTCCATCAGCACTGGGGTCATGTTAGCTGAATGAGGGAGAGAAAATGAGGGAGAAGGGAAACACTGGAATACCAGTCGGTACCAGTGTGCAAAGGTGTATTTGCTTTGTAAGAATAAATCACCTCTAATGTTGAGTGTCATGTGTGTGTAGATGCTGCTGTGATATGTATGACTTTTAGTTTTGTTTTTACATTTTAGAGTGGGGTGCCTTGAGAATTTTTAGGCATGCATTGCCTGAAAAAAGTTTAGAAACACTGCTGTACCTATTGCATTGTGCTCTTTGTTAAGGGCCGTACACACTTGACGAAAATCAGACGAAATATCCTCCGATTTTTCTCTCTCATGCTCGCGTTCACAACCGTTTTTAGTTGACAGTGCATAAATGTTCACGAAATTTCTTGTGCGATTTTTGTTTTTTTTTGTTGACGTTTTGTTCGTAGAGCGTGATGTAAGTACGTATACCCCCGAGGCCACACCTTCCTTCTTCCGGATGTGACGTGGCTTTTGTTCTCGGATCATTCGTGAAACTGCGCCTCGGATTTTTCAGAATCTTCGAGATTTATCACCTTTTTCGTTATACAACGATCTTGGAAGATGGAGATGGAAACATCCGAGACCCTTGCTATACTTGGTCTTGGAGTCCTGGCTATCCAAAGACAGCAGAAAGGGAAGATGAAGAGGAGAGCATGGTGCAAGAGGTGGCTGCTGAACCATGACCAGTCACCCGAAGGAGAATATCTCTTGATACCACACATGCCCTTTAGATTATGGCCACACTTGTCTGAGTAAACATTGAGAAAAATAGTTTGGTAATGCAGTCTATCAGTTGGGGCATCATGGAACAGGGTACAGGTATCTACAGACATTAAAAAATGTTCAATCAACCTGGCAAATTATGTTCAGACCAGGGAGGAATGTATGTTTGTAGGCCCTGGCTGAACCTGCTCAGGGGAAAGGTTTATTAGCCAGTATGGATTTTCTCAGCTGAACACTAAAGACAGCCACCCCCTCCCTTCTATGGTGTCTAAAGGTACCTGCCTAAGCCTGAGAGCATCATGTTGCCTTATGCAAGGAAAATCCTGTATGTGCAAGCATTATAAATATATGCAAAAACTGTAGGTGGAGGTAAATGTCTACACGTAAATACACAGGCTTCATTAATGCATTCAGCAGTTATATATTAGCACATAGATATCTAGCCCATATGTACAGTATGTTTTAATTTTAGGTAGACTGCAATGGTATAACATGTCATTTACATTTTCTAAATTAGATGTACCTTTGTAGCATTGCTTAAATTTCCCCTCAGAAGATAACAAAGGATTTATTTATCAAATATAAAGTGTAAAAATCGCACACTTCCACCTCTCCAACATTAAAATAACAATGCGATTTGTATGCCATTTTGATTTTTCTACTTTATATTTGATAAATAGAGCTTTTGTTATTTATACTGCTTGGTCCTTTTTGTAACAGCCTTTCTGGGTAACTTTCAGCCCAGCTTCTGCATTGCTTAATTGGGTTATTACTTATTAGGATACCACCGACTGCATTCCTTGAGTTAGTGGACACGGGCTATTGGTATCTTATTTATCTTACCCTCTTACCATATTTATACTTGGAAAGGTCCCTCGTTTTTTTGTATCTTTTTTTTTAATTTATTGTTTTGCTAACATTTTTCCTTTGCTTCTTCTAGAATTAAGCTGGCCATACACTAGTGGAATTTGTTTGTATTTGTAATCATTAATGGAGTCAAATCTGTATTCTTTTATAGCTAAAGAGGCACGAAAATTTGAAGAAGCAGGATGGAAATTTTTCTCTCTAACAAATTCCTAATGACTGTGGATTTCGTTCAGGA
The DNA here is from genome assembly GCF_965119305.1 of Pelophylax lessonae. Lineage (NCBI taxonomy): Eukaryota > Metazoa > Chordata > Amphibia > Anura > Ranidae > Pelophylax > Pelophylax lessonae. The sequence goes on along the minus strand of NC_138768.1, from coordinate 667,349,632 downwards.
AATTAAATTTATTTCAAAACTGAAGAAGAAAAGCAAACTAAACCTTGAAAATTGAAATTTTCCAAGTCATTAAATGCTCTGAAAAATTTAATTTGAATGTTTATATGAATGTTCAATTGAAAATCTTCTAATATATGGTCAGCTTTAGCTGGTTTGATGGCTAATTCTAAATGACATCTGCATCAGCAGGAGGAGGAAGGAACTGCTGAGGTACTTCATTTTGTTGGGTATTTACAATGGTGTTGCCAATGTCAGCATCATTGCACAATTTAAGACATAGAATGCCTGAATGTCAGTTGAGCTTCTTCTGTAAATACAAAAGTATTAAAAAAAATAGGATCTTCTTTCTTAATAACATTTACATAATATATTTTACTTTGGAAATAACCTCAAACTTTAGTCTAATAGGTAAATGCAGATCATGAAAACCTATTATCAAAAAACGTAATCACAAGTGAAATTCGAGTTCTTGTTTCAAACAAATAATTCAAGATCCTGTGTTCTTGTATGACAATTCACATCTCAAATTTCCTTCAGACACTACACAAAAACAGGATAACCTAGACAGGAAATTAAAGCTGAAGAATGCCAGGTGACAGCAATATTCTGAAAAATAAAAATTGCAGTCATGTAAGTTCAGCAGTTCAGTGCACATGACAGTGACAGCACAGCAAAATGGTCTAGTCTAGGCATGTCACTTTACTTGTGTACCTTGCACTATACTGTACTTACTAAATATTTGTATATAAATGATAGACAAGATGATTAAAGTGGTTGTAAAGTCTGAAGGTTTTTTTATCTTCATGCATTCTATGCATGAAGGTAAAAAAACCTTCAGAGCCTCCCCCCCCCCAATACTTACCTAAGCCTGATCCCAATCCAGCGATGTGCACAAGACCTAAGGCTCTCCCGGGTCTCTCCCTCGTGATTGGCTGAGATTCAGCAGCAGGAGCCATTGGCTCCCGCTTCTGTCAAATACAGCCAGTGAGGCAGGTGCTTATGGCACTTGGCAAGGGGAAGGGGCCCAGAGCACTGGCAGAGGATGTGAGAAGAAGAGGATCAGGGCTGCTCTGTGCAAAACCATCACACAGAGCAGGTAAGTATGACATGGTTGTTATTTTTTTAAATAAAATGTTTTCCTTTACAATCACTTTAATCCTTACACTAACACATAGGTAAGCTGTGAGGTATTGTACAAGATACATATGCCTACAAGGCTTGAACTTTGAAATTTGAAATAAGCTAAACTCTAGGAAAACAGCTAAATACAGACATGAAATACATATAAGGGAGCTGTTTTACCTGCCAAAGGGTTTTTATATCTGCCAATCCAGTTCTGAGGTTTACACTGCTTTGCCACACAGCCTGTTCTGACAGAGCAGTAGACTTTATTTTTCTCTGCTATAGTAAGTAAAACTTATAGTTCTTGATCCTCCCCCCAGCTTGTAATTGGACAGGTAAAAGAGAAGTAGCAGACTGATGAGCTTGTTGGTAGGTGCAGTGTGATGTGGTGGGCAGAAAACACAAGTCCAAGCGTAGTAATAGGAATATCTTGTAACAAACATTTAGTAGTACACAACAGCCCCGGTGTGAAGGCAACTCGAGTGGGACAGTTGTAATAGTGATAAAACAGTAGATTGAAGATTGAAGGTGCTGACAGCGTCTGTCTCAAGGAGCAGAATGAGGCCTGGCCAGTCCATACCCAAATGGGGAGGTTATCAGGAAGGATGGCATGTCCTGGCCATCTTGGGTCAGATTCTGTCTGACCCAAGATGGCCACCAAAGTCACATGGGGTGCCAGCATCCAATCCGATAGCTGCCTCCCTGTGACCGAGGAAACCATAGAGGCTGCGGATGGCTCCTGTCATAGGCAGCTACTTACACTGCTTGGTTTTAAAAATGCAATTATTGATGTATTAATGAATAAAGAACTGCATTGCTTCATGTCTTTTAAGTATTCCTGCAATTCAGTTTTATAAATTTAGCCATATAGGTATGTCAAGTATCCAGAACATTGGGCTTATGTACAACCACCTATAGAATTGTACTGCCACTTCACGGCGTTTTATCTTAAACTTCTAATTAAAAATCCCAAATCTGATTTGAAATTTGAAAACAGCTGGATACACACTATACAACTTTTGTTTGTAGATTTCTTTTGGATTTACTTTCAACTATGTAGTACAAGGGCCTGCCTGATTGCATACAAATTGAAAGTGTTTAGGTCTGACCTCCTATCAGGGCCGGATTAAGAGCATCATGGGCTTGGTGCTGAGGATTTTGAAGGGCCTTAAGGGCCGTGCCTTGGCATGCACCCAGAGGAGGAAGGGTGCAGCCATGCATGCCTAATTCAACATGGGATGCTGTCTCTGAAGCCCATAAACACATCCATGCATCAGCAACTGTCCCTCCTTGTCCGGCCTTCGTGCTGTGTGGGGAGGTTCTGAGGGAGCTGCCTGGGGAAGCGAGCATAGAAGCCAGACTTCTGTGTTTACAAGTGACAGCAGAGCGGTAACAGTGAATATGGCCAACCTGGGGCCTATATAAAGGTAGGGGCCTGGAGCTGCAGCTCCAATAGCCCCTACGTTAATCTTGCCCTGCCTCTTATTATATGGTTTTGGTAAATCTAAAGGAGAAAATCTAAAGAAAATTGTATAGAGTGTATCCAGCTTTACACTGAAGCAATGCCAGTCAAAAAACGCTTGTGTTTATAGCTGTAATACTACTGTAAAGCTTCATTTATTTCACATCACAAGATTATTTCTCCAATAACAGCAATGACAAGATGTAGATCTTGATAAACCTTGCAAAGTGAAGAGTAAGAATAATATTCATGAGAATGTCTTTGATGTGTCTGTTTTACAAATTAGCACAAATGTTTAAATATGGGCGTTATAAAATTTAAATGAGACTTTTTGTCTTTGCAGCCTCAACAGATCTAAGAAAAGCAAAACAAAAAAGACAACCTATCTTTAGCACAGCAAGAAATCAACAGATCATTTCTGTATTACTAAATTCACAGCCAAATGCAGAAGTACTGCAAAATACAAAACACCGACTATACTGTCATCTTTCCCCCTCCAACCCTGGCATTTGTCTTTCACTGTGAAGCCTCCTTCCCCTCTGCTGTGCATTTTTGAGATTCTTTAACAATAGAAATGTTCATGGTACAGAAAGTCTCACCATAAAAATACTTCCTTACCACTAGGATTTATTCCAGTGCTTAGAGAAGCTTAAAGATCCCCAAGCCTATGTCTGCATTGCAGTGGTGCATGCAGGGCATGCACAGGCTAATCTAGAGCCACATAAACAATAGGTATGTATGTCATGCAATAATGTTATCCCACATACTCAAAAATTCAAAATTCCACTCCAAGGACTAGTCTGGTTGAAATATTAGAAAGCTGAAATATATAAATAAAATCAAATATTGCTGTTATGCAATTATGAAAAAAATAATGACATGTATTTTAAATGCAATATAACATCTTCCTTTTGTAATCCTCTTTAAAAGCAGCATGCAGATTGCAACAGGGAAGGACTGTGTACATATAAAGTATGTTAACAATGGAAATGTCGACTGGAAGAAAGAGCAGAGGGACAGAGAGATGACTGCTGCTGTTTATTTACTGTCCAATCACAGGCTGGGGGTTCAGAAGTGATCTAATGTTATTGCTTATCTGCAGTAGAGAAAAGTCAGGCCACCAGCTATAATGTCTGGAGGAGTTGGGGAAAGTGGAAAGATAGCGCTGGACCCGTAGGTTTATTTAACTGGTATTATTATCTTAAAGCGGAGTTCCACCCTAAAATTAAACTTACCTCCATCCTAATGCCCGGGGTCACCTGAAAAACAAATGGATAATCGCAATTTTTTTTTTTTTTTTTTACTTACCTGGTTTAGAAGAAAATATACTTTACTTCCTCTTCCTCCCCTCGGCGGCCACGGCGATTCGTCACTTCCTGGCTTGCAATGATTCCTGGGAGCTGAACATCATCGCTCCCAGGAATCAATGCCGTCATACCTTGCTAAACAGCTTCTGGGCATGCCCAGAAGCTGTGCAGGGATGATGCTGCAGCACCGGAAGTGACAGCGGGGCCGTTGCAGTGCATCGTGGGACAGAAGAAGACGGAAAGGACACAGAAGAGGAACGCGCTGGCTTCAAGCTGCCCACACCTGAGATGGCAGCGCTGGACAATACTTTTTCAAGGTAAGTATTTCTTCTAAAAGGTAAGTGCAACCCGAGACAGATCAGAGGCTAGCCATTGTGGAATGTACTAGCCCTGACTGTCCCGGGGTATTTTTATTAAAAAAAGCTTTCCCAGGGGGGAACTCCGCTTTAAGGTATTACTGTTGGTGTAAAGGTTCCTGGGTAGGCAGCTTCGACACCCGAGAGGATCTCCACAGTCTCCTTGTCTTGTAGTGTAATGTAAGAAGGGTTGAAATGTAAGTGCCACACCACTGCTAAGAGGTCCAGATACAACTTTATTCCATTGAAGGTCAGGGGTACAATTTAAGAAATAGCCAACGTGTTTCAGGGGTCATTGTGCCTCCTTCACTAGGGCTTGACTGGCAACCAAGTGAACAAACCAGTAGTGAACTGGACATACAATGTTATCTATTCCAGTGTGAGTTGAAAGCAAAAGCCTTATCAGCAGCTTGTTTGGCCGGATGGGCTGTGAGAATCTCAGGACTGAATGGACAAAAATGCAATTCCTTTGGCAGGTAAAATAGTGTTTATACTGTAAAAAAAACACATATAACATCCATCGACTTCTTGCTTTATAGTGCCACCCAAAAGCTGTGCGTTACTGCTCGCTGCAACTTCTTATAATGCCAGTCTATGAATTGGCCAACTCATTAAAACAATGCTGCCTGTTAAGCTGGCCATAGATGAGTCAATTGTTTTCATTCAGCCAGCAGGTTTAACAAAAAAAAAAAACCTGACCCAATATCCCAATCTACACATTCAAGGTGGATGGGGGAATCCTTCCTGTTGTGTTATTGTATTCTGACCGTGGGAGGACTTCCTCTATAGTCTTTCTATAGCCTGCAGCACTGATCGTGAGGAAATTTTCCATCAGGGAGGTCGTAATCAGTGTCCATAATTTGATTGAAATTCGGCTGAACTGGACGAATTTTGATCCTTAAGAAAGTTTTGTTAACAGTTGACATTTATCAGTTGTTATGCACCTATGCCATTATTGTAGTAACTCATTTTTCTTGCTTCCAGTGGTAACATTTAAGAATTATTGAAAATAACATTGTTATGCTGCAAGAATAAAAAAGTGGGGTTGCATAACATATGCCTAGGACTAAGGGGTTGATTTACTCAGGGCAAAAGGATTGTGCACTTTGCAAAGTGCAGTTGCCCTCTGCAAGTGCAGTTGTAAGAGCTTAGTAAATGAGCAGAAGCCCTGCTGACTTCCATCATCCAATCATGTGCAAGCAAAAATGCTGTTGTTTTTTTTCCTTGCACGCGATTGGGTACTCTTTGCAAAGTGAAGCCTTACTTCATTTACTAAGCTCTGGAGCAACTGCACTTGCAGAGGGCACCTGCAGTCTATTTGCCTTTAGTAAATCTACCCCCCCAAAAATCTAGGGAAATCTAGGACAGATGTAGTGCTGTGCACACAGCAAGCAAGGAGCCTCTAACTATTATTTCTATGGTTCATGAATTAAAAGGTAAAGGGGGACTTTGTGTTGGTAAATGTTTTATTGCACATGGCAACCTTTCACTTTTCAAACAGTGGCCCTGAAGTATTTTTCCAGCTGAAAGACCAGTAGACCACTCCTTCGGCTGGATTTACACTGTTGCAGTGCCATAACGCATGTGTACTAGGCTACATGTTAAAGTATACCACTTTTTTCCACTTTTAACTACAGGTAAGCCTATAATAAGGCTTGCATGTAGGTACAATTAATATCTTTGCACTGCATGCAGCCGCTCACGCGAACGGCGCATGCGCTGTGAAGGTCCGGCGGACCTTCAGCTTTCCTTGCCGGGAGCTTGCCGGAAAATGACTCCCGCGCGCTTGCGCGACGTCATCGCGGCTCCGACCAATCACAGCGCCGGAGCCGCCGAACCCGGAAGAGACGCCGAGGGATCATGTCAGCTCCCACAGCGGTGTCCGGGGGTCCATGTCGGGGCTTCGTTCTAAGGTAAGTAATTCATAATGAGCTAGTATGCGATGCATACTAACTCATTATGCCTTTGTCTTGCAGGGTTTTTTTTTTTGTTCTTTTTTTTTGCATAAAGACAGCTCATTCATTTGAATGGGCTGCCTAACACACCACAAGCACATTGGCAAGATGCATTGGGGTGAAGTGCATTCAAAGTTAATGCAAAGCAATACACATTTTATGTGCATTTATTTTTTATTTCCTCTAGGGAAATGTGTGAAATCATATGACTGCAATTCAGTGATTAAAATATATGCTACATTTTTAGTTCCTTTTTATTGTGTTGCCATTGGCCGTAATATAATGTGCTTTTCAGAAACCACAGGAAAGTTGGAATAAAAAAGGGTTTTTCAAAAACGCCATGCACCTATTTTACCACACTGCATTAACGAGAAGAACTTCATAGATAATAATGGATTCTCTTTTCCCTGTGATTTTGTGATGCTGTGAACACATATTTTAACACAGCGTTAATGTGAACTGGCCCATAGTAATAATGGTGATTTGACAAGTTGGCACTGGGAGCAAAATAAGGGGAAGCTGTTTGTTGTCAGGAGGATTCTGGATCCTTCAGAAGAACAGGTCTGTTTAAGGCTGTCACTTGTCTTTCTGATCTGCTGCTGCTTTATGATGCATATTAGGAATCATAACTAGTTCAATAAAAAGGTGTGAAACCGTTCCTCTGCCAGAGCACTGCAGATCAGCATTCTTACTTGGAAATGTAACCCACATCGCTTGTCTGTCCCTTCCACAATAATCAATCCAGAATAGAAAGCAAATTAGGTTAAAAAGGGTGAACCAGTTGTCATCGGGCCTTGTCAGATTTAAATCAGGCAGACAGTACAAGCACAAGCCTCCATTTAACAATGTCACTAGACCTTGTACAGATATACATCTAGGGAAAAGCATCTGTAAGCCTTATTATGCTGGCACTTGTACTACAAGAATGTATCAACCAATGTGCATTATTAAAAGATTGCTCCATCCGAAGCTACAAATTAAAATGCTATCTGATTTCCTTAACCGCTTGCCGACCGCCGCACGTCTATTTACGTCGGCAGTCAGCCCCTCACAGGCAAAGCGACGTAGGGCTACGTCGCTAGCCTGTGAGGCTCTAGGGAGCGAGCGCGCAGTCATGGACCCCCCCGTGCCTGTGCCTGGCGGACCCGATGTCCGCCGCTCACTCGCGATTGTCCGTTACACCGGAAGAAAGGCAGGCGGCTAATGTAAACAAAGCCGCCTGTCATTCTTCCCTGTGTAAGAATGGAGATCAGTTATACTATGTAGGACCGTTGATCTCTGTTCTTACGCTAGTAGCCACAGCCAATCACAGTTAGAAACACGCCCCTAGGACACACTTGGCCCCTCCCTCTCCAATACAGTTAACTCCTTCACTGCCAGTGTCATTTTTACAGTAACAGTGCATATGTATAGCACTGATTACTGCAGTAATGTCACTGGTAACCCCAAAAGTGTCAAAAATGTCAGTCAAGGGTCCGATCTGTCTGCCGCAATGTCGCAGTCCCGCAAAAAAAAAAAAAATCGCAGATCGTCGCCATTACTCGGTAAAAAAAAAAAAACAACAAAAATGACAAAAATCTTTCCCTTTGTTAGTAAACGCGATAACTTTTGCGCAAACCAATCAAAATACGCTTTTTGCAATTTTTTTTACCAAACAAAAAAACCATTTTTTGGGGGAATTTCATATAAAAAATTTGAAAAATATTGTTATTTTTGCAAAATTTACGCGCTTTTTTTGTTTATAGAGCATGATCAAAAAATCGCACAGGTGATCAAATACCACCAAAAAAAAAGCTCTGTTTGTGGGAAAAAAAGGACGTCAAATTCTTTTAGGTACAGGCTCGCACGACCGCGCAATTGTCCGTTAAAGTCATGCAGTGCCGAATCGCAAAATAGGCCCTGGTCAGGAAGGGGGTAAAATCTTCCGGGGCTTAAGTGGTTAAAGCTAAAAGCAAATAACTCTCTACAGCTTTAGTCATAACTCTTACCTGTTTTTAAATATGCCCCATGTTGTCCAGGCAGCTGGTTCCTGGAGAAATCTTCACGGCAGGGATGCTTGTCCTCTTTCTGGTTCTGAACTTCCAGAGCTGCAGGGGTTAACATTTTTGGGTCTTCAGGCAGAACAGCAGTACAGTCTGATGGGGAAATGCCGCTGCCGCCTCCTACCTCCTCCATTGAGAAAAGTTATTTCACTGATTAGCCTACATGTAACACGAGCTGTGAATGGAGGAGAGACTGATGAGTCACAGAACTTTCTCGTTATCGTGTTACTGACAGTGAAAGAACTTTTCTCAATATTGAGGAGGGGCGGGTCCCAATCGGATCCTCTGTACTGCTGTTCTGCCTCAAGACCCAAAGCTGTTAATCCTTGCAGAATCCAAAGTTCAGGACCAGGAAGAGGACAGGCATCCCTGCACAGATTTCCATAGGATTCAGCTGCCTGAGCATTGTGGGAGACCCTTTATTACAGGTAGGTGATGTGACTAAAGCTGTAGGGATTTTTTTTTTTTTTTAGCTAAACTTCACCTTTATGCTGCTTTCATGAGGGTTTTCCGATCAGGTCCACCTGTTAGCTTTTCAGGCTGACCTGATTGGAAGGTCCAGAGAGCCCTATGGACAGGTGGACTTGTGTCTCTTTACAACCTCTTACATGTCCGCTCTGGAGAAACTGAATGAGTATGGATGTGACATAAGTTGGACTTCGATCAGCAGGGGCTATGCTTACTGATCCCTTGCTGATTGGAGCGAACTCCGCTCCACCTGAATGTAGCTTTAAAATGCAACTGCAGGCAAAAAACGACCCTACTAGAAAATAAATTATATTAGCAAGCTGCTAGAATTGGTTGACTTTCTGAGTTTTATATTATCCATTGTATTTAGACTTTTCAAGAGGTAGGCTTATAGTGGGAATGATGATACAAGCATAGTGTACAATAGCTCGTATTCTTTCTCACAGGTTTAGACTCACAGCCATCTAGAATATAATGGTTCCAACACCTACAGGTATGTGTGATTTAGCAAGCTGACTTCTGGGAAATGAGACACTTTTCATTGAAAGTATTAAAATGTATATCCATTTAAAACTTGCTGTTTTTTACTACTATAGGCGACTCTGTTAGAGGAAATCTCTCTAACACTTTGAAATTTCTCCAGACAGCAAGTAAGGGTTAAAGGTTCAACAGCAACCAATGGAAAAAACATGTATTTTTTTATTAGTAGAGTAAAGAAACGTTGTTATCCCCCAATCAGCTTTTTATTGCTGTCTGTGTCCCTGTTGCGAATTTCCCCCCACTTCCTGTCTAGGTAAACCATTGTCATCAGGACAGTAATTTGGGAAAATCGTTTTAAAGAGCTTTGCATAGAGTTAAAAAGTAACAGGGGATAATATGCTTTCCCAATGTATCCAAAACCAAAAAGAAAAGTGTTTTTCGGGTCATACACAGGGCCAGCCCTACCATGGGTCCCACTGGGTCCATTGGACCCAGGCGGATCTTTGAGAGGGGCTGCAAATTGCTGCCCAAGATTTTTTTCCCACGGTTTTATGTGTTGTTCTGTAAAAAAGCCACCCTGCTGCCCTCAACACGCATACTCATAGTTGACGGGCGCGAGAATGCCCATCCACTATCTAACAGCGACTGTTAAACACCCGAGCACACATGAAGAGCTCAGGTGTGTGATCCTGGGGGATGGGGTACCCACAGGAGACAGAGAGCAATAAAGATCCCTTCCCCACTGGCTCCGCCAGCAGCCAATGTTTGGGCACAGCTTGCGAGACTTCCATTCCTATTGGGTGAAACTGGAGGAGGAGGTGCAGCCAGTCCGCCGCCTTCTGCTCTGGTGCATGTGTGATACTAGGCACTGAAGACTGTGGGAGCACTGGGAGAGAGCAAAAAAGAGGTAATGTAAGATAGTTCTGTGTGACAGGACACAAAAGGTGTCCATCGTTTTTTTAGTAGTGGCTGCTGGCTGGATACCACCCTAGCCTGCCCCTATACTGCCCTAGCCTGTCTATATATTACCCTATTCTCTCTATAGACTACCCTAGCCTGTCCATATACTACCCTAGCCTCTCTATATGCTACCCTAGCCTTTCTATATACTACCCTAGCCTGTTCATATACTATTCTGTCCTTATACTATCCTAGCCAGTCCATATAATACCCTAGCCTGTCTATATACTACCCTAGCCTATCTATATACTACCCTAGCCTGTCCATATACTACCCTAGCCTATCTATATGCTACCCTAGCCTTTCCATATACTACCCTAGCCTGTTCATATATTATTCTGTCCATATACTATCCTAGCCTGTCCATATAATACCCTAGCCTGTCTAGATACTACCCTAGCCTGTCTATATACTACCCTTGTCTGTCCATACACTACCCTAGCCTGTCCACATAGCCTGTCCACAAAGCCAAGAAAAGTAATAACGGTAAATATGGTTGCAATTTAAGTAAGGTGGAAAATATGGCCCTGAAAACATTAATGTCCAACACCAATATTGTCATTAAGCCTGCTGACAAAGGCGGTAGTGTCGTCGTTCAGAATAAAAGTGATTATGTGAATGAGGCCAACCGGCTACTATCCGACAGTAACACATACATGAAACTCCAAAAAGATCCATTACCCGAATACACAGTTGAAGCGAACATTTTAGCTAGTACGGCCTTGAGGAATGGTATTATCTCCAAAACCGAGATGTCTTTTCTTTTCAGGGACTATTTCCATACTCCATATTTCTATCACCTACCAAAAGTGCACAAGTGCACAACTAATCCTCCTGGTAGGCCTATCGTTGCTGCGATGGATAGCATTACAAGTGGCTTTTCGCAGTACATAGACATATTCCTACAACCTATAGTCCAAGAGCTTCCCTCCTACATCAGGGATGGTATACACTTATTAGAGCTCCTTACTCCGTACACATGGGAACCGACATATTTGTGGGTTTCGTTAGATGTACAATCCCTGTACACATCTATCCCACATGCAGTTGGCATGAGGGCTCTAGAGTTTTATCTCAGTCAGGATGACACTATCCACCCTAAACAGGCTGACTTCATAATGCAAGCCACTTTGTTTTGTCTTTCGCATAATTATTTTTTGTTCAATGACGACTACTACCTACAGATCACGGGCACGGCGATGGGAGCCAATTTCGCTCCATCGTATGCTAATCTCACCATGGGACACTGGGAAACTCGGTATGTGCTTAATAATAATCCCTACACTCCACATATAGTGTTCTTTGGACGATATATTGACGATATCGTCATCATTTGGGATGGAGAGGCTGCAGAGGTTTTGAACTTTGTTTCCCACTGTAACAACAATGATATGGGATTGAGGTTCACCTCTGTGGTTGATCCTGACCATTTGGCTTTTCTTGATTTGGATCTTCACCATGACAACCAGCATATATTGGCCAAGAACTACATAAAACCAACTGCAGGCAATTCTTTGCTGCACTACCAGAGCTGTCACCATCCCCGTTGGTTAGACAATATCCCGAAAAGTCAATTCTGTAGACTTAGACACAATTGCACTAAGATTTCGGACTACAAAGTGCAAGGCACGGCCCTCAAACAAAAATTTCTGGAAAAAGGGTACCCAGATACTATAGTGGAGCAGGCGTTCTCCCAATACATAGCGCCACAGACTGTTAAGCGTACCAAGACTGGATCTGATGGCACACAGATGAGATTTACTACTCAATTCCACAATCACCACCGATAAAATGGAGCTAGTGGTAAAGAAACATTGGACACTCTTACTCCAAGATCCTCATCTAAAAGCAGTACTTCCGGATAAACCCCGCTTCTCATATAGAAAGGCCCCTAACATAAAAACAAAAATTGCACCCAGCAAGCTTAAATCCAAAAAATATGCTTCCCCTTCCCTAACTTTCTTTAACGTCACTGGTATGTACCAGTGTTGCAAAATACAATGCTTGACATGCCAATATGTTAAGCATGGACAGAAGGACTTTGTGATTGGAGGTAACAGGTATGGAATTAATGAATCTCATACCTGTTCGTCGGAATTTGTGGTATACTGCCTGGTATGTCCGTGTGGCCTGCACTATGTTGGCAGGACCATACGGACTCTCAGAGCACGGTTCGGTCAGCACCGACGCTATATTCAGGAGGGCAAAGACCACCATAGCGTCCCCAGACATTTCCTTCATCACCATGATAAGTCCACTGAGGGACTATATGTCTGGGTGATTGAGGCTATCCCAAAAGGTACCTCTGAGGCCGAGAGGTTCAGGCGTCTGTGCAGTAGGGAAACCTACTGGATATACGCCCTGAATGTTCTTGCGCCCGGGGAACTGAATGAGGAGCTAGATATTAACACTATCCTGTGAGCTAGTGCATTTTTATTATCCCAATTCCTTTCCCCTCCCCCCCCCTCCCCCCTCTCTCCCTTCTTCCCTTCCCAGTTACCCCTTCTGCACGTACCATATGGGTACACACATATATATGTGTGTATGTATATACATATATTTTTTAAAAGTTTTTTACCAGTTTTTAAATTTTTAGAATTTTGTCTTCTGTTAAGTATTCGAGCACAAGTGCTTTTCTCATAGTCACCCAGCACATTTTTGTGCTTATATTTAAAGTCTTAATAATTTATTATGGATTATGAAAAATGAATTTTCTTTGTGAGCACATGATTTGCGGATTTACTCATGAGCCCATGGTTCTTCTTATTTATGAGGTAGTCTTCTTTCCTTTTTTCATATTTATATGTATGTGTATACAGATATATATATATATATATATATATATAATTTTTTAATTTTATTCCCCCTCCTAGTTCTGTTGCATAGATAACAGGGCTCCGATATAAGTCATGTACTAATGCATCTATCGTGGATGACGTATATATACTTGAAGTGTATTATTGTTTGTTAAATGTTGTTTGTACATGAATAAGCCCCAGTACCAAAAATCCATTATATTATCTAAAGTATTGTGCGTTCTCTCCGGAATGCTGGCTGTGTAGCTGGTCTTGCAGAGTATTGCGCCGCCCCTTGTCTTGATTTCCATGTTGATTGATTGTAGACTGCTGTATTTAAACCTGGCAACAGGTGGCGGTCACTTACGCTTGAGGAAGGAGCCGAGTGCGCATGCTCCGAAACGCGTTGCGTCATTTCCGGGAGCCTGCGTTCCATTTGCGGCTTCCGGTGTAACCAGTTCCCTGACCAGCTTCCTGTGACGTCACCTCCGGACCGGTGGACGGCCGGATCGTGCGCTGGAGACGCTGCCATACGGACTGGAGCTTACCTATGTGTAAGTGATTATGTATGTTGTGCAATAAACCTTTTTGGCTAACTACAGTGGCGCCTGTTTTTCTCTTCACTTCTGCCAGCGGATTCTTCGGAGTTTTCCTGCCAGCGCTGCCTTGTATCCAGCCATCTGGGACAGTCCCTAACAAGAATTTGGAGCATCCCCTGCGCCCCTCTTACAGCGGTGGACTCCTTTCTTTCTTACTTGGTCAGAAGCGCCCAACAACTACTTTCTCTGTCCACATACTACGCTAGCCTGTCAATTTACTACCCTAGCCTGCCTCTATACTGCCCTAGCCTGTCTATATATTACCCTATTCTCTCTATAGACTACCCTAGCCTGTCCATATACTACCCTAGCCTCTCTATATGCTACCCTAGCCTTTCTATATACTACCCTAGCCTGTTCATATACTATTCTGTCCACATACTATCCTAGCCAGTCCATATAATACCCTAGCCTGTCTATATACTACCCTAGCCTATCTATATACTACCCTAGCCTGTCCATATACTACCCTAGCCTCTCTATATGCTACCCTAGCCTTTCCATATACTACCCTAGCCTGTTCATATACTATTCTGTCAATATACTATCCTAGCCTGTCCATATAATACCCTAGCCTGTCTAGATAATACCCTAGCCTATCTATATACTACCCTTGTCTGTCCATATACTACCCTAGCCTCTCTATATGCTAGCCTTTCCATATACTACCCTAGCCTGTTCATATATTATTCTGTCCATATACTATCCTAGCCTGTCCATATAATACCCTAGCCTGTCTAGATACTACCCTAGCCTGTCTATATACTACCCTTGCCTGTCCATACACTACCCTAGCCTGCCTCTATACTGCCCTAGCCTGCCCCTATTCTTCCCTAGCCTGCCCCTATACTGCCCTAGCCTGCCCCTACACTGGCCTAGCCCGCCCCTATACATCCCTATCCCAGTGACATATCATCCATGGGGGCAACGTGTTCACTGAACACGGGCCCTGAGGGGTGGGGGGGGGCTCACTGCGCGGACACACACTACAACCATGGATGTCCTAGGGTGCCATAATGGGTAGGTAACATGGTGGTATGTCATATAATTTTGCATGTAGACAAGGTGCTGTTGCAAGTATATCTGACTTACTGACACATTTAATTTTAGTTTAATTATCATGATATAAAAACATGGATGTGGGGGGCTTTTAGTGGGCATTTTATTTTATTTTTTGGGGGGGGGGGGGGGCAGCATTTTATTCTTGCACCCAGGCAGCACAATGTCTTGGGCCAGCCCTGGATACCCAGTATCTATAGTGATTTAGCTTTTTTTATTAGTCATTATTTAGTTCTTTAGGTTCAGAGGATGCTGTTGTATACCATGGGGCTGCATAGAAATTAAGGCAAGGCAGCTGCCTTCTGCAACTAAGCCTGATATAGTGAAATGCAGTATAACTGGGTGGTCTCTGGGAAGGAACTATGGCTGTAGTTATTGCCTATTGATTTTTTTGTTCACTGGTGCATTTGGAAGAGGACAGCTCCACTTCAGCATACACTCAAGCTCAAAGAGATCTCTCCATTTGTGTTATCTGCTGTCAATCGTCTATCTTTTTACATCTTGCATATACACGTATTCTCCATCATGTCGGTGTTACTATGGATTATTACTATCTATTCAACTTCCATCTATGTATATGTGCTGTGGTCCCTTGATTGCCCTGCGGGGGACGGGGCATTTGTCCTCTTCCACAACTCCCAGGCAGACACCCATTAGCTTTCTACAGTCTCGAATCTTCTGAATAACAATTTTTACCAACACAAATTGATCTATACCATGTCATTAGTATCTACTCCTGTAGAAGTGAATTATGTTCACGAAACCCATTGAATATTGGGATGCACTTGATTTTGGCAAATGATCGTTATTTTGTGGAATTATAATGTTAATTATTTGTATGTTAGTTATGCTGCTCTAACTATAGTAGATCAGCTATATAGAGGAAAAAGGAAATTCTCACATGGGACTTTTTTGTAGCCAAAACCACAACCAATTTTTATAAAAAAAAAAAAAGATTTTATTTTATTATACAAACTTTTAAATATAATAATCTTATGATTAAAATAGAACGGTCTTGCATCTCATATAAAGTACAATGGGGTGCCCTATTACGGTTTATAATTATGTGCAGCTTGAGTGGAGGATACCCATATGCTGCCTGGACTGTGTAGGGGTCAGAAAGATAAACTTTAAGACATTTTTGGATCATTTTTGTTGAATTTTTACACATTATTTTAACATGTTTACACATTATTTTAACAACACATTTTTTAATGTAGGTATTATCTGCATTATTGCTTATATGGCAGTCCATGTGTTACTGAGGACAGTCCATGTGTTACTGAGGAACCCTTTTAATCTTTTCTTTTTTTAGAAGTAAATAAAATATCCAATATATTTTTTTCTGATGCAAGTGAAAATCTCCCAATGTGCAAGATTGCCACAAGATCATTACTATTGTAATTTTTGATCCATCAATGACCACTCTTTAAGCCTGGCTGACATATAAGCGGGTGGTTGTGGGTGCAGGACTTGCAGGGAGTACATTGCGCTTTTCCAGGCCGCTGTGTTTTTAGAATGATGCAGGAACCTTTTTCCTGTGGGAAATGCAGGCCGCGAACCCCCATAAATTGTGACCCAGGCCTAAAAGGGAAAAACATTTACCAACATAAGAGAGACCTAAAGAGAGATAAGCAACCTGTTTTGCATGGTCTGAAAGCAGTATTAAGCCCAAAGCAAAGATTTATTATACTGAATCTTACCAATTCTTAGATGTAATACCTGCATTCATTTTCTTTTTTAGGCTTTCTTTCTTCTATTTACATCTGGTCATCCAGCCAGTAAGTATGTGGTTTTGTAGCCATTTACATGGATGAGACAAACCAATTAAAGTGGTTGTAAATGGCTGCACATTTTTTTTTTTTTTTTTGGGCTTACCTACAAGGCAAAGGCATAATGTGCTACTTACCTGAAAACAAAGCCTTCCAGCGATGAGATGTGATCTTTACCCATCTTGCTTCCGGGTTTGCGGACTCCAGCTCTGTGACTGGCCGGAGCCGTGATGATATCACTCCTGCACATGTGCACGGGAGTACGTCACTGGGTAACCGCTCCTTCAGAGCACATGCGCCAGTAATGTCACTGACTGCATGCACAGTAAATATCTTCTAAAATGTGCATACCTATAAGTAAGCTTTATTATAGGCTTTATCTATAGGTAAAATTTAAAGATGTAAGTTTACTTTCTCTTTAACACTGGTAGGGGTTCCTAAAATTATTAGATTTAATATATTTTGATATATTGATGTAAAACCTTTATCTCAAAAGGGAAAAAAATGTTTGCTGTGGCTGATTATAAAGTGTGAGCTGGAGATTGGCTTCAATATGTTAGTGTATTTAAATCGGTTAGTCCATCAAATACTCCTCTTCTCCAGACCGACAATGCTGCTGTCTGCTGTGCAGGGTCGGCGCTACCTGTAAGGCGACCTAGGCAGCCACTTAGGACGCAACTTAGCAGACTGCACCCAGAATCAGTAATGCAGCGCCGGCTGGTGCGGAACTCCTCTTGTTGTGCGCGCCTGAGGGCTACAGCAAGCCACGCTATGTGAGGGTCCATCGTTGTCAAAATCCTGATGAAAGCATTGAATAATGCTTTCCTATGGGGAGGCCTAATGCGCATGTGCGGCCATTGCTGCGCATGCACATTAGGTCTCCCCCACCAACGTCAGCCGGCGTAGGAGACCTAATGCGCATGCGCGGCAAAGGAGAGTAGGCAGAGCCTGACCCAATGCCGAGGTAAGACACTGAAGGGGTTTTAACCCCTTCAGCAACTTGGGATGGGGGGGCGGGGGGTGGTGTTAGGGAGAGGGGCTCTACAGGGTCCTGAAGTGCCAGGAAAACTAATATATTTTCAAGGGCGGTGGACATTTTTATTTTGCCTAGGGCGGCAAAAAACCTTGCACCGGTCCTGCTGCTGTGCCTCCTGTTCTCATTCATCTACAGTACAGTTGTGTCTCACTTATTCAGGAGTTGTGTTACTGGCCAGCTCACCATGTGAAAACCGAGGGGGCAAAGCCAAAGAAAAGAAATCAGATGCAGCAACCACATCTAATAATTGTTAGGCTGCAATATATTACATTATTTATTTTTGGTTTAGTACTGCTTTAGGTTGGCTTCACACTATTGAGTTGCAGTCATGTGCGTGTTATCACATGCGACCATATTGCGTGGTAAAGCAGCTTACATTTGGCTATATTGTGATGCATTCATTTTCATTGGCAACTCACTTCCATAACACACCTATGCTGCATTACACCACAATACTTGGTAATATTAACGTGCATTTTGGTGAGCTGTGTTGGAAAAGAAGGCTCAGGTTCAGGTACATGTTTTCATGTGCTCTGGTGCATTGGTAGCCCATTCTACTGAATATGCTTCCTTAACATGTTAATATGCAACATAACGAAAAAATGCAACAGCAATATCAGCACAGACAGATGTGAACAGGCCCTTGAAGAAGACCTGGTTTCAGATATACTATTTTACACCTAAGCAGAACTCTGGGGATCAAGGACAAGTATGAAACTTGGGGGACTTTCTGGCATATCTTCTTCCTCCTAACGTTACAAAAGGTAGGTACAAAAATTGCTGACTGAGGCCTTGTTAACATTTGCAGCAAAGGGGCCGTAAAAACCAGCAGATGATCTGCATTTTTACCGCCTCCCTACTGCCTACTTATAAGATGACACGATGGCTGCTCAGGTTTGTACACATTATCATGAGCGCCTCACTGTGCAGCAAATTCTATACAGCAAGTCCCGTTTACCAGGGGGGGCCTCTTGCCAAGCCTGTCTATTGGGACTGCATTGCAACTGTGTGCCAAGAACTTGGCCCGGGGCACAGTATTTCAATTTAGAATCCACCCTGGTAATGAAAAATAAAACTGGCATTCAGTTGGTGGAATTATCACCTCCTGAATGCCTATAAACCAGCTCCATACCACTGCAGAACGCTTTTCAGAGAGTCACCCAATGTACGTGTGAACAACCATTCCTGGTGCTTAAAAAAGTTTTACCTTTACTTTACTGGTCTCTTCTTTTATACAGCAGTAGCTCTAATAATCTTTTCAAAAGTGTTGGATGTACAGTATTTATGTAACACATACAAAATTTGCAGGTTCGTAGTAAATGCCTCCAACTGAATGGACTGGTTGTGACATTTGCCCAGCCAGGTTCTGCATTCAAATAATTCCTAATGCGTGAACTGAATGCTCAGGATGGCTGTGGAATTTACTTTACTGACAGCTGCATCAAACAGCATGGCACATATGAAGAAACTTTTATTATGCTGGAGATGGTATTAAACATCAAAAAAAAAAAAAAAGATCTGCTAAATAAGAAGGTAAAATAAAAATTTTCAAGAAAAGAATAGAGAAAAACAACTTATCTGAAAGTGTTATTAGTAAGTTAGTAAATGTTAGTTATTAGTAAGTTAGGTAATGCATAAACATGGGATTCCTCGTATCTATAAATTATAAAAAGCATAAATATTACTTATCAATTGAAAACCTGAGCCTGGAACAATACACACAACTGGATTGATGAAATTAACTTTACAACAGAAGCCATCTTTAACATAAAGGTCCCTCTGTCACATTAGATGTCCCCTCGTCACATCAGAGGCCACCTTCACGTCCGAAAACCTTCATCACATCAGAGATCACCCCTTCAGGTCAGAGACCCCTTATTACATCAGAGCCCCCATCACACCAGAGACCACCCCTTTAGATTAGAGCCCCCCATCACATCAGAGGACCCTCATTACATCAGAGACAACCCCTTTAGATTAGAGCCCCCCATCACATCAGAGGACCCTCATTACATCAGAGACCACCTCTTCAGATCAGAGACCCTCCATCACATCAGAGGACCCTCATCACATCAGAGATCACCTCTTCAGATCAGAGGCCCCGCATCACATCAGAGGACTCTCATCACATCAGAGATCACCTCTTCAGATCAGAGGCCCTCCATCACATCAGAGTCCCCTCTATACATGACAGCCTCATCATAGTAGCCTCTATACTTCAGAAGATCCCTATCCATGAGTCCTCCAATTACATTAGCGTACCCTCACATCCACCCATCACAGAGCTCCTCAGTCACACAAACTCCCTATCAAAGAGCCCCTAAATCACACATCCCCTCCATTACAGAGCCCCCAAATCACATAGCCCACCCATCACAGAGACCCCATATCACACCAGCCATGTGGCAGGGAATGGAAGTGGAGAAAGTCTAACTTCTACTGAATGCTGAGGGTGGCCTTGCAGAACGCAGATCACAATAATGTGAACCTAGCCCAAGGCTAGTTTCACATCTCTGAGGGTGTTTTCCGCTGCAGGTCCGTCCTGTTCCCGCAACCACATGCACAGAAAAATGCACTGGATGCATGCGTCTGCCATTAATACTAATAGCACACAGCACACACTGGCAAATGCACCCGCACTGGGAACTGCACTAATAAGTTCCCACGTGGGCTGCGATTTCTAAAATGCTGCAGGGACATTTCCCTACATTTCAGGAGCCATGGCAGCCCATTTTAATGAAAGGGGCTGCCATGCCCGCACAAAACGCAGCCTTATACTTATAAATACATGGTAATATTTCTGTGTTGCAAAATAACAATTTATAAATAAATATAAGAATAGTTTCACACTATACCAGTTTCTCAGAGGACGTATTTGTGCTGGCACAGCAGCCCATTCATTTAAATGGGCTTCAGTACCTATGGAAAGCCCAAGAAAATGGTACCTGTGCCTTTTCCAAAATCACGGCTGCTGGGAAACCGCAAAGTGCTGTGGGGTTCACAGCACATGAAACAGTGCTGCGGACCGGTTTCCAGTGCGTGGGGGTGTCAAAAAGAATTAATAGCACCCCCATACCTCTGCTAACAGCAGTGAGTTTTTGATGCAGGTGTAGGAAAGCATGTGATTACACGCAGTCCTGCACCCACATATAGTGTGAACCTAGCCTAAATGCATGGTAGTATAACTGTGTTGTAGAATGACTTTTTAAAAATATATATAAATACATTGTAGTGCATCTGTGTTGATAATTTATCAATACAGTAAAACCTTGGATTGCGAGCATAATTCGTTCCAGAAACGTGCTTGTAATCCAAAGCATTATATCAATGTGAATTTCCTCATAAGAATTAATGGAAACTTAGATGATTTGTTCCACAACCATTTGTAACCATATTACTACACTTAGAGGCACAAAAAACACAGGATACTGGCGCACTCCAGCTAGGGCTGTTTTTGTTAAAAAGTCCTAATCAGGTGACAAAAAGAACAAAAAGAGCAGCGCCATCTAAATGTATTATAGTATGATCACAGTTTTAATGTAAAAAAAGTGGAATGACACTCACAATGTGATAAAAATAAAATCCAGCTTAAAGGAGTCTGGTACTCATCCGCAACGTGGCCAGAGGTGGGGGGGGGGGGGGGGCTGGTGGTTCCCAGCGCTTTCCGGAGAACTCAGAGACACTATGGAACTGTTAACGTTTATTCCGGGTCCGCTGAACACGCGCTACGCCGCCCCACCCGGCTGGGAGTGTCTCCGAGTTCTCCAGGAAGCGCTGCCAGCGCCACCAGTGCCCCCGGACCTCTGACCACATATGTACCAGTGGCAGGGCCGGGACAATGGGTGGGCAGGAGGGTTTATTGCAGGGATGGGGGCGCCTTGACCCTAACCTTAAGGGAAGGGGGGGGGGCGCAGTTTGGCATCTTTGCCCTGGGTGCTTGATGACCTTGTCCCGGCACTGACCAGTGGCTTTACGCGGATGAGCACCAGACTCCTTAAAGCTGGATATTGGTTTTAACGTTGTGAGTGTCATTCCACTTTTTTTACAATAAAACTGTGATCCTACTAAGCTTAGATGGTGCATGCTGCTCAATGATACTCGTATTGCAAGACATCGCTCGTCTATAAAGTTAAAATTTATTTAAAAAAATGTGCTTGTCTTGCAAAACACTCGCAGACCAAGTTACTCGCAATCCAAGGTTTTACTGTACATAGAAATACATGGTAGTGCATATGCGTTGTAAAATGATGATTTATAAATACATAGAAATACATGGTAGCATGTGTATTTTGTCAAGTGATGATTTATAAATACATGTTAGTGTATCAGTGTTGTACAATAATGATTTACTAATACATGCTAGTGTATCAGTGTTGTACAATAATGATTTACTAATACATGTTAGTGTATCAGTGTTGTACAATAATGATTTACTAATACATGTTATGTTAGCGTATCAGTGTTGTACAATAATGATTTACTAATACATGTTAGTGTAACAGTGTTGTACAATAATGATTTACTAATACATGTTAGTGTAACAGTGTTGTACAATAATGATTTACTAATACATGTTAGTGTAACAGTGTTGTACAATAATGATTTACTAATACATGATAGTGTAACAGTGTTGTACAATAATGATTTACTAATACATGATAGTGTATAAATGTTGTACAATAATGATTTGCTAATACATGTGAGTGTATCAGTGTTGTACAATAATGATTTACTAATACATGTTAGTGTAACAGTGTTGTACAATAATGATTTGCTAATACATATTAATGTATCAGTGTTGTATAATAATGATTTGGTAATACATGTTAGTGTATCAGTGTTGTACAATAATGTACTAATTCATGTTAGTGTATCAGTGTTGTACAATAATGATTTACTAATACATGTTAGTGTATCAGTGTTGTACAATAATGATTTACTAATACATGTTAGTGTATCAGTGTTGTACAATAATGATTTACTAATACATGTTAGTGTATCAGTGTTGTACAATAATGATTTACTAATACATGTTAGTGTATCAGTGTTGTATAATAATGATTTGGTAATACATGTTAGTGTATCAGTGTTGTACAATAATGATTTACTAATACATGTTAGTGTATCAGTGTTGTATAATAATGATTTGGTAATACATGTGAGTGTATCAGTGTTGTACAATAATGTACTAATTCATGTTAGTGTATCAGTGTTGCAAAGTGAGGATTTTTAAATACATATAGATACATAGTTGTGTGTTGATGTTGTAGAACAATGATTTACAAATACATATAAATACTTTGTAGTGTATCAGTGTTCATGCTAGTGTTTAATTGTTGTACAATGATGAGTTATACATACACAGAAATACATTGTTGTGTATATGGGTTGTAGAATGATGAAGAAACCTGGCAGATGACTGGGGGACCACCTGCTGATTGCGGATTACAGAAGCCGAAAGCCTGCTTAGCCTGCAAGGAAGCCAGGCCAAACCAGACACACAAATACCATATTTCTGGCCTCTGTCTGTCATTATAATAGAGAGAAATGCAACAAATGTACAGTATCCAATTAGTAGTTAAGAGCCATGAATGGATTTGTTTAACGTCTCCTACCCACTGGAGATTTCTCTAATTGCCTGTGATGTCAGTGGATCCCTGTTGGTGCATAAACAAGTATATTGCTCTGGCTTTCCTGTTATTGATTAGAGGTCACATGGTGTTGTGGGGAAGCCTATATGTTCATAGGGAAATGCAGAAGGAAGCATCATATTTGATCTGAACAGCTGTGGTTGATGTGTCAGCTCCCTGTTAACCCCTCAGATACAATCCTCAATCGTGGCCAGCCCCCTATATATTGCATGTGTACTACTTCCCAGGCCTGTCACTCACTGTTGCCAGGAGCATGTCCCAGCATACTAATGCAGATAATTAAAACCCAGAGCCATCTTGCTCAGGTACCACCTCCATCTGCAAGGCAGGGTATGCCTGATGAGTAGTGATGCTGCATGAAGAGTGAGGCAGCACATTCTAGGTGACCTGTGCCTATCATCTCATAGGTGACCTGTGCCTATCATCTCATAGGTGACCTGTGCCTATCATCTCATAGGTGACCCCTGATCATTACCCCATAGCTAGCCTGTGCTCATCATCTCATATAGGTGACCTGTGATCATTATCTCATATAGATGACCTGTGATCATCATCTCATAAGTGACCTGTGCTCATCATCTTATAGGTGACTTGTGCTCATAATCTCATAGGTGAACTGTACTCATTATCTAGTAGGTACCCTGTGCTCATCATCTCATAGGTGACTTGTGCTCATTATCTCATAGGTGTCCTGTGTTTATCATCTCATAGGTGACCTGTGTTCATTATCTCATAGGTTACCTATGCTCATCATCTTATATGTAACCTGTGCTCATCATCTTATATGTAACCTGTGCTCGTTATCTTATAGGTGACCTGTACTCATTATCTTAGAGGAGACATGTTCTCATCATCTTATAGGTGACCTATGCTCATCATCTTATAGGAGACATGTACTCAATGCTCATCATCTTATATGTGACCTGTGCTCATCTTCTTATAGGTGACCTTTGCTCATCATCGTATAGGTGACCTGTGCTCATCATCTTATAGGTGACCTTTGCTCATCATCTTATAGGTGACCTTTGCTCATCATCTTATTGGTGACCATTGCTCATCATCTTATAGGTGACCTTTGCTCATCATCTTATAGGTGACCATTGCTCATCATCTTATAGGTGACCATAGCTCATCATCTTATTGGTGACCTGTGCTCATCAATCTTATAGGAGACCTGTGCTCATTATCTTATATGTGACCTGTGCTAATCATGTTATAGATGACCTGTGTTCATCATGCTTTAGGTGGTCTGTGCTTGTCACCTTATAGGTGACCTCTGCTCATCATTTTATAGGAGACCTGTGCTCATCATTTTATATGTGACCTGTACTCATTGTGTTATAGGTGGCTTGTGCTCGTCATCTTATAGATGACCTTTGCTTATCATCTTATAGGAGACCGATGCCTGTCATCTTATATGTGACCTGTGCTCATCATCTTATAGGTGGCCTGTGCTCATCATGTTATAGGTGACCTGTGCTCATCATCTTACAGATGAACTGTGTTCATCATCTTTTTTAGGTGACCTGTGCTCATCATCTTGTAGGTAAATTTTGTTGATTATCTTATAGGTGACCTGTGCTCATTATCTCATAGGTGACCTGTGCTCATTATCTCATAGGTGACCTGTGCTCATTATCTCATAGGTGACCTGTGCTCATTATCTAATAGGTTACCTGTATTCATACTCTTATATGCGACCTGTGTTCATCATCTTATATGCGACCTGTGCTCATCATCTTATAGGTGACCTGTGTTCATCAACTTTTTTAGGTGACCTGTGTTCATCATTTTGTAGGTGACCTTTGTTCATCATCTTATAGGTGACCTGTGCTCATCATCTTATGCTCATCATCTTATAGGTGACCTGTGCTCATCATCTTATGCTCATCATCTTATAGGTGACCTGTGCTCATCATCTTATGCTCATCATCTTATAGGTTACCCGTGCTCATTATCTCATAGGTGATCTGTGCTCATAATCTAATAGGTTACCTGTGCTCATACTCTTATATGCTACCTGTGATCATCATCTTATAGGTGACCTGTGATCATCATATTATAGGTGACCTGTGATCATCATCTTATTGGTGACCTGTGATCATCATCTTATAGGTGACCTGTGATCATCATCTTATAGGTGACCTGTGATCATCATCTTATAGGTGACCTGTGATCATCATCTTATAGGTGACCTGTGATCATCATCTTATAGGTGACCTGTGATCATCATCTTATAGGTGACCTGTGATCATCATCTTATAGGTGACCTGTGATCATCATCTTATAGGTGACCTGTGATCATCATCTTATAGGTAACCTGTGATCATCATCTTATAGGTGACCTGTGATCATCATCTTATAGGTGACCTGTGATCATCATCTTATAGGTAACCTGTGATCATCATCTTATAGGTGACCTGTGCTCATCATCTTATAGGTGACCTGTGCTCATCATCTTATAGGTGACCTGTGCTCATCATCTTATAGGTGACCTGTGCTCATCATCTTATAGGTGACCTGTGATCATCATCTTATAGGTGACCTGTGCTCATCATCTTATAGGTGACCTGTGATCATCATCTTATAGGTGACCTGTGATCATCATCTTATAGGTAACCTTTGCTCATTATCATAGCTGGGTGATCATGCCCCGACAATTACCTTCTTGCAGTTCCTCCAGACTGGTGATCTTCTTAGTTCCATCCAGTGTGTAGATACATCGCACGCCTTGAGGGAGGCTGACATTATCGGAGAGGGATCGGGTGAGCTCAATGAGTAGGGCATCAAAGGATCGGAATCGTTCGGAGGACACGGCATAGGGCAGCCCCTTGAAGTAGCGGTCCCCATTACGGTAGAAGCGCACCTTCTTGGCCTTCCTCTCGGAGCTGAGTGTCTGCAGGGTGCGGGTGCGGTAGAAGCTGCAGTGGGCACTATGCGCAGGGCTCGGGATCAAGCCGTTACCCCTGGCCCCCGATACCGAGCCGATGCTCTGCCCTCCCCCGCCTCTCCTGGATTGCCTTTGCTTCTTCTTCCTCTCATCAAAATGCTCCAGTTCGATGCTCCTAGCGCTGGCCATTGTGATCTCAGGCTTGGAGGACCCCTCTGCAATGTGGAATAAAGCAAGTCAGCATCCAACGCCAGCTAATGCAAGCAAGCCCGGTCCTTCCAATGGTTCAGATTATATTCCTAGAGGGTGCTGCATGATGCTTCCAGGAATAGAAGGTGCAGTGCAGTACATGGGGATTCCAGATGATGGAGGACATAAGGGGGATCTGCAGATGACAATGTCACTCCCCCATGAGTCTGGATGGAGGAGGCAAGGTCCAGCATAGGCAGTACAAGGCTCACGCTGAATGGAGGAGCCAAGGCATTGTCTCCATGACAGCTCCTACATCTGCTGTCCCCAGTGCTCCTCCATAACCTTCCTTTTCAATAAGGTGATTGCTTGTGGAGGAGCACACACCCAGTCCTCTGCCTGATCCCTAGTAGAAGCATGGAGTAGAGGGGGAGTTCTATGAGGAAGAGCATCCCTTGCATCCCTTTAGATGAGCCTGCTCCTTGCCCCTCCCCCACATACATTGTATCAGCTGAGTATCCATGCCAGGAAATCTTCATTGTCACAGCAATGGGGCTGATTCACCAAAGAAATTACAGCAAAAGTACAGCAGTCCTCAACAGCTACCCGTCAAGTCACATCTTCCATTCTCTGGGTAAATGAAACAAGGAAACTGATTTGTTCCTGGGAGCAATCCTAGCCTTAGATTGCAAGTTCTTAGGATCAGGGCCCCCCTTAACCATCTTGTCTTTAAATTATTATTATACAGGATTTATATAGTGCCAACAGTTTGCTCAGCACTTTACAATGTTCAGATGTATTATAAAGCTGGCCATGGATGGATCGAAATTCATAGGTTCAGCAGGGACCTGCCAAAATTCGATCCACTTGTGGCCGTCCCCACTGGACAGAAATGGAGTCCCGGTTCACACTAGTGCAATGCGGGAAGGCTGCGAATTCGCAGCCTGTTCCGGCATCGCAAACGCACCTCTGGCAGTTCACACTGCCATATGCGATACGCAGGGGGTGTCAATTAAATGTTAACGACACCCCCAGTTTGATCGCATATCGCAGTGTGATCTGACAGTTCGCACAGGATCGGATCGCACAAGTGTGAACCACTGTGCGATCCGATCCTGATGCGGCTGGAAAAAAGGGTCATGTGCGTATTTGGTGCGGATACAGTGCGAATTCAAACATACAAAGTGTATGGCTGAATTCGCATCCGCACATCCGATCGCATGTAATGAAGGAGCAGTGCGCTCCGAATTACATGCGATCGCCGCACTTGCACAAATGTGAACCGGCCCTGAATATAAGGTCGACTTCTGATGAATGGGAATGTTGGAAAACTTTTTTTGGACAGCGGCTGCAGTCACTGATCAGTGTATTAGGACAGTGGAGAATATCACTGTCAGAATACAATGTCCCGGGGTGGGGGATTCCTCCATTCACCTCACTTGTGTGGATGGAGGAATCTGTTCAGTGGGCTGAACGAAAGAAAAGATCCATCTATGGCCAGCTGAATGTGGTAGTAATTCCCACTTGGTGATTTTTACCTGCAGGTAAGCCTATAATAAGGCTTACCATAGGTAAAATGAATATCTCCTAAAGGTTCACCTTTCACCCTGAAGGTCTAGCTCAGGGATCCTCAAACTACGGCCCTCCAGCTGTTGCAGAACTACACATCCCATGAGGCATTGTAAAACTCTGACATTCACAGACATGACTAGGCATGATGGGAATTGTAGTTCCTGAACAATTTTGTGCCGAAACCGAGGACTTCCACGCACATGCACGACGAATCACATAGCCGGAGTACGCAAACCCGGAAGAAAGACCAGGGGAACATATCAGCCCTCTCAGCGGTGATAGTGTGGCACTGGAGGGCTTTGTTCCAAGGTAAGTATTTCATAATGTACTAGTATGCAATTCACATTATGCAATTGCCTTACAGGTGTTTTTGGTTTTTTAAACAGCCGCGTTGTACTACCGCTTTGCCTTCTTCCATTTTGTACAGTGCTGTGCAAATTGTTGATGCTATACAAATCCTGAATAATATGGTAATAATAATATTAAACATAGTAACTGAATGACATTTAGGCTCCATTCACACTACCGCGACTTGTCAGGCGACTTGTCAGCCTGACAAGTCGCGGTCCCTCGCAGTCCATGCAGTGCTACAGGACCCGTTCTAATAGGAGCGACACAAGTCACTCCGACTTAGAAAAAGGGTCCTGTACTACTTCGGGGCGACCTCGGAGCGACTTGCATAGACATTCATTAAATGAAGTCCGTGCAAGTCGCGATGAAGTCGCGGTGCACGGGACTTCACAGGTCGCCCCCGAAGTAGAGCAGAAGTCGTGCCGCTTCAGTGTGAATGTGGTCTTAGGCCCCGTTCACATTGCCGTGATCCGACTTCCAGGGGCGACCTTGGAGCGGCCGCCACGGACTTCATAACATTGAAGTTTATGGCGGTCGCCTCCAGGTCGCCCCAAAGAAGCTCCGGACCCTTTTTCTAAGTCGGAGCGACTTGTGTCGCTCCTATTAGAACGGGTCCGCAGCTTCCCTATGGAAGGCGACCTACGGCGACCTGTGAGGTGACCAGGTCGCCTCACAGGTCGCCTTAGTGTGAACGGGGACTAAGTTTTAGGCAATTGCCATGTTTTTTATTTACACTAGCTACAGTGGGATGAATTTCTGAATGCATTGCCACTGCACAGACAGCCCAAAATCAGTGTTAGCCAATGGGCATACTTCACACCATTGCATTGCTATGCAGTGAAAAAAAGTGCAGCAAGCTTATTTTTTCACAGTGTAAACATATATAAGTGCATCTAAAAGCAACACATGTAAATGTGACCCTGGGAACAAAAAAACAAGTTTGGTTCCTTTCATGACCTCTCCACATGACAAAAATGTTTAGAAAAAAAATGCACTGCAAACGCATGTAGATGCATGTCAAACACATATTAATTTACATGTAGAAATGCATGAAAAGTGTACAGTTTCTGGTGTGAATGGGCCTTTAAAGGTAATCTCAAGACAAAGGAAAACGACTCCCTTGCAGTAGGGCTGCCCTTGTACTGCAAAGGTTAAATGCTTGTTTAGGTCTAGTGTTCGGGGACTTACCTAATCCTCCACTCTCCTGGCAGTCAGCACTCTCCTATGCTCCCCAAAACTCTGACAAAAGATTTCTAATTTCGACCCATCAGTCTACAGTACAGCACCTGCTGCCACTTTTCTGCACTCCAGTTCCTATGTTTCTGTGAATAGCTGAGTAGAATTAAAAAAAAAAACAAAATCAATAATATATATTTTTCCTTTCTGCTATAAAATATGTATAAAAAAAAAAAAAAAATTTCTTCATAAATTTAGGCCAATATGTATTCTGCTACAAAAAAAATCCTATTAAGCATATATTGATTGGTTTGCGCAAAAGTTATATCTTCTACAAACTATTATTTTTAAACTGTTTTACTTTTAGACCGCATTCACACTGAAGCGGCACGACTCCTGCACGACTTCGGGGGCGACCTGTGAAGTCCCGTGCACCGCGACTTCGGCGCGACTTGCACGGACTTCACATAATGGAAGTCAATGCAAGTCCCCTCCAGGTCGCCCCGAAGTAGTACAGGACCCTTTTTCTAAATCGGAGCGACTTGTGTCGCTCCTATTAGAACGGGTCCTGTACCAGTCAATGGACCACGAGGGACCGCGACTTGTCAGGCTGACAAGTCGCCTGACAAGTCGCGGCAGTGTGAATGGAGCCTTAATGGCTGCATTCAGTGACTTGTAGCGGGACTGCGATATTGCAGTCAACATTCTGACACTACCACTGACACTTTTTGGGAACCAGTGACACTAATACAGTGATCAGTGCTAAAAAAAATATGCACTGCCACGGTACTAATCACACTGGCTGGGAAGGAATTAACATGAGGATTGATCAAAGGGTTAACTGTATGCCTAACAAGTGTTTTACTTCACTGCATGAGGTGCTTTTACAAGGGTAAGAGATTAAATGTATTGCCTACTTTGCAGATCCATGCCTTCCCTCCTGTCAGAACGGTGAACAAGCAGGATAAGAGTTGGCGCATCACACATACCTATATAGCATCAAGGGGTATGCAGTTCATGTATAGTCATTAATCTGGTGTAGTTGATGGCTGAAATAGATTACACTCAGGGCCAGCTCAGCTGCAGAGAGAAGTCAGCTCTGAAAGTGAAAATAAAAACAAAAAGCAGAGCGCCTCTAAGTGTTATCAGTTTAATTAAAAGGGTAATGCAGGTACAGGAAAACTGCTCACATTTAAAACAGTATAAAATAGCTCATCTGTTAGGTGGTCTGCAGGAACACAGGGGTCAACGGCTGGATGTTAGTAGCTCCAAGAGATGGTGCAGGGGATGCTGAAGGAGGGAGATGTCTGGAGAGCCAAGAGACCAGATAGTAGGATGGTCAGCAGCTTCAGGAAGGTGTTCTGTTCCTCAGGGAGACACCTGGTGAGCCGAGAGACCGTTAGGTAGAATGGCTGTCGGCTTCAGAAGGGCGCCCTGCTCCTCAGTACATCCGGCGCCAACAGATAGGGGAGCCCAGCGTGACAGATCCAGCAGCCAAACGCACAACGCGTTTCTGAGCGTGCGCAGTAGCCTCACAGGGCGTGCGCGCTCCTTTGTCAAGTGCAGTGGCATGACACAGAAGAGCTGAACAAGTTTATAGGAAGCCAGCACTCAAGCTGGGTGGATACAGATGGACTTAAAGTGGCCATTGTAAATGGGCTGGACAGTGGGACCACAATACTTAAAGCAATAAGAAAATAAACACAAAAAAAAAAAAATCGCATACAAATGAAATCGCATTAAAAAAAAAAAAAAAAAAAAATGGTTATTTAACAAGGTAAAAAGACATACATCGGCTCTAATCATAATATGGTGTTAACATCTAGCTCTTCGTTTAAACCCTTGGGTGAAAGTGAATCCAGGGTATAGATCCAAAATGTCTCTCGTTGGCATAATTTGGCAAATCGTTTGGCCTCAGATGGAAGTTTGGGGATAGACTCTATTACCCAAACCTCCAATCCTGATGTGGACTTGTTGTGGAACTCGAGGAAATGGCGTGGTACGCTATGTTGGTCACAACCCTCCTCCACAAACCTGCGATGGCGACCAAATCGTTGCCGTAGTGGGCGGATGGTGCGACCAACATAGAGTAGTCCACAGGGACAGGTCAAGCAGTAGATCACGTAATCAGTAGAACAGTTGTAGAATTCTTCCAAACGGTAAGTCTTATTCTCATGGGTGAACTGTTTTTTACCATGTCGCACAAGGGCACATGTTTTACATAAAGGCTTGTTACATCAATACATGCCCTTTAAGGGAATGAGGCATAGTGGATTATGGACTTTTTTAGTTTTGAGACGACTGGGTGCAATTTTGTTTTTTAGGGTGGGAGCCCTACGGTAAGTAACTCTAGGTTTGTGACCTAAACTGGGTAAAAGATGGGGGTCCTGTAATAAAATGTTCCAGTGTTTCTGTAGTATGGATTCCATTTTCCTGTAGCAGCAGTGGAATCTGGTGATGAAACTCGGAGTGGATTCATCATATTTAGCTGTATTTTTGGGGGGTTTACCAGGCAGGAAGGTGGTGTAAGCTTGATTGACCAATTGGTCAGGGTAACCCTTATCCCTAAACTTGGCTCTCAAAGCATCACTCTGTGTGATGTAATCTATATCCCTGGTACAGTTCTGTCTAAGGCGACAGAACTGCCCTTTAGGTATATTGTTTACCCACTGGGGATGATGACAACTACTATAGTGTAGGTACGAGTTGCCAGCGGTGGGCTTGGTGTAGTTCCGGGCAAAAATGAAAGTTCCTTCACTACCCAGCTCGAGGTCCAGGAAGGCTAGATGAACCGCATCACAAACAGAAGTTTGCCCCCTACCGGCAAGTGTCAGATGACGTATATATATATATATATATATATATATATGTGTGTGTGTGTGTGTGTGATCTGGCGCACAGGTGCCGCACTGTATGTGTGAATGGGCATACAAATGGTGCAGTTACACCTATACTGTACTGTGTCCTAGCCCTCCCTGCAACTCTTTTACTCGTCTTTAACTGTACTATATCCTAGCCCTCCCTGCAACTCTTTTACTCGTCTGTCTCTGATTTAGCAAGATGTTATCCATGAAGCTGCCAAGGCACTTGTCAATCAGGCCTCCATTCAATCCTATGGTGAGTTCTTAGTGTACTGCGCATGCATGGGCCATGCTCAGAACATTTTGACAAGCATCTCAGAAGCTTCATGGGCAACATCTTACTGGATCTGGGTCAAAGCAGATCTCTTACTATTTGATGAAAATGTATGGGTTGCTGGTAAAGTTTCCTAAAAAAACAAAACTTTTTTATATATGAAAATGAATGAAAATGAAATAATTCAGAGTGTGGTGCAAGCTAATTGTAAAAGAGAACAGTAACTTCCACAGCCAAATATGTACAATAAGTGTACAGTGCTGTTGGCAGCAACAGATATTTGTGATTTGTTTGCGCAGCCAGCTTTTACCTGAAGTGACCATGGCTGAATGCATTTTGTGTGCGTTCTTCCGTGATCATCACAGGTGACTGCTGGCTTTGTAAACAGCCATGAATAGCTGCGGCCTCTGACAGTTTGTCATTACAGTGTGCGAGAGTAGTGGCATCTACCCACTCACAGCTGTCAAACCCAGCAGCAGGAATCAGTAGATTCCTACCTCTGGTATTCCCAGTGTGGCAAAAGACCCGTGCGAATGTACCCTTAGTGTAATTCCTGTCTGCTGTCTCCTACTCCTGCTATCTGCATGAGTCACAGTACCTGGCAGGTTATTCTGACTCCAAGCAGTCAGGGGAAAGGGAGCTCCAGCACAAAGCCTGTAATTGATAGATACAGGGGTGCATGTTTCTCTGTGAAACTGTGTGGAGGGGGTGTGTCCATTCCCTCCACGCAGGTCCCAGATTACACTCAGCTCTCTGATCTATGCTATACAGTGTGTGACATCAGACCCCCAGCGTTATGTTGCGAGTTACATTAAGACAGCCCATTAAAATGAAGAAGCTAAAAATTCCCCTAAACAGACAAAAATTGGATTTGCACCATACTTTTCTGATGGAGTTGTGTTACCATGTGCTGTGCTGCAACGCAGGAACATAATTAAAGTGTTGTCTTAGTGTAGGGCTGTCATTAAAAATAAGTGGCACCACAACATGCTACTGCATGACATATGCAGTCAACCTTCAAGTGTGAATGGACCCCAAAAGAATCTGTATTCTCTAAGTAGTGCTCAAGTGACTCCATGCAGCTCAAGATGTCCCTCATCCTCCTCATGCTGTCTATAATTTTGGCATCATCAGAGCACAGGGGAAGCATTTTCCAGTCAAGCTTTGCAATTACAAAATGTGGATAGCAAAAGGGGGCTGAGCAACACCATGAGTGCAGACAGATGTCAACCATGGTGCTTTTATACAGAGTGACAGTGCAAGGTCCTGCCAAAATGTGAATTTAGGTAATGGTTGGAAAAGGATTCTTGGATTTGCATTCTGAGTAGCTACGTCATGCATTTTGTGAGTACAGATAACTGTATTTTAGGTTTTCTCTGGGTTTGGTAGTCCTGGATTAGGGCCTGGAGATTGAAGATCCCAAAGAGTCTTGGGTGGGATGGAACCTTCAATCCTGTGTCCAGGTTTTCCTGGAGTTCTACAGGTTGTGTGTGTGTCCAGGTGCACACACTCGTTAAAAACCCGGTGTGGTGAGAACTCAGGGTAGTTGCTGCCATTTGAAGAGTCTCTGTGTGAAGATAGCGGTGCTCCAGCAAGGAGATGAGACCACATGTTGGCAGGACTTCTTGCCCATAGGACTGGGACAGTCAGGACAACTATGGGGGTCCTGAGAGACCAAGAAAGCTGAGGTGACTAGTGAGTCCACAGAGGGGGCTGGAAGGAGTCCTGTTTTCCAGAAAAGTGGGAGAACCCTGGCCAGATGGGGACCCCTCTGCTACTTCCACCAGTTACAGAACACTCTGTAGGACAAATCATCCCTGTGCTCCTCCATTTGATAGCCAACCAAACACAGGGCCAGTGCATATACTCAATATTAAAACAGCGCTAGCAAAAAATCAAAATACACAAGGTCTTCAACACTAAAATAAAAAAAAAAATATGCACAATGTGACAAAATCATTAAACCACATAAATTTCTAATATATATAATAAGTGTGATGAAAAATTCCAATCATATAAAATTGATCAATACAGTGCAAGTTGCTCCAGTGTAAACGTATACGTAAAGGTGCTCCAGTGTAAACGTATACGTAAAGGTGCTCCAGTGTAAACGTATACGTAAAGGTGCTCCAGGTGACTTTGACCCCTCCAAGTACCCCACTCACCATACCAAAGGGTCAGAAAAGCCTGTAACCACTGGGATAAGATAATGCACCAGGACTTCTCCTATGTAATGCCAGGTTGTTCAAGGTGATTCTTAGTCAAAGGTGGTCCAAGATTCCTCCATAGACCCAGTACCAGAGACAAGAGACCATATATAGTGAAGTACGTTTGAATAGATTTATTAGTTAAATCAAAAAAACATACTCACAAACAGTCTTTTAGAGAGCGCGGGTTTATATTATTTCATAACAGGCCCAGTGCAGCCATGCATACTTATGGGATTTCCATGTTTACCCAGTAAAGACCTCCTTGTTACATTTGATAATTGATCATAGGAGTAGAAGCTTTACTGAGTGAGCTACCATGGCAGTGATTCCCAATGGGAAATAAAGGGGTTGGATCAGAAGGGAGGGGAGGGCAGTTGGCCTGATGCTATTATAAAGGCTATCAGTATGTAGCACTGTCCCCGTAGGGCTTGCTGTGTGATGACTTCTTGGGCCTCCCTCTGGTTACCTTGCAGACAGTCACTAGGGGATGTTTCACACATCCTTCCTTACTCCTGTTCGCTCGTTACTCGATAAACAGCCCAGGGTATTTGGTTTTGCATTTATTGTGGAACTTGGATGGAAGAAGGAAATAGTGGGATACTCCACCTAAACTATTCACAGTAGATAAGGACAACTCTCACTTGGCCTCACCAGATTACCTGTGGAAGCAGACACACTGCTTTTACGATACTGCCACTTGTATGAAAGAATTAAGTCATCTTGCTTTCTCTAGCAGCAGGCTTGATGCAACTACTTTATCTTCAGGACACTCTCTAGCATCCCCTTGACTGAAACCCCTCCACTTCCTTCTAGTTGAAGGGATGGCCCTCACAGGACTGGCCCCATGACACAGATCTGTACTCGCAGTAGGCAGAATGAATCAGATTCCTCCTGGTGTCTCCCTTCCAGGCAGCTCTGCAGAACCTCTGGGTTCAGCTTCTCTCTGACTTTCCGGCCCTCAGGTCAGCTACCAAAGGCCACGTGGCAACTTCTACATAGTGGGGGCAGCCACCCCCTCCCTCCAGGACCCCACTCTCCAGTGGAAGACCCCAAGCACATGTGCCCCTGGCATTTATACAGTCACCCAGTATGCAACGAGGCACTTTCCTCTGCCAATCGCCAGGGCTGTAACAATGCCTGTGCCTTCAATTGTCAGGTTTCCTCCCACTGTCCAATATGCCTCCGTAATGGACCAGTCTGAAACATTCAGACAGTCTGAGCTGCACCTGAGCACTATGAGAAGGCCCTATCAATAGATCCTGCTCCCTAGTAGGCAGAGAGCACTCTAAATTTACCTGGCAATCTTCCTGATAAGCAAACAGATCCAAAAACTGTACTCTCTTTTAGCACCTACCTAGGAGGGTGCTACATCCCCCCCCCCCCACCAAACCGAGCCATGTCTTCATTGGCTCTGGGCATCCACCCCTACAAAAATACCTGTACAAAATTTACAAGGAGTATACCAAAAACTTGGAAAAGGGGGAAAAGGGAAATAACATATGTACAAGGCTTTGGGGCATACCCCATATGTGGCCATTAGGCACAATAATGTAAGTGAAAAAATATAGACATCCGCTGTACAAGAAATTTACAAGTTTGTAAAGAGTATCTACCAAGTGCACTTTATTAGTGCACCCCCTGCCAAACAAAGACTGTTTGACAGGGAAAATGGTTAAACGCTCTGACTAACTATACTACAAATAACATTTTTTACACATGTACAGAAGTGGGTCATGGACAACCTCCACAAAGGCATGAAGACTCCTTGTAGACCTGCAAAAAAACCACAAGCAACTATACAATTGATATACTTACAGTGAGACTGTCCTCTCTGCAGAGGCGATCTTCTCACCTGAACAATCCCTATCACTAGCAACTCTTGGCTCGTCAGCCTGTTTTGTTCCTGTAATAGACAAACAGAACAACCTACTATTCTGACTGATTTAACATACTCTGTACTTGTTTCATTCGGTAACCACATGACTAGCAATTGTCAATGTCCCTTTCAATTACCCGGGTACCGACTCTTTCCTATTCTTTAAGTGCGGAGTCTATCTGACTGATGCTCAAAGTGTCCTTTCTTCTGCAGCACAGAGGAAACACATCTTCACCTGGTGGCATGCTGACATTGCTGAAGCCTTAGCAATAGCTGGACTACTTGTGAGTGTCTGTAAGAACTCTTCAAGGGAGCCCCTTCTCTCTGGCACCCTGTTCTCTGAAGTGACAATGAGTCACTACCTTTTTCTTAAAAGGTAACAACTCGTACACATTTTCCTTCAACATTAAACTGGCCCACTCGCCCACTGGCCCAAAGGAATCTTCGTAAAGTGTCCTTAAAATAAGTATCTTTGCAAAGTGTCCTTAATGAAGTATCTTCGCAAAGTGCCCTTAAATTAAGTATCTTCGCAAAGTGTTCTTTCTCAGTATTGCTTTAGCAACAATAATGACCCATGGCCCAAAGGATCTTCACAAAGTGTCTTTTGCAAAGTGCCTCTGTGAACTAGGGGTTTACCCCCTCCAGGTAACAGCCCCTGGCTTTAACAGGAGAAGTCCTCTGTGGCAGAAGTTTTTTCTCCCAGGTGAGGAAACAATAGCAGTTTCAATGATCCCCTCTTTCATTTGCATGGATAGAAGGGAAGGGGATTTAAGAAAGAGCCTTTAGCCCTAATAGCAACATATCAACTGTAGTAATTCTTTGGGTTCAACACCCTCTTTGTAACATACAGCCCTTTGAAAAGACCAAGAAATCGGGGTACCTCAGTAGTAATGGTCAGGATGAGGTAAACAAACCATCTTGCTTTTAGTACCCAAGATGCTGATGGCCCAAGCTTGGCCTTTCCTGTCTGGACAGTTGATTTCCACTCAATCAATATATATCGACAGCCCCAGATTCCAATTTTCTTTGATAGAGAGGAAGGTTTCCCACAGCTGAGGCCTGGACAGGTTCCAATGCGGCTTTGGATCAAAGAGAAAGTCCCAGACAGCTAATTCACACCAAGCCTCCCTCTTGCTTTAAAGTTCCTCCATTATTTCCCATAGAGCATATGGATAACACAGATCTATACTCACAGTAGGCAGAATCAGATCCTTCCTTGTGTCTTCCGTCTAGTCAGCTCTGCAGGACCTTTGGGTTCAGCTTCTCTCTGACTTTCCGGCCCTCAGGGCGACTATCCAAGGCCACATGGCAACTTCTACAGAGGAGGGGCAGCCCCACCTTCCTCCGGGACCCTGCTCTCCAGCCGAAGACCCCAAGCACATGTGCCCCTGGCATTTATACAGTCACCCAGCATGCATGAAGGCACTTTTACATGGCGCATTTATTAGCATGGAATGACTGATTTTATTAAAAAATGCTATTTATATTAAATCTGTATGCTTTTTCCCCCATTGAAATCTACAGTATATCCTAGGTCTGGATATTCTGATTGTTATTCAGCCATGTTGGAACTGAAATTGTAATTTCAGTTGTGACAAGGACTTTAAATTCAGCTACTTCATTCTGTAGAATTTAATTTCAAAGTCCCTAAAAGTGGCCCCTTAGAACATGCAGCCGATCCACTATAAAAAACTGGCAGTAATAAGCAATGGATAATAAATAATGCTAATTATTAATAATTGGTGTAATTAAAGGTCATTTTTGAATCTTCTGTTCTTGCTTGACTCTGAACCATTTGTAATTAGTTTGCTAGCCCATTAAAGTGACTTTGTTGCTATTTAAAAAATATGACTAAAGTGGGGTACACACTATAAGAAAATCGAGCGAACAATCGTCTGAGAAAGGAAATAATATACGAATATTCTTGGATGACAAAGGCATTTTTTTTGTGTATTGTTTCTGATATTGCGCAGTCTTTCGTTTCTGATTTTTCTCATACGAAAACGGTACACATTAAACGAAAATTGTTTGTTCTGTTCTCTGAATCTGCTGTCGAAAGTTGTGTACACACTATGAGAAAATTGCACGATTGTTCCGTGGTCAAAACTGTTCATCTGATTTTCTTACAGTTTGTACGAGCCTTTAGTCATGCCTGTAGTGAAAAGTACTAATTACCCCCCCTGAAGTTCACACTGCTGAATGCTGCTGTGTTCCAGAGATACTTTGAGAAGTGTTAGAGGCAGAACAATTTTCGGCAAACTTTTCTCCGGACGGTAGTGGGCAGAAAGAAAGATAAGTATCAAAATTTACCAATCCAGCTCTTGCATCAGGAGACACAGTACGGCAGTGGTCCCCAACCTTTTGGCACCGGGGACCAGTACTGTGGAAGAAAATTGTGCCCGGTTTTTCACTGACAATTTGTCGGGGAAATGGTTGGTGTTAGCGTTTTAAGCATCATGACACCATGGTCGATATGGTGTCAGGACGATTGAAGCACAATATTTCTATTGATACATTGTAATATAAAATTAAATAGTTCTACTCACCATAATGCAGAATCTGTCACCAGATGCAGCATGTCACTTGCCACATCGCCTGCCATCAGATGCAGCTTGTCACTTGCCACGTCACCTGCCACCAGATATGAATTGTCACTTACCACGTCGCCGGCCACCAGATGAGGATTGTCACTTGCCATGTCGCCTGCCACCAGATGTGGATTGTCACTTGCCACGTCGCCTGCCACCAGATGTTGATTGCCACTTGCCACCATCACCTGCCACCGTATACAGATTCTCACTGCATTGGTGGCAACACAGGCATGTGCAATAGTCCACAGAACACAGGCACGCCTGGCGTGGTGGGCTCTCAGATCTAAGGGCCCAGTATGGATTTTGGTGGGGGACCCCAGATAGTTTTTTGCTTTTTTGGTGAGGGGTCCCTCCTAAAATCTATACCCATAAGGCCTGGTATGGATTAGGGAGGGGTCCTTACACCGTTTTTTTTTTCCTTTTCACTAACAGATCATATGTTTACATTCTGTGTTCAGCTTATGGCAGAGATGAGCTGTCTCCCTCTTGCTCAGCTTTTAGTTTTCCCGGAGCAGAGAGTGGTGACTGTCAGTAACAGGAGTGCAACTTATATGACCCACAGGAGAAGTATGGCCAAAAAAGATTTGCTTTGCTTTTAATTATGCTATTACATCAGTATATGCAATAGAGTAAATTCATTATTTACTAGAATTATGATTTTCAGTCAGTAAAATCAATAGAGAACATAAATCATGTACTATGATATATTTCTGTTGGCTGGTCACACATGGGCAATTCTTAATCGCACAATTAAAAAAGTAGAGCAATCATACGATTTCATGAATGCACAAAAATACCAAATGTTAATGAAGAACTAAAGTTAATTAGTA
This sequence comes from Pelophylax lessonae, assembly GCF_965119305.1. Taxonomy (NCBI): domain Eukaryota; kingdom Metazoa; phylum Chordata; class Amphibia; order Anura; family Ranidae; genus Pelophylax; species Pelophylax lessonae. The sequence goes on along the minus strand of NC_138768.1, from coordinate 667,309,748 downwards.
AAGAATTGCCAGCATGTAGGTATTTATAGTAGAAGAGGCTGTATTATGTTCTGTCACAAAAAAACCTCTTCCCTTGCCTGCTAGCAAGTTTTTACAAATTGTACACTGACAGCTGCTCATGTGCAATTCAGCGTACAATGCAGACATGGAAGAAGTAAGTACTGTATATGCTCTTTCTAGCCCTGATGAAGGGGGCACTTAGACCCCCCAAAATGTGTTTGAATTGTACCCCTGACCTTTAGGCTCCATTCACACCTGGGCGTTTTCAGCTCCAAAAACGCTCAAAAGAAACGTTTCCAAAACGCCCAACAAGTAAAACCCCATTCATTTAAATGGCCCCTGTTCACATCTGAGCGTTTTAACGCCTGAAGCAAAACGCCCAACGCTCAAAAAAGTACATGAGCTTCTTTTTGGGCAGATTACAGGCGTTTTCCATTGGTCTCTAGTCAATCTAAAAATGCCTGCACAAAAAACGCCTGCACAAAAAACGCCTGCAAAAACGCCCATAAAAACGCCTGAAAAAAACGCCTGAAAAAACGCCTGAAACAAAAACGCCCAGGTGTGAATGGAGCCTTAACCTCCCTGGCGGTATGATTCTGTCAGGAATTCTGTACCAAAAGCGGTACAATTGTTTTCATGGAAATTTGGCGTTATGTATTATAGGTCTACAATTCTTAGTAATTACTGACTTAAACCTGACCAAAACAAGACTCTAGTAGACATCCCAGATGTGATAAATTTGAAACACAAACGCATGAATTATAATCGAATCAATAATATAATTTTATTATAGAATATATAATATATATAATAAAATTATATTATTGATTAGATTATAATTCATGCGTTATATATTATATATATATATATATATGTGTGTGTGTATATATATATATATATATATATATATATAAAACGCATGAATTATAATCGAATCAATAATATAATTTTATATATAGGTATATATATATATATATACACATATATATATATATATATATATATATATATATATATATATATATATATATATATATATATATATGCATATATATAATATAAAATGTGTTTGTGTTTTGTGCAACGTTTTTTTTTTTTTTTTTTAATTTCCCTCCCTAGTTCCGCTCCCATGCAGCATTGCTGCTGCAGGGAACGGAACTAGGAAGTCCTCCTACCGACAGACGAGCGGCGGAGATCTCGGCTGGCGGTCACAGCAATGAGAGCTCATCGCTGGATCGCCAGGATAAGGTAAGACACTCCGCTGCGCTGTCTGCATAGCTCTGCCCATTCACCCCGAGAGTGACTCGGGGATACCGATAATAGCAGGAAATTCCTACCCCGAGTCACGCTCGGGTTTACCGCTAGCCTGGTTAATGAAATAAAGTTGTATCTGGACCTCTTACCAGTGGTATGGCGCTTCAATTTCAACTCTTTTTTTTTCTCACAAAATTTTTTTTATTAAGCATTTTTGAAAGACAAATAAACATAAGAGCGATTAACAAGACATGTAAATAGGAAGAAGTTCTCTAAATGTCAACTATTTTTACATCCCACTACAAGCCAAGGAGACTTTGGAGATCCTCTGGGTTTCAGAAGCTGCCTGCTTAAGAACCAAATCACTTACATCAGCAGTAATACCTTAAAGTGATTGTAAAATCTCCTTTCTTTAAAAATAACAAACATGTTATACTTACCTGCTTTATGTAGTGGATATGCACAGAGCAGCCTAGATCCTCCTTCTCTCGGGTCCCTCGTTGGCTCTCTTGGCCCCTTTTTTCTGCCAAGTGCCCCCACAACAAGCAGCTTGCTATGGGGGCACCCAAACCGAGCCGTAGCTCCCTGTGTTCATTCAGACTTGGAGCTGCACCTCTCTCTCCTGATTGGCTAACTGACTTTGAGTGACAGTAGGGGGAGCCAATGGCACCCTGCTGTATCTAAACCAATCAGGATTGAGAGTCCTGGATGAGGCACTCATGCACATCGTTGGAGGAAGATCGGCTCAGGTCAGTATTAGAGGGGCTGAGGGGGAATGCTGCACACAGAAGATTTTTTTTTTTATCTTAATGCATAGAATGCAATAAGATAAAAAAACCTTCTGCCTTTACAATCACTTTAAGATAACAACACCAATAAAATACGCCTACGGGTCCAGCACTATCTTTCCACTTTCCTCAAATGGAAGAAGTACGTGCTGGGACAAAATATTACACAGGAGTTATTTCATTCCAGCTTGGCCAATAGAAAAGACAGAAGACTCAGGACGCAAAAGAAGACTTGAAGAAAATAGCATAAAACAAGGAGGGAAAGTGCAGACATTACAGTGCTGGAATGGGGTATTTTCCCAGGTAAGTGTACCATAAGGTGTAAAGCAAGAGTTCCATGGGGGCCCCAAAACTACAGTTCCGCTTTAGGCAATTACTTGTGCAAGGTTTGTGCTTGAAAAAGTATTAAAAATGATCTGTTGTGTTCTGCAAATGCCTGAACAAAAAAACCACGGGCCAAAAAATCACATGAAACCACTTGATTATACAACAATTTCCAATTAATTGCTTCCTTTGATTTGAAGCAGTTAGCTGAAAAATGACCATTATTTCTCATGATGCGACTGATTTAGAACATGCACTACGATCTTGTGATTGACTGCTTGGTCACACAACTAAAATTGGTAATGAGCTTGCCTTTTAGGCCCGTACACACGATAAGAAAATCGGAAGTAAAATTTTGTCCGAGGAACGATCTGCCAATTTCCGGATCGTTAGTATGGTGCTTTCGACAGCCGATTACGATTTTTTGGACGACAAAAACTGGATGTGCAGGCTATAATATTTTCATCGTACATGAACACAACGTCCGATTTTCGTTTAATTAGCACAGTTTTCATCCGAACAAAATCGTAAGAGCAAGACTAGGCATGCTCAGAAACTAAAGAACACATACAAAACAATTCAACACATGACCTTATTTCTGAAGTTGAATTCTGTCGTACGAGAATTTTCATATGAAAGTAACCTCTTCACTTTCCACATAAGACTAGCATGCAACAAAAAATGGACAAAAATTAATCTGTTAATCTGATCGTGTGTACGTGGCTTTATTGTCGGTCAAGTGTTCTAAAAGAGGTGATTAAAAATGAAGTTGTGAAACTGCGCTACTAAAAATCGCCTGTGTATGCCCTGCCTTAAAGAAATAATGGAAGAAATGGGTTCAAGAGAAAGCTGTGAAAAATGAATTTGAGGATCTGTGCTATAATCTCAGCTGGTGCACGGTAGCTGAACAAGTGTTGTGCATGGCGCATAGTAGAAGTCTGCTGTACGCAGTGGTCATAGGGAGACGTGTACACATCTAAAGGGATATCATGGATACTTTTTTTGCATAAAACAGGGGCCTCCCTGTGAGCTGCTGCTTCACAGTGTGATAAATCCTGTTTCATATGCAGATAACGTTCAGTGTGGCAGCATCAACACCCCCGGCTGATGATTGGTTCAATTTCGGCTGTGTAGGAAAACTCGCATTGTGACATCATGAGCACCATTCCACATAAACACTGCTCTGCAGCACTCAAATTAAACTGATCAGTTTAGGATACATGACTACAGTGAGATACGGAAATACATCATGATAGGAATTGTAATTTGTTGCTGTCTTTGAATTTAGATTATCATTTGTTGCTTTCTTTGGAGTGACTGATGGTAAAAAAGAAACCTTATATTTATAGCGGAACATGCAGCTTAAAAGGCCATGCTGTGCATAGGGAGCATTTTGGCGCACTCCTGTATACACAGCGGGGGGATTTACTAAAACTGCATTATCTGGTACAGCCCTGCATAGAAACCAATCAGCTTCCAGGTTTTATTATCAAAGCTTAATTGAACAAGCTGAAGTCAGAAGCTGATTGGCTGCCATGCACAGCTGCACCAGATTCTGAGATACTCCAGTTTTAGTAAATCCCCTCCTGTATATGCAAGTCCAGGAGAATTTTTCGGGTGCTTAAAGGTTCTGCTTCAGATCATGCTAATCTATTTTAAAGGGACCGAAGGCAGGGTTGTAATAGCTATTCTAACACCAAAACGACTGTTTAAGCCATATTATGGTTGATTTATTCCTGTGTTGTGGATCAGTGTTATGCTATGTGACCCAATGATGCCATAGAACTCTGCTTTTTTATGACTGCAAGCTATTTATGTTCTAACAGCAGGAAAGCAACCCCACACCGTTATATTTTCTCCACTGGAAACATTCATTTTTGCCAGCCCACCACCGATCACCAATGTCATTTGAAAATCTTTTCTATTCAAGAATGACCACATCAAGAAAGGTGCAACGTTTGAGAACAGCACAGGACCCGTTTGTTCTTCATGCATGAGAGTCACAATACCTGACAAAAGGGTCCTGTGTAGGTCTGAAATGTTGCACCTTTCTTGAAGTGAGGTGATCATTCTTTAACCACTTTACCACCGGAGGATTTTGCTGTCTTACGTCTGGGCCACTTTTTGCGATTTGGCGCTGTGCGAATTTAACTGACAATTGCACAGTCATGCAACGCCGTACCCAAACTAAATTTACGTCCATTTTTCCCCACAAATAGAGCTTTCTTTTGGTGGTATTTGATCACCTGTGCGATTTTTACTTTTTGCGCTATAAACAAAAAAAGAGCGACAATTTTGAAAAAATAACAATATTTTTCACATTTTTTTATATGAAATTCCCCCCCAAAAAAATGTAAAAATCAAAATTTTTTATCATTTTAGGCCAATTTGTTTTCTGCTACATATTTTTGGTAAAAAAAAATTGCAATAAGCGTATTTTGATTGGTTTGCACAAAAGTTATTGCGTTTACTAACTAAGGGAAAGATTTCTGTCATTTTTGGTGTTTTTTTTTAAACGAGTAAAGGCGGCGATCTGCGATTTTTTTTGCGGGACTGCGACATTGCGGCGGACAGATTGGACCCTTGACTGACATTTTTGACACTTTTGGGGGTACCAGTGACATTACTACAGTAATCAGTGCTATAAATATGCACTGTTACTGTAAAAATGACACTGGCAGGGAAGGGGTTAATTTTATTGGAGAGGGAGGGGTTAATGTATGCCTGGTGCTTACTGACATGTGTGGGGGGAGGTGACTGAGTGACACAGTGACAGATTGCAGGTTCAGCTATGCTGAACTCTGCAATCTGTCACTGTCTGTCACTTAGGAGATCCACCGCTTGTGTTTACACTTGATTCCACGACGATCGGGGAAGAGCAGCGGCGATCGCCGTTGCTCCTCCCCTGGCCCGACTCCCGCTGTGACTGAATACAGCGGGAGCGGGGAGGGGAATGTCTGGTGACATAGGTCTACGTCGCCAGACGTTATCGAGCCACTTTGCCGCAGTAGAGCTCTAGTGAGCAGTGTGGAAGTGGTTAATAAAAAAGCTTTTCAGATGACAATGGTGATCCGTGGCGTGCTGGCAAAAAAGAACGTTGACCTGTGATGTTTCCAGTTTCCAGCTGGATGTTGCTGCTGCACCCACTACTTCTGAGCCTGATCCAGGAATGTGTGCAATGGGAATATTAACATTATCTAGTTCTACTTCGCAGTTGGGATATCAAACACCAATGTCTTTGGGTGCACTCACACCAACACCTTTAGCTGCGATTCACACTAGAATGTGGTGCGGTAAACCAGTGATCCATGCACGTTTTCTACAGCCCATTGGAATCGCACTGCCCTGGTGACCTGGAGTGGTTGTCATTGTCAGTGCTATCTTAACAGAACCCCAAACACAGGTTGCAAATGCAGTCAAATGGTACAAAACGACAATGTGATCCGGTTGCAGTGCCATTCCACAATTGATGCATGCAGGATTTTGGTGCAACGCAGTGTGACTTAAGCCCATTCAAAATGAATAGACTCAATTGCACAGCACTGAATTGCATGTGAATTGAACAGGAATGCGGTGCAGTCCCTGTGCAATGCATATGTGGTTCATAGTGTGAACCGAGGCTTAATTATGTTCAGGCAGAGTTCATCGCCCTGGTCTGGTTTGTTTGTGTAGTGTGAGTGCTTGAACCATGCCAGGAAAAGGTTTAGTGTAGCGTGCCCGCCGCTACTTATAAGAGGTGGTCTACGTCAGGGTTCACTTGTGAGCCATAACAGTTCACTTCAGTGTGAGTGCAAACTGTGCCTGAGCACAGAACTCTCCATAAATCACTAAGCACAAACTCTCCATAAATGACTGAGCACAGAAGCAGGGATCACAGTGGTCTGGTTGGCCAAGGTGGTGATGTATGTGTGCCCAGAAACACTTATAGCCCGGTAAAATGCAAACCAGTGGGGAAGTGGGGAAAATCAAACTCAGACATGGTGACATTTAACCATGCCCAGTGTGAGTGACCCTAATTTACAAATATATCAATGTTTTTTGATGGTTGTACAGCCCTATACTTTCACTTTTTTTTATGGCTGATGCAATGGTTGTGCAGTTAATGCATTTATGCATAGGATTTACAAGTGGGTTAAGGGTGTGGGTTTTGTACCTCCATTAAGAACCATTATGGTTACAACATGCAATATATCAAAACTAACACTATCATATTAGTGAAAGCAATGATCTCCCCTTGATGTTAATGGACCTAACCTTTCTTACTAATGACCTGCCTTGTAGCTGCACCCATAAATTCACCATACCCACTGGTGGTGACAGACAGACACCATCAGCTTCAATCTTCCTTTGCTTAATGTCCAAGGCAGAAATGGTTAGTGGTACACAATACCCACACACAGCAGCAACGATCCCTCCACTTGATAGCATCTTCCAGTATCTTTACGTCTCTGCTACAGGCTAATGGGAACTTTGTAGACTCAAACCTCTACCACAGACCTGGTTAGACATCTTCAGACCTCTCTCACCTTTAAGCCCTGATAGGAAACTATCTACAGAGAGTTCTTCTTCAGCTTCAGTTTAATTCTCAATGTCAATGGGCCTGGAAAAGACAGAACCTATAAACTGCTACACCTGTCCCAGGCAGCTGGCAAAGACCTCTGGACTCACATCCTCTGCAGACAAAGCTTGGGAAGCAAACACTGGACTCATCACATCTTCCCCTGGATGAGCCTGGAGGGCAAAGACCCTTCTAGAAACATTTTTTAAATATCATCTTCTCCACCCTTCATCACTGGCATGAATTCCTCAGTGATCAAACATGGCGGAAAACGTATTCATAACACAATACATTGTATCTTCTCACTTTATTTACTGGAGAGCACTCCCCAGAAGCCCAATGTCCTTGGGCTTACAAAAAAACTAGTTAACACAAACAAAGCTCAGGCTGACAGCCTGGCTGCAAACACTATATTAGGATAGGGACTCTCTGGCTTAAAGAGGTTGTAGAGCTGAAAAATCAAAATTAAAATGAGGAGTCTACCTCACACAGCAAAGCAGCAGAAGTCATCTGTCCCCAGTCTGGCCAGAAAAGGAGCGGCCAGTAATCTAAAAGCCTCTCTGGTTTTCTGCAGTGCAAAAAAACAGCACATATAAAAAAAAATTGTGTCGCCACACCCCCTCTCCTGTGACTGACAAACGAAATAGCAATCTCATGCACGAGCATGAGAGAAGGGGGCGTGTGTCATGCAGATGTGCATACTGGACTTCAACACAGATCACTCCCCCTACCTCCTACAGCTCCCCCAGAATTGGCTGTTTGGGGAGCTGTAGTTTGTTGCCCCTGAGCAATATGGGACTAGATGAAGTCAGGTGGTACCTTCCTGGATCTCTTATTGGTCGGGACTCCTGAGGGGGAGTGGCCAGCTAACAGGTGTTCGCACACCACCCAACCGATTTCAAGTAAATCCAGGTGTCCCATGAATCTAGGCTGAATCCCGCAGCGGAGCCGAGTGCTGAAACAAGTTTTGGCACTTGACTCCATGAGTCCCCCTGTCAGGTGCGCAATGCACTGTGATCCTTCCTTCTTACCTTTCTTGTACCATAGTGATCCTTCCTGTCTTCCATATGTCATAGTGATTCTTCCTGCCTTCCATGTGTCATAGTGATTCTTCCTGCCTTCCATGTACTATAGTGATCCTTCCTGGCTTCCATATACCATAGTGATCCTTCTTGCCTACCATGTACCATAGTGATGTTTCTTGTCTTCCAGGTGTCATAGTAATCCTTCTTGCTTTCCATCTACTATAATGATCCTTCCTGCCCTCCAGTGTCATAGTGATCGATCCTGCCTTCCAGATACCATAGTGATCCTTACTGCCTTCCATATGCCATAGTGATCCTTCCTTCTTGTCTTCCATGTACCATAGTGATCTTTCCTCCCTTCCTTGTACCATAGGGATTCCTGCTTCCATTCTTCCATGTACCACAGTGATCCTTACTGCCTTCAATGTGTCATAGTGATCCTTCCTGCCTTCCATGTGCCATAGTGATTTTTCCAGCATTCAGTATACCACAGTGATCCTTTCAGCCTTCCATGTGCCATAGTGATTCTTCCAGCATTTTATATACCATAGTGATCCTTCCTGCCTTCCATGTACCACAGTGATCCTTACTCCCTTCCAAATACCATAGTGATCCATCCTACCTTTCTTCCATGTACCATAGTGATCCTTCCTTCCTGCCTTTCATGTCCAATAGTGATCCTTTCTTCCTGCCTTCCCTGTATCATAGTGCTACCTCCTTCCTTCCCTGTACCGTAGCGATCCTTCCTTCCTTTCTTCCATATACCATAGGGATATTTCCCTCTCTCTCTCTCCCTAAGGGTTGGTTCACACTGGAACACAGTGCAGGAAAGGCTTGTTCTGTGTGTATTTCCCCCACTGCACGCAACTATGCTGTCCTTGTGAGATGCATGCGGGTGCCATTAATTGTTAATAGCAGGTTGTTTGCAGCCACCAAACCACATGGTACTGTACTACTATGCGGTTTGATGTGGTACAATTTGGAAAAGTAGTGCTTTGCAAACTGCCCACATTCACTTGAATAGGTTGTGGTTTGTGGGCAGTAGAACCTGCCAATGCATCAGGGGATATAATTCATGTTGCAGCCACGAAGCAAAGCATCGTGGTTGGACTTGGTTAGGTGGTAAAAACCCTGTGGTTGAGCCACAGTTTTATCACCCCTACAACCGCTAGTGTGAATGAGTTCTAAGTGTTATGTTGCATCTTTATGACATTTGAGATAAGGTTTACTTCTGACTTTCGTTTGTTCAAGCAATGCTTCACTGTATACAGCAACTAGGCTCAGCTTCTATTTAATCATCTTTATTTAAGCCACTCCCACTGCTAGGTGCAACTTGGCAATAACCATCATTTGCTACTATGTACTACACGTACTGCAGTATCTATTTTATGGCTCCATCCCAGAGGTCCTGTATCCTCTATTTTAAGCTCTCTGTCTATTTTCAGTGTATACAAAACCAGATGTATTGGAAGTAATTTTCTAAATGATTGTGTTGAGGTTTATTTGTATCTCTGAGACTCCAGTTTGTGGCACAGCAATCAAAGCATATTTTATAGGTACAAGGAAGCCCAGGTTTTATTTAACCATGGTCTTAAGCCCACTATCATGTTTGGCCACACCCACTTTTTGCTGTAGCGCACAATGTGCGTTGCAGGCTTCTGTCTCCCTGAAATGTCAATTATTCTCAAGTTTAAAAGTTGGGAGGTATGGGTTTGCGTTGTCCCGCCGTGAGCCTGATGATTTACAGAAGCATCAGTGAGGGTGATCGCTGTACGCACACTAGTATATCCACAATGCATGCTGCTATTCTGAGACATGGACTCTGGAAGAGGAGTCAACTGACGCCCCCCTGAGCTCTGAGCCCTCGACACGCTCACGGAAAAGGAGATACTCAGCCTTGTGACACAGGAATATACAGTGGAATAACAAGGTATAAATAATCGAATTTATATGATTATGTACAAGACTGCAAACATCTGTTAGTCTTTAATAACTATGGCACGTGGGGTTTACAACCACTTTAAGCTTGTAACAGCGTTTAGCAGCGTTTTTTGGCATTTTGCATTTCTACAGCCTCTGCTCCTGGATGCTTATCCCTCCCAACTCCTCTGAAAGTTTATGTGTGCATGGACACATAGGCTAACATAGAGGAGAGGCAGTAAAAAAAATGCCAGATGCCCCTAAAAGCAGCTTTAAAACCATACTGTGTGCACGAGCCCTTAGGCAGGATCTCTACAAGTTGAACCTACAGTAGTTACTCATGGTCATTTAGGCTATAGATGGTTTCATTATTTTAAATATGTAATAAACTTAGAAGTTTTAATTGCATTGGTGTTACCAGCTGGTTTAGATACTGTTTAATACTATTCTGGGTATGAGACACTGTCTTATGTAGGGAAAGTTTGGTATTGATCTGACCATGTGCGCTCTCCAATTTGTGAGCATGGCGAGCACCTGTGGGTAATTTATTTTCTACAAACATAAAGCTGTATGCAAATTCAACATTTCAGTCACTGAAGAAGGGATCATTGTTCTAGAGGTACTGTGGAGCACGTTGATGGGCTATCTTTCCATGGACACCACTCTTGCTTTTTTTTTCCACAGTATGCCATAGTATGCCTGCATGAACTGGTATTATCCTAGAATTGTATGATGTGCCCTTGGAGTTGAATGCCCTGATATCTTACAAAAAAAAAAAAATAACACTACAGGATGTTGGAAGGTTGCTCACACTTTGAATGTGCCGCTTAAGTGTGGATTAAAATTTACGGGAAAAAAGTAATGTTTAAAGCAGATCTTGCACCTAAAATATCTAACACCAGGATTGAAACACATTCTACTGTGATTTAAGACACATTCGATATTTTAGATTTCTGCCTTTCTAGGAAGCTCACGGCAGTAAGCCTGAGTAATGGAATTAATACCCATGTGAGTGGGCTGGAAGCTGGGGACAAAGGTGAGTATCTTGTAATCAAGTTTCTGCTTATGTTTTTTTTTAAAGATTTAGTTAGTGATTTTGCATGGGGGCTAATCTACAGGGGTTAAATATTTTTAGTTGCAGGGTGTGATTTAAGATTGTTCCATGCAGAGGCTGAGAAAATCAGGAAACATAATTTGACTAAGTTTACCAAACTTTTATATAAGAGGGTGCTACAGTTTAAAAAGTTGTGTGTGTTTATAGGTGTGAGCAGTCTATCTCAGCCGTTGCACCCCAAAGCTTCAAATATACATACACAGACATACACACTCATAAAAAATGTAAAGAAACATTTTAAAATGTGGTAAAACATGGTCAGTGTCAGTAGGGCAGCAGACAGTGTCAGTAGGGCAATGGACGGTGTCAGTCAGCACAGAGCAGAGGTTGGTGTCAGTAGGGCAGTGGACTTTGTCAGTCGGGCAGAGATTGGTGTCAGTTGGTTCAGTAGTTTTTTATTTGTATTATTTTATTTTTAAATTTTTATTTAATTTTATTTTTTTACAATATTCTTTTTTTAGCTATATTTTTACAGTTTTCTTTTTAGGAGCCCGATTATAGAGCTTTGGTTAAATATCAGGGGTCTAAACAGACCCCTGATGTTTCCCATCAGAAAACAGAAAAAGGGACTGAGGACAGAGATTTCCTAGTCCCCTCCTCAGCTGCACTGGACAGTGAATGAATGGGAGGTGCTCTGTACTGAGCAGCTTCCTGTTAATTCACAACCTGAACCATAGTAAGCAGAGGACCGATCACTTTCTGTGTTCATTCAGAAAAGGAAGGGGCCGGTAAATTACAAATCTACCGACCCCTCTCCCCTCTCCATTATGAAACATCCCCCTGCATGTGTGTGGGGAAGGATGGGGGTGGCAGCAGAGGGAATTTGTGCCACACAGGGGTATTAGGGTGAGGTGAAGCTTAATCTACTTTTATTTGACCTCACTGGGTTCCTCTTTTTCCCCCTCATCAACATGCATATGAAATGTTTAAATAAAACCTTTTAATTTTTATTACAAACTTTTTTTAGAACCAGCAACACTATCACTGGGTCTCTGTTCTTCTGTAAGCAATTTAGGCAGGTGATGGCTAGTGGGAGTAGCTGGCAGAGTGCTGTACATAGGTTCCTGAAAAAAACATTACAGCACTCTTCCTCAGAACTTCTCTCAAGGGTCCTCAGTCCTGAAGGAAGCAGTGCACTTGCTCTTGGGAGAAGTTATGCAAATATCAACATGCTTTAACCCCTTTGCACTGGCCCCTGCTGACCCTTTAAGGGGTTTGGCATGCCGGGAGGCGGGGCTTGTGACTATTTGATCACTGTGATTGGCTGTCACGGGGTCACATGATCGGAAAACTCCCGATTGCAAGAAGAGATTGGGACCTTTTGATGAGCCGCCAGCCACTGTACTGCAAGCGTTCTCTTGGCACAGCTCTGTCGGCGCTAATGCACGCAAATATGTGACTCCTGAGCGCCAAGGCTCAGCTGCCAAGAGGCTGCATATTTGCATTCGGTCGACGCCTAGGGTTTAATGTGCTGATGTCAGACTGGAGTGGGCGTTCCTAAGCACACTGCATTTGCCTGCAGGATACCTTAAATAATGTCGATATGTGATGGTGAGCCTCCAAGAACTGAAATCCAATTAATTAGAGGGGCAAACCAGTCAAACCAGGGAGGAAACAACTTGATGACGCTGGACATCTATTAAGGTAGGAAATGAGGTGGTCCTATCTGACTTTTAATGTACACTGCGAAAAGCTCACAATGTGCAGTTAAAGTAAAGTTAGCAATTTCAGTACAGGAGAGAAGTCTGTACAAGTGTGCAAGACTAAAGGTAAGGCTGGAATTCAACTTTAAATAAGACTGTTATTATTTAACCACTTCAATACCGGACACTTTTACCCCCTTCCTGCCCAGGCCAATTTTCAGCTTTCAGTCCTATCGCTCTTTGAATAACAATTGCGTGGTCATGCAACACTGTACCCATATGAACAAAAAAAGACCACAAATTTTGAAAAGAAAAAAACAAAAACACTTTTTCTTCATTTCTGTTATAATATTTTGCAAATAAATAATCTTTCTTCATGAATTTAGGCCAAGATGTACTCTGCTACATTCAGGATTTTTTTTCTTTCTTTTTACACTTTATGATTGTTTATAGAGGGCTGCACTGACTTCAGACTTGATAAAATACAGTGGACCAACACCAGCAGATGTAATGGCTCCCCAAATCATTAAGGACTGTGGAAAATGTTGCATTTTATTTAAAAATCAAGGTACCCAGAGTCTGGAGGAAGAGTGGAGAGGCACAGAATCCAAGTTGCATGAGTGTGAAGTTTCCACAGAAGGTGATGATTTGGGGAGCCATGTCATCTGCTGGTGTTGGTCCGCTGTGTTTTATCAAGTCCAAAGTCAGCGCAGCCCTCTACTTGGAAATTCTTAAGCACTTCATGCTTCCCTCTGCTGACCAGCTTTAGGGAGATGCTGATTTCATTTTCCAGCAGGACTTGGCACCGCCCACACTGCCAAAAGTACCAATACCAGGTTTAATGATCATGGTATCACTGTGCTTGAATGGCCAGCAAACTTGCCTGACCTAAACTTGCCTGACCTAAACATACAGAATCTGAGGGGTGTTGTCAAGAGGAAGATGAGACACCAGACCCAACAATGCAGACGAGCTGAAGGCCGCTATAAAAGCATCCTGGGCTTCCATAACACTTCAGCAGTGCCACAGCCTGATCAACTCCATGCCACGCAGAAGACGCTGTGTTCAACAGCGAAACGCGTCTAGCCATTGGCCGAGCGGTCTGTCACGTGATATCCGGTCGGTGAAGCGCACGCTGCGGGAGCAGCTAACCACCGAGCCGAGTGTACATGTCTTTGTATTTAACATGTTTGTGAGTATCCCATTGTATTTTTACCTCAATAAATCTGAATTTTAACGGTCTTCACTATGGAAAGCCTTTTGTTTTTATGAGGACACCTGGGATTATCATATGTGGAAAAGGATTCTTACGGATATACAGCAACCCTTAATGAGTCCAAGGATTACCATGACCAACATTTCCTGCTTTTATAGCCACATTGTGGTAAGTAGATCTACAAAGGGGGAAACCCCACAAGCAGCACGGAATAAGCACCAGCACTTTTATAATTTGGAAAAAGGACTATTATATGGACTTCAGTATAGCACTATTTTGCACTTGTCTCTTGTGAGATTTAACAAGTAATTTTGCACATTTTTTAGCACAGTATACATATTTGCACTTTATGGAATAATATTTTAATGATTTATTATTCATGCATTAGAGAATTTTAAGATATTTATGCACTTGAACACTTTGTAGCAGCGCTGCAAATCACTGACCAACACATTTAAAAAGCTCTTGCACTTTTTTCTTGCAGCAGGCAGCTTACATATCTACTTATTTTTATTTATTTGAGATCTATTCACCATAAGCGCGAGGTTTCCCAGTCTTACATTTAGGGAGATGCTGATTTCATTTTCCAGCAGGACTTGGCACCGCCCACACTGCCAAAAGTACCAATACCAGGTTTAATGATCATGGTATCACTGTGCTTGAACGGCCAGCAAACTTGCCTGACCTAAACTTGCCTGATCAAACTTGCCTGACCTAAACATAAAGAATCTGAGGGGTGTTGTCAAGAGGAAGATGAGACACCAGACCCAACAATGCAGACGAGCTGAAGGCCACTATATAAGCATCCTGGGCTTCCATAACACCTCAGCAGTGCCACAGCCTGATCAACTCCATGCCACGCTGCATTGATGTAGTAATTCATGCAAAAGGAGCCCCGACCAAGTTTTGAGTGCATACTATACTGTACATGGACATACTTTTCAGTAAGCCAACATTTTTGTATTAAAAATCGTTTTTTTTTTTTTTGGTATTATGCAATATTCTACTTTTCTGAGATACTGAATGTTGGGTTTTCACTAGCGGTAAGCCATAATCATCAAAATTAAAACAAATGCTTGATATATATCACTCTGTGTGTAACGCGTCTATTTTAAAATATATGAGTTTCATTTTTTAAGATACTTTAATTTTTAAGAGATGCACCGTATAAAAAAAAAAAAGAAAAAAATCCTTCTTGACCTATTCCATGGCATTCTGCCTAGTTTCCTGGGTCAATCACTTCACTGATGAATGCTACTAATTATAACTAGAAATGCCATTTCAAGTAAGAAAGATATTGAATCCACATGATTGCTCCTTTTAGCATAAGAAAGGGAACAGTCCTTTCAAAGATCATGCATCATTTCTTTCTCCACATGAGATGGGAGTGAAAGCTATGGCAGGACCCACCCCTTGTCTTGAGGTCTGTTGCCAGCGTAGCATGCTTTTCTTTGGTTTTTGTTTAGGCCTTGCACACTTCAGCATCGCCTGTTCTTATTCTGGTAATGAACAAAATAGAGGTAATGTGGGATGAAATCATCCTGCCATACATTCACTCAAGAAATGCAATTAACACTCTTATTCTGGTATTTCCCAACCTCATTCTTGTTCAGTATTGCAGTTATTTTGCATCACATTCAATCAGACTTATTTATTTTAATAATTGATATACCACCAACATACTTAGCAGAGCTTTACTGAGAGCATTTTTTACATTGACATATGCCCTTGAAATAGGTATAAATTGAAAGTGGTATTAACCCCCCCCCCCCAAAAAAAAAAAAATATGTTGCAGCTTACCAACTCCTAATTGTGGTGGCTGCATTTGTTTTCTATATAAGGCTTTTTTCCCCTGTAGTTTCCCCTGGAGACCTGACCAGTAATGCACTTCCGGTTTTGGAGTGTCTCCACTCAACCTGGAGGAGAATCGAAGACCTTTGAACAGCATCATTGTCAATCTGGGGAAGAAAGGTAGTGTAAGATGCACTAGCAGAATAAGATGGACTTGACTAACTAAATAAAGCCAAACTCCAGCTAACTAGGGCCTATCCAATGGGCTAGGCAAAAAGATGGCAGACCCAGATGAAGAGAAAGATAACATGGCACCAGCAAGGATGAAGTGGATGCAGGGAGCTTGGACCTCACAGCACTTGAGGAGAGCAGCACCCTCTGGATCTAACCCTTGCTTTGCCACTTTGCTGCTGGACTTAAAAACAATGTCACCTTGCTCATGTAGGCCAAAGTGACAATGCCTTTGAAAAGCCACAGCATTTGAATGAGTGGCACTGTTGACCTCAGGGAGCAGTGACATCACTTCCCAGCCTAGACCAGCTGTGGATTTAGGGTTCCGCAAATAAGCTTTCTTTTTTTTTTTTTAATTGAAAATTTTCAGCATACAAAATTTATTATTTCAATCCCTCCCTTAAAGGGGAGGACATAGCTATGTGCATAAAACATACAACAACCTTGATTATCCCTCCCCTAAACCCCTCTTTCCGAAAAAAACATTAGATGAACCCTTAAATTTCCTTTTTATATTCTTGCCATACTTCCCAAATCTCTACTCTACTTTCATACTCTTGTTCTCCTCGGGGCCTTAGTAATTCTAATTTTCTTGTTTTCTCCACCCGCACCACCCAATCTTTATATGACGGAGCTTCTATTTTCTTCCAGTTTAATGGAATTAAACTTTTTGCTGAATTTAGCAAGTGGGGGATTAAGGTTTTTTATATTGTTTGATCGACATTGACGTCCCATGAAAGAGACATGTCCATGGATCTTCTTTAACCTCTATGTTAGTAATTCTTTTCATTGATAGCAATACCTCCTTCCAATATTTATTAATTTTTGGACATTCCCACCATAAGTGTGTCAAAGTACCCAATACCTTACATCCTCTCCAACAGAATCTTGAAGTCTCCGAATGGTATCTCCCCACTTCGTCTGGGGTTTTATACCACCTTGAGATCAATTTATAGTTCATTTCCGCAGTACTTATATCTATCGCGGAATTATGAACCAACCTTACGCATTTGTCAGACTGGACTCCCTCTCTTCGAGCGCCCAGTTCGTTCTCCCATTTTTCCACCATTGGATGGGCTAACTGCTTACCCTCATTCAATATTTTATAAATATTTGAGATGTTATTCTTATTCTTTTCGGATGTGCATATTTGTTCGTATGGGTTAAACTCGTTTCTATCTCTAATTGGGTGGGATAGAGATGCCACAAAGTGTTTAAGTTGGCGATATCTCCACTCATCTAAGTTCCAAATAATTTTCTTTTTTTTAAGCTCGGAGAACGTAAAAATTTTCCCCCTGTCCATTATATCTTTTAGTCTGATATCTCCTTCTCCTAGCCAATTTCCATGTTCTTTCCCTTCTCCCGGTGCGAAAAATTTTGTGTCCTGTAGTGGAATTAATGGTGAATTATACTCCCCTTTTCCTCTATTATATATTAAATCCCACACTTTTAGTGCTTGTCGTGTAATGGTGTGTGTGTCCTTTTTCAATTCTCTGTATTTTGGTGGGATCCAAATAATTTTACCTAGTTTCGTGCCACTTATTGTGTTTTCCATTTTAACCCAATTTTTCCTACTATCTTTTTTTCCCCATTCCATCAACCGTGAAAGAATTGAGGCTTGGTAATATTTTTTAATGTCTGGTAGTGCAAGTCCCCCCTCGTTTTTACTTCTACTTAATGTTGTGTATTTTATCCTTGTTTTTTTATTTTTCCAAACAAACTTAGTTATTAGTGCCTTTAGTGTCCTAAAAAATGCCTCCGGGATCTGTATTGGTATCATTTGGAACGTATATGAGATTTTTGGGAGAATCGCCATTTTTATTATATTTATTCTGCCCATCCATGATATAGCTCTTGGATTTAATCTATTTATTTTGCCTTTTATTTCATTCAATAATGGAATGAAGTTAGCTATATATAATTTTTCAGGTGTAGGTGTTAATTTAATTCCTAAATATTTTAAGTCCTCACTTCTCCAGACAAAAGGAAGTTCACATTTTAATACTTAATATTTCGGACTTAGTTTGGTTAATTTTTAAATTTGAAAATTCTCCATAATGCTTAAAAATTTTGACTATGTTTGGCAGGGAGATCCTTGGGTTGGAGACAAAGAGCAACAAATCGTCGGCGAATGCCGCCACTTTATGCTCCACTCCCCCAACCACCACTCCCTTGATATCTGGGCATTCTCTTATTGTTGCCAACAGGGGCTCCAAAGAAATCACAAACAACATTGGAGACAGGGGGCATCCCTGTCTCGTTCCGTTGTACATGTCGAAGGATTCGGTCATTATCCCATTTATTTTTATTTTTGCTGATGGTCGGCTGTACAAAGTACCGATCCATGCCATCATTCTGGGAACGATGCCCATTTCCTCTAAAGTTCTCAACATGAACTCCCAGTTGACCCTGTCGAATGCTTTTTCAGCATCATTCGACAGTATCAAACTGGGGTCCCTGTTTTTTAACATTTGATCTATTAGTAGGGTTGTTCTAATCCCATTGTCTTTCCCCTGTCTACCGGGAATAAAACCCACCTGGTCGTCATGGATCCACTCTCCCAGCAGCCCTTTCATCCTAGTTGCTAATATTTTCGTGAATAGCTTTGTGTCGGCATTCAAGAGGGAAATGGGCCTGTAACTTGAGCACAACGTTGGATCTTTCTCTTCTTTTAAAATAACTGTTATCGCAGCTTGGAGTGCCTCTTTACTCATGTTAAACTGGGAACCCAGACCATTCATATACCCTCTTAATATTGGGATCAGGAGATCTTTATATTGTTTGTAATAACTGATGGTGAAACCATCAGGTCCTGGGCTTTTTCCTGCGGGGGTATCTTTTATAGCTTTTTCTATTTCTTGTTCCATAATTGGTGCCTCAAGGAGTATTATTTTTTCCTTCTCTATTTTTTTCATTTTTGCATTTTCCAGGTAGTTTTTAATCTTCTCCTCTCTATCGGGGTTATTTTCCTGTTTACCTACCCCCCTTACCCCATATAGATTTCCATAATATTTTTGGAACTCTCCTGCTATCTCAGTAGATGAGTGGACCAAGTCCCCCCCTTTATTTCTGATCTTATCTATGAAGTTTATTGATTTTTTTTTTTTAAGAATTCTTGCCAGATTTTTTCCTATTTTATTACCCTCTACGTATTTCTCTCTTGCTACTTTATTAAATTCTTGTCTAGTTTCTTGTTCTAATAGTTCTTTTAGGTCTTCTCTTTTCCTTTCTAACATAGATAGATCTTTTTATTTATTAATATTGTTGTTTTTTTTTGTTTTTGTTCTAAATCGTATATATCTCTCATTAAACTGTCTTTTTTTTCTGATCTTTCTTTTTCCCTCTGTGCTCCTTTTGAGATTAATATACCTCGCATATATGCTTTTTGTGCCTCCCATATAATATTTGGGTGTTTCTTCAATGTCATTATTTTGAAATTAAAATTCAAGTTCTTTTTCTATTTCTTTCCCCATTTTTTATCTCTGATCAATTTCTCATTGATTTTCCAATTAGATCTTCTGGTTAGTTCTTTACCCATTTTTATTTTTACTGAAATGGGGGAGTGGTCTGACCAGGTCCTAATCCCAACCCTTGCCTCTGAAACTTTCTCGATCCATCGGTGTTCTATTAGGAAATAATCGATTCTGGAATATTTCTTATGTATATTTGAATAGTAAGTATAATCTCTCTCTTTTGGGTTGAGTATTCTCCAAATATCTGCTTGATTTTGATATCATTTTGTCCTAAGTTCCTTGATCTGATGGTTCGAGTACCTTTGGTATCGTGATGTATTATCCATTTTTGGATCGAGGCTCAGGTTGAGGTCCCCGGCTAAGATCACCCCTCCTTTCTTAAAATTTGTTACTTTCCCTAGGATCTTCCCCAGGAAAGCTATTTGTCCTTCATTAGGGCTATAGATGTTTGCTAATGTAACCTCTTCTCCATTTAACGTCCCCTTCAGGAAGAGGAATCTACCCTCCGGGTCGGCTAACCTGTCTTCTAAGACAAATCTAGTCCCTCTGGCGAGACCAATAGTTACCCCACTTGATTTTTTTTTAAATGAGTCTGCATAGAACCAAATAGGATAATTATGGGAATACAGTCTGATATTTGATTCATGGGTGATATGGGTCTCCTGTAAAAATATTACATTCGCTTTTAGGTACTTAATTTCCCCTAGGATTTTTTGTCTCTTTACGGGTGAATTCATTCCTCGTACATTATATGATAGATAATTTAGTACACTCATTTTCTATTATTAAATTTACCTGGGGTTATATCTCCAAGAGTATGTTCCCACGTTGGGTGCAAAGAATATTTGATTTTGTAAACAGGGTGCTTTCTTCTTATTGTTTTTCCTACTTCCCCCCTCCCCCCTACACCCCTCCCCCCCTCCCCATCTTAGTGGGCCCCTAGCTTTCTCTTTCCCCTTTGCTAGGGTAGTCGATTTACCTCTCCTCCCACTCAATCGACATTCTCCCAGGGTTGAGCTCTGCCTTTGCTCGCCCTTCCCTTTCTTCCTCCCCATATTGGGGAGAAAGATTTCTGCCTGCTGTTGCCACCTTAAAGCCATCCTTCTAAGTTTCTAACTTCTATTCCCTCTCACCCCCTCCCTCACACCCGCCCCCCCTCGCTCACAGCCCCCCCAGACTTGTCTTTTGATCTTAAATTCTTTTTTCTTTAGTTTTCTTATCCTTCTTTTTCTTCTCCTGCCACTGAGTTTCTTCCTCTGATTCTTCCTCGGTAATCTCTTGATCTGTCCATCCTGGGACCTCTATTTCTGGTATCTTTAGAGCCTCACAAAATGTTGACATTTCTTCAGGAAACCTTAATAGAACTGTCTTTCCTTCTCTTCTCACTCCAAGTCCCGGCGGGTGGCTCCAAAAATATTGTACACTTTGCTTCTTTAACACTTCCACCACCGGTTTTAGGATGCGCTTTCTATTCATAGTTTCCTGTGAAAGGTCTGGGAAAATTTGTAAGTCTTCTCCTTCATATCTCAGTATTGGTCTACTTCTCATCTTTTCCCAGATTTGGGCTCTCACTTCGTATTTATGAAAGCTCGCTATCACATCTCTTGATTTTTCTTTCGGTACATTTAGGGGTTTCCGTATTCTGTGGACTCTTTGGAATTCTATTTTATCTGTAATTGGATTCCCAAGGATCGGGTTGAATACACTTTCCAGCATTTGTTGTAATTGTTCTTTTTTATCTTTTTCCGGTAATCCTCTAATCCGTAAGTTCTTCCTCCTATTTCTGTTCTCTTGGTCCTCCATCTTGTATAGTATGTTCCTCTGTTCTAATTGCATTTTCTTCAGTTGTTCCTTTACTTTTGATAGCTTTTTCCCATGAGTATTTATCTTCGTTTCAGTTTCCTCTACTCTTGTCAGTGTGAGTCCCAGGTCTCTGTATAGAGTGGCCATTTCGGTTTTGATTGACCTATCCAGATTCGAGAACATTTCCATCATTTCTGTTTTTGTAGGAGGGTGATCTTTCCCCCTTGGGTCTTCTTCCTTCTCCGGCTCATTGTCTCCTATTGTCTGTGTGCTCTCTCTGGATAGGTCTAGGCTCTCCTCTCCCATTACTTCTATTTCCTTTGTTCCTTTAGTCTTTTTATTTCCTTCACTAGTCTGTTTTGGTCTTACCGCTGGTTGATTTTCAGATGTTCCATTTTGTCCTTTCCCTTCCTGGGTCATGTACATTTTGATGGTTCCGGGGCTTGCCGTGATTTTTGCGGGTTCCCCGTCCCATCCTTTGTCTGTTTGTTCTTTATTTTAGACATAGTGGCTCCTCCCCTCTTCCTCCTTCTCTCCCCCCCCTCCCCTCCTTATCTTTAAGTTTGTATTTCTGTCCCCAATGGAAAGACAAAGAGGGAGCGAGAAACAAAAAAAAAAGAAGAGAAAAGTTCACAAGACCAAGCACTTTGGAACTGCTATCCAAAAATAAAAAAAAGAAGAGAAGAAAAAAAAAAAAACTTATGTTAATTTTCCTTCCTTTTCTAGGCAGCAGGTGAAGTAATGTTGTTGACTTATTTTTGTGGATTGTACCAGCAGTTTACTGCTCTTTCACTTCAACTGTTGACACTTACTATCTGCAGACATTTAACAGTAATAAAGATCCTCTTTTACCCCTAAAAAAATAAAAAAAGGGGGGTATAGAGGGTCTGCTGTTAGCAATAGATAAAGTTAAAGTTATTGAGGGTGTTTATCCTCCCCTCTTCCACTGGTTACTCCTGTCCTGTTTTTAATTAGAGAGAGATCTCCCTTTCTTTCTCTTTTTTTCTTCCCTTTTCCCCTTCAGTATCACGGAGTTAACAGTACACTACTGCAGCATCTAGTCCATTGCCTGTCTACTCCCCTTATTAAGGGGTAGTAAGACTGATCCTTGACCAAGTACTGACCACCATGAAAGCTTTATGACGGTAGACAAGAGTTCATCAGTGGTATAACCATGAATATTGACGCCTGCAGTAATTTAGTCATTAATCTGAGGCAGATAACAGATAGAAGGAAGAAAAGAGGATCTTTCACCCTCTCACCGCTGGGAAAGAAAGCCAATAAAGTCCTTATCGGGTTAATCTTATAAAACTCAGGGACTCTTTCCAGGCCCGTTATGTCAGACACCCTTCTTCTCTTGACGCTAGCTTTTCTTATGACTTTATCCAAGGCTGAATATAAGTATAGAGTCCCAGCTACGTAGGGATCTCTGATGTATTACAGTCCATCATGTAATTGCATAGACTAAAGGCCCGTACACACGTGCAGATTGTCGGCCGAAAAGATTCGGCCGACGACCGATCGGCCGATTTTCGGCTTGTTAGTATGATGCTTCCGACAGCCGACAGCGCACTTTCGGCCGAACAGAATTTGTCGTGCAAGCATTAAAATTTTTGTATGCCGACACCAGAACGGCCGATTGTTCGCCAGTCAGTACAGAATTCAGCCGACAGACAGCAGATTTGCAAGACTGGGCATGCTCAGAAAAGAAAAAACACAGGGAAAGTTAACCATCACATGACATCACTTCTGCAGTCGGCTGTTGTTGGTGGACAAAATTCGTGTGCAGTCTTTTGCACTTTTCAGCGGACACGACAGCCCGGGGACAAAAGACAGCCGATCGTTCACACGGGGCTTTAGTGCAAAAAGTTCAGAGAAACAGAACTAATATAGTGTAATAAAAGGGGGGGGGGGTTTCACCCTCTCACCGCTCCAGCATGGACAGGTCAACTAGAGATCCCTGTGTCCTCTGCCGCTGTACTTGCGACTCTGCTCCCGATTCACTGGATCACTCTCCTCCCGTTGCGCTGGCCGTCCATAGCCATGCTCCCGACCGAGCGTCCCGGAGACCCAGCGGCGTCTCACTCCCCGGGCTGTCTCACACACGCTTCTCTCGTGCGCTCAGCAGTGCCTCCGCCCCCTTCGGCTCTGGGGCTCGGCTCCCCTGCAGTCTTCCAGCAGTGGCTTCGGGGATCTCAGGTATGGGTCTCAGAGTCGGTAGCTCAGCGGAAGGCTTTCCTAGGTGATGGGAAACGCATGAGGGGATCTCGGATGGGCAAGTTAGCTGTTGGGGGTGGAGGTCGGTGGATCAGACTTTCCCTTGCTCATTCTGGACGGCGTTCCGGTGCTCTAGCCTGCAGTCGGGACTGGTGCCATTGGCAGGCTCCTCCCCCCGTAAATAAGCTTTCAATGTATTTATTTAGTTTAATTTGATGGAACTATGTCTTTTTTTTTCAGCCTGACGGCAGGTCCTCTATGCCTGGAAATGCTAGGTATTGTGATGATACTCGGATGACTGGGGAGGAGGAAGTATTGGCAAGGGATCACTAGAAGGATAGATACATACGCTATATTATCAAAAGTATTGGAACATCTGCCTTTACACACACGTGAACTTTAATGACACCCCAGCCTTAGTCCATAGGGTTCAATATTGAGTTGGCCCACCCTTTGCAGCTATAACAGCTTCAACTCTTCTGGGAAGGCTGTCCACAAGGTTTAGGAGTGAGTCTATAGGAATGTTTGACCATTCTTCCAGAAGCACATTTGTGAGCTCAGGCACTAATGTGGACGAGAAGGCCTGGCTCACAGTCTCTGCTCTTATTCATCCCAAAGGGTTTAGATCACGGGTGCATGATCTCATATTCAAGCTTAAAGATGTCAAACTGGGAAATGATCCGGTGGACTACCTGCTTCATCTGGATCCCCTGTCATCCAAGCCCTACAAATGATCGCTCATGATCCCCTTACTTAACGCAGCAAAATCATGCATTCCACTACCCTCAAACAGAAAGAAAGCTGGCCTCTGACCCAAAGAAAAAAAAAAAAAAAAGGTTCGCACTCGAGGAAGGTTCTCCCCTGATTGTCAGCTCTGCTGCGTCCCGCAGCTAAGTGGAAACCCATCAACAACCGGGGCATGCTTAGTTTATTTAGGGGTGGGAGGCAGCGGATCTATCATTCATTTGGAGCCTTTGTCACTTTTTTTTGTGGACTTTTTTTTTTTGGGTCGTTGACTGATGTTTATCGTAATTTAAGATGGTTTTACACTGGTGACATTGTTTTTTTAATAAAAACTGCGTGTGTGTGTTTTTATTTACTTTTTGACACTTTTTTTTTCTGAGTAAGTAGTACAATTTACTTCATACTCATTCACGTGGAGGGGGCAGGATCTTGTGGCCCCCCTTGGAAAAAAGGGGCTTCCAGATTCGGATCAGTCATCCCCTGCTCCACCACAACCACCATGCCAGGGTTGTGGGGAAGATGCCCTTGTCCTCATTAACATAGGGGCAAGGTGCTTTGGGGCAAAAAGGATCCCCCCCATGTTGAGGGCATGTGGCCTGGTATGGTTCAAGAGGAGAGGGCGCTCGCTCGCTCCCCCCTTTTCCTGGCCTGCCGGGCTGCATTCTTGGATAAAGGTCTTAAATAGTTTTTAGGGAGACCCCCACGCCATTTAAAAAAAAAAATTGGCGTAGGGTTCCCTTCAAAATCCATACCAGACCTAAGGATCTGGTATGGATTGGGAGGAGGGGGGGGGGGGGTCATGCTGTTTTTTATTATTGGCATGGGGGTCCCCTTAAATTCTGTACATTTTGTTTACATTCAGCTGTCGGCATATGAGTCATCTGTTGCTAAGTAAGCTGCTTGCCGGCCCGCTCATTAACAACCAGCTATACAGTGGTTGTTAACGTCGCCGGTGGGCAGCTGGCTAAGACCAAAAAAAAAAATGCTGGAAACCGGTGCTTAGCAGAGGTTAACAGTAGATTATAGATGGTGAAGGCGTTTGGTTTTAATGTTTTGGCCCTTGATGTAATGCAAAAACCTGCTGCCCTTTTTTATTTTAATATTAATGGTGGTGTGCTAAAAAAATACAAGTAGTAGATAAGTGAAAAAATAGGCGCTGGTAATCAGGTAATCAGTGGTGGTGTTCCAGGTGTGTTAGGGGGTATTAGATTGTCTACACCAATCAATTATGTCCATAAAGATAAACCTCGTTTACCAATAAATAAATAAATAAATGGTGATCTTTAAAATCATCTATAGTACCATAATGTGAACCATTTGTAATAACAACCTAGTAAAAAGGTGAAATATATATCTCTGTGTCTATATAAAAATTGGTGACTTTTAGTGATAATAAAATTGCAATTAGTGACACTTGTGTTATAAAACCTTGTACATACCATTGTGCAAGCCGCATGACAGTCCCCGCACTGCGCCCTGAGCCCACCCAGTTGTGTGACAATAGCGAATGAATATTCACTTTTGCCACACTGATTCTCCTCCTGGCCAATCAGGAAGCGGGTCCTGGGAAAGGAGAGGAAATGCTATTGGCCGAGGAGGAGGAGGGAGGAGAAGCAGGGGAAGCCCACGGAGGAGAAAAGCCACCGTCGCCGCTGCTGCCTGTCCAGGGTGAGTGAGCCGGCGACCGGGGGATTAGGTGTGCGGGCTGGAGCTGGTGTGGCCTGGGGGAGGGGGGGTATGTTGTGGTCCGTCTGCCGCCCCCCCCAGCCCATGGAGCACCAGCCGCCACTCATATATATATATATATATATATATATACAGTATATATATATATATATATATATATATATATATATATATATACTGTCAGGATAACACTATTTTTGCTTCTAGGGGCAGAAAGAAAGTGGCTGCTAGGAACTTAAAAATGAGCAAGTGTGCATGGAGCCTAAATCCGAAAACACATATCAACCAATTTATATCAACCAGTCTACTTTTTAAGGTGAGCGGCCAATTTGTGTCTCTTGGTGGAGTATTTTACTTCATACATTCAGTGAATTATTCTTGGGAGTTTGCAAGAAAACTTGGCACTATTCGGCGAACTATTCATATTTTATTATATATACACAAATCAGAACTTTATGATCTTTGGGACCGATTAAGTTTGATTATTGGATTATTATTGATCATTGGTTGATATTATAATATTATTTATTTATTCAAACTGTTTAGTTAGTGCGGCACTCTCATATTCACATTATTGGAGGACAGGCTTTAGTTTTTACATTGTACTGAAAATGATTGGATGATTGTGTTCAGTCCTCCTTACTGTACGTCACCTCACTTCTCACTAAAGCAGTGTATTATGTGACCCATGTATTATAATCACTGACATGATTGGTAGCTTGGAGAGATTTCAACATTTCGGGAATGCCTTCTGGTCTTCTCAATTCTCATACTAACTATAGGTGGTGTCTCTGAAATCTGCTCATGAAAATGTAATAAGGGTGTAGACAGGGATGAGCAAATACAAATAATATGAATAAAAACATCACACCCAGCGTAAGCCCTGAAAGATCATTTGTTTATGAAATTGTTTTAGATTTTATTCTAAATAAAATAGTACTTACATTATTATTAGGAAAAGAATCAATTCCTACAAAGGTGCATGTGCAAATGTTAAACTACAACTTAATTATAAATACATCTGCATTTAAAGTGTTTCTAAAGGCAAGATTTTTTTTTTTTTTCAAAAATAACAAACATGTCATACTTACTTGCTCCGTTCAATTGTTTTGCACAGAGCAGCCCTGATCCTCTTCTTTTTGGGTCCACCGTCGGGGGTCCTGGCTCCTCCCCTCTGCCGAGTGTCCTCAATAGCAAGTGTCCTGCTATGGGGACACTCGAGTAGGCTCGCTCTGGAGCCACGCTCCTATGAATGAACATTATCCATTCACACACGGAGTGTGGCTCTGGCCCACCCCTCATCTCTTCCCATTGGCTAATTGGCTCATTAGCCATGATTGACAGCAGAAGGAGCCGATGGATCCCTCTGCTGTGTGGGCTAAAGAAGAGGGAGACCCTGGAGGACCGCTGCTCTCACGTGCATTGCTGGATCAAGATAGGGCTCAGGTAAGTATACGGGGGGGGGGGGAGGTTGGGGGTGGCTGCACCCAGAAGGTTGCATTAAGGTAAATAACCTTGAATCTTTAGAACCATTTTGACAGTTTCCTCTTTTTTTTCCTGCAAAGTCCCATAAATACATGTTGAGTTTTTCAGTAAAGTCCATCTAAAGCAGATTCCTGTGCTGATTTGGCAATGGTGTAGCAATTATGCTGCACTGCTTCTTAATTCAGAGCATAGTTGCCACTCTCTCTAGGCTGTGTTTGCATTACAGTGGAATAATTAGGTGTTTGCATTGTTACTATTGATTCACAAGCCTATAGTTTGTCATTCAGCATCTAGTCACACCTAGCCCTACCCACTGCTTTCTGGATTGACAGCACTGCCTGTTGCTGTATCCCTTCCACTGTGATCTGCAGTGTGTGAGAGTGGAAGCGGGTGAGACACAAATAAAGGATGATTTAGCTCAATCAGGGAATGTAAAGGGAATTTTTATTTTACTTCATTAAGCTTGTACATCACATAGTAACTGGACTTGGTACTTGATTAGACTGTCATAAAGGAGCCCTTAGTTGAACTTCGCCCGTATCTCTTTTCTGACATTAGGGAACAACAGCTTAGTAGATAAAATGTATGGAGCCTAGGGTTATTTGCAGCTTTTGCTCTGGTTCCAGAATGAGGTCAGTTGTGACTGATGCCTTTAGAAATAGCAGGTATTGGAGGATGAACTCTAATAACTATGGTTACCTTAATGTTAATTAAAAGCTATTGCAAGGTAGGCCAGTGCTTTAACCAGCTTTTCATGCATTCATAAACAACAAATGCAAAATCTCAGCGCAAAACAAAACCTACACCTGTTGGTCTCTGATGGCTTGTTAGGGATCTAATGTGTGTAGATAAGTCCCCAATGGTCCTTAAAGATCCCTATCAGGCCATCAGAAACCAATGAGCATAGGTTTTGTTTTACGCCGAGATTTTGCGCTTGCTGTCTATATTGCCAGTAGTCAAGCCTCCATGGACAATTTAGCTGCAGTCTACCCCCCCCCCCCCGACAATTTCCACCTGATAGACCTTAAAGTGATTGTAAAGGCAGAAGGTTTTGTTATCTTAATGCATTCTATGCATAAGGATAAAAAGCCTTCTGTGTTGCCCCCCTCAGCCCCCTAATACTTGCCTAAGGTTCCTCTAGATCCAGCAATGTTTCAGGAGTGTCTTGACTGCCTGGGACTCCCCTCCTCATTGGCTTAGACAGCAGCAGCACCATTGGCTTCTGCTGCTGTCAGTCAAAGTCATTCACCCAATGAGGAGAGAAAGAGGGCTGGACCAGGCCGCAGCGCCGTATCTGAATGGACACAGGGAGCTGCAGCTTGGCTTAGGTACCACATAGCAAGCTTCCTGCTGTGGGGGCACTCAGCAGGAGGGAGGGGCCAGGAGCACCAATGAGGGACCCAAGTAGAGGAGGATCTGTGCTGGGCTTTTAACTAAAAAAAAACAAGACTTTACAATCACTTTACCATTGTAGCGCTGGTTTCCCCAGTTGGGGTTTACGTTTGTCATGCATTCATTTGGCAAAGATTATATATAATGTTCCAAGGATTGCAGCCACCTTTTGGTGTAGCTAAAGATTGTAAATATTATAAATAACATGATTCAGTGCAATAAAAAAAAACTGCTACCAGTGCTCCAGTAGAATGGATAAAGGTTTGAAGAGCAATTTAAAGCCAAACTTTTTTTGAAGAATATATTCTTTGATGATTCTTTTGCATATTCTTTAATTATTAAAAAAAACAGAGTCATTTCATTTCATTTCCTAAGCATTAACCCAAAAATTTCAGGGGAAAACATGCACTGTTAACATTAAAATGTTGCTGCAGGGAGTAATTTAGGTGTAGGTAGGCTAAATGACTCAAAAGATAGCTGTAATAAACTTGGAAGAAAATGAAAGTATGTGTCAAGCCAAAAGTTTTGATTTTGTTTTGGATAAAGTAGGGAAATGTTTAAACTACCGTTTATTTTTACTGTCTATTTCCCATTGTGAGACTTCTTATCCCAGAGACCCAAGATGAAGTTGAATGAAATTTCTACAACGTGAGTAGCATTTCCCTCTTGTCACCAGAGCTCCTGTTCTTATAATAACCCAAAATTTTGGAATTACAAATGGTTACTAAACCACCAGTCCAAATAGACTTTATTTGTTCATATTACCATCGCAAAAAAACAACCAACACGTTTCGGAGGCAACAAAACTTGCCCTTCATCATGGCTATAAAACAGATACAAATCATATTGAGTAAAAGAAACAAAAGCAAAACAGTTAAAAATCATGATATTAATCATTAATCAATGATTTTCTAATTTTTTGTTTTCTCTTCTATTGCTCATTATTTGTCTATTTTTCTGTAGTCCTGTTAAAATGGGAGTTTGGTTGCCACTGGCTATTATTATTTTGTGGTTTGGGTTGAATAGTGGCTATAATATATATCCATTCCATCCCACTGTCAATCACAGGCAAGGCAGACCTGATGGTGACCTGACCTCAGTACCGGCTATGATGCAACAAATTCATGTATCCGTTCCATCATGTACATAAATCCATCAGAAGCACAGACAATTGTGGTGCAAAGCCCATCAGATGTCTAAAGAGTGAAATCCAGGGAGTAATCCTGCTTGCAGTTGCATTCCTATCCATCGTGTCCTGTTTCCATAGTAGATGTTGGGGGTGATATGCCCTTGAGCAATGCTGAGAGAAAAGGGTTATTGTCACCTAATGCCTGTAAGTACCACTTTGATCAGCTGATTGTGGCATAGATCTATTAGCTCAGTTTTTTTTGTGCTAATAATGTTTTCATTCAGCCTCATCACTTAGCTATGTTTGGATTTGTTCTTATGTGACCACATGTACTGTATGTTGAGATTTCTATACAACTGAACTGGAACTCCAACCAGTGTTAGTTTTGGATAGGTGGGGAAAAGACAGAAGCTCTGTTGGGTCTTTATAATTCTGCCCTTTGTTCCCATTGAGAATAGTTTTCTTATCTTTCTGTAATGTCAACAGAATAATAATAAAGGAAACATCTCCAAAGGGATCGTTATATTTGGGGGAAATTTTAGTGCATGATTACTTTTTGGTGGAGAGTTTAGGTGATACTGTCATTTTTTTGAAGTTAAGCAGACAAGAGGATACAGGTTAAAGTAGGCTTTGGCTTTTAGCCAGGGGTAGGAAGTTATTTATAAGGGTAAGGGTATGGGTTCAAGTTTAGGGGAGGGCTAGAGTTATGTGTTAGTTTTCTCTGCTCAATCAGGCTTAAAGAGTAAATCCACTTTCGTGAGGAG
The DNA here is from genome assembly GCF_965119305.1 of Pelophylax lessonae. Classification (NCBI taxonomy): domain Eukaryota; kingdom Metazoa; phylum Chordata; class Amphibia; order Anura; family Ranidae; genus Pelophylax; species Pelophylax lessonae. The sequence continues at coordinate 667,279,191 of NC_138768.1, read as the reverse complement.
AAAAATTCTGAAATACAAAAAAAGAATATAGCGTTTACAATTGCAACACAAGTTATATTGTAGTTGAATGTTATTAAAAATACCTTTCCTTTTCAATTTGCAACATTGTAATTCTCTGTAAATTTCAATGCAATATGGCTACCTGGAGGCGTTCTGTACACAGATGGTGTAAAGAATATCCCCCAGAAATGTCATTTCTTGCTTGTGTAATTGGCTCACTGATTTTCCCAGAATCTGCACTGATATACAAAGCAGATTTTGACCATCACCTGCAACAAAAATGTCATTTTTGGTGAGATACTCCCAAAGGGAAATCACATCTAAAGGGATGCAGAACCTGCAACTTTCCTCATTAGAGCCCTGCAGGTGCAGCAGCTGATTGATAATTATAAAACTACACCCATACAGATTCACTGAGCATATGGAGATAGACAGTGCTTTAAGTGGGCCGGTATGCACTGGTACTCAGTACCGCCACTTCAAAATATGGCTCCTGACCATACCGCCACTTCTCCATGCGCCTTAGCGTACCAGTACGCTCATTTTGGACATCTGCGCCCTCAATTGCCCCCCCAAAAATATTTCCCACTCTGGAGCCAGATCAGTCACCACCAGTGAGTCCCCCTGCTCCGGAGTCCCAGCCCAGGCCAGGGGGGTGCTCTGTGGGGACCCTGATGTGGGGTGGGGGGCGACAAAATTGATAGGCTATAATAGAGTACCGGCACCTCTTTTGGGCCACTTAAAGCACTGGAGATAGACAAACAAACAGCCATTTCTGAAGAATAACAAAAAGTAGGAATCTGCACAAATTTTGTTAAAATCCCCGCAATGTACATTCCATACTATTCTTGTGCATTTCACTATTTCAACAACAAATATGTATATGTATTGTCTAAGATGTACAATTTTCAATATAATATTACCCTGTATTTACAATTGAATCTTCTAGATGTAATTGTGGTTGGTGCATGCTCAAAAAATCTCCCTGAAGAAGGAATCGTTTCCAGATTCGAAAAATGTCGGGATGTCCTATGCTGCATTGTTAACCAGTGGTCCCACCTTCACACTGGTATACATGCGACCGACTTGAGCGCAACCACCTACATCATGCCATTCTGTCATATGATTTTATACATGTGTGTTGCTACTATATATATATACATTTTACATTTTGTTCAATAAATTATAAAATGTTATTCTACCTCTTTCTACTCCTCTTACTAATTGATCAGTTCTGTCCACCCATATTCCCAAGGGACACTCTCTTTTTGTTTTTTCCATATAAGTTTGGGGAAGGGACACTAACTGATCTAGCTGCACCCACCCATCTGCTCTCTATGTCCATATATAACACCAACTCCCCTCAGGCACAGTAGGAGAGGTAAACGACTCTGCCTCGCCCAGATGAACTGGATGTCAACCACTAAATAGATGGTGCAAGGCAAGACATCCACTTAGTCCTTGTACAGCAATTCGGGAATGCATCAGATGAATTGTATTCATTACATAGAGTGTTTTAGTATTAAGCAAATTCCACCCTAATCCTCTTTAACCACTTCTGGACCGCCCACTGTATTTACACATTATTACTTTGACAATATATACCGATGTTATGGCGGCAGCTAGCTGCCATAACCCCAGTATTTTTTTATACAGTGGGAGATTTGGCGTCTGATCCATTTTATAGGCAGCGGGAGAGGTGCCCAACCGTTTCCCGGTCGTTTCCGCACTTACTTAAGGGGAAATGATCGGATCCCCTGGAGCGTAGGGTAGGAAGTTGAGTGAGAGCAAGATGGCCCCAACTCAACTCTATGCCTTTGAAAGACCGGAGCGACATCTGGTGGCCATTTTTTTTTAGTAAATGTAAAATTCAATTTTTTTTGCTTTTAAGTGTAAATGTGATTTTTTGACCCAGATCTTGCAATAGAGGCCCCATCCTGCTGATTTCTATTACAAGGGATGTTTACATTCCTTGTAATAGGAATAAAAGAGATAAAAAAAAAAAAAAAAGGTATAGTGTAAAAATAAAAAGTAAAATAAATAAGAAAAAAAAATTGAAAGTAGTAAGGAAGCGATCGCATAGGTAAGTTGCGCCTACATATGTAAATGGTGTTCAAACCACACATGTGAGGTAATTCTAGCAGTAGACCTCCTCTGTAACTCTAAACAGATCACCTGTAAAAAATTGAGGTTTTTAAGTACCATCGTTTGTCGCCATTCCACTAGCGTGTACGATTTTGAAGCATGATATGTTAGGTATCTATTTACTCTGCATAACATCATCTTTCACATTATACAAAAAAATTGGGCCAACTTTGCTGTTTTCTTTTTTTTTTTTTTTTTATTTAGAAAAGTGTATTTTCTCCCAAAAAATTGTATTTGTAAGAACGCTGCGCAGATAGGGTGTGACATAAAATATTGCAATAATCTCCATTTTATTTTCTAGGGTCTCTTCTAAAAAAAATAAATAAATATATATATATATATATATATATATATATATAGATATATATAGATATATATATATATAAATAAATATATATATATATATATCTATATATATATATATATAGATATATATACTGTTTGGGGGTTCTAAGCAATTTCCTAGCAAAAAAATACTGATTTTTAACAACAAATGTTAGAAATAAGCCTGGTCTTGAATTGGGAGAAGCAACTTTATGAAACAAGGCACCCATATAAGCATCCATAGGGTTTGATTCAGGAAAAATCATCAATGAAGCAATTCTAATACCTAAAAAGCTCCAAAAAATTACCATTCATTTCAAGAAGTCATATGTTATGTGCTGTCCATAGTGCTGAAGACAGCACCAATATATTTCATATAATCTTTAAAAAAAAAAAAAGAAAGAAAGAAAAAACAAAACCAATATTAAAACCCCAACATTTTCTTTTTATACCTAACTGAAAAGTTTTCTGAAATTAAAAATTCTAGGTGTTAATAATAATTGAGCAATGCAAAACTATGGCTGGGGCTCTGCTGCACTTATAGACTTAGCCCTTTATTCACATACCATTGTGCAAGCAGCATGACAGTCCCCGTACTGCGCCCTGAGCCCACCCAGTTGTGTGACAATTGCGAATTAATATTCACTTTTGCCACACTGATTCTCCTCCTGGCCAATCAGGAAGACCCGTTTCCAGATTGGCCGAAAGGAGAGACCATGCTATTGGCCGAGGAGGAGGAGGGAGGAGACGCAGGGGAAGCCCACAGAGGAGAAAAGGCACCGTCGCCGCTGCTGCCTGTCCAGGGTGAGTGAGCCGGCGACCGGGGGATTAGGTGTGCGGGCTGGAGCTGGTGTGGTCCTTGGGTATGGTGTGGTCCGTCTGCCCCCCCCCGGCCCATGGAGCACCAGCCGCCACTCATATATATATATATATATATATATATATATATATATATATAAAATAGAATTACATTAATATATTCAAATAATTGAAAAATTTATAAATTTATGAAGCAGCTTTTTGTGAGGCTACTAAGCCTAAACGATGTGCAAAAAAAAAAAAAAAAAATGATAAACTGCGCTCCTTATGTGCAGTGCAAAATCAATAAATAATGCAGTATATATACCATATTAGTAATACATAGAATTGTCCATTAATACCAAAGTGCTCCAATGAGTGCAGTGAACAGGGTTACGGAGGTCTTCTCTGAACCCTCCATAAAACTAGACCGTGATCGTTTGTGCTCTCATCCACCACCAATGAGCAAAAGACCTACGCACCAGAGGCGAGCTTGTATATCACGTGTAAAATTTATGAGGAAGACCCTCGTATCAATTATAAGGAACCCCTTGCTTGATCCACTCCAGACATACTCCAAATACGGTGTCATGAGATCAGGGAAAACAGAAATAAACCTTCCATAGTGCAGTATTTTATAGGTTTATTAAAAGCGCAAAGTTAAAATTCACACTCAATGTTGTAAATAATGCAGAGCTCTAAATAAAGTAACAACCTTTTTTTTTAATCTCAGAGAAAATTCAATACCAGTTACATCTTTATTTTCCCCAAGTTTTACTAACACTGTTTCTACTTTTTTTTTTTTTGGTTCCTTACTGTTGCGTTTAACAAAGCCTGCCCTTTTCATTTTCTATTTCATCTCCCCATGGCTGCTTCTTTCATCACTATGGTTACTAAATGTGGAGATAAATGAGCTCTTGGCTTATAATGACAGCTGCTAGGTCCTCTACTAGTCTTCACTTTCAGGCATTAGGAAGTCACAATATGACTAAGAGGCTTGAAAACATTTTCAGAAATGGGAAACATTACAAAGCATCCTTCTTTATATTTAGCAGTGACAGTAATTTGGTGTTTCTGTAAACCCCCAATGCTTTGTATTCTGGGTAAACGTAGGATGATGTATTAGCATGCTAGATTTCTTTAACAACATTTAATCACTCTGAGCATGTTCTATCTCATTTTTTTTAAATAATACATTATACTTGAGTTGATTATATGAAGCTTATAATATTGTTCACAATCCTTAGCACCACCAGGGGAGGACTGGGCTGGGGGGCAGGGGGGCAATTGCCCCCTGGGCCACTCTGATGCCCCGTAATATGGCTGCACCGCTTCTGCAACAGACATGCCTAAAGTTTTCTGGTGAAGAGAAGTTATAAATCACTGCCGCTCACCTACTGAGTGCCGGTTAAAGACAAGGACAGAGCGCAGGCCTCCCCCCTCCCCCAACATGGATGGTGTAAAAAGTGTTTGAGCAGAAGCCGGTTCCAAGCCCCACTGGAGACGCTCCCTCAGCCCCAACCATGCTGTCCCAGCTCCCCCCAACCGCCCCCTGCTGGCCAGGTCGGGAACCCGGATTCTGCCGGTGAGTAGAGAGTACCTGGAGCAGAGCTTCAGCCTTGAATGGGGGTAAGGAGGAGGCCGGGAGAAGGGGGAGAGGGCTGAATTCGCTGCACCATGGGCCTTTGGTTTGTACTTGCCCGCTGGGCCGAAAGTTGCCAGTCTGCCTCTGAGCACCACCCAGATATGTCTTTAGGTTTTTGTGTATATAAGAAAAGTTGGAGACTTATTGATTTTATTCATATTTATGGAATTTTAAATCAACCTCTTACACATTTTTTAACATTTTTTAAGCTGGCCATACACGGATAGAAATGGTCCGATTCATCAGGAACCAGCTGAATCTCGATCCATGTAAGGTCAACTTCTCAGGAACAGGAACGGCCAATCTATTGACTTTTCATGAACTGGCTTGATAGTAAATTTTTGCTGCTTTAATGCATGTAGCTAATCGGCTGCAACGCTGATCAAGTATTCTTATGGTGGGGGAGTCCCGCTGTTAGAATGACACAGCAGGGAGGATTCCCTCATCCACCTTGAATGGGTGGATACAGGAATCGCTTCAGTTTTTTTCGTTCAGCCGGCTGGCTGAATGAAAAAACTGAACCATACCATGTATGGCCAGCTTAACCACTTCAGCTCCGGAAGGTTTACCCCCCCTTCATGACCAGGCCATTTTTTTGCAACACGGCACTGCGTTACTGTACCTAGCAATTGCGTGGACGCGCGGCGCTGTTTTTTATTGCGCTGTAAACAAAAAAAAGACTGACAATTTTGAAAAAAAAACAAAAACAATATTTTTTACTTCATGCTATAAAACATACCAAATAAAAAATTAAAAAAATCAAATGTATTCATCAATTTAGGCCAATATGTATTCTGCTTCATATGTTTGGTAAAAAAAACACTCAATACGTGTGTATTGATTGGTTTGCACAAAATTATAGCATCTACAAACGATGGAATATTTTTATTGGAATTTTTAATTATTTATTTTTTTCACTAGTAATGGTGACCATCAGCGTTTTATTGTCTTTTTTGCAGTGGAAAAATTGAACACCTAACTGAAACTTTTGACACTTTTTTGGCAACCAGTGACACTAATATAATGATCAGTGCTATAAAAAAATGCACTGACACTGTACTAATGACACACAGGTAGGGAAGGGGTAAACATTAGGGGCGATCAAAGGGTTAAGTGTGCTCCTAGGGAATGCTTTCTAACTGTGTGGGGGATGGCTTAATTGGAGGAAGACTGAGATCTGTGTTCCTGCTTAGCAGAAACACAAGATCTCCATATTCCTCTCTGACAGAACGGCGGTCTGCCTTGTTTACAGATGGCCATTCTGCCTCTCCTCTGAACAATCTGTGGGTCCCGGCGGACATCGCATCTGCCGGACCTGCTGTTTGGCTCCCGCTTTGTCCAATCACAGTGTAAGCAGGTCGCTGGCGGTGCACGCACACACCCCACACCCTGTGCACGTAATCACGTACAGGTACTGTATGTGGTTTTTGTGCAGGAGGGTCGCCCTGCTGCATTAAATCTGCGTGGGGCGGTCCTTGTGAGGGTAAAATTCATGTGACATTTATATCATCACTGCAATGAATATTAAATTAACATGACATTAAAGTGTATGTTGAGTCAAAACTTTTTAATTTAATTTTGGATGGATTGGGGAAGAAATAGAACCTGTGTCAGGTTTAGCTACTATTCCAGGCTCCTTTCCAGAGATTTCCCCTACTTTCTGTCCTGGTGACAAGGCAGGAAGTGAGGGGAAATCTCTAACATGGAAACCAACAACATCAAGAAGCTGGGGTTCTAGCCTTCCCATTATGCTACTGGTAAAGGGTCTTGTTTCTGTCTGTGTTGCAGTTTGAGATTTCCCTTACTTCCTGTCTAGTGAAACCATTGTCACTGAAAAGGGAAATAAGAAGAAATCTCTCTAACACCCAAGATAGTTGTAAAAACCTAAAAGGGGTTTTAACTACTTCCCGCCCGCCCGCCCGCCCGCCCTATAGGCGATTGACAGCGGGAAAGTGGTTGCATTATCCTGACCGGACGTCATATGACGTAGGCTCTTTACCATGTGACCAGCTGTGACCAATCACAGCTGGTCACATAGTACACAGGAAGAGCCGTTGATCGGCTTTCCTTAGATCATGCCTGACAGGCACGAGTAGAGGAGAGCTGATCTGCGGCTCTCCTGATGGGGGGGGGGTCTGCACTGGTAATCAGATCATTGATTACCAGTGCAGACCCTCGGGAGGGGGTGCCACTAGAACCACCAAGGGTGCCCACCCATGACCCCAGGGATGCCCACCATGGCCACCAGGGATGGCAATCAGGGCTCCAGTGCCCTCCCCATCAGTGCTGCCCGCCAGTGCCCTTCCCATCAGTGCTGCCTACCATTGCCCATCATTGCCATCTATCAGTGCTACCCACCAGTGCCCATTATTGCCCACCAGTGCCACCTATCAGTGCCCATTAGTGCCCATCAGTGCCACCTATCAGTGCCCATCAGTGCTGCCTATCAGTGCCCATCAGTGCCACCTATTAGTGCCCATCAATGCCGCCTATCAGTGCCCAGCAGTGCCACCTATCAGTGCCCACCAATGCTGCATATCAGTGCTGCCTATCAGTGCCACATATCAGTGCCCATCAGTGCTGCCTATCAGTGCCGCATATTAGTGCCACCCCATCAGTGCCACTCCATCAGTGTCTCCTCATCAGTGCCTGTCAGTGCAGTCTCATCAGTGCTCATCAGTGCAGGAAAAAACATATCTATTTACAAAATTGTATAACATAAACAAAAAAACTTTTTTTTTTTTCAAACTTTTAGGCCTTTTTTCATTTGTTTAGCAAAAAAGAAAAAAACCTTGCGGTGATCAAATACCACCAAAAGAAAGCTCTATTTGTGGGAAAAAATGACATAAATTTGGTTTAGGTACAGTGTTGCATGACCGCACAATTGTCATTCAAAATGCAACAGCGCTAAAAGCTGAAAATTGGCCGTGGCAGGAAGGGGATGAAAGTGCCCTGTATTGAAGTGGTTAAACCTTTCCTACTCTATCCAAAACTAAAAAAATAATTATGGCTGGACTTGTATGTAGCACTGCCACCTTGAGAGTTGCTGGTTTTACACACTTTTGGATTCCCCTGGGTTACCCGTAGCAACTGCTTGCAGATATCTTAGCACTTTACGTTTGGCTCAGTCAATGACCGGTTGTTGTTTTATTTTATATTGGGATGGGAGAGGGGATGAGTTGGATACTCCAATACTTGAACTATTCACAATTCTGAGGACTTCTAACTTGAGAATGCGGCAAGGTCGCTACTTCATCCTGTCACTGCATGAATCTGAGGTAAATGTTCCTTCTGGTATTTCTCTTCAGGGCACTACCTAATACCCCCTTTCCTCCACCAGCTGACACCCGTCCACTAATTACACTACTCCAAAGTGGTCCCCTTCCTGGGCAGACCCTTAGGGAAGATCCTCTGTACTCAAGATACTGTTTTCTAGATTATCGCAGTGCCTCAACTCCTCCAGTCAGCTCTCCTAGACCTCTGGGCTCAGCTCCACTCCTCTGGCTTACCAGGTCGACTGCCTGTGACCACACACAAACTACTTCAGAAGAGGAAGCAGCCGCCACCCTCCTTCTGAGACTCTGCTTCCCACCAAAGACCTTGTGCACCTGTGCCCCTGCCTTTATATGCTAGACCCCACAATGCACCAAGACATCAGTCTGTGCCAATCCCTGGGGCTGTATCAAAGCCTGTGTCCTCATTGGCCAGGTTTCCTCCACTGTCCAATGTGCCTCCCCATTGGGCACAGTGGAGACACTCCCTCAGACAATATGAATCACACACACACACTGGGCACATTGAGCAGACCTAACTCACAGATCCTGCTCCCTGTTAAGCAGAGTGCAATATATAATTTACCTGCTGCTCCTCTGATAGGCAGGCAGAGCCAAAAACTATACTCACTCTCTAGCACCTACCTAGGAGGGTGCTACAAAGTGGTGAAGTAAACACAAAAGTAGAAAGGGAATGATTTAACAGATTAGCAAAAGACTGTTAGGACAGTTACATGAATGTTACTGGAGTTCCTTAGGGTGCAGAAGGGTGTTGTACGTGGTGTTGTACCAGCGAGCCAGCCAGCCACCCACAGGCCCTGTACCAGCCAGCCAGCCACCCACAGGCCCTGTACCAGCTAGCCACAGGCACTGTACCATCCAGCCAGCCAGCTACTCACAAGCCCTGTACCAGCCAGCCACCCACAGCCCCAGTGCCAGCCACCCACCCGCCACAGGGTGCCAACCAGCCAGCCACCCACCACAGGGTGCCAGACAGCTAGCCACCCACCACAGGGTGCCAGACAGCCAGCCACCCACATGCCCTGTACCAGCCAGCCAGTCACCCACAGGCCCTGTACCAGCCAGCCGCCCACCGACCCTGTACCAGCCAGCCACCCACAGCTCCTGTTTCAGTCATCCAGCCACCCACCACAGGTTGCCAGCCAACCAGCCACCCACCACAGAGTGCCAGCCAGCCAGCCACCCACCACAAGGTGTCAGCAAGCCAGCCAATAAACATTAAACAAAAATGAACATGTTCAGTACCAGTAAAAAAATGTTTTTATTTTTCAAAACTTTAAATGTACAAAATTTCGGCCCATGTTGGCCGATACCGATACGTTGTGACCAAAATATCGGTATTGGCCCTGAAAAAACCATATCGGTCTAACCCTAGTATGCGGGACCACTGGTGATATTCAATCCACAAATGGATGGCCTGTTATCCAAAGTTTCAACTGGCAAATCACCAGTGTCATAGAAGCAAGGGTTGACACAGGAGCAAAACAGGATAGCTGATCACATGGCCCAGGAACAGGAGGCATGGCCAAATATCATTGCAGTTTACATTTATTTATTTATTACAGGTACTTATATCGTGCTCTCAGTACACGCATTGCTTTACATATATACAGTGTATGTATATATATATATATATATATATATATATATATATATATATATATACAGTATCTCACAAAATGGAATTCCCCCCAAATCAAATGATTTTTGTAATCATTTGAGTATATCTTTTCATGTGACAACAATGAAGAAATTACACTTTGCTACAATGTAAAGTAGTGAGTGTACAGCTTGTATAACAGTGTACATTTGCTGTCCCCTCAATAAAACTCAACACACAGCCATTAATGTCTAAACTGTTGGCAACAAAAGTGAGTACACCCCTAAGTGACAATGTCCAAATTGGGCCTAATTAGCCATTTTCCCTCCTCAGTGTCGTGTGACTCGTTAGTGTTACAAGGTCTCAGGTGTGAATGAGGAGCAAGTGTGTTAAATTTGGAGTTATCACTCTCACTCTCTCATACTGGTCTATAAAAAAGAACTGCCACTCTACATAAAGATGGCCTAGGCTATAAGAAGATTGCCAAGACCTTGAAACTGAGCTGCAGCATGGTGGTCAAGACCATACAGTGGTTTAAAAGGACAGGTTCCACTCAGAACAGGCCTTACCATGGTCGTCGACCAAAGAAGTTGAGTGCATGTGCTCAGCGTCATATCCAAAGGTTGTCTTTGGGAAGTAGATGTATGAGTGCTGTCAGCATTACTGCAGAGTTTGAAGTGGTGGGAGGTCAGCCTGTCAGTGCTCAGACCATACACGCACACTGCATCTAATTGGTCTCCATGGCTGTCGTCCCAGAATGAAGCATCTTCTAAAGATGATGCACAAGAAAGCCCACAAACAGTTTGCTGCAGCCTAACGACTAATGACATGGATTACTGGAACCATGTCCTGTGGTCTGATGAGACCAAGATAAACGTATTTGGTTCAGATAGTGCCAAGCGTGTGTGGCGGCAACCAGGATAAAGTACAAAAACAAGTGTGTCTTGCCTACTGTCAAGCATGGTGGTGGGAGTGTCATGGTCTGGGGCTGCATGAGTGCTGCCGGCACTGGGGAGATACAGTTCATTGAGGGAACCATGAATGCGAACATGTACTGTGACATAATGAAGCAGATTATGATCCCCTCCCTTCGGAGACTGGGCCGCAGGGCAGGATTCCAAAAGGATACCGACCCCAAACACACCTCCAATCCAAGACGCCCACTGCCTTGCTAAAGAAGCTGAGGGTAAAGGTGTTGGACTGGCCAAGCATGTCTCCAGACCTAAACCCTATTGAGCATCTGTGGGGCATCCTCAAACAGAAGTTGGAGGGGTGCAAGGTCTCTAACATCCACCAGACCTGTGATGTTGTCATGGAGGAGTGGAAGAGGAGTCCAGTGGCAACCTGTGAAGCTCTGGTGAACTCCATACCTAAGAGGGTTAAGGCAGTGCTGGAAAATAATGGTGGCCACACAAAATATTGACACTTTGGGCCCCAATTTGGACATTTTAACTTAGGGGTGTACTCACTTATTTTGCCAGTGGTTTAGACATTAATGGCTGTGTGTCGCGTTATTTACACTGTTATACAAGCTGTACACTCACTACTTTTACATTGTAGCAAAGAGTAAGTTCTTCAGTTTTCTATAGGATTAATGTCTAGAGACTGACTAGGCCACTCCATGGCCTTAATGTGCTTCTTCTTCTTCAGCCACTCTTTTGTTGCCTTGGTGGTATATTTTGGATCATTGTCATGCTAAAAGACCCATCCATTACCCATCTTCAGTGTTCTGGCTGAGGGAGGAAGGTTGTCATCCAAGATTTTACAATTTGTAAACGGGGGGTTGGAGAACCAGCGCTATGGATAAGAACTGCCAGGCAGTGAAATAAAAGGTTGCAGCCACCAACCGACCCCTAAGAAACTTAGGGGCAGAAATGTAGTGTGGGGGTGAAGAGTTGGAAAACGGCGCTACCTAACGCATGTGCAAAGATGCGGGTGAAGAGGAGAAAGTGCTTAGTGCGTACAAAGTAGTGCAGATGTGTCACATATACCGGTAAATATTGTGTTTGTGAATAAATATATATAAAAAAATTCCAGCCGAGACAATAAATAAATAAATATATGTGAGGTATGGTAAGAGGTTAAAAAATAAAAAATATATACCGGATTAGTGGTTAAAATTTCCAATAGGTAATGCTGAATAAATAAATTGTGAATCAATCATAAATCATAAGAGCAGTGAGAATGCTAATTGTATACCTTTTAGGTTGTAATTCTCCAATTCAAACACTAGGGGTCACACTTACCCTAAAAGCCACAGATGGTATGTGTGTAAGCCAAAAAACAGGATATAGGTATGGTCCTCAAACCTGCTTGCTGGCGGTCCATGCGGACCAAAAAGATCCCATCTGGGTGTAAAGGGAAGAAAAAGGCTTCTTAGTGTGATAAGTAAGAGCGGGTATACAAAAAGATATTAGTGACTCACGCTTAGGTAGTAGGTAGTAGATGCAGCAGATCCTTTCAGATAGTGGCAGTCTGCGCCGAGGAAGCTTCCGCGTTCCAAGCATAGGCGAGCTGCGGACCGGAAGTGACGTGGGTTTCCGCCCTACGTACGTTTCGTCATAGGCTCCCCGTAGATGTCCTATGATGAAACGTACGTAGGGCGGAAACCCACGTCACTTCCGGTCCGCAGCTCGCCTATGCTTGGAACGCGGAAGCTTCCTCGGCGCAGACTGCCACTATCTGAAAGGATCTGCGGCATCTACTACCTACTACTTAAGCGTGAGTCGCTAATATCTTTTTGTATACCCGCTCTTACTTATCACACTAAGAAGCCTTTTTCTTCCCTTTACACCCAGATGGGATCTTTTTGGTCCGCATGGACCGCCAGCAAGCAGGTTTGAGGACCATACCTATATCCTGTTTTTTGGCTTACACACATACCATCTGTGGCTTTTAGGGTAAGTGTGGCCCCTAGTGTTTGAATTGGAGAATTACAACCTAAAAGGTATACAATTAGCATTCTCACTGCTCTTATGATTTATGATTGATTCACAATTTATTTATTCAGCATTACCTATTGGAAATTTTAACCACTAATCCGGTATATATTTTTTATTTTTTAACCTCTTACCATACCTCACATATATTTATTTATTTTTTGTCTCGGCTGGAATTTCTTTATATATATTTATTCACAAACACAATATTTATATGTGACACATCTGCACTACTTTGTACGCACTAAGCACTTTCTCCTCTTCACCCGCATCTTTGCACATGCGTTAGGTAGCGCCGTTTCCAGAGATGTATAGTAACGAAGTAGAACTACTTAAGTACTGTACTTAAGTACCGAAATGCGGTATCTGTACTTTCCTAGAGTAGAATTTTTTTCTCCTACTTCTACTTTTACTTCACTACATTTTTTCGATGATTTCGATACTTCTACTCAAGTATTTTTTTTTTGTGCTGCATAGTTACTCGTTACTTTTAAAAAAATTACCACTGCCAGAACAGTAGATGGCAGGTTGCATAAAGCTAAAAAAAATGTGTATAATGTCATTTGTAAATCAGCGCATACGAAAATAAAGGCTGTGTATAATAAAAGCTGCTATACCAAATCTTTCCAATAAAAAGAAAATATGAAACAAACAAATAAATGGTGCTACAGCACTTAAAGTGCATCAAGAAACTACTAACAAACACAGGTTAATCATTTGAATAAATCATTTGAAATAATAAAAACAATATGATGTTCATACTTTTGACTTCTTTCTTTAATAACTACATAACACAGTACTTGTACTTCTACTTTCAGTACTTGAGTAGAAATTTTTTTTCAAAACTACTGGTACTTTTTACTTTTAGTACTTAAGTAGCAAATTTTTTGAAAAAACTACTTGCAATACTTAAGTAAAAAAAATGTTGAATACTTTAGTACTTCTACTTAAGTAACTTTTTCTGCGAGCACTTCCACTTCTACTCAAGTAATTTTTTGATCGAGCACTTGTACTTTTACTCAAGTAGAAATTTCGAGTACTTTATACAAGTCTGGCCGTTTCCCAACTCTTCACCCCCACACAAGATTTTACAATACATGGCCCATCAGCACCTTATATATATTTGCACATTGTTGCATTAATAAAGTTCTCTAATTTCATTGGGATACCCTGTCAGCCCCTGCCCCAAGCCTTACCTCTACTGTTCCAGATGCATGTATACATAGTGAATGTTTGTAAAACTACTTTTGAGTACATTGTGTTATCTGATCTTATGGATATATATATTTAAAAAAATATTTTTGATGTATGTATATTCATTTTTTGCTGTATATTTCTTTGCGTAGAAATTGTGGGTTTGGTATTGAGCCCCTGAGGAAGCGCAGATTGGACGCCAAACATGTCGGGCTCACTGTACCCCCATACTGGACTTGTTGTCATGATGTTGGTTACCCATCAACACTGATATACAGAAATCTCCCCCGTTCAAAGGGATCAAACCTATATTATGTGTTGATGAATGAATTATTTGTGGGCTATAACTTTGAGTATCTAGGACACTGGTCCATGTGCAATCAAAACATTTGTTGGATGAATTTGTCTTTCTATAATTAACTGTTTTTAAAGATATTTAAATAAAAAGTGTACTATATTTTTTTAAAATAATTGTAGACCTCTGTGAGGTTGTGTTGTGCCATCAAAGTCCTACCCCCTTTTGTATCGAAATATCTAGGATGAGGCACAGATTTACCATTTAATGTACACAGTGCCACCCTGTGGAGACATTTAATTTAACACTATACTTGGTAGCAGAGCCAGAAATTATGAGGAAGGCCTCTCTTACAGCTTTGACTCGGGGCCCCTGGTAGTGTGAATAAAAGGCGCAGGAGTGCAGAGTGGCAAGAGTGCCTGTAGGACTTTCCAGTAGCAGAGCAGGTATCCACGCCAGGCAGGAGAGGTCGTCAGTAGTCTACAGTGAAGCCAGCGGGCTGGTAGACAGCTGGAGGATGGTAGACTGAAGCAGGCGAGTACTGGTGACAATGAGAAGGTGGGGAATGCGCTGGTAGCGGACTGTAGAACAGCAGGCACAGCAGGATGTGTTTTAGGCAAGCCAAGTCATATACTGGCAACAGGCTTTTTCGGCAAGGAAATTTAGACAAGTTTGGTAAACATGTGAACAGGAGACTAGAAGGATTTGGATATGTTAAATATTTACTATAGACTATTACTGGTGTTGGAGAAGGCTGGTGCCATCCAGTCATAGGGAATTATAGAAGATGCCACAAAACCATTGTCTATTCTAGATGGATTTCTGGAACTACACAAAATCCTTTCATTAAGGCATGGAGGATGTGACATGTCCCCTAAAAAGATCACTCTGTGTTGATCGAAAATGTTGCATTTGTGTACTGAAAACTAAGTCTCCATTCACACTAATACGACTTGTCAGGCGACTTGTCAGCCTGACAAGTCGCGGTCCGTCGCGGTCCATTGTGTGGTACGGGAACCGTTCTAACAGGAGCGACACAAGTTTCCTGTACTACTTCGGGGCGACCTGGAGTGACTTGCATAGACATTCATTCTGTGAAGTCCGTGCAAGTCGAGCCGAAGTCGCGCTGCACGCGATTTCACAGGTCGCCCCCGAAAGTCGCGCCGCTTCAGTGTGAACAGAGATGTATAGTAACAAAGTAGAACTACTTAAGTACTGTACTTAAGTACCGAAATGCGGTATCTGTACTTTCCTAGAGTAGAATTTTTTTCTTCTACTTTTACTTCACTACATTTTTTCGATGATTTCCATACTTCTACTCCGATATTTTTTTTTTGTGCTGCATAGTTACTCGTTACTTTTAAAAAAATGACCACTGCCAGAACAGTAGATGGCAGGTTGCATAAAGCTCAAAAAAATGTGTATAATGTCATTTGTAAATCAGCGCATACGAAAATAAAGGCTGTGTATAATAAAAGCTGCTATACCAAATCTTTCCAATAAAAAGAAAATATGAAACAAACAAATAAATGGTGCTACAGCGCTTAAAGTGCATCAAGAAACTACTAACAAACACAGGTTAATCATTTGAATAAATCATTTGAAATAATAAAAAACAATATGATGTTCAAACTTTTGACTTCTTTCTTTAATAACTACATAACACAGTACTTGTACTTCTACTTTCAGTACTTGAGTAGAAATTTTTTTTCAAAACTACTGGTACTTTTTACTTTTAGTACTTAAGTAGCACATTTTTTGAAAAAACTACTTGCAATACTTAAGTAAAAAAAATGTTGAATACTTTAGTACTTCTACTTAAGTAACTTTTTCTGCGAGCACTTCCACTTCTACTCAAGTCACTTTTTGATCGAGCACTTGTACTTTTACTCAAGTAGAAATTTCAAGTACTTTATACAAGTCTTAGTGTGAATGTGGTCTAAGTGTCAGCAGACGGTGACTGTGTATCCACTTTATTGAGCTCTGCTTATCCAAAAACTGTCTGGGATTTGACAAGTGCCAGCCACAGGAGACTGCCCTTGCTCTGTTACTCCACAAAATTTGTATACAAACAGCAAAAGCTTTATTCCAGGTCTGTCATTTAACAGTCCTCCTCCACTGCCAAACCCAGTGAAGCATTTCGCCCACATTGGGCTTAATAGTAGAGATCAGGGGGAATTGTGTCTGAGGGGTGTTGCTACGGGTGGAGGCTGTTAAACCGCAGACCTAGAGTAAAGCTTTTCTGAAGGAGTAATGTGATCAGTAAAAGGGCCAGTTCACACCACATGCAGTCCAGTGCGTTTTATTTGTGCATCAAAAATGCATGGAAAGTAGGTAATATGGATTTCAATGGCATAGTTCACACCAGTGCCATGTCCTTATTAAAGGTTAAGAAAAAAGGGGGAAAAATGCGCTAGACTGCATCAAAAATGCGCCAAAAACACACATGCAGAAAAGCATCTGGAACGCATCCGGGCTGCATTTCTATGGTGTGAACTGGCCCTAGGGCTGTTCGTAAACAGATACAGTATAGAGGATGAATGCGTGCTACAAACATTTTCACTTTTATGTTTTATATTCTTAAGGGCCAGTTCACAACACATGCAGTCCAGTGCGTTTTTTTGTGCATCAAAAATGCATGACAAGTAGGTCATATGGTTTCCAATGGCATAGTTCACACCAGTGCTTGCAGTTCCAGTGCGTTCCAGTTCCAGAAAAAAAAGTACATGCATTTTTCCTGCACTGGACTGTACTGGAACGCTGTAAAATGCATCAAAAATGCTCTGGAATGCACCTAAATGCAACAAAAATGCGCTGGAACACATGTTTCCTTATTTAGGGTCAAGAAAAAAGATGGGGGAAAATGCACTGGACTGCATCAAGAATGCACCAAAAATGCATTGGAATGCATTGAAAACGTGTCAAAAACGTGCATGCAGAAAAGCATCTGGAACGCATCCGGACTGCGTTTCTATGGAGCGCCCTTAATCAATACTCCAATATCCATTCCTTACTGAGAGCAGAAATCTGTAACATATTTTATTGCATCTTGTTTCTAAAAGCTCTTTCTGTTTTTGCCTGTTGTGTCTTTTTCTTATAAGGTATTGTGTTTTAAATACCATCAAACCTACATTTCCAGCTCATTTCATCTAATTTGTATATTCCACCCACTGAGTTTATTCTTTGCAGAACTTTGAAATGTCACTTGCAGTGAGTCACAGTTTTCTTTATTTTACTTACTTGCATGTACAGTAGTCAGACTGTTCTTTTTACTTGTAATATATCACGGTATTTATTCATAATGGACAATTCTACAATCTTCTTTAAAATACTCTTCCATGGCTGTATTCCAGCAGAAAATAATGCAGAATTTTTTCGAACCTCTTCAGTGGGAATCATTTTTCTATGTGATTAAACCTATACAATCCCCAGAGTGATAAAAAATCTGTCTGACCTGCAGAGAATCAAAACATTTGTTGAATGTATTTGTATTCACGAATACAGGAATCCATATTTGTGTGATTCTTCAGACAAATGTGCATGCATATATTTAGGTCAATCAAATATTTGAAAATCATCAATTCCATAATCATTATTATTAACCAGTGGGAGAAAAGATAATTATAACCGGGGTAGGTTAAAAGAGCAAGCACTAGGCTAGGCTGGTATATACAGTATGTAATGGTGATAATACCAATGATGCTTAGGATTTTGAAAATCTGAACAAGGTGCATTGTTGTCTATGGAACAGTGCACAAAGCTACGTGAAAACCTGTACTGTAGCAAATTCAGAGTTCAGAGCCATAAAAAAGAAAGAAAGAAAGAAAAATGTATGTTTGAGTGCAGTGATTTATGTGCATACATGTGTACACACATGTATATACGGACACATACTGTACATGTAAATTGCACCACTGACAGCTAGAAGAGGATATAGAAGAATTTTACATGTGTATACGTACATACAGTATATGCACATTTACGTTCCTATACATGTATATACAGTACCTAGGGTGCAATATAACTTTTTACTCAAGATCTGGCAGCAATATCCTGTGTATAAACATCAGTAAATTATTATGTCCATGTACAAGAGGCCTTATACACAATCAGATGTGTTGCAGTTAAGAGAGTGAAAGATTGTATTAACATGCCTTATTATATTTCATATATATATTTCAGTTTATGCCTGTAAGATCCTGGTACTTTCAGTACCTTCTAGTCTCTTACTTCCGGGTTGCGTTCCACCATTAAGGTAGATGGAACGCATATAGCTGCATGTCTCTTTAACAACTGATGATGTCATCACTAGGTGCCGCTCTGAGCGGCTATTTCAACCGACGGTCTGCACTCACAAGGTGTTCGTGCAACTGCTCATAATACAAGCCTGACTGACGCTGCCGTATCCTCCAGCTATCTTCCCTATACCTGGACTGACCGGAGCCTCGCTACTTGATCCTTTACCTCGCTACCTGATCCTTTACCTCGCTACCTGATCCTTACCCTCGCTCACCAGCCCGTGATAAGTACCCCGCAGGGGATCCCTTCCTACCAAACCACTTGCTATATCTTTCTGCATAATAAGACTGTTACTAAGCTCTAAGATACATGCTCTCACCATCTATCACCTGCATCGCTACCTAAAGTGTTAGCTCTTGAACCTACTACCACCTGTAACCTATATCCTTGTGTTTGCTTAGCATATCCTGTACACTTCATCTGTTATCACCTATCACCTATTACCTGTACATGATTGCTATCTCTCCTGCATACTATCTATCACCATCTGCTATCACTCCTGCAACATTACTACCTGAGTGCTTATTATTATTTGCTATCACTACTCAAGCCTATCCCTTCAGTATATCACCTCACTACTATTGCATAGACCTCTATCACTCCAACAACATCATCTCTGAGTGTTTGTGTGTGCATACTGAAGCAGGCTGAACCACCATGATGAGTCAAGAGAGTTGGATAAAGTGATTCAACACATCTCTACACGACTACTGAGTGGAAATTCTGCAGCTGCAAATCCAGTTCACAAAATCAAACCCCAGAGCGTTACAGATTGCACGAACCCCGAAAAAATGGATTCAGCAGATTTAGCCACTCATGTGATGCACCTAACACAAAAGGTAGATGCATTCATTGTTTCTCTTACCGAAGTGCAAAAAGAAAATCAGACTTTGAGACAGCAGGTAGCCCGTGTATCACAGCTCACTGCTGCTCAACCCCGTGAGCCCAAAATAAACCCTCCACAAGTGTTTACAGGTGATCGGAAAAAATTTCGTGAATTTAAAAACGCATGTCAATTGCTTTTTAATTTAAAACCTCGTACTTACAATACAGACCAAATTAAAGTCTGTACCACTATATCATATATGTCAGGTGATCCACGGGCCTGGGCAGACTCCTTCTTTGAGAAAAACGACCCTCTTCTCAACTCCTATCATGCACTCTTAGCAGAACTTTCTAGCCTGTATGAAGACCCAAACAGGCAGAGTACTGCTGACACCCAATTGAGGGCTTTAAAACAGGGAAGGAGACCTGTTGAAGACTTCGTAGCAGAGTTCAAGAGATGGACCCTAGATTCAGGGTGGAATGACGCATCTCTACGAACCCAGTTCAGGCTCGGGTTATCCGAAGCCGTAAAAGATGAGCTCGCCTGAGCGGATTTACCTGGCACTTTGGATGCCTTAATACAACTCAGCATCAATATCGACAGACGGTTACGAGGAAGGAAGGCTGAGAAAATGGGAGTACCATTAACCAATCCTTCTCGATTTTCGTCCTCCGACCCTACTCCTATGGAGGTAGGAATTATACGTCCACCATTGTCGTCTGTTGAACGAGCCAGGAGAAAATCTCAAAATCTCTGCATGTATTGTGCATCCGCTGATCATCTGATAAGCGTCTGTCCCCTTGTCCTCAAAAAAGAGGGTAAGTGTTCACATGTATTACTGGGGGGATTAATGACTTCTTTTTCTAATCCCTATCTTTTCATTCATTTGATCTTACAGTGGGACCAAAATAGAATCACTACTAAGGCTATGATCGACACAGGATCTTGTGGGAACTACATTGACACTAGTTTTGTTGCTTTGAATAAAATACCTATTATTTCAAAACCTATCCCCGTCTCTGTCAGTTTAATTAACGGTATTCCGTTATCTTCTGGTCCAATTACCAATCAAACACAAGCACTTCTTGTTACTACTAACAAGTCTCACGTTGAGACCACCACCTTTGATGTATTACCTTCACCACATTTTCCCATTATTTTTGGGCTTCCCTGGTTGCATATACATCAACCAAACATTGATTGGAAAACACGGACCCTAACTTTCCCCTCTCACTATTGCGAGACCACGTGTAACCTCCAATCTTATAAAAAAATCCTGTCCATGGTGTCGGATGAATTCACACCACCACCATGCTATCAGGACTTGTCTGAAGTCTTCCTTGAGAAAAATGCTCAAGTATTGCCTCCCCATAGGGACTATGATTGTTGTATCGATCCACTCCCTAACAGTAAACTACCTTTTGGACATGTTTATCCTCTATCTCAGGATGAACTTTCTCATCTTAAGGAATACTTAGATGAGAATTTAGCGAAAGGGTTTATTAGACCCTCTACTTCTTCCACAGCTGCAGGACTTTTCTTTGTCCGCAATAAGGATCTAAGTCTTAGGCCTATCATTGACTATAGGCAGTTAAATACTATTACTATAAAGGATCGCTATCCTCTACCTCTCATTCCGGAACTCATTGAACAAGTGCGTGGAGCCACTTACTTTTCAAAGTTGGACCTAAAAGGGGCTTACAATCTCATCCGCATCCGTGATGGGGATGAGTGGAAGACGGCATTCAGAACTAGATACGGACTATTTGAATATCTAATGATGCCCTTTGGATTGTGTAATGCTCCCGCAGCATTCCAACGCTTCATAAATGACATCTTCAGAGACCTACTCAATGTTTGTGTTGTGGTATATCTGGATGATATACTCATTTACTCTCAATCCTTGTCTGAACATGTAAGACATGTACGACATGTGTTGTCCAGATTACTCGCACACAATTTATATGTAAAGCTGAAGAAATGCCTATTCCATAAGGAAGAAGTATTATTCCTAGGATACATCATATCAAAGAATGGCATTAAGATGGATATGAGCAAGATATCGTGTATTCTGGATTGGCCTGTACCAACAACTCGTAAGGCATTACAACGATTCCTCGGATTCTCAAACTTCTATAGGAAGTTCATCAAGAACTTCTCTTCTATCGTAAGACCGCTCACACAACTCACAAGTGTGAAAAAAATATACAAATGGTCTGAAGAAGCAAATAAAGCTTTCCGCTTGTTAAAATCAAGCTTCACTTCTGCTCCCATACTACGCCATCCAGACCCATCCCTCCAATACATCCTAGAGGTGGATGCGTCAAATATGGCTGTAGGAGCAGTTCTTTCCCAACGACCAACAAACGCTTCTCCACTTCACCCAGTTGCTTTTTTCTCTAAATCACTAAGTAGCCCAGAGGTGAACTACCCAGTGGGTGAAAAGGAGCTGCTTGCCATGAAACTGGCACTTGAAAATTGGCGACATTTACTCGAAGGTACCCGGTTGCCAATACTCATATATACAGATCATAAGAATCTCCAATACCTTCAGATCAACAAGACCCTTTCCCATCGGCAGGTACGGTGGTCATTATTCTTCCTAAGATTCAATTTCTTAGTGACCTACACTCCTGCAGATAAAAACAAGAAGGCGGATGTGTTATCACGGTTAACCGAAGATAACTGTGCTGAAATCCCTTCACTTCCTATAATACCCCATGATCGTATTATTGGTGTTGTTCGTTCCTTAAAGGAAGAGATTCTGCACAGCCTAGGACTGGATTCACCACCACCACAACTAAGTGCTGATGCAGAAGGCTTCCTCTATTTTGACAACAAACTCTACATACCTCCTGGTATGCGTACAAAAATTTTAGAACTATCACATGACGTACCTATGGCAGGACATATGGGTATGACTAAGACATTTAATTTACTCACCAGGCAATTTTGGTGGCCTGGAATGAAGACGTCTGTATAGAAATTTGTTTCCTCATGTGACATCTGTGCAAGGTCCAAAATTGACACTACAAAACCATTTGGTCTACTTTGCAGTCTACCAATACCCAAAGTTCCATGGGAAGTTGTGTCTCTAGACTTCATAGTAGAGTTACCACCTTCCAAAGGATTTACTACCATCTTAGTGTCAGTGGACCATCTGACAAAGCTGGCACATTTCATTCCTATTCGCAGACTACCTTCATCTAAGGAAACAGTGGAATTACTGGTGAAACATGTGTTCAAACTACATGGAATTCCAAAGACTCTCCTATCTGACCGGGGATCACAGTTCATCTCTAAGTTTTGGCAAGCTCTATGTCGCATATTGCGTATTGAGCGGAAGCTTACTTCCCCTTATCACCCACAGACTAATGGGCAAACTGAAAGAGTCAACCAGTGTATTGAACAATATTTACGTTGCTACACCTCATACCTACAGGATGATTGGGTGGACCTCCTCCCTTTGTCAGAATTTGCTTATAATAATGCAACCCACAGTACTACTAAGCAAAGTCCGTTCCACCTAAACTATGGGTTTCATCCCACACTTCTTCCACCACGCATTCTACCATCAAGTAATCCAGTAGCCTCTGACTATCTCACCCAAATAAAAGACTCTCTGGATTTACTTAACACCACCATATCACATGCTCATAGCCAACAAAAAAGGTACTACGACCTTCGTAAAAGACCTTCCCCTCAATACACTATTGGGGATCTTGTCTGGCTATCTACAAAAAACTTGAGGTTGAAAATCCCCAGTAAAAAGCTTGGCCCTCTGTTTTTGGGACCTTTCCCAATCGAGAAACTCATAGGAACGTCTGCGGTTCGACTCACATTACCGGCGGATCTTAAAATACACCCCATTTTTCACGTATCGCTATTAAAGCCACATATACCCAACCAAGGGATTAGACCTACCATCTTACCTCCACCTCCAGTACAAGTTGAAGGTGGAGAAGAATTTGAGATTAGGGAGATTTTGGATTCTCGTATCCACAGAGGAAAACTCCAATATCTCATCAGATGGAAAAACTATGGACCCCAAGACGACACCTGGTTGGATGCTTCTGACGTTCACGCATCCAGGCTTATACGAAGATTTCACTCCAAATACCCTGAGAGACCAGTGCTATAGGCCTTCTGGAGCCGGCCTTAGGGGGGGGGGGTACTGTAAGATCCTGGTACTTTCAGTACCTTCTAGCCTCTTACTTCCGGGTTGCGTTCCACCATTCAGGTAGATGGAACGCATATAGCTGCATGTCTCTTTAACAACTGATGACGTCATCACTAGGTGCCGCTCTGAGCGGCTATTTCAACCGACGGTCTGCACTCACAAGGTGTTCGTGCAACCGCTCATAATACAAGCCTGACTGACGCTGCCGTATCCTCCAGCTATCTTCCCTATACCTGGACTGACCGGAGCCTCGCTACTTGATCCTTTACCTCGCTACCTGATCCTTTACCTCGCTACCTGATCCTTACCCTCGCTCACCAGCCTGTGATAAGTACCCCGCAGGGGATCCCTTCCTACCAAACCACTTGCTATATCTTTCTGCATAATAAGAACTGTTACTAAGCTCTAAGATACATGCTCTCACCATCTATCACCTGCATCGCTACCTAAAGTGTTAGCTCTTGAACCTACTACCACCTGTAACCTATATCCTTGTGTTTGCTTAGCATATCCTGTACACTTCATCTGTTATCACCTATCACCTATTACCTGTACATGATTGCTATCTCTCCTGCATACTATCTATCACCATCTGCTATCACTCCTGCAACATTACTACCTGATTCCTTTTTATTATTTGCTATCACTACTCAAGCCTATCCCTTCAGTATATCACCTCACTACTATTGCATAGACCTCTATCACTCCAACAACATCATCTCTGAGTGTTTGTGTGTGTGCATACTGAAGCAGGCTGAACCACCATGATGAGTCAAGAGAGTTGGATAAAGTGATTCAACACATCTCTACACGACTACTGAGTGGAAATTCTGCAGCTGCAAATCCAGTTCACAAAATCAAACCCCAGAGCGTTACAATGCCCATTCTATGATGAAATGTGGCCCCCTGCAATTACAGATTTAACGAGCCAGGCTAACACCCATTCATCCACCCTGGACAGCAGACAGCTGTATATTGCATTTAGACGACATGTTAAACCACCTTTCCATTCATTCATTTGAACACTTGACAGTTGGATATTTTGCATTTAGATTACAAGACATTTTGCATAGAGATTACTGACACCACCCATAAACAATTGACAATTGCTTACATTAACACATCAGGCAAGATGAACACAGACGGACCGACTCTGCCACAAAACACAGATTCAGATACAAGATACCTCATATTGACACAGATGCATAGAGAAAACAAAAGCCTTTCATGTACTGTTTTGTGAGATATGTGCTATTGTTAATTTGACTGATGAATTGTAAACCAGTTTGGAGCAGTCTTTCCCGCTCAAAACGTGCCTTAAATATGAGCGAAACTTGCAATAAAATCAGTTGTGTCTGCACTAAGTTTGAGTGCTATGTGTCGTCATAACTCCCGGCCGGATGAGGGGAAATTCACTATCTAGGGGGGGTTAGCCACTGAAGGGCCGTGTATCATCTTTTAATTGCCTCCTGACGAGATTTTAGCTAACAGTTTGGTGTCAGAAAAGTGGAATCTGCCAAAACACAGTATGGGGTAAGTAATTATATTTTTTATTATTATTATTATTACTACCCTATACTGTCAGAGCAGATAAACGGTACCCAGTTAACCGCTAATTTTAGCCCCTTCCGGGAATCTGATATTCCCAAAGATAAGATGGAGTCTGATACTCCAGGGCCTGAAGCCCCGAAGATAAGATGGGGTCTGATATCCCAGGGTCCAAAAACCCGTTTACGAAGCAGTACTGTGTGGGATAGTGAATTCTCCCTCTAAAACTTGTATATATTGCTGTATAGACATCTAAGTGTATTTTTAGTCGTTATATAAGATTGCATGCCATTGTATAGATGTATGTGGAGATTGTATGTGATATTAAGCTGAGCTTGAAGGTATACACTTGCCCACCAAGGATAGTTAACAGAAAACCATGAGTCGGGTGTATATAAATCTGATTAGAAAGTAGCAGGAAACCACATAAGTTGGGAAACTAGGTTTTCCAATAAAGTCTAAATACTGACCTCACCATCCCTATATATATATATATATATATATATATATATATATATATATATATATATAAACCTTCAAACTCAGCTGATCTCACTTTGTATTCTGAGCTTAGATAATGGGCAAGTCTCAAGGTAAGGGGAATCTCAA
Organism: Pelophylax lessonae; assembly: GCF_965119305.1. Lineage (NCBI taxonomy): Eukaryota > Metazoa > Chordata > Amphibia > Anura > Ranidae > Pelophylax > Pelophylax lessonae. The sequence goes on along the minus strand of NC_138768.1, from coordinate 667,253,496 downwards.
AAAAAAAAAAAAAAAAAAATGATGAAATTTACGTTTGGGAAAATTGTATGAAAATTGTATCGTGTATGGGCAACCTTAGATCCATGAATCGTTATGTTGTGTTCGTTTTAACACTGTTCCTAAAGGTGCTGTATCAGCAAAGCATTTCATAACACTGAATGAATATTGGTTGCATAATAATTTGTTTTGTGTTTATTACTTATGTTTTAAAGTGATGTGATTTTGCCACGAAAAAGGTAACAAATCCGTACTATGCTGGTCATGGCAGCTTTTAGAAGCAAGGAAATATATATTTGGTGTGTAAAGTGTGACCTTAAGGACTAAAATTGTATTTCTATCCTTAAAAATCGTAAGCAATTTTGAACTTTTATCATTAAGGTTTTGTGTCACCGACTTTTCTTTCTTTATCACTGACTTTTTAAAAAAAATATATATTTTCTGGTGCCTTTTTAGCAAACAAACCCCTCCCCCCTCCCCCCTCTCCTGTCTATGACACAGGTAACTGCAAAAGGAACTGTAAACAGTTGTATTGTCATACAAATTAACTATCAGTGTTGCTTTTGTAGAAAAAAAAAACAGTTTTGAAGGATGTTCCAAATGGGTGAGAAGAATGGTGATGGTGACGTATGGGTTCTTGTATCCAAATGTGAAATTACTAATGTTTATTTTTGAGCTGCTCATTTTTTAACCATGGTGAACAATAATAATTTTTTTCTTTAAGTTTATGGTATACCATAATATGAAAAAATATATAGAAATCCACGTGGTAATAATTAATTTGACGTCAACAATTTTTGGTATTAGAGAAGTGCACTGTTAGGAAGGGAAATATTTGACATGCTTACTGTATGCTAAATTCCTCTAACCGTTGGTTTATTTTTAGGAGGAAAAGTAAAATGTTTTGTTACTAAACCTTTCTTGATGCTTTATTCCTCAGATAAGTTTAATTTGAGACTTTCAGAACGAACAATCACAGCCTTCAACGACAACTCAACCTTATGGGAGTATTGTTTACAAATTGTTTTTTTTCTGATTGATTAGACTGTTTTTATTGGGTGTCAGATATTTGATGTGTTCTAATTTGACATATATGAGCTCTGGCATTAATGAGGTGCTATGCTTTAGATAATTAAGCATCTCTTATAAAGTTTTCTTTTAGGATATTGTGAAAAAAAAAAATATAGGATGGAATTGGGTGACTTGTTGATAGTGTGCTAAGAATTATAATGAATTTATGCCAGCGTTACTACTTTGAGATGTTACTACTTTGATATGGTTAAAGATTTAAAATTTTAAGGTAACCCCCTGCGGTGAATTCAATTAGTTGCCAAGCCATCTCTTTTCATTCAAAGGTGACTCATTGCCCAGGCTTTGCATATAAATGGTCCTTGAAGTCAGATCCTGTGTCTCCAAGGCTATTTGTTTTCAATTTCCTGCTTGGTGTCACTGAGCAAACTGTGCAATCTCTTATAAATTTATGTTTGCATGAGTACTCACTTCCAGCTGTTTTGTGTGTCTCTATGTGTCCATGTACACAAGACAGCTTGAATTTCACTCCCTGCTGTTCAGTGATCACAGCATCTTAGCCATGCAAGGGATTCTTAGTTCTAGGTAGCTGCCTGCTTGGGTGAGTCAGAGTACCGCAAGCCAACCCATCTCCACCTTTGGAGGAATACAAGGCAGTTCAACTCCTCCAAGGGCCCTCACCATTGTTGCATGCGTAGACATGCTGTGTTCTCCTAAAATAGTGCCATTAGGTATCCTTCCTGTCTTAAAATTACCTGCCTTCCTGTAGGCCCTAAACCCCAGTGCTGCGGGTAGTTTTACTAGCATTTATTTTTGCTGCCTGCCTGTAGGCCAGAAGCCCAGTGCCGCAATATACTCCTGCCATTCTTGTAAAACTTGTATTCTTGTCTCTGTACTTACCTGCTATTCTTGCTAAAGTCAGAATGACTCCAGACCCGTCTCAACCCCATGAGTCCATTTATTCTCATATCTAGTGATTTTGCAAGAGGGATATGTGGCAGAATTAATTGAAAAATTAAACAGTGATTATGGTGATATTTCGATCTTGTTTCGTTTGCCAACAGGTGCACCAACCCACCCATTCAAGCCTGGAGACAGACGGAAGCCCCACCCCTGGACCAGACGAATGACTGGAGATTGTGACGAGCACCAGACGAATGACTGGAGATTGTGACGAGCACCAGACGAATGACTGGAGATTGTGACGAGCACCAGACGAATTGCTGGAGATTGTGACGAGCACCAGACGAATGACTGGAGATTGTGACGAGCACCAGACGAATGACTGGAGATTGTGACGAGCACCAGACGAATTGCTGGAGATTGTGACGAGCACCAGACGAATTGCTGGAGATTGTGACGAGCACCAGCCGAATTATTGGAGATTGTGACGAGCACCAGACAACTTACCGGAGATTGTGACGAGCACCAGACAAATTCCAGCTGGATCTTGGTACAATGCCAACGGACACCCCTACTCCTGGAAGACTTCGCATTCATGCAACAGTGGTACGCTTTGTAGCAAGCTTAGCACTAGTAGCCACTGTCTGGTTACTTGCAACATGTGCTCACCACCCCGAGAACCTCTCCTCATTTTGCCCTTGCTCACCCCAGGAAAAGAGAGAGACGCGAGACATTCATGTCTCCACTTTACAGTCAAAGTCAAGCCTATTGGACACAAAGGACAGTGTTTTACGTTGTAGCCGCCAGGGATTTAGTCTGACCGCTCTGTTGAAAGGAGGGTCGAAAGGGAATTTTTTCCTCCCATTGAATTTGGGAGTTTATTTTTGCCCTTTCCTGGCAAAGGCTTTAGGACATGTTGAAAAATCACATGCCATAGTCAACAGGTGGTATGTGCTGCCATGGTCTATTTGTAGTGACTTTATTGCAATAATATGGAGTTTGGATTTTTCAGGCCATGGATTCTTGCAAGCTATGGCCCTCCCCATTGAACATGTCTGTTTTGATTTGATAGAATTCTAAGAAGTTATATCCCTATGTGCACACAACCAAGCCACCAGCCTACATACACCTTGGAATATAATGTCACCTGTTTTGTGCAAATCAGTTACCAATAATATGACATGCACTCATACAAAAACACAACCCAGGTATGTCAAGAATGTCCAGCTCATTCATAGTTGGACATATATCCCAGGAGGGCACATAGTGCTATTCAAGACTCTAAGTGATCCCACCGTTATGAATAAAGTTGGGATCAAAGGTTGGGTTGAAAGATTGTATTAACATGCCTTATTATATTTCATATATATATTTCAGTTTATGCCCATTCTATGATGAAATGTGGCCCCCTGCAATTACAGATTTAACGAGCCAGGCTAACACCCATTCATCCACCCTGGACAGCAGACAGCTGTATTTTGCATTTAGACGACATGTTAAACCACCTTTCCATTCATTCATTTGAACACTTGACAGTTGGATATTTTGCATTTAGATTACAAGACATTTTGCATAGAGATTACTGACACCACCCATAAACAATTGACAATTGCTTACATTAACACATCAGGCAAGATGAACACAGACGGACCGACTCTGCCACAAAACACAGATTCAGATACAAGATACCTCATATTGACACAGATGCATAGAGAAAACAAAAGCCTTTCATGTACTGTTTTGTGAGATATGTGCTATTGTTAATGTGACTGATGAATTGTAAACCAGTTTGGAGCAGTCTTTCCCGCTCAAAACGTGCCTTAAATATGAGCGAAACTTGCAATAAAATCAGTTGTGTCTGCACTAAGTTTGAGTGCTATGTGTCGTCATAACTCCCGGCCGGATGAGGGGAAATTCACTATCTAGGGGGGGTTAGCCACTGAAGGGCCGTGTATCATCTTTTAATTGCCTCCTGACGAGATTTTAGCTAACAGAGAGGATCTAGGGGTTGGATAAAACTTTAAAGTGGAACAAAATCCATTGATTTAATTGTTTTCCAAAACAGTTTCATTTAAGTCATGCTGTGATTTATAACAGTCACAGTGGCTCTCAACAGAACTGTCAAATGGCTGGTGTCATAACTGATCTCATTAGCACCTTGGTAACTGTAGATCAGAGACTAAAATGCTTCCTTGGCTGTAAAGTATAGGTGGGTTCTAAGGGATCTCTCATGGTTACGTATATTCACTGGGCACAAGGGACTGCCATTTGTACATTGTCCCATATAAGTGGTTTCTCTGCAACTTGCACTATATATTTCTTTGCACTTTTTGCACATTGAAGAATTGCACTTTTTTGCACATTGTATTATGAATTCAGCACACTAGTACCTATGTATGAAGTTTTTTTTACTGCTTGTATATGTTATTTTAAGAATTTATGAATTTTCTATAATTTAATGAATTCTTATAATTTATGAATCTGTAACCATATATACACACATTTTTAGTGTGTTGGTTCACCAGCCAACCGAATATTGGCACACAAACACATTTGATATTAACAGTTTTATTTATATTTAGTCTACCTTCCCAACAGGCAGCGCCACTACTCACCTGCACATCAGCACTTTTTATAATTTATGGGACACCACCACTAGGTGGCAGTCTTCGGTGAGGGCAGCAGCCGCACACTCACATACTTTTTAGGTCCATAGCGTGGGTCAGCCCCCCCTTTTTTTCCTTATAGGTTGGTTTAAAGCGGAGTTACGGCCTCGGGGGTGAATTTTATCTAAAAATTTCCCCGGGACAGTCAAGGCTAGTACATTCCACAATGGATAGCCTCTGTACTGTCCCGGGTCGCACTTACCTTTTAGAAGAAATACTTACCTTGAAAATTTCTTCTCCAGTGCTGCCATCTCGATGTGGGCAGCTGAAGCTAGCTGAAGCTAGCGCGTCCTCTTCTGCGTCCTCTTCCGTGTCCTCTTCTCCCAGTGCGGGCACGTCATCCCTCCACAGCTTCTGGGCATGCCCAGAAGCTGTTTAGCAGGGAATGAGAGGCGCCCGCACCGGAAGTGACGAGCGGGGCCGGTGCAGGCACATTGATTCCTGGGAGCGATGATGTTCAGCTCCCAGGATTTAATGCAAAGAGAAAGTGACGGCGCGGGCCGCGGCTGCAGAGGGAGGAAGAAAGGTGAGTATATTTTCTTCAATAACAAGGTAAGTAAACAAAAAAAAAATCGTAACTATCCATTTGTTTTTCAGGTGACCAAGAGCAAGTGGATGGCCCAAAAACGATTATGTCGATTTTGAGGCTGGAACTCCGCTTTAATTTCATTTTAAAGTATAATTCATTTTAAAATGGAGTTCTGTTTAATATTTTCTGCTAGTGGTGCTAACATTGACTCTGATCAGCCCAACATTAGGTAGCTCAGTTTACCAGCAAAGTGCACAGAGGCCATCAGAGCTCCATGCCTTGTAATCACTGTGATGGCCAATCACAGTGATTACAAATGTAAAAACTTCTACTGTTTACATTTGAGGGACCTCTCCTTCCTCAGAATGCAGGAAGGGGAGGAAGGAGGCTTTAATGAATGAATGAAGGCGTTGTAGGCAGCAGCAGATTTAAGGTCAGGGGGTTAAATTAGTTTGATTGTGGGATTGTTTTTTTTAAAATTATAAATAAGAAACAAAATGTGCTTATAATAAAAGAATAACTCAAAAAACCTTATAGTATCAGAAGGGACATAAATAAACATAAATAAACATAAATAAGTCGCACTACACAATGAGTTAATAGAACAATCATAAAGATCGATTTAGAAGAAAAACATAAACAGTGTGCACAAAAATAATACCAAACAATCAATATTAAGTCCCAGTGAGAATGTCATGAAGGAAATTGAGTCCTCTTCATATATGCTCAATAGTTCTGTATATATAGTAAACATTTATCATCGTTCCAAGCTGTGACATCACCACCACCTTTATGTGGTAAAAAATGCAGGCTTACCAGCAATACAGGACCTTCTTTAAAGAAGACCACCGACGGGCAGAGTAATGTGCTTACATCATTGTGTAGTTCTGTTCCCAGATGTGTGGCTTCTCTGCTATATGCCGAACGGCAAGGTTTCTTTTAAAGGTGTTTTAGTCATCCTATTGATGTAAGTGCAATCTTATGTTTTAGTAAATGTATCAAAAGGTTTTTACACTATGTGGAGCATCTTTCTGTGCTTTTGGGGATGAGCCCATGGGGATGGTTTAGAGAGGATCACCACTGTCTACACATCTGCCTCTAATGGGACCCCACAGGAACGCTGCAGGAAGATCCTGGCTGGGTTGTTTAGCCACAAGCTCGGATGACCTTTCTTTTTGTACCATATAAAGGTGGTGGTGACACAGCTTGGATCCCACTAACTTGCTTAGAGGGCGATCGCTTCACTGATCCCCGCTGAGCAGGTGGATGACAGGTCCTGTCCGCTCCACTGAGCATAGCAGACACGGACACATTCCCACTCTCCTCTATGGGGAAATCAGGTGGAAACCGACCACCTGTCCATTTTCATCCAATCCTATCTGATCCAACAGATGAATGGAAAATAGGACCACCATCCATCTGGATTTTGTGGGCAGGATCTGATTGGATGTCGGCAGATGTTAGCAGACATGTCACCGCTGACATCCGCCACCCCATAGGGAAGATTGGAGGGTCTAATCAGGTCCGCCTGAAAAACTGAAAGGCAGACCTGATCAGGCCCCCTTATGTTTTTACTCCTAATGTCATTAAATTTTTGATTGATCGATTATCTCATTGTGTATCGTGGCTCCTTTATGTTTTTTTAACCCTTACAATTCACCTCCTCTGAGTGTGAGCTGTACATCTCCATGCTGTCTCTGACCCTCTGAACTGTGTATTGCCAACTTTTATGTCTTTTCCTGCACATTAACTCCCTCATCCCCATCATCTCACTGTATGAGACTAAAGTAACCCTTTTACCTCCTCCTCTATGTATGACCCGTACATTATTAATGGACTGTATTTAAAGCACCATTATTTAACCACCCCAATACCTCAAAATTTGGCAAAAAATGAGATCACTGAGGATGATGTGTTCTTTTTACTTTACAAAAATGATTCATATTGGGGATGTTTTTACTGTCCTGACTTTTTTTGTTTCATACCAGAAGGTAAAGGAAAGGTTTTTTGTTTTTTTTCCATATGCTTAGTCTTTTTTTTTTTTATATATGTTAAAAAAAAAAAAGTTGGTTATCAAATACTGCAAAAAAAAAAAAAAAAAGCTCTATCTTTGTTTTTGTACAATGTTACATGCGTTGCTGCACTATTAATTTTGATCTACCTCCCAATACACTAGACTAGATCAACACAAAGTAGTGCATTGCAGTGCACTGAAAAATCAGATTTTAGGGATGTTTTGTGCCTTAGCAGCCCAATCATTCTAATAGGCTGCCTTAATGCAATGTTTATTATTGCAACGAAAAAAAGGTATTTTTTTTTCTTTTTATATCATATTTTGAATTGTATACTTTTTTTGAGTTCCAAGCATAATAAAAAAAAAAATTTTTGTAAAACGAAAACATTTTCGATAAGAGCTCACAGGGTTTGTTACAAGGAGACAGAAAAACACAGTAAGAAACAGATCCTTGAGAAATAGATTACAGGGCCATTAAGTAGTAACTGTAAATGGATTATTTTTTAGAAAGTACGCTTATCGTTTTAAGGTTTAGTTACGTTAAAACACAGTTATGTAAAGTAAGAAATTAGTTCTTATAATATGCCTGTAGCATACATTTAGCTATCTATCTAATCATTTTTTTGTAGAAAAATAATTTTCTAACTGGTTATGTTTGCTTTGATACAAGGTTATGCCAATATTGCTGCTGAAGCGATCACTGGAGCTTACTAGTGCCCTCTGCTGTAAAACCCTGGAAATAAAGGATAGTGTGGAAAATGTAGCAAAGGTATTTTGCTTGCTACATTTTCTAATTTAAAAAGGAAATTTAATAAATATCCGTTTTTTAAATAGTTTTAAAGCACCAAAAACTAGAGCTTAAAAATATTTTTAAAAATGTATAATGATAACATGCTAATTGCCTTGCAATAAATATTTTTTTTCTTTTATGCTTAAAAAAAATTAAACACTGCAACAAAGTGCACGCATACAGCATGCTCATTCCTAAAACATACATACATATGTTCTTCCCTGTGCTCCATGTGGTTTATTCGTTTCTTCTCAGCAAGAATGGTGCAGTTATTCTTTACATAAGGCTGTTGGTGCTCAACATTATTAATAGTCCCGATGCTTCCCTAAGTGTCACTAAAATTAAAATTATTTGTAATACTAAAGCACACCTTGACACTTAATAGTCTACTAACATCAACCATAACACTTAACCTAATGCCTGAAATGAGTATTTACCTCTTCATTGCACTACCATTTCAAATGTATCCCTAACCCTTCAAGTTAGCGTGATTATAAAGACAATTTTTTTTTTTTTTTACTTATATGCTTTGTGAAATGGTACTGCACAGTGCGGTCCCCCCTCCTCTCCTTTTAGAGTCCCTTGCCGGTGCTGTCTGCTTCTCCTTCCTCTGGATGCCCTCTCAGTAAGTGCAGTGCTAAGAGGGCACCCACGTGGGCCTGCTCCTGATCCAGGCTATGTGTGTCCAAAGACACACACAGTGCCAGTGAGCCCCACCCCCTCTCACTCCTCACAGGAGTTTGACTGACAGCAGCAGGGTTCTATGGCTCCCATTGCTTACCGTTTCTAAGGTGAGACCAGGAAGGGGGGAGAGCAAGGTTGCAGCTGGGACAGCGCTGGATCAGGGAGAGGAGGCAAGAGTAGTGGGGAGTGTTTTTTTTTTTTTTTTACCTTATGCAGAGAAAGCATTAAAGTTAAAAAAAATTGTATTTAGAACCACTTTAAATCATAGCACTTAACCTGACTTTACCATTAACCCTTACTGAATACTTAGGGATATATTAAAAAAGCAATGAATATGACATTCACCAAACATTCACTGCAGGTAAGTCACCAACTAGAATTAAAATATATGCACTAGGAAGATTGTTGTAAATGTTTGGTGAATGTCACATTCATTTCTGTATAAATATGCCCTTAACGCTTAAGGCAGCCCTTTAAATTAGCTCCTAATACTCCTCCCACAACAATAACAGACAGTTTGGATCCAGGGTCGTGTGTCCTTACACATGTTTACGCAAGTCCTAGTGGTTTCCAACGTATAGCCATTGATTACTATGGGTGGCTATACACCGCACGTGGGGCTCCTGAGTGGGGAAATATGACTACATTTTAGGTTGCATGGCCCCAGGTGCTGTGTGCATAAGGCTGTCTGCTATATCTGCTGTTACTCAGAGTTGCATTTTACCTGACAAATTCATAAATTACAGTACAGTATATCTCTTTACATATAGAAATAAAATTACTGACAATTGGAGGAAACACACTGACATCAGGGGCTTCAAAGCCATTCATTTATTTCCTTTCATTGGACAAAAGAAAACAAAGTAAAGTTGATACTTTCTACATAACAAGTGCATGCAAAAGGCATACTAATGGATTACATGAATTTGTTATACACAATGTATACATCAAGTGGGTTGTAATTGTTTTTAATGTTATCTAGAGTTACATTTTAGGGTATATATCAGAGATCTCAGGATAGTTGCCATGGTGACCTCATCTCCTCTAATTCTAGAATGCCTAATGTATAGAGTTTAGGGTTTATGGGCATAGTCGTCTTAAATATCCTGTTAGGAGTGTGAACCAATATCTACCAGTATACCAGTTTTCAGCATCTCCACAGCATATGAAGGAGTTCTCCAGGATCCCTTTCTCACCGGGTACAAGTTGGGTCAGGTAGTTTTCTCATTTGGAGTAACTTCAAAGGGGTGTAGTGAGTCCTCAGAACAATGTAGAGTAGAATCAGATGATGGGACACATTCAGTAAACTCTGAGCTATTGATTCCCACAACTCTCTCTCTCCACAGACCCAACATCTCCCTCCTATTGGACTGCAGCCCTGTAGGGGTGTTTTTTTCAAAAATATAAGGAGCAGCATGGAACAGCACATAACTCCCAATTTTTCCTTGATTTCAAGGGACTATCCCTGATTTGGAATAATGTCCCCCGTCACTCCTTCCTCCTCATTTGTTCCTCATTTTGGACTGATCTATATAGTTGTCTATAAAATTCCCTTTTAAAGTGTTTCCCAGCGCTAAACCTTTCATCCAATTTCTAAATTGTTGCATTTGTCAATTATAAAAGCCCATATAAAGGAATAGTAGTGGTAAAAAAAAAAACCTTGTGGGTGTAACTAATCTTTTTTTTAATTTTTTTTTATAATTCTCCTTTAACCGGTTGCCGACCGCCGCACGACTATATACTGCGGCGGTCAGCCCCGGCCAGGCAGAGTGACGTATCGGTACGTCACTCGCCTGTCACTGACTTGCGAGCCTATAGCGAGCGGGCGCGCGCCCGCCGAGGCGCGCGCCCGCCGCGGCTCGTTCACAGGCAAGTCAGTGCGTGTGACCGGCGGACTCGATGTCCGCCGGCCACACTACGATCGCTCCTGTGAAGGGAGAAAGACAGAGCAGCTTGTGTAAACAAGCTGCCTGTCAGTTCTCCCTGTGTAAAAGTAAAGATCTGACCGTTCTACTATGTAGAACGGTTGATCTTTGCTTTTACACCAATAGCAATGTCCCTACACAGTAGAAAGCACGCCCCTAGGACACACTTAACCCCTCCCTTCCCAATAAAGTTAACCCCTTCCCTGCCAGTGTCATTTTTGCAGTAACAGTGCATATGTATAGCACTGATTACTGCAGTAATGTCACTGGTAACCCCAAAAGTGTCAAAAATGTCAGTCAAGGGTCCGATCTGTCCGCCGCAATGTCGCAGTACCGAAAAAAAAATCGCAGATCGCCGCCATTACGCGTTAAAAAAAAAAACACCAAAAATGACAAAAATCTTTCTCTTTGTTAGTAAACGCGATAACTTTTGCGCAAACCAATCAAAATACGCTTTTTGCGATTTTTTTTACCAAACATAGGTAGCATAAAACAAATTGGCCGAAAAATGTTAAAAAATTTTGATTTTTACTTTTTTTTTTGGGGAATTTCATATAAAAAAATGTGAAAAATATTGTTATTTTTGCAAAATTTACGCTCTTTTTTTGTTTATAGCGCGTGATCAAAAAATCGCACAGGTGATCAAATACCACCAAAAGAAAGCTCTGTTTGTGGGAAAAAAAGGACGTCAAATTCGTTTAGGTACAGCGTCGCACGACCGCGCAATTGTCCGTTAAAGTCACGCAGTAAAAAATCGCAAAAAAACCCCTGGTCCTTTAGCAGCCAAATCCTCCGGGGCTTAAGTGGTTAAGGGGGTGTAGCAGGGTGTGTGTCCTATGCCTACTTACTTTTGCTAATAGGTGTCCCTCATTCCCATCTCAAAAAGTTGGGGGTATGGCAGTGGGATATAAACCCCATTGGTGCTTTCCATTTCATGTATTAACTTAAGAACAGGAATGGGGCTTAAATGCAAACTCCGGTGGATATTGGGTGGGAGAGCTTGGTTAAAAAATCTGGCACAATCTCCTATGTAAAGTCAAAGTTTGTAAAGAGATAGTCCTCATACCTCTCCAAATAGAGAGACTATGGGGAATGGGGATTTTTAAGTGCCGAAGACCAGTAAACAACATAGCACAGCACATAAAATGACAACATTTTTGATTATACAAAGTTTCAAAAAACCTCCATAAAAGATAATATATAATAGTCATAGACATATAATACAAACGTCTGTGCATCAACGAATAACAGAGAGTATATGGATTGATGTGTTTCGCCCAGCAAAAGGGCTTCTTCAGGATCCACTTTTTAATGTTTTTTTTAATCTTATAGCTAATGGATAATATAGACAATATATTGGTTCCAAAAAGTGCAAAAATATATAAACCATCACATTTGTAATAAAAAACATCATGTGCAAACATATATATTCAGAAAATGAGAGACAAAAATATCACCATCATATCACCACTATCTTTTGAAATCTTTATAACTAATAGTAGTTGTGAAGAAATCCGAAACTTGTCGAGGATGATACAAAATCAACATATTGGGGGGATGAAAGCCAAGAAAAATGGAGGAGCATACATTCTGATAGTGTGTCTTACTCTTACCTCAAATCAGAGCCACAAAACACAGGATATACAATGTGCACATATCTTGAGAGAGAGCAGCACACTACGGTCACAAACGTGGTATATGTCACAGGTGTCTGAAGAATCACTAGAATTAAAAGGTCACCACCACATAGCAGTCATCTAGTAAGAACAAAAGCAACAAATGTCAAAAAAAGGTGATAAAGACTAAAAATAGTAAAGCACAACACAGCCAGCACTAAAGACCACTTGCCAAGTGGACATAGTTTATAGATGGCTGAATTCATTGGGCCTTGGTAATATTGGTCAAAACATCCAGGTAAAAGGTGACAGATGTATCCCTGCAATAGGAGCCCAAATGTCAAACAAAGAGATGATCAAAGCTGGTTAGAACCAGAAAGAAAATGCTGACACAGGAAAAGCATTATGTCAAATAAAGACCAAATATACACTGACGTTTTCTGTGAAGTTCAATAAAAATAGCACTGGAAAAAAAGACACAAATAAATGGAACTCCAAACATGTCACCACATGCCCCCCTACTTTTTTCTTGAAGTACTTTTGCTGGTCTAGTGATGTGACCACAGCTTCTTCTTTTTCTCTTGGCGGTAGGGGGTGGGCATTCTTGCAAGAACGTTGCATAAGATGAAGTTTGGCACTGTTTTTTTTATAAACTCTGAAGTTTCATTTTAGAACTAAAATAAAAAAACCTATATATTACATCTGCCTTTATATGATGAAACTATTTTCAAAAAATTGACATTTCAGTTATGGATTCTAAATAGAGATTTCATTATAATAGTATGCATGTTGTCTGCACTAAATAAATTGAGATGACATATGGATATGTTTGCAGAAATAATTTGTCAAAAAAGTTTATAGTTCGCAGCAACTCTGTTGCCAAGTTAATCAATACAATAAAGGCATAGAATACCTCAGTGGTGCATTATGACTGCCCCTATACTACTAATGTGCAGGAGAAACTTGAGGACCAGTTACAAGTGGATATTCAATCCCAGTCTCTAAATCTATGTGCTCCCCACCAGAGATCCCCTCCTTTCTGAGGCCCTTTACAGTTTGTTATACTTTTCTTTATACTTACTTGCTTCTGATGTCTTCTAGGTGATCACATAACGTGCATGATTCTATTTCTCTTCCATCTACTTTCAAGGGTAGGCTGTTCTGGGTGATAAAGAGAGTGGCTCTTATATCATGACGCTGTGTATAAGTGGGAGTCTATGTGCTCCTAATTGATGCTGCAACAAAGGGGAGATAGACATTCTTTCCATGCACAGTCCTCAAAAAAAAAAAAAAAAAATGTATTTAGTTTATTTCAGGTACTTGTATTGCTCCATCAATATATACATGTTATACATTCACATTGTTTGTCCCTGCCCTCAAGAAGCTTATAATCTAAGGTCCCTTATTCACATTTATATACTACAGTAAACTTACCTGCCAGCATGTCTTTGGAGAGTGGGGGGAAACCTACGCACAGGAAGAACATGCAAATTCCAGGCACGTAGTGCTGCTAGGGGGAAGTGTGAACTAGCTGCCTGGAAATCCCCTGGAAATACATATGCAATTCGTTTCGGGCTGAATATAAATTTGAATGCATTTTTGGTTTATCAGAGATTCGGATGTGTTTGAATCTCCAAATTAATTAGTAACACGTTTTTTTAATTTCTTATATTTGGATGGGTCGAAAAATGATTGACTGATTCTAATTTTGTGTGAAGAATAGCTGGTTGTTATGGAGTGGGCCAGGAAGCTGGCCGTCGTGTCCTTAACCACCGCTGAATCATCAGCTGTCAGCGGGCTTCCCTGCTGACAGGTGAATGTAAACAAAAGAATAACGGCAATGAAAAATGCAGAAAAAACAGCATGGGGTCCCCCCAAAATCCATACCAGACCCTTATCCAAGTATGCAGTCCTGCAGGCCAGGAAAAGGGGGGACAAGCGGGACGAACCATACCAGGTCCCATGTCCTCAAAATGAGGGGGGGGGGGGTTGGGCAGGGGGTGTAGATCCATTGGCCAATCCCTAGTGTAGATCCATCATCAATCACGATGCCCGCCACCACCACCAACCAAAGAAAAAAAAAAAACCTCCACTCCCGACAATGCTCCCACTGTCTGACAGTTCTTGAATTACTAAAAGTAATTGGGTGACCCCACCCCATCATGACGTCATCGACTGGGGCATGCTGGGTTTTAGTTTAGTTATTTGAGAACTGGCAGATGGCTAAGATGGCAGATGGCAGGAGCTATTTAAGAACTGTTTGTGCGGTTCCTGCGGCAAGGGAGAGAGGAGGAAGGAAGAGGAGCTGCGGGGACACGTGCGGGGGAAGCCGCACAAGGGGTGCGGGTGCACCGTGCAGGGACCAGCAACTGAGCGGAGGTGGAGGACGGGAGCCGAGGCAGAGAGCGGCGGCGGCGGCGGCGGAGGTCAGAACCCGCCTTCCTTAGTGCCTGGAAGAAGAGGAGGAGGACCGTCCGTGCCCAGTGAGGAGGAGGAGGAGGAGACATCCGTCCCAGTGTGTGTGTGTGTGTGGCAGCAGCTGTGAGTAGAGCAGCAGCTGCAAACAGGGGGAAAGCTGTGTGACTGTACTCTGTGAGAAATCAATAGCTGTTTGTCTGTACTGCGACTGACTGCTGTGTGACTGTCTCTGCAACTGAGTACCTGGGAAGTCTGGTAAGTATCCTTGCGACTGGTGAGTATCTTTGCGACTGGTGAGTATCATTGCGACTGGTGAGTATCTTTGCGACTGGTGAGTATTTTTGCGACTGGTGAGTATCATTGCGACTGGTGAGTATCTTTGCGACTGGTGAGTATCATTGCGACTGGTGAGTATCTTTGCGACTGGTGAGTATCATTGCGACTGGTGAGTATCTTGCGACTGGTGAGTATCATTGCGACTGGTGAGTGTCCTTGCGACTGGTGAGTATCTTTGCGACTGGTGAGTATCATTGCGACTGGTGAGTATCTTGCGACTGGTGAGTATCTTTGCGACTGGTGAGTATCTTGCGACTGGTGAGTATCTTGCGACTGGTGAGTATCTTTGCGACTGGTGAGTATCTTTGCGACTGGTGAGTATCCTTGCGACAGGTGAGTATCCTTGCAACTGGTGAGTATCCTTGCAACTGGTGAATATCCTTGCACTGGTGAGTATCCTTGCGACTGGTGAAGTAGCTTGCGACTGGTGAGTATCTTGCGACTGGTGAGTATCCTTGCGACTGGAAGTATCTTTGCGACTGGTGAGTGTCCTTGTGACTGGTGAGTATCCTTGTGACTGGTGAGTATCCTTGCGACTGGTGAGTATCTTGCGACTGGTGAGTATCTTGCGACGGGTGAGTATCCTTGCGACTGGTGAGTATCCTTGCGACTGGTGAGTATCCTTGCGACTGGTGAAGTAGCTTGCGACTGGTGAGTATCTTTGCGACTGGTGAGTATCCTTGCACTGGTGAGTATCCTTGCGACTGGTGAAGTAGCTTGAGACTGGTGAGTATCTTGCGACTGGTGAGTATCTTGCGACTGGTGAGGATCCTTGCGACTGGTGAGGATCCTTGCGACTGGTGAGTATCTAGTGACTGGTGAGGGTATTAGCGACTGGTGGGTACCCCAGGTTTTGTACCAGGGAGGTTAGAGGTAGTGTAGGTAAGGAAGAGCAGGTCGTTAATATTATCCCCATAGGGTAGTGGGTAATAATGTCCGACAGGATTGGGGATGCCACTCAGTGCACTTCTTGCGGCATGTATGCGTTCCTTGATGAAACAATCGAGGACGAATACTGCTGTACAAGATGTGAGCGACTTGTTGCTCTGGAAGCCCACATCGTGGATCTAGAGAACACAGTGACAAGACTGCGTGGCATCTACAACCTGGAAAGGAGCTTGGACATTACCCATCAGGCGCTGGCAGGGGTCAGCATAGAGGAGGGAGGAATAGAGGAGACGCAAGCAGCAGAGGTACGCAGCTGGGTGACTGTTAGGAATGTTAGGGGGAGGAGTGTCAGGGAGGCCAGTCCTGAGTTGGTAGACCCTAACATGTTTGCCGAGTTGCAGGTTGAGGGGGATATCAACTCAGGGGTGGCAGTGCTGGAGCATGCGCCCTCCCCCAGCTGCCAGGGGAGGGACGGCTCCAGGAAGAAGGGGGGCCGTAACGCAGGAAAGGTTAGACAGGTTGTGGTAGTTGGGGACTCAATTATCAAGAGGACAGAGAGGGAAATCTGTAAAAAAGATCGCGTGAACCGAACAGTTTGTTGTTTACCGGGCGCCCGAGTTCGGCACATCGCAGATCTGGCAGACAGATTGTTGGGCGGGGCTGGGGATGACCCAGCGGTCATGGTGCATGTGGGCACTAATGACAAAGTTAAAGGTAGGTGGAGGATCCTTAAGAACGATTTCAGGGACTTAGGTAATAGATTGAGGAAAAGGACCTCCAAGGTGGTTTTCTCTGAAATACTGCCGGTACCTCGAGCCACACAGGAGAGGCAGAAGGAGCTTAGGGAAGTTAACAAGTGGCTGAGGAATTGGTGTAGGAAGGAGGGGTTTGGGTTCCTGGAGAACTGGGCTGACTTCTCAGTCGGCTACCGGCTCTTTATTAAGGATGGGCTGCACCTTAATGGGGACGGTACAGCTCTTTTGGGGAGAAAGATGGCCACCGAGTTGGAGGGGCTTTTAAACTAGGAGATGGGGGGAGGGCTCAGAAGTAGAATCAGTCAGGAGGGAGCAGAGGACTGAAGGCAGTTGTAGGGTCAACAGCGACAGTAGGTCAACAACATCAATTGGCGGGTCTGTGCGGGAGAACAGCAGACCAAACAGAAATAAACAAAACCGCCAATCACGTTTAACTTCCGTAAAACTAAGAGGGGTATATGCTAATGCCAGGAGCCTAGCTAATAAGATGGATGAGTTGGACATGTTAGTACATGAGGAGGACATAGACCTTGTGGGAATAACGGAGACTTGGTTCGACCCCTCACATGACTGGCTGGCAAATATCCAAGGGTATTCGGTGTACCGGAAGGACAGGGTTGGTAAAAGAGGGGGAGGGGTATGTCTCTATGTCAAGAACAATATAAAGGTGCTAGAAAGGAGTGACATTACGGATGGGATGAGCATGGATTTAGAATCTGTGTGGGTTGAACTCGATAGGGAAGAAGATAAGGGAAAAGTAGTTGTGGGGGTTTGCTATAGGCCACCTAACCAAGGGGAGGAGGTAGAGCTGGAATTTTTAGCACTAATAGGTAAAGCGGCAAAACTAGGATCAGTCATCATATTGGGGGACTTCAATTATCCCGACATTGACTGGGAAGAGGGGACTGCACACTCGCATAAGGCCCGGCTATTCACGGAAACCTTACAGGATAACTACATGTCGCAGTTGGTGGATTCCCCTACTAGAGAGAATGCTATCCTGGATCTATTGATCACTAATGACCCAGACATAATCTCGGAGGTAGGAGTCCAGGACAACCTGGGCTCTAGCGATCACAGGATGATCACATTTAGTATAAATAACAATATAAAAAGGCAAGTGGGGAACATAAGAACCCTAAACTTCAGAAGGGCAGACTTTCCAAAATTGTACTCATTGATGGAAAGGGTAAACTGGGACCAAACCCTGGGATCACTGACCACAGAGGAAAAATGGGAATGCTTTAGAACAATATTAAGCAAAGGCATCTTGCAGTGCATTCCTATGGGGAATAAATTTAGAAGAGACAAAGCCAAACCTGGCTGGCTAAACCGTAGCGTTAAAAAACTTATTAGGGGAAAAAAATTGGCCTTCAAGAAATATAAATCAGAGGGCACAGTATCGGCCTTCCAGCAATACAAGGAGGAAAATAAGAAGTGTAAACACGAAATCAAGATGGCTAAAATCAACTTTGAGAGACAAATAGCGGAGGATAGTAAAAAAAACCCAAAGAAATTCTTTAAATATATCAACAGCAAAAAAACTAGGGCAGAGCATATTGCACACATAATTAACGATGATGGGAGGATGGTTACAGAGGACACTGAAAAAGCAACCGTGCTGAATTCTTTTTTCTCGTCAGTCTTTACGCAGGAAAAGGAAGGGTACACTGACCATGACTGTATGGTTAGTAGTAATACACAGGACTTGCCACTATGGCTAACAGAGGGGGAAATCAGGGAAAGACTGGATAAACTTAACACAAACAAATCACCAGGCCCGGATGGCGTACATCCGAGAGTGCTCAAGGAACTCAGTATGGTTATATCTAGACCACTGTTCCTGATCTTTGCTGACAGTATTAGGACAGGAGATGTACCAGGGGATTGGAGGAAGGCTAACGTGATTCTGATATTCAAAAAGGGCCAGAGACATATCCCGGGAAATTATAGGCCTGTCAGTCTGACATCAATAATATGTAAACTTTTGGAGGGGATGATAAGGGACTATATCGTAGAGTATGCTAAAGACAACAACATCATCAGTAGTAACCAGCACGGGTTTACAAATGGACGTTCTTGTCAAACCAATCTCTTAGCATTCTACGAGGAAGTGAGCTGTGAGCTAGATAGGGGAGACCAGTGGATGTGGTGTACTTGGATTTCGCTAAGGCGTTTGATACAGTTCCCCACAAGCGCTTAATTTATAAAATAAGGTCTGCAGGTATCGACAGCAGGGTTTGCTCTTGGATACGGAATTGGCTAAAAGGCCGTGTCCAAAGGGTGGTAATAAACAGCGCATACTCAGACTGGTCTGAGGTAGTAAGCGGGGTGCCCCAGGGCTCAGTCCTGGGACCAACCTTGTTCAATTTATTCATAAACAGCATTGAGGAAGGGATCAGTAGTTCGTTATCAGTTTTTGCAGATGACACAAAATTGGCCAGGGCAATAACTGCACAGCATGAAGCAGATATCCTACAGAATGACCTGGACAAAATTACGGAGTGGGCAACGACATGGCAAATGAGGTTTAATGTGGAGAAGTGTAAGGTTTTGCACTTGGGGACCAAAAACATAAAAACACAATACACGTTAGGAGGGGAACCCTTGGGGGAATCAAAAATGGAGAAAGATCTGGGAGTCTTGGTTGATGATAGATTAGGCAACAGCATGCAATGCCAAGCGGCAGCTTCCAAAGCCAACAGAATATTAGCATGCATAAAGAAAGGGATGTATTCCAGAGATAAGACTATAATCCTTCCACTTTATAAAACTCTGGTCCGACCGCATCTGGAGTATTCTGTCCAGTTCTGGTCGCCAGTCCTCAGGAGGGATGTGTTGGAGCTGGAGAAAGTCCAGAGAAGGGCAACTAAACTGATTAGGGGGTTGGAGGACCTTACCTATGAAGAGCGGCTGCAATCGCTCGATTTATTTTCCCTGGAGAAGAGACGTCTGAGAGGGGACATGATAGCAATTTATAAATATCTTAATGGGGATCTCAGCTTAGAAGAAAAGCTGTTCATTCGAAGGAATTGCATGAGGACTCGAGGACATACAATGCGATTAGAGGAGAAGCGTTTTAACCTCAGGCAACGTGGGGGGTTCTTTACTGTTAGGGCTACAAGATTGTGGAATTGTCTACCACAAGAGGTGGTTTCTGCGGGTAGTATGGTGACTTTCAAAAGACTCTTAGACTTACATCTCAAGGATCAGGAGATTGAGGGCTATGTTAGATGATTACAGTCACACACACCTACACAGGTTGAACTGGATGGACTATTGTCTTTATTCAACCTCACCTACTATGTAACTATGTAACTATGTAACTGTCAGATGGCAAAGCTGGCAGACGGCAAGAGCCTTCTTCGGGACTGGAGGATTTTTTTCCCCTTTTTTTTGGCTCGACGGTTGCAGCAGGCATTGTGACGATGGATCTACACCGGGGGACATTTATTTATTAATAAAGGACTTGTCAAAAACTTATGTTTTCTTTTTTATTTACTTTTTACACTTTTTTGGTGAGTGAGTAGGGGTACCATGTACCCCAGACTCATTCACATGGGGGGAGTGGGTTCTGGGGGCCCACTTGTTAAAGGGGGCTTCCAGATTCCAATAAGCCCCCCCCACCCACACATCCCCACAACCACCAACCAATGTTGTGGTGAAGAGGCCCTTGTTCCCATCAACATAGGGATAAGTTGGTTTGCCCGTCCTCGCCCGTCCTCTCTTTTCCTGGCCTGCTGGGCTGCATGCTTGAATAAGGGTCTGGCATGAATTTTAGGGAGGCCCATGCCATTTTTTTTAAAATTTAGCAGAGGGTTCCCCTTTAAATTCATAAGATATCTAAAGGGCATTCATTGTTTTTTACTTTTAAACCGTTATTTGTTTTGTTTACCTTTTGCTGTCAGCGAGGAATCCCACTGACAGCAGATGAGTCATTGTTGTTAAGGACGCCAGCGGCCGTCCACTTCTTAGCAACCAACTATTTTGATATCTGAATATACAAAAAGAATGCCGAAGGTACGAAACAAATTCTGAATTTCTGAAAACTAATTGGTTTAAAGAAAGGCCCAAAAGAAAGTAATTAGAAACACATGACTCTCCATTCAAAGTTAAAATAATATGATTTGGATGGAGTTCCACATTACTCTCAAACTAATACAAATGAAGTATACCCCTTATCCTTGAAGGAGCCTCTGATAAACAGGTCACCTGATTCTGAATGACAATGACCCTTCTGGAAATGCAAAACCCTACCCTCTGACACACCAAGGGTGAAGAAGGAGGATTTATTTGGGCTACATACAGTATTCAACAAGGCAACAACAACAACAACAAAAAAGAAAAATGGCCACAGCATTAAACAATCCCAAAGTAAAGCAAATTTGTACAATACAACAAAGACAATGCCAGGACCAAGTCATTTTGGACCCAATCCCCTCTGGGTACATGAATCCTAAATTTAGGGGTCCTACCTAAAGGCGATACTCATCTAGAGGCTGAAAGATCCTAGAGTCTCTCCACAATCCATCCCCCTGATAGTAAACATTGGGGCCCAGAGCTCTGCAGTAAAATTGGAATCTCATGGTAAAGGGTGTAAGTCCACAAAGTGAGTCTGGCAATATCCCTTAAGGAGGAGGGAAATGGGGTTATAACCAGTGGCTTCTCACTACTATGCAATCCAGTGTTAAGCCTCCTCCCTGTCTCTGGGGTCCGGAGCCCTGGACATTCAAGGGGTGTTTCCCATGGAATCAGTGGCTTTGGTGGCAACTCTGAATCCTGTAGCAATGTTTTCTCATGAAGCCACTGACACAGTGACACTCTCCTCTAATTCACTGGATATCTTCACACTCCAACCATCTACTCTCACCACTCACTTGAGACTCCCTGAGCCCAGGCTTCTTCTTCATCTTTCCTCGTCTCCCAGCACACCATTCCTCCTGGGACTTGTAGTCCCATGCAGTTCTCCACCTAATGGAGAATGCTGGGAACTACATCTTCCACAATTCCAAGTGGCTCCCACCAGTCTTTCACAATTCCTTGGAAAGGCTCTTCCTTTCACAGACTGCACTGCAGTCAATCACAGTGTTCTCAGTATCCTGGGGCAGAGTCTTCCTCTGTTGGCTGTGCAGCTCTGTCACAGTGCCTGTGTCTATCTCCCCACAAAACCACACACTTCACTTACAGCCAGGGACAGGGTAATGACAGCTGCAGTGTGAGGGTTTGGTGACAGCCCCGTCCATGCCACTGCATTCCGGAAAGTGATGATACCCAAGGCAACAGCTGATTGCCTAATGCCCCATACACACGTGCAGATTATCTGCAGACTTTTGTCTGCAGACTTACCAAAACCATATAATATGAGGTCAAACCTAAACACTTTCAATTTGTATGCAATCCGGCAGGCCCTTGCACTACATAGAAAAGGTAAGTCTGCAGACAAAAGTCTGCAGATAATCTGCACGTGTGTACGGGGCATAAAGGCCCGTACACACGTACCGATCGTCGGCATACAAACGTCGGTGGACGAAGGATCTGCCGATTGTACGCGTGTTAGTATGGTGCCTCCGACAGATGTCTGCGCACAATCCGCGGACAAAAGTCTTTCTTGCAAACATGAAAATTTTTGTATGCCGACACCAGAACGGACGATTGTTCGCCTGTCAGTACACAATTCGGCCGACACACAGCTACAAATCCCAACACGCATGATCAAACCAAATGAGTTCCCGGAAGAATTTTCTCTAGTAAACTCAACATTTTATTCAGAAAGAACTTTCGGCTCGCGGAAGTCCAAGAAATAGGTGAAATGCGGAGCACATGCTCATCTTGATAAATGTGAGAAGAAGGAAGATGCTGCTCATAATGCCATACTTTTCTAATAAAAAGGCATGTGTTCTGTTATGATGAAGATAATGTTTGTCTATTCTATCTGTTCTATCAAATTTTATAATTAAATAATTTGAACTCTTCACCATTATTTTTGTATTTTCACACCAAAGATCTAACTATTGATATGACCCTTTATTCTTGTATGAATTAATGTCTAAAACATATTTTTCAGGTTATGCACAATATTAAACATGTTAACAAATTCAGATAGGCCATTTTGTATTTTCAATTTCTTTATTTTTTGGATCTCAGCAAAAAAAACCAAAGCAAACATCAATACTTTCCGTATAATAAACTAAACATAAAAAAGGTCCATTTGGACAAAATTAAACTAGAAACTGGCAAACAGGGGTAAAATAAATAATAGGGGGTTACAAAAATTAAAGTTGCTGGTAACTGTAATCAGGTTGCCATGAGGGCAGGTTTGGATCATGCTGGCCATATTGCCACTGGCCATGTGGCATTTGGCGAGGTGGTGGGTGTTGTGGAGGTGGAGGTGGAGGTGGAGGTGGAGGGCACGGGTGCTCCTGGCATGCATGGCTGTGCTCAGTAAGTATGCCGTTTTCAGCCTTTTGCAGCACATCAAGAATAATTTTTCTGGCATACTGACACTGCCTGAGGTCCACCTTATCCAAAATTTTGGCAGTCATATTCTTGAAGGACTCATTTGCCTCCGGTTTCCTACGGAGGGCTATGGTGGCCTCCTGTATGAATTCATCTGTGATGTCGTCGATGTGTTTCCTCTTTTGCCTCCGTTTGGCAGGAGGAGGTGGTGGTGGAAAGAGTTCCGCAGGCTCCTCAGGCTCCTCAGGCTCCGCAGGCTCCCCAGGCTCCTGGCTGCAACCTGGCTCCTCCTCAGTGACACTTCCCTGTTGATGAAATGAACAATTGATTAGAATGTTATAGTGTATATAAAAATGCATGTTTGTTATATTATTGTGAACAAATAGCAGACTTTACATACAGTGGCGTATCTAGGGTCTCCAGTGCCCTTGTTGAGGAGCTGTATTTGGCAACAACCCCCCCCCCCCCCCAAGATCAATGTAAAACTGTAACCCACCCCCCCAAAAAAAAATTAAAGGGCATTAAAAGTTTCTAATTTGCCCCTTGTTTGCCCAGTGTAGAGCTCTCTAGTGGGCAATCATTGTCTCAGGTGTGAAAAAGAAAGAGAGGGTTGAGAGCTAGAGAGAGGGAGAGAAAGAGGGGGTGTGAGAGAGAGAGGAGGGGGTTGCAGAGAGAGAGGGGCCTGAACTTGCAGAGGGCTTGATGTAGGGCATTGAGGGTGAAGCAGTGCAGGGAAACAGGAATAAGGAAGCCACCTGCCTTGCTGACCCAGAGTGAGAGACCAGAGACATGGAAGCAAGGATGGATGGATCATTTGCAGGAGCTGTTAGTTTTGTATTAAAAAAGGTTGAGCCAGAGGAATGCTGAGGCTACAGCAGTGTTTGTTAGGACCAGAGGTGTGCTGGGGATGCAGCACTGTTTGTAAGACCGGAGGTGTGCTGGGGATGCAGTGAGAGGCAGTCTCAGTCTCCTGGTCTTTTGGCTCAGCTGCTCTCAATGTTTTACACCTGCATGAAGCAGCTCTCAATGTTTTACACCTGCATGAAGCAGCTCTCAATGTTTTACACCTGCATGAAGCAGCTCTCAATGTTTTACACCTGCATGAATCCACCTGCAAACTGGGGGTTCTGGGGTGTGCAGGCTGAGTGGATTGTTAAAATAAACAATAAAACAATGCCAATGTTTTTGTGACCCACCCCCCTTGGCCTGCGCCCCTGGCGGTTGCCTGTCATGCCAACCCCTTGCTATGCCCGTTTACATAAAGGGTCAATTATGGTTTAGCTTATAATTTTGTTACATGATTACATTTTAGCAGACAATATATTGTGAAATGCCATACCTGAGTAAAACTCTCCTCCAGGAAATCCTCATCCTGGCTTGGATCTACCGACACTGAGCCCTCTGCCGAAGTAGAAGGCAGTGTTGAAATTGACGGCCTGGATTCCATGGTGTCTGCCAGGAATCGCATGTTATCATAGTACCACAGCCGTGGTACATATACATTCCGTGCCCCTGCTCCAGACTGGGTGGAATCTTCAATTTTTTTTAACTCCCGCCTGTAGGCAGTGCGAATACTGTTTATTTTTTTGCGTATATACTCAAAATTTGCCCCAGGACAGACGGGCTTGTAGAAGGCCACCAAATGTTCCATGGCCTGTTTTCTGAGTTTTCTATTTTTATAATCTGCGGACTTGACTTGCCACAAACACGGCAGTTGCCTGAATTCATCAATGAAACTGATGAGAAAGTTGTGGGTGGTGAAATTGTCCACCATATTGCAGGACAGTATATGCCTGCAAGACACAAAACAACACAAAACATATTAAAATAGCATGTATTTTGGCACATAATAAAGATATTCCTAATAAAAGCTGTATAGGGCCCAAAACACACACTTTCTATTAAAAGAGTCGTACCTTTGTTTGTGGGGAAAAGTCGTGATTCGCCGCTCGATCGTGCTCCAACTCTCGATATGTCCGCTAGCGAATCGTCGGCCGAACGATCTGGCGTCCTTTAAATACAGCGCAGGCGTCAACTCCTCCTCCAGTGGCGGGCTTGTGCAGGGGTGTGTACGTGCCGAAGATCAGGCCTACATGCGGCACTCACACCTGAGGCAGTGGAATAATCATTGTTTAATTAGGAACCATGTCTCAACAATCTGGGAGCTCAATTAGTGGGGGCCGAAGTGATTGGGCCACCCGAAAATCAAGGGCTACACCCATGTCAAAGCCAGAAATGGTGGAGATGGTCTCCATTTTAGAAAAAATGGATTACGATGGAAAGTTGGCAAATTACGATCGGCCCAATGCCAGGAAAGATGGCATCATGGACAAGGTGGTGGCCTGTTTGGTCAAAAAATTCGGTGTCGAGCGATCGAAAGATCAGATTCGGAAACGGTGGTCCGACCTCAAACACCGTGAGCAGGATCAGCTTTCCCAAATCCATCGGATTTTGAAAAAAAGTAAGTTTTATTATTTTTTTTTTTTTTAATCATGCAATATGTTTTTTATAATTTTGTGTATGTTGTATTAACATGTCTAGATTATAATGTCTATGTAAAAAGTTAGATTACTCATTTTAGTTGTCATGTCGTGATTTGATCGATCTATTGTTGATGTTTTAGTATATGACATTAAAAGTCAGGAAGCCATAGTTAAAAATATATGTATTGTGTTGCAACGAACGTTCTTTCCTGCACGAATCTTCTCAGCAAACATTCCTATTAATCACAGATTATTATTCAAACCTTTAAATAGGAGAAAAACGTAAACTCCGTGCCAAACAATGGGAAAGGAGGAGGAGAGGTTTGGCAGCTCCATCGGCAGTTGTGGAAGAAGAGGAGGACATGGGCCCAGATGGTGGCACAGATTCCACTAAAGGTAATTGGTTCCTATGCACTGTCAAACATTAATGTACC
Organism: Pelophylax lessonae; assembly: GCF_965119305.1. NCBI lineage: Eukaryota > Metazoa > Chordata > Amphibia > Anura > Ranidae > Pelophylax > Pelophylax lessonae. The sequence goes on along the minus strand of NC_138768.1, from coordinate 667,227,573 downwards.
ATATTTTTCGTAGATAACCATGTACATGTCTTCATATTTGTTACTAAAAGAGCTATCAAGCAGGGCACCATGTCCTAACAAATGTACCTCTTGTGACTTTTATGATATGGCCAATGTTTTGTATTATGTAGATGAAGACATTATGCCTGAGGTGATTCTGGTGGAGCCTACAAGTGACCAGACACCAGAGCAACAAGAAGGTTGGTAGTCACAGATTTTTGTGTAGTGGGATCATAGAAATATGTGTATTTGCAATGATTGTTTAACCTTATATTCTTGTATTCCCTTACAAATTTACATTGCAGATGTTGCGTCATGCCAGGATGTGGCATCCCCAGCCAGGTCTGAACCAATATCTCCTGGCAACTTGCCAAGCAGCATGGAAGCCACTTCAGAAACTGTGGAGGAACCAGGACCAAGTGTCCAAGAGCCAATTGTGTGCCCACGTAGGTTTTTTCAGAATGATTTTTATCAGTGTTATTTTTAGCCTCCAATTTACAACACTAGTTCCCTATGGGAGCCTCTTTATTTGAATGGAAGTCGCACCGTAAGTCGGATCAGGATGCTCTGACTTGCGGGGCCACTTGCGTTGTGAAGATTTTTGAGGGGGAACTACACCAAAAAATTGAAGAACCCACCGTGGGTGTCCCCCCAAGTTCACAACCAGGCCTTTTGTGTGTGGTATTGAGTTTGAGGGTATGCCCACAACAAAAAGACAGCGTGGGTTACCCCCAAAACCCCTACCAGACCCTTATACAAGCATGCAGCTTGTCAGGCCAGGAAAGAGAACGAGCAAGCGGACCAAACACCCCCTGGACCACAGCAGGACACATGCCCTCAACATGGGGGGGTTTTGTTGCTTTGGGCCAGGGGGCCTCTGCACCGCACACCCAAAAGCACCTTACTCCCATGTAGAGGAGGACAAGAGCCTCATCCCCACAACCCTGTCTGGTGGTTTTGGGGGGTCATGCGGCCAGGGGGTTCCTAGGACTTTGGAAGCAACCTTTAACAAAGGGTGGCCCCCAGATCCCAGACCCCAATCACTATGTGAATGGGTATGGGGTACATAGTACCCCTACACATTAACCACATAAATGGAAGTGTATGTGAATAACGACAGGAGACGTTTATGAAATGTTCTTAAAGATCTTCGTCCGGTCTTCTCCACTCTGCTCTTTGGATCTTCTCCTCTCCACTCTTCTGCTGTCCAATCTTCTGCTCTTATGTTGTCTGCTCTTTTGCCCTAGGCTCTTCTTCTTCCTCCTGTCCTCCTCCAATGCTGTTGCCGTGCATTCTGCCCGTCTCTGGTCTCTGCATCTTAATATATATACATTACAACCATGCCCTCACAATGACGTCATCATGCGTTCACACCCCTAATGAATATATAGTAAGCTCAGGAGACCGGCAGAATCATCAGCAACAGCATTGGAGGAGGTCAGGAGGAAGAAGAAGAGCCTAGGGCAAAAGAGCATAAGAACAGGGTAGGTATTAACTCGAGAGGAATTTAAGATTACCTGGACACCAAATGTTTCTCTATTATTATGACCTCATGTAGGTGATTCACATTGACTCTTTTTTTTTTTTTTTTTACAGACCATGTTTTACATAGTTGCACATTAGCCAAATTGACCCGTGAGGCTCTCCAATGCTGCGCAGACCTGGAACAAATAAAGGAGACTGCAACGGCATTACAAATCAAAATGCGCAATTTTGTGGACATGATTGGCAAATTTTAAGCCACAATTTTCCTACGTTTTTAATGTTTGTATTGGGATGTTCCTGATGTTACAAATTTTTTATGATGTTTTATGGCATTTTAATTACACTCAGATGTTAAAGAGTGTACCCAAGTTTGGGAAAAGCACTTTACAACACCCTAACCCTAACCCTAACCCTAACCCTAACCCTAACCCTGTGAATGTTTGATACTAAAACATTTTTACATTCAACAATGTGTGTTCAATTCTTTATTAGACTTTCGTTGGGGGGTCGAGGTCTAAAGCTGTGTAAAGAAGCACTAAATGTATGATGGCTGTCCTATTCACATATTTACATGTTAATGAAAGCATTTTGGACACTGCCATATGCGAGTTGCTGGAGGTGTCAATGAAATGTTAAAGATACCCCCAGTTTTAACGCATATCACAGTGCGATCTGACATTTCACACAGGATCGGATCACACAAGTTTGAACGACTGTGCGATCCTATCCTGATGCGGCTGAATAAATGCATCATGTGCGACTTTTGTGCGAGTGCATTGCGAATTGAGCCATACAAACTGTATAGCTGATTTTCGCATGAACATCTGATCGCATGTAATAAAGGAGCAGTGCGCTACGATATTACATGCCATCAGATGTGCAGTGTGAATTGAGACATACACTTTGTATGGCTACATTCGCACTGAACACGCATACAAGTCGCACATGACCCTTTATTTCTGATGTATCTGGATTGGATCGCACAGTGCTTAACACTTGTGGAATACAATCCTGTGCAAAAAGTAAGTGGCGGGTCACCCTTATGCAATGCTGGAAGGCTGCAAAGTCGCAGACTTCCCGCATCGCATAAGTGTGACTCAACACTCAAGGTACTAGCAGTCCTAGGATTCAATATGGCATTGATATTGCCAGTAGCAATCAGTGTAGGGAGATCAGTGTAATCTATAGTGTATTGCTTGTTCGTTGCTCTAGTTCACTTTCCATTACCTATATATATAACACTTTGAGATGAACAATGATCAAGTTTCACATAACACTGACATATCCTAACATTGGTGGGCAGTGAGAAGGATGTCATAAATGAACACAACATAACAGGTGTAGGTACTTTGTTAATACCCTAATGTATTATATGAAATATATAGTATGGGCAACTTCTGGACAATGAACACCAATGTAAGGTGACATTAGATGAACCTTGGGTGTGACCTAGTTCTCAATGTGACAGGGTTTGTGTATATTTTGTGGGGTGCAGAAGGCCCTTGTATTTACACCACTGGCTAAAAAATAACACATGGCCATCATCACTTTGGATCAGCTGGTGAGAGACTACAGTCAAGAAACACACTGATGAATGTATTAACCCTTCCAAAGTCACACATATATAACACATGATTAACCCAAATAATTGTGTTTGGCATATGTGCCCAAATGATTATAATCCATAATACAGAATCATTGCAATTTTTGTTTAATGTGTTGAAAAATAATATATCTCTGACATTTATCTTGTGTGTCCAATCTTTAACAAGATTAATGGGTGTGTGACAGTGATTGCTGCCAGGACACAGCTCCTCTCCCCACAAAATATTCCAGATATTCCTGGCGGATCTGACGGGCCCTGTGTGATGCCAATGCTGACCGTCCAACTTCCATTGACGGCATGGACTCCACTTGGTTAGAAGGTTGGGCCTCTACACTTGTACCTGGCATAGCAGGGTCAGTATCCAGTTGATGCAATACATAATTTTGTGCATTCCTGCGTAGGAAGTTGTGCAAAATGCAGCAACACAAGACCACATTATCCACTTTGTACAGTGCCAGGTTTATGGACGTCAGGAATATCCGGAACCGGTTGGCCATTATCCCGAAGGCATTCTCCACAACTCTGCGAGCTCTGGACAACCGGTAGTTGTAAATCCTTTGGTCTGGGGTGAGGTTCCTCTGAGGGTAGGGCTTCATGAGATGCTCCCCAAGCGCAAAAGCCTCATCTGCGATAAACACAAAGCTCATACCCTCAACAGTTTGCTCCCTGGATGGCAGGTTCAGAGTGCCGTTCTTTAGACGACGAGCGAACTCCGTCTGATCAATAACTCCCCCATCCGAATTGCGGCCATTTTTGCCAATATCCAAAAAAATAAACTCATAGTTTGCATTAACTATGGCTAGCATGACTATACTAAAAAAACCTTTATAATTATAATAAAATGTGCCGGAATTCGGAGGGGGGACAATGCGGACGTGCTTCCCATCAATAGCACCCCCACAATTGGGAAAATTCCACTTCTCCAGAAATTGATCAGAAATCTCCAGCCATTGCTCTGCGTTTGAAGGAAACTGTGGGGAAAAAATAAAAAAAAATAAAAAAAATAAAATTAGTGCTTGAGCACATCACATTATTAATTACACACACAGTTGTCTGTTAAATGCTTATGCAACTTGCTAAAAAAATATACAACAGGAAGGCAAAGGTTTGGATATGGGGATGTAACATCTACATACATTTATTTTCAACCTCCTATTGTTCTTATATTGTAAAGGGCCATACACACTAGAAGATTCTCTGAAGACTTTTTCGTGCAGATTTACCTTTTCTATGTAGTGCAAGGGCCTACCAGATTGCATAGGATTTGAAAGTGTTTGTTGGACCTCATATTATTTGGTTTTGGTAAATCGGAAGGATAAATTGTTCTGACAATCTTCTAGTGTGTATGGCCCATTATACTCACCAGCTAGAGCTGAGATTTACAAACTACGGCCCTCCAGCTGTTGCAGAACTACACATCCCATGAGGCCTTGTAATTCTCTGACATTCACAGACATGACTAGGCATGATGGAAATTGAAGTTCGTGAACAACTGGTGGGCCATAGTTTGAAGACCTCTGAACTTGAGCTTTGGTATATGCTGACTTTGAGATTTAGCATGTGGGTGGGGGATGGGTAAGTAAAACTGGGCATTTATACATCAATAAGGGCTTGTGGTCAGTGAAGGTTTTAACATCATTACATAAACATACAGAATCATAGGTGGGAATGGATGGACTGATGTATTTTAGATAAATCATTAACTAGGTACTAAAACATTGGCCAAGGAATAATTGTTTGAGGGAAAGCAATAAAATGACCCAAATTCAAAATACTGTTAACAGGCAATGCGTTTAGGGACACATAGGAGAGAATGGTGGGGTGGTTAGTGGGTAATTTTACAAATGGTTAAAGATAATCTACATCTTTACTACTATGTGCATGCGGACAGAGGGTAGTTTACAAATAATGGCCTGTGTCAATTGCTGTACATCCAAAAACATCATAATTCGGGTGAAACTAGTAATACATGTAATGTAATGTAAAAAATCAAACATACCTTGATATAGTCCTTCTGCAAGACCTTGATGATGGCAGAGCAGGTCTCAGGGATGATGATACCAAGTGCTTGGGGGGAGATGCCTGTGGTGAACTTCAGATCCTGCAGGCTTCTCCCTGTTGCAAGATACCTCAACGTCGCAATTAACCTTTGCTCAGGAGTAATTGCAAGCCGCATACAAGTATCCTGCTTCAGAATATAGGGGGACACCAGGGCAAGAAGACGGTAAAAGATGGGATCCGTCATCCTCAAATAATTCCTGAAGTCATCAGGATTATTTTCCTGGAGCTCCCTCAGCAAGGACATATGAGAAAATTGATCACGGTTAAGCAACCAATTTTTCGTCCAGGAGGTCCGCTTCTTCTTCCTATTGCTCGTACGTCGTCTCAGAGCCAAAACTCCAACACTAACGACAGCAACGGACGAATTCACGGTCGCCATAATAAATTCTCGAACGATGTCTCGGAAAATAGCGAAATGTCGTCAACCAAACAAATGCTACCGAAATCAGCGCGAGATGCCCAGAAGGGTCACGGCCAAACACTCACTTCCTCTTTTGTAGCGGCGAACGTGCGTGGAACGTAGTGACGTCATTTTCTGTCGGAAGACAAATGTCCTGGGCAAGTTTAGAGCACTTTTCAACAGACAAACAACAAACACACCAGCCGCGAACATTTGTAGGACGTTCTGTCGGCCGACGATCGGTACGTGTGTACGGGGCTTAACTCTCCTTGAAGTCCTAGGACAAAAGATGTACAATTATGCTTGAGTGTCAGGATGTCAGTCCAGATGATGAATGAGGGTTCTGTTGTTTAAAATGGTGCCACACTGCAAAGACATTTCCTTATTTTTAGGGAAAACTAGGTGACGATTTTCAGTTCTGTGAATTGTATTCTATCCCTACACCAATTGTTGCTGCCTGCTGTTGTTAATTGTGACTCCATCCTAACTAACGGGTTTTTTACAATGCTTTATATTATGAACTTTAAAAAAAAAATGCATTAGCCTAAATTCATTTTGACATTATCATCTCTGTCTTGTCTGACCCTGGAAAAAAAACATGACATTTTACACTAATTAATGCAATTTTTGCAAATTTCTGTATGTGAACTGCATGTAATTACGTATTTGCAGTGTCCTATTAAACTCAGGATGTGTCTTCACATATTTACATTTTTGCACTGTATTATTTATATTTGTAGACAGTTTGGTCTGTAGAAGAGGCAGAGAAGCTAAATATTGCAGAGGCAAAAAAAAACCCTTACCGAATAAGTCTAATAAGACTTTTTTTTACTTTTTTAACAGCCCGTAGAGCCATTAGGAGGCATTGAATTACTTGTACCTCTCATGTGGTGGAAGAATTGATAACAGATATGAAAAAAACTGTTATATACTGAAAAACTAAGTGTGGAACTCTCGAATCATACCCATGTTAACAATTTTTTTTAACAAGTGAAAACAATTTATAGACTATACTCTAGATATGACAGAGATACAACAATTTATATCTGCAGTACATTAGTACTAGTATAGTACTAATAGAATAGAATATAAAATATAGTATAGAATAGTATATCAAAGCTGATATGACTAATAATTTGTGTAATCTTAAAGTGATTGTAAACGATCACCTTGTAACAGGGCTATCTTTAATATTGATTGAACCCTGGGCAAACATTTTCTTGGGCCCCCCCAATGCAATTTCGCTCTCCACCCCAACATCCCAAAAAACAAACAAACACACACTTAGACGTATCTAAAAAAAAATTTAATAAAGAAATGCCCCCCCCCTCGCCTATCAGCGATAATGTGATTTGAGCCACACATGCGCAGCTCACATTATATTTACGGGATGCTCTGTGTGTCGTGGCAATCTGACTCCTGTGCGTATGTGCTAGATTGATGTCACCGTAGCTCGACTGTTCAAGCGGCTGAAGATAGAGAACCTGGAATGAAGACTTGGAGAAGAGGGATGTGCTGAGGGCTAAGGGGAGCCATGACAGCACAGCGCTGGAGGGCTCAGTTTACAGGTAAGTCTGTCAAAATGTTCTTACAACTGCAGGGGGAGCCAGCTTTTTTATTTAAATAAATGATTTTACTACCGCAACTTGCCGACCGCCTAACTGGGAAAATAAGTTATGACTTAAATGTTTAATCCCAGGGTTGTGACTGCAGCTAGATGCCATAACCCCGGTATAATTTTTTCCCTCAGGCATTGGTTTTTCTCATAAAAGTGCCCCGAGTGGCGGATTCACAACTGGGTCACTTTTAGAAGCGGTGGGAGGGTGGTTTTAGAAGCACTTTCTGGTGGTTTTCGGGCTTACCTGGCGGATCAAGAAGCCCGAACACCATTCTGGTGCTGGCGATGTCTGGTCACAGGGATGAGCGAAGGAAAGATGGCTTTCGCTCATCTCCATGCCCTAGGAGGACCAGAGCGATGTCATGACGTCACTTCTGGTTCTGGCCACATGTAAACAAGGCCATTTTTTTTTAAAGCAAAAGATCAAAAAAAAAAAGTTTTAATCTTTTGCTTTTAAGGGTAGAGGAGAGCTTTAGGGTCTTTTAGACTCCAGATCTCTCCATAAAGAGGACCCGTCATACTGTATTGTTATCGCAAGGAATGTCTATATTCCTTGCGATAGCAATAAAAATTAAAAAAAAAATGTTTTTATAGGGACAGTGTGAAAATTGAACAAGTAATAAAATAAATAAAAACATTTTAAAGCCCCACCGGTCCCCGTGTGCTCGTGCATATGTAGGTCATGTCCACATAGGTAAACAGTGTTCGCACAACAAATGTGAGGTATCATCATGAATGTTAGGGTGAGAGCATTCGTTTTAGCACTAGACCTCCTCTGTAACTCTAAAGTGGTAACCTGTAGAAATTTTTTAGGCGTTGCCTATGGAGATTTTTAGGTACCGTAGTTTAGCGCCATTCCACGAGTGCACGCAATTTAAAAAAATTACATGTTAGGTATCTATTTACTCTGTGTAACATTATCTTTCATAGTATACAAAAAAATTGTGGTATATATTATGCTATTTTTTTTGTGTATTTTTTTCAAAAACATTGCATTTGAAAAACTGTGTGAAATAAAAAATTGCAACGCCATTTTGTTCTCTAGGGTCTCTGCTAAAAAATATGTATAAAGTTTGGGGGTTCTAAGTAATTTTCTAGCAAAAAATACAGATTTTTTTCTTGTAAACAACAAGTGTCAGAAAAAAGCCTGTGCAGTGGGGGCATGTCAGGAGAAGTGTAATAATTGGAGGAGAGCACACTGACTTCCCAGCATAGCTAGAGAACTGACCATGGTGTGCTCTCCTGCTTAGTGTGGTCAGTTTTTAATAGGAAAGCAGAGGTACTGGCAGGAACACCAGGGATTTCACATAAAGGAAGCAATACAAAGAGAACAGGATACTTTCTCATACAAATACATGGTACAGCAGGAACATATCAGGAATGTGAAATGTTGGGGTAACAAACACTTTAAACTTAACTCATAGTAAATATATGAACTGTGGGCTATTTATTAATTATCCATTAATCTGTTTATTTATTATTTTTATGATTACAGGTACTTACTATATATAACGCCATCAATTTACACAGAACTTTACTATTATTTATACATATATGATTATAGAGTTGATATCTGAGGTAGATAACAATTATTTATTATATTTGTTAGCTTATGTTTTATATATGTATGTATATATCAATTTATTTATTTATTTTCCTTTATTTCTTTTAAATAGAATGGTTAAAGTGTCAGCATGCACGGTAATTGTAATTAAGATTAAGTCCCCATTCACACTAGCGCGACTTGTCAGGCGACTTGGGCGCCTGACAAGTCGCGGTGGGTCGCCTGCCATTGATTAGCACAGGACCCGTTCTAATAGGAGCGACACAAGTCGCTCCGACTTAGAAAAAGGGTCCTGTACTACTTTGGGGCGACCTGCATAGACTTCAATGATATGAAGTCCGTGCATGTCGCGCCGAGGTTGTGGTGCACTCTGTGCACCGCGACTTCACAGGTCGCCCCAGCAAGTAGCGTCGCCCCTGTGTGAATGGGGTCTTAAGCTGTTGACATCCCTTGATATTGTAAAATGCAGAAAATGAAAACTAAAAATGTTATTGTAAATATTTTTTTTAATCTATTGCCTAGCACAGTTTTGGAGAAAAAAAGTTATTTATTGCAATACCCTGCTTTTTCCCTACATGGCCCATCACAGAGTCACTATTCTGTGGTACAAGCTGGTCCTTTTCAAGGCCGTCTTCCCTGTAGTGCATCATCAAGATGCCCAGTACCTACAGTACAATGCTGCATAGATTGTTGCAGATATCATTATGTTAGCACTGCTCTATGCATCATTAGAACCAACAAAAATTGTATAAGAAAAAAGGAAGGTGACCGGCAGGGAGACTGCTGGAAAAATGTATGTATACAAAAAATGTATAAAATGAAATGCAGGAAAGGGGTGGGGCATTGACTTAGCCACAAAGGTGGCCTGCTTACCCAAACAGATGTTGGACTCTAAAGAAAACCTTACCTAAAAAAGATATGCAAGCTGTCGTTCCTGACTTCTTATTCTAAAAAGGTTACCTACCTGTTTGTTATGCTGACCCTCTTTTTCAATACTTAGTTTTCCCTTTTCACTAAGTAAGCATATAAGAACATCTAAATTTATTCTGTCTTTTCTGATCAGCACCCTTGCTCTGAATTAGTGATTCAGAAATACTGAAGCAAGAATGTGGGAAAAGGGGAGCAGTGTATAGAACCCCCTTTTCTATGGCAGGAATAGGTTTTAACATATTAACATTCATTTAGTTGAAGGGAATTGGGATAATTGAGTCTGAGGTGAGGGTTATTTGAACTTTTCCTTAACCACTTAAGCCCCGGAAGATTTTACCCCCTTCCTGACCAGGGCCTATTTTGCGATTCGGCACTGCATGATTTTAACGGACAATTGTGCGGTCATGCGAAGCTGTACCTAAATGAATTTGACGTCCTTTTTTCCCCCACAAACAGAGCTTTCTTTTGGTGGTATTTGATCACCTGTGTGATTTTTTGATCATGCGCTATAAACAAAAAAAGAGCGTCAATTTTGCAAAAATAGCAATATTTTTCACATTTTTTATATGAAATTCCCCAAAAAAAATGTAAAAATCTTAATTTTTCAACATTTTCGGCCAATTTGTTTTATGCTACATATGTTTGGTAAAAAAAATCGCAAAAAGCGTATTTTGATTGGTTTGCGCAAAAGTTATCGCGTTTACTAACAAAGGGGAAGATTTTTGTCATTTTTGTTGTTTTTTTTTAACGCGTAATGGCGGCGATCTGCGATTTTTTTTTGTGGTACTGCGAAATTGCGGCGGACAGATCGGACCCTTGACTGACATTTTTGACACTTTTGGGGTTATCAGTGACATTTCTACAGTAATCAGTGCTCCGCCACATTGGACTCTTCTTAGGACCCTGCGGCAGCCGAGTGTTCCTCCTCTATATAATGCCCCTCTCTAAGATGGCGGTCAAGAGGCCTGAGGAAGGAGCGCATGCTCCGACAACGCGTCGCCTACATCATCACGCCTACGTCATCACGCTTTACGCCCAACCCGGAAGTCCGCCGCCGGAGGCGTTGCAGGTGTCCCCGGGGTCCGGATATCGCTGACTCACGCAGTCGGACGGATTCGTTTGGAGCACATCAGCCCCTCCTCGCCCAGGCATTGGAACAACCGATCCTTTGAGCACATTTACCATGTTTTTATTAGTTTTATCATGTGAGTACCCAGTATGGTAGAGGTTTAATAAAGTACAGAATCTACTGCACTTAGAGTGGCGCTTTTCTTCTTTTCCAGTATCTTGCAAGTTTTCTTCTCCACTTGAGATTCAGCTGCCTTCTGGAGTGCACAGACCGGTGTTTCTTATGGACTTTTTGGACTTTTCAGTACACCATCCAGGTCCGTTCATCTTCCCATAATATTTTTAGGAGGCTATTGAGGTTCACTTTTGAGTCCTGTTGCGCCAGTTCATTTATGTTTTGTTTCTATATGCACTGTTACTGTTTAATATTACACTGGCAGTGAAGGGGTTAACTTTTTTGAGAGGGAGGGGCTGTGTGTGTCCCTAGGGGCGTGATTCTAACTGTGATTGGCTGTGGCTTGAGCTGTAGGAACAGTGATTAACGGTCCTACATAGTAGAACCGTATGATCACTGTTTCTACACAGGGGAGAATGACAGGCGGCTTGTTTACATCAGCCGCCTGACTTTCTCCCTCTGCAGCGACGATCGCCGAGTGACCGGCGAACATCGGGTCCACCGGTCACACGCGCGGGGGGGGGTCCGTGACCACGTGGGAGCGCGCCTCCGGGGGCGCACGCTCGCTCCCTAGACCCTCACAGGCTAGCGACGTAGATCTACGTCACTTTGCCTGTGAGGGGCTGACTGCCGACGTAAATAGTCGTGCAGCAGTCAGCAAGTGGTTAAGAGGTCAATTGTCCTCCTTCCCGCTCAAATTTCCTGCCCAAAGCTACCCTGTATCCAGCGAGAATTGGCTAGTTGACCCTTTCCCTGGGGTCAAGTGGCTCTTTCCCGCTCATTTATCCTGCCTAAATAGCCCGTCAGAACCCAGTTTTAGGGTATTTAAGGGGCGCCTCAGCAGAGGATATTCAATCGCTTCAGAAATTGAGCTGTGGTGTTTTCCTCCCTCCCTCCCTCCCCTTGTTTGTTGCGGCCAAATTATTATGTGGTGGTGTCACCTTTGCTTATTGCATAGGGGGTCCAAATTTGTTTGCAATGTGTGGTTGTTGATTTTCATTTATCTTATTGCTGGAAAAATATTTTTGGATCAAATTTGTTATTTATACAACCTGTAGCGGCTAGGTTGTTTTGAGTGTTATGAATATTTTTATTATTAAAGTTGTTTATTTATTATTTGAAAACCAATAATAAATGGCTGCGTCCTTACTTATTCCAACCCAATGTCTGGTTGTCTTTTATTTGATATACTTGAGTTATTATCTATGGCTATGTGTTTTAATGTTATATTGTTTTAATTCCTGCCTGCCATCCCATTATAATATGACAACTAGGCAACCGGCCTTTTCAAGAGATCAGCAATGGCAGCCTCTATATTTTAGAAAAAGTTTAATTTAAACAGCAACTGCATCTGATATTTTGTATCAATTCTAATAATCAATTAATGTATTACTTAATAATCAGTTCTTCAGTTCCGTCTAGATCTGGATATTACCTGTATATACTGAACGTGCTTTAAATCTCTCAGTGGCACAGCAATGTAGAGAAAATCAGTACACAGTTCCCATTCATACTCTAGACAACAATGAGAAATTAGCTGTTGTAGGCAGACATCTGCTGGTGTATTTAGAAGAAGAATGGGTGCTGGCTTGCACACAGTTGTATTGTGGATTATATTGATGCTAAGCAGGCACACGATTCTCCCAAGCTGTATTGCTGCCAGGATTTTCGAAGAAGGATGGATTTCAGTCATTTCATAATCTTGTGTGCATGCTTTTCATTTACTTGCACTTTTATTACTGAATAATTCTATTAGTAGTACTAACACAGACACGTCACCGATGACCAAAGAAAAATGTGGGTATTTGTCACCTAAACACATTTCCCACATCAAAGGTCAGATTACTCTGGTCCTTGAAATGTTTATAGTTCACTGTAAGCCATGTCAGATTTATAGATGGTAGCCCTGTTGTTTACCTCAAATCTCTTATCTTATCATATTTCTCTGGTTTCCTTTTGATAGTTATTGTTTTCAAGAGCAGGAAATATTAGGTTGTTTAAAAATGTTTGCGGTTTTGGTACAGGGAAAAGTTGAACTAGGCCTAACCTATTAGGAATTTTTCTTCAAGTCAATTTGGCTCATGCACACATTTACAGCTACTGGATATAAATGAGACCAACATGAACAAGGATAGTAAAAAATTAAATATTTGGGAAGTTGTTTAACTTTAACTACAGACAAACAGCTAAGAGCCGGTTCACACTGGGGCGACTTGTCAGGCGACCTGGTCGCCTGACAAGTCGCCATGGGTCGCCTGCCATAGATTAGCACAGGACCCGTTCTAATAGGAGCGACACAAGTCGCTCCGACTTAGAAAAAGGGTCCTGAGCTACTTTGGGGCGACCTGGAGCGACCTGCATTGACTTAAATGATATGAAGACCGTGCATGTCTCTCCGAGGTCGCGGTGCACGCTGTGCACCGCGACTTCACAGGTCGCCCCGGCAAGTCGGGTCGCCTGTATGTGAACCGGCTCTCTAAATGTACAGTTTTTTTGGTGGGGGTGTCCCTCATCTTTACATACTGGACATATTCTCTGTTTAAAATAAGATTTACAGTGATTACTCCATTTTATTATTCCTAAGAAATTACCCAAGTATCCTTCTTCCCTGGCAGTCCCCAAAACTTTTTGCACTGTACGTCAATTGAAGCTGATGCCCAACTCATGGTCATTTTCTGGAAATCTACAATTCCACCACCACGTACACTCTGGATATAAACCATAAATGACATAATGTGCTTAGCTTTAGATAAATATACACTTGACCAGCTTATGACACAATTCAGTGTTTGGTTACAATATTTTTCAAATCTCCTTCTTAAAGCTGGACTGTACACATTTCCTGATAAACTGGTTAAAGTTCAATCAGTGGGTGGTCCTTTTGCCACTATCCTGCACTATCCTACAAAGTAGAGTGTGGGGAGGTGATGACTTGTTTGTTGAGGTTAAAAAATTTAAAACCAACATCAATATGATGGGAGACAGTGATATACAAACACTAAGATTCAGGCTGCAGCTGTCCCAAGAAGGGATTGGAGAACTTGGATCTGTGTATACAAGGAGGAGTGGGAAGCACCGCCATCTAAGTGCAATTAGTCTAAAAACAATTGAAGCCAGAGAAAAATGAAAGGTGGCACTCACATTTGGTGAAATTGTAAAAACATATATCCTGGCGGATACTATGCAGAGCTCGGTGGGGCCGCAGCTGGGTCTCTACAATCAGGCTGTAGGAGCTGCTCGGCGAGGGCATCCATTTGGTTGGGAAAGTGCTGTGGATAGAAGCAGATCACCCGCAAGATGGGGACAGCAGCGGACTGTGGAGATCAGCTGAGGGGATGTACCGAGGGGATGGAGGTTCAGTTGGCAGGCTATGGTGACTACGCCGATAGAGAATCTGATAATAGCGACTGATCAGCCACTTGGCAGTGGTGGCAGGAGTCTATAGCAATCAGTTAGTTGGGTGCAGCACAGGGATGGTAATCCTGTCAGCAGGCTGGGATGGTAGAGCTGATGTCCGAGAGTAAACTAGTGCTAGAGCCAGAGCGGCGAGGCAGCAATGTTCCAAGACTTGCAAGTTCCAAGAGGAGGCCGTGGGCGGCATGGAGGTGTGGCTATGTGTTTTGGGGCATCAAGTACCTCTCCTTTGTCAAACCATGGCTCTACTGCCCACTGTCACTTGTGAACACAAAAGAAGCTTCCTGCAACAATTCTGTGTTTACATATGACAGTGCCTCCCATCTCGCAGTTTCCCAACTTCCCCCTGGGCACCAGTTGACCTTGTGTCTTCACTGTTAACTTCTGTATCTCATTCTATGGGTTACCCGGAATAAAAAAGATAAGGGGTGCTGCTATAGCCCCCTTTCTTTATGGGATGGTGGCAGGGGGATAGTAATCCATATTATTATCTATGGGGCTTTCCTCAGGTAGTCAGGGAAGTGAACTTTTGACCCAGGTCAGTCTGGGGTTTGTATTTCCCGCTCATTTGAGGTAGTATCCAGGCAAGTTTCATTTGAAATGCAGCTTTCCCGCCCGTTTTGTGGCTATCACTAGGCAGATTTTGAGCGTGGAGCTCCGCTCCCGCTCAAATATCCCGCTCTTTGTCAGCTGTTCCAGCTCAAGCTGGTTCTCAAAGGGGGCTATTTAAGAAGCGACCGCGGGGCTCCGGGTCACTTCACCCTGTCAGGACTTCAACTTCGGTGTTCTGTGCTATCTGTCTTTCGTCATGAGCCTACTTAGGAAGCTGATTGAAAAGGCTGGCGAGGAGGGCGGTGAAGACTGGGTTCGCCGCTGTTTGGAATTGCCGATATCGTCGGCGCAGTCAGCCTCGGCTACTTCTGTGGCGGCCGCCAGTGGAGACCCCATTGCCAGCGGGAGCGGAGTCACCGTGGAAGAGAGCGCAAGTGAAGAACCATCTCGTCCGGCGGAGGTCGGAATTATGGCAACCGGTTCTTCACGCATGCGCAGCAGTGTCTCTTCGGTCATGTCCGGAACGGAGGCGGGTCCATCGAAGAGACGTAGGATGCCCCGAAAGAGCTACTCACTGACAACCGGAAGGAACGATGCCGGTCCATCACGCAGAAGTTCCCCGCACGGAAGAGGAGGTCGACGCCTGAGTCACATCCCGGCAGAGGAAGCATCGCGGAGGCAGCGTACCCCTGGGCGCAGGGTGTCCGAAGACAGAGCGGTGCCGCTACTCCGGAGGGGGCCCCCCCTTCGGCCACCAGAGAAGCCTTATCTTCATCCCAGGCCGGAGCATCGGCTCTGCCTACCTCGGGTGAGTCACCTGCCCCTGAGTCCATGACATCTCTGATGTCTCAATTGCTGACAGAATTCAAAGCTTTTACTGATCATTTTAAAAACCCACAAGAGGTTCCTAATAATGCCAGTTCTGTGTGGTTAGCGCCACCTAGTGGGGAAATTGCAGTCAGTCAGCCTGTTTCTTCCTTTGACCTTGCTCAGAGTCAGAACTTAATATACGAAATATGTTTAAGGGAGCCTCTGACTTGCGAAGTTTCCCCACTTGGTTTCCACCTTTCTGATGTTATTAAAGAGAAGATTTGGCAAGGTGCATTTATTGACCTACTGTCCTTGTTGCCATCCGCTAAGGATTTTGTATCCAACAAAAAAGAGGAGGATGAAAGGAAAAACCAATTACACAATCTTTTAATAATTGGTTGCAAGCCTTTTTGATCTTCTCAAGTGTGCTTTGTGAAAAGTTCCCAAATAAAAGTGTGGGTTTATTTCAGCACATGGAAATAGTTTTAGAGGCATATAAGAATTTTGGAGGGTTTGCCTGGTTTAGTTACGACGTAGCGTTCAGGCAAAAGTTGTCCGTTCAGCCATCATTAAAATGGGGAGTTAAGGATGTGGGTCTGTGGTTAGATCTGTTTGTCCCTCAGCGGTCCTTTCTCCCCAAGCCAACCACCAACCCTCAACAAACAGGTTTGCAGTCATTTAAGAAAGGCCTCTGTTTTAACTTTAATGAAACGCAATGCAGATAGCCCGGATCTTGCAAATTTAAGCATGAATGTGCATTTTGCGCCGGGCCACATCCCGTATTTAAATGTTTTAAGAGAATGGCAAATGCACAACAACCAGGTTTTCAGAAAGGCCAACTCCCCGGTGAGGTTGCCAGAAATGCTCCCCTGGCTCCTCAGCTACCCAGATCAGGAGAAAGCGGACCTATTAATTGAGGGATTTACTTTTGGATTTGTGTTACCTTCCTTTAAGGGCAAGGGCTGTGTCATCCATAAAAACCTAAAGTCGGTATTGGGCCTGCAAAGCATTGTGGCCGGTAAAATTGCTACTGAATTAAGGGAGGGTAGATTTGCGGGTCCTTTTCTTGAGCCCCCTTTCTTGGATTTTAGGGTCTCTCCATTAGGCATAGTTCAAAAAAAAGAGCCAAATTCATATAGATTAATTCACCATCTGTCTTACCCCAAAGATGACTCTCTTAACGACAATATTAGTGATGATTTGACTTCAGTTCAATACGCTACCTTTGAGGATGCCTTGGAGAGACTTCGGTTTTCAGGAAAGGGGGCTCTTTTAGCTAAGGCAGATATCAAATATGCCTTTCGCCTGTTACCCATTCATCCTAGCAGTTTCAACTCGTTGGGATTCCATTTTCAAAACCATTTTTATTTTGATAAGTGCCTACCAATGGGTTGTTCATTATCATGCTTTTATTTTGAACGTTTTTCCACTTTCCTAGAATGGGTGGTTAGTCAGGTTTCAGGGTCACACCTCATAGTACACTACCTAGATGATTTTCTTTTTATAGGTCCTCCTTCCTCTGACACCCGTGAAAATTTTATTGAACACTTTTTTACAAGTATGCAAACATTTTGGGGTCCCTCTAGCCCCTGAAAAACTTTTTCCCCCTGCAATTGCCTAGTGTTTTTAGGTATCACAATCGATGCGGCCCGGATGGAGTTTAGACTACCGGAAGAAAAGATCGAGAAACTTCGCAGATCCCTATTGCAGACGATCAGAAAAAAAAAAGGTTTGTCTCAAAGAGCTTCAGTCCCTGTTGGGGCTGTTAGCTTTTGCCTCCAGGGTGATACCGGTAGGTAAAATATTCTCCAGACGAGTTTATGCCGCAATCTCTGGCCTGAAATCACCTTCATCTCACGTGAGGATTTCAAGTGAGATGAAGGAAGATTTTTTAGTATGGATACAATTTTTGTTATTTTTCAATGGTGCCACAGTTTGGCAAGAACCTTTTATTGTAGACAAAGATTTTTTGCTCTTTACGGATTCGGCGGGGTCCAAAGGCTTCGCCGCCATTTGGCGCAATCATTGGTGCGCTGCTCCATGGTGCGCTAAATGGAAAAATCTTGGTCTTACACGCAACATTGTTTTACTGGAACTGTTCCCGATCGTAGTGGCCCTGGAATTATGGGGCCAGTATTTTCGGAACAGAAGGATTATGGTAAGAACGGATAACAAGGGCGTGCTATTTGCAATAAATTGCTTGTCTTCAAAATCACCGCCCGTTACCATAATGATGAGATACTTGGTTGCAAAGTGTTTGAAATTTAACATTTGGTTGAAAGCATCTTTTGTGCCGGGAAAAGATAACATTTTGGCGGACTGTCTGTCCCGTTTTCAGATGGAACGATTCTTTCATCTGCTGCCAACGGCAGACTTAACTGGACACTCCTGCCCGGGGCACCTATGGGATCTGATCTAGCCAGTGTCATGGAAAACATTGAATTATCTCTAGCCCCATCAACGCTCGCTGGATATCGATCAGCTTGGTTGCTGTGGCTACAGCATCTTCAGTCCTCTAATGTGCCATCGGATGCTTTCTCCGAATTTTTACTTTTATCCTTCCTGAACTCACTTTTTTAAAACAAATTTTCTTGGTCACACATACACAAGATTCTTGCAGGAATATCCTTTTTTCACAAGCTTCATAACAGGCCAGCTTGCCTTTCCTATTTTTCCATAAGGCCATGAAAGGTTAAGAGAAGCATCATTTCAAAACTGACGATAGGAAACCAATTTCATTAGAATTACTGTGTGAACTATGTGCAGCCCTGGATAAGGTTTGTTTTTCTGGATATGAGTCAAAATTGTTTAGGGCTGCTTTTGTAGTGATGTTTTTTGCAGCACTCAGGATATCGGAATTAATTCCTGATAGGAAATTGGGTTTTACAGGTCTAAGAATTCAGGACATTTCTTTTCATTCGGCTAGCGTCTGTATTTTTTTGGCGCATTCTAAAACTGATCAAATGGGCGCTGGCAAGCATATCACTCTTTACGAGTTCAGAAATTCTTCAATTTGCCCTGTGTCTCTTTTGAAAGAGTTTGTTTTGTTAAGTCCGTGTTGCAGCGATGTTTTATTCGTTCATTCTTCGGGTAAACCCCTTTCCCGTTACCAGTTTTCAGCGGTTTTGCGTATGTGCTTGAAATACCTAAACTTGAGTGAGGTCAAAATAACCTCTCACTCGTTCCGCATTGGGGCAGCAACTGAGGCTGTTAGGTTGGGTTTAGGGGTGGAATCAGTTAAAAGAATTGGTAGGTGGGCTTCAGATTGCTACAAATCCTACATTCGCCCTAACGCTTCCATTTAATTTCAGGGAACAAGTTCACAGTTTGGATCCTGGGCCATTCATATATTCATTGGGCTCATCAACGGGCAAAGAAGAGGGTCTACTCCGAGAACCTGGGATTGGACAGGAACAAGTTTCAAGTTTTTTGGTTTGGCAAACACGGTATGGTATGGGCTGAGCTCATTGCAGAAGTGTTAAGACTTACCAGATCAGACCCCCCACCGGATATCTTAGTAATACACCTGGGGGGTAACGACATTGGGCGGGTAAAAACCTTAGATTTGTTGTTCACCATTCGAGATGATCTAGTTTTTCTTCAATCCCTATTCCCTAAGTTGCGTTTCGTTTTTTCTGAAGTAATACCTCGTTTAGTATCTTTCCGTTATCACGGTTTTAAGCCTATCGAGAGGATGAGGAAACGCTTGAATAGAGGGCTTTCCAAGTTATTGGGGGGTTTAGGAATCCTGTCTTTTAGGCACGTTGAGTTAGAGGGGGGTTTGTTAGGTCTCTATTGGAAAGATGGCATTCATCTTTCCGAAATTGGCTTGGACATCCTGAATAACAATCTGGGCACTTGTATAGAACAGGCCGCATGTTGGGATGGTGGGGACAGGCGGAAGTTTTCCGCCTGTCTGGTGGATAATGTTGGTAAAAGTTCTAGTGATGTTTGTCAACCTGAGCCGTCTGGCTAGGTTGTTGATGTAAGTCTATTCTGTAAGTGTAAACACAGTTCAAAGTATTTATTTTATATGTAAAGCCAATAATAAAACAGCCGCTGCCTTTTTACGTCCAAGCCAATATTGTGTGGTCTATTTATTTATTAATTTAAAAAAAAAAAAAAATGAGTTTTATATTTATATATGTCTGTATGGTTAAATTATCAAAGTCGGGTTTTTTTATTTATTTAAGACAAAACATCCTGCCTACCATTCCCATAAAAAAGATAAGGGGTGCTGCTATAGCCCCCTTTCTTTATGGGATGGTGGCAGGGGGATAGTAATCCATATTATTATCTATGGGGCTTTCCTCAGGTAGTCAGGGAAGTGAACTTTTGACCCAGGTCAGTCTGGGGTTTGTATTTCCCGCTCATTTGAGGTAGTATCCAGGCAAGTTTCATTTGAAATGCAGCTTTCCCGCCCGTTTTGTGGCTATCACTAGGCAGATTTTGAGCGTGGAGCTCCGCTCCCGCTCAAATATCCCGCTCTTTGTCAGCTGTTCCAACTCAAGCTGGTTCTCAAAGGGGGCTATTTAAGAAGCGACCGCGGGGCTCCGGGTCACTTCACCCTGTCAGGACTTCAACTTCGGTGTTCCCCTCCCTCCCTCCCCTTTTTCTTGTCGCGGCCTAGTTATTATTTATTGGCTATTACTGTCGCCTTAGTTTGGATACTTGGGTGGACGAAATTATTTATTGGTAAAGTCTGTGTGATGTTGGATAATGTTGGTAAAAGTTCTAGTGATGTTTGTCAACCTGAGCCGTCTGGCTAGGTTGTTGATGTAAGTCTATTCTGTAAGTGTAAACACAGTTCAAAGTATTTATTTTATATGTAAAGCCAATAATAAAACAGCCGCGGCCTTTTTATGTCCAAGCCAATATTGTGTGGTCTATTTATTTATTAATTAAAAAAAAAAATGAGTTTTATATTTATATATGTCTGTATGGTTAAATTATCAAAGTCGGGTTTTTTAATTTATTTAAGACAAAACATCCTGCCTACCATTCCCATAAAAAAAACATTTTTTATCCCCTTTCTTACCTTTCCCTAAACTTCAATTCTCTAGAAATCAGGAAGGAAAAGTGTCTTTTTGGGAAAGGGTGTAGAAAAACCCACTGAAATGCACTGATATGCGTGTAAACACACCAGAAATGAACCGAAATGAACATATCCTGAAGTGAGCTGAAGAAAAAAGAGGAAAAAAAAACAACGAAATGTATCAAAAATGCATCGGAAACATGTGTAAATGTGCATGCAGTAATGAAGTCGGAATTCAGAAATTGTGGACCATCTTTAAAGAGGACAGGATTAACAAGTGTACTTATACAAACAATCAATAAGATAATAACACAATAATAATTCACTTGCAGTATTCTGACTGAATTGCATTTACCTAGCAACAAACAAGTTATAACTTGTTATAACAGTCCCAGTTTTTTCCCAATGGCCAGTGATTAAAGAAACAAAAAAGCCTTTTGGCTGGCAAAGTTGGGGCCCTTGAAGAAAGCACAATAGTTCCCAGCAGACAACAGATTAACTTGTACAATGTCAGTCTCTTACTGGACCCAGAGCGCCATCTTCTGGGTCTCTAGACATGTTGTCAGGGAAATGGCCATGGAAGAACTGGCATTGCTGCCAATACTAGAGATGGGTGCTTCAGGAAAACTCCCATACGCATGCGCAATGGCAGAAGAATGGTGAATTTGCGCACGCAGGTGCGCGGTGGCACGAATCAGTGAACGCATGTGCATAATGGTGCACACATAACATGACAGATGAGGCCATTTGCTGGCCTATATAGGACCGCTGCTGATTCCATCAAATTGCTGGATTGTCGTCAGCCTTCCTGTGTTCCTGAGCCTCTGTGTACTTCCCTTGGATTTCCTGTTGTGATCCGGCTTGTTCCTGACCTGTCTGATCTCCTCTCCTGGCATTGACCCTCTGGCTTGTTCTACCAACCTTGCTCTGGTTCGATCACCTGTGTATGACCTCGGCTTGCTTTACAGACTTTGCTATTACTACCTGCCTGCCTTCCTGTTTTGACCTCGGGCCAAGTTCCTATTTCCACTACCTGCCTTTGCCTCCGGACAGATTACCCGTGTTTGACCCTCAGCCTGGCTTCTACTACTGATTCCTGTGTGCACAAGTTTGCTATGTACATCTGGGGTTTCCCGAGAGACATCTGTCTTGCTGTGTATCCTGTCATCTCCAGCATCCCCCAGGTGATTGCTGGCCCAGCTCTTCAGTACCATGTTGGCAACATGTGCTTCTTTGGGCTCTACACCTCCTGTACCAGCTTCTGGGGTGTAGTGCACTTAGCCGCAAGGGGAGCCCTCTGAGCATGTTGGCCTCGGATCTGGTACGTAACACACATGCTCTGATTCAGTAAAAGTCATATTCAAGTCAGATAGGGATAGAAGTTGCTATGATTTCTTTTTTAATCCTGCTGAGACAGCAGCAAGAAAGAAAGAATGTCCACAGCAGTTATAAGCTACAGTCCGGGTTACACACACATATATATATATATATATACAGGTCCCTCTCAAAAAATTGGCATATTGTGATAAAGTTCATTATTTTCTGTAATGTACTGATAAACATTAGACTTTCATATATTTTAGATTCATTACACACAACTGAAGTAGTGCAAGCCTTTTATTGTTTTAATATTGATGATTTTGGCATACAAAATTCCTATCTCAAAAAATTAGCATATCATGAAAAGGTTCTCTAAACGAGCTATTAACCTAATCATCTGAATCAACTAATTAACTCTAAACACCTGCAAAAGATTCCTGAGGCTTTTAAAACTCCCAGCCTGGTTCATTACTCAAAACTGCAATCATGGGTAAGACTGCCGACCTGACTGCTGTCCAGAAGGCCATCATTGACACCCTCAAGCAAGAGGGTAAGACACAGAAAGAAATTTCTGAACGAATAGGCTGTTCCCAGAGTGCTGTATCAAGGCACCTCAGTGGGAAGTCTGTGGGAAGGAAAAAGTGTGGCAGAAAACGCTGCACAACGAGAAGAGGAGACCAGACCCTGAGGAAGACTGGGGAGAGGGAAATGCCAAAATTCCTGAAGTCCAGTGTCAAGTACCCACAGTCAGTGATGGTCTGGGGTGCCATGTCAGCTGCTGGTGTTGGTCCACTGTGTTTTATCAAGGGCAGGGTCAATGCAGCTAGCTATCAGGAGATTTTGGAGCACTTCATGCTTCCATCTGCTGAAAAGCTTTATGGAGATGAAGATTTCATTTTCAGCACGACCTGGCACCTGCTCACAGTGCCAAAACCACTGGTAAATGGTTTACTGACCATGGTATTACTGTGCTCAATTGGCCTGCCAACTCTCCTGACCTGAACCCCATAGAGAATATGTGGGATGTTGTGAAGAGAAAGTTGAGAGACGCAAGACCCAACACTCTGGATGAGCTCAAGGCCACTATCGAAGCATCCTGGGCCTCCATAACACCTCATCAGTGCCACAGGCTGATTGCCTCCATGCCACGCCGCATTGAAGAAGTCATTTCTGCAAAAGGATTCCCGACCAAGTATTGAGTGCATAACTGAACATAATTTTTTGAAGGTTGACTTTTTTTGTATTAAAAACACTTTTCTTTTATTGGTCAGATGAAATATGCTAATTTTTTGAGATAGGAACTTTGGGTTTTCATGAGCTGTATGCCAAAATCATCAATATTAAAACAATAAAAGGCTTGCACTACTTCAGTTGTGTGTAATGAATCTAAAATATATGAAAGTCTAATGTTTATCAGTACATTACAGAAAATAATGAACTTTATCACAATATGCTAATTTTTTGAGAGGGACCTGTATATATATAGACACAAGTATAGCAATAGTGCAAAAGTTATATATAAAAAAAAAAGACTAGTAACAGTACATACAGTACATCCCATACTGTATATAAACATATAATATAAGCAAATGGGCCCAACAGGAGTCCTGGTGGAGTTGCACACATATACTCAGGTATATATAGTTTTTCAGCAAAGATACTTGCAGATGAAAGTAGCAGGAAAGTTCAGTTGCAGGGGCCCCTGGGAGGTGATCAGAAATACAGTGTTCACTCTTGTTCTGAAGATTAAATACTGGAACAGTGATGATGAAAAGATCCTCCAACTGATCCTCGACTACTCGGAGAAGTATCTTTTTGCCAGCAAAGTGTCAGCTTGTCTACTCTGCTTCTCAGATCCTAACAGTTTTCTGATCTGTAACCAGGCCTTTACCTACCAATGGGTCATATCAGATGCCTAATCTGGCTTCCTCCTTAGACCTAGGCTAAAGCTAGATAGAGAATCCCAGGCCAGAAGGGATGACAGTTACTTAAAGTGGAACATTGCTCTCTCAATTAACATTGACTGTTTGTAATCCTTATACTGCTAGCGTTAGTACAATCGGGTCCATAAATATTGGGACATCAACACAATTCTAATCTTTTTGGCTCTATACACCACCACAATGGATTTGAAATGAAACAAACAAGATGTGCTTTAATTGCAGATTTTCAGCTTTAATTTGAGGGTATTTACATCCAAATCAGGTGAAAGGTGTAGGAATTACAACAGTTTGTATATGTGCCTCCCACTTTTTAAGGGACCAAAAGTAATAGGACAATTGGCTGCCTAGCTGTTCCATGGCCAGGCGTGTGTTATTCCCTCATTATCCCATTTACATGGAGCAGATAAAAGGTCCAGAGTTTGTTTCAAGTGTGCTATTTGCATTTGGAA
This sequence comes from Pelophylax lessonae, assembly GCF_965119305.1. NCBI lineage: Eukaryota > Metazoa > Chordata > Amphibia > Anura > Ranidae > Pelophylax > Pelophylax lessonae. Next base: position 667,203,143 of record NC_138768.1, on the reverse strand, counting down.
TCTGTTACTGTCAACTCTCAATATGAGATCCAAAAAGCTGTCACTATCAGTGAAGCAAGCCATCATTAGGCTGAAAAAACAAAACAAATCCATCAAAGAGATAGCAAAAACATTAGGTGTGGCCAAATCAACTGTTTGGAACATCCTTAAAAAGAAAGAACGCACCGGTGAGCTCAACAACACCAAAAGACCCGGAAGACCACAGATAACTGTGGTGGATGACCGAAGAATTCTTTCCCTGGTGAAGAAAACACCCTTCACAACAGTTGGCCAGATCAAGAACACTTCCCAGGAGGTAGGTGTATGTGTGTCAAAGTCAACAATCAAGTGAAGACTTCTCCTGAGTGAATACAGAGGGTTCACCACAAGATGTAAACCTCAAAAACAGGAAGGCCAGATTAGAGTTTGTCAAACAACATCTAAAAAAGCCTTCACAGTTCTGGAACAACATCCTATGGACAGATGAGACCAAGATCAACTTGTACCAGTTGGATGCCTCACTCCTCCCGCCGCCTTTTGCCGCTCACCTGGGCTCTCCCATCCAACCGGAATTGGCTTTGATCGAGTCTTGGCTATGGTAACCCAAGAAGCAACGTCATGGCATCACTTCTGGTTTACTCGGGAACCAGCGGGGCCAGTTTTTTAAAAATCAAAAGTATTCAAAAATTCAAACCTAGGCATTGTGAATGCTTTCAAATGCATAGGAAGAGTTTGGGGTCTTATAGACACCAGATCCCTACATAAAGAGTACCGGTCACATGGCTATTGCTTTTACAGAAATGTTTATATTCCTTGTGACAGCAATAAATGTGACCAGAAAATAAAATAATTAAAGGGACAGTGTAAAAATAAAATAAAATTACATTAAAATAAATAGAAAAAAAGTATTTAACGCGCCCCATCCCCCCGTGCTTGCATGCGGAAGCGAACCCATACCTAAGATGCGCCTGCATATGTTCAAACAACACATGTGAGGTATCATTGTACAAAAAAAATTGTGCTAACTTTACTGTTTTTTTTTTACTATTTTTTTTTTTCTGTTTTTTTTTATACTGTTTTTGTTAAAAAAATTAATTAAAGTGTATTTTCCTTAAAAAAAAATTGCGCTTGAAAACCCTTTACCCAATGACAGTGTGAGATGAAATATTGCAGTGCCATTTTTTCCATAGGGTCTCTGCTTAATATATATATATATATATATATATATATATATATATATATATATATATATATATATATAATGTTTGGGGGTTCTAAGTACTTTTTTTTAGCAAAAAATATTGATTTTAAATTGTAAGCAACAAATTCCAGAAAAGGCCTGGTCTTTAAGTGGTTCATTTTCCCTGCACTACCTGAAAACACTCCTGTAAAAATATCAGAGTCTTCCAGTCTGGGATTTCTGACCCAGCTAGCAGGAACTGGAAGTGCATTTTCACCTTCAAGCAGAAAGTGTCTGTCTATAACCAATTAATTCTGTGGTAATTACCAAGCAATTGTTATTTCTAAGCGCAGACACTAGAGAAAATAAAAACAGATTTAGCGGTAAATGTAGAAGTATAATATATACGAGCAGTAAGCAGTTTAACCTGCCAAAAGAGGTTTAATTTTGTTGAGCGAGGCTTGAAATCCTCACGCTTGTGACAGTTAGCGTAGCCAGTATCTTCAACTTCCTTAAGGAACACTAAACTCCTCAAGACACTTTAACGTTTAAAACTGTCAAAAGCCATTTTTTTTACTTTTGGATAGAGTGGCAGGTGTTCGAGTTCCCACCAGGTTTTTACTTCCTTTAGGAGAGATAATAAGAAAGAAATTTAACTTGAGTATAGTTTAAATTAAAAAGGAAGTAAATTCACATTTATTTACTCTTATAAAATATCTCAGGCAAAGGAATTTCAAAATGACAGGATTCAGTTGGCAAATTGTCAAAACATTACATTTTCATCAGTTTTGTGCTGTCATTCTGTAAAGGCCTTTTTGTATTACCGACTTTTTATAGACTTTCCTAAAACTTATCCATCCTTTGTATAAACTTTATGGTTTTATAGCATATATATATAGGTAGCTGCCATGTTTGATATCACTACTGATTTGTAAAAGCTCATTTTAATGTACCCTAATGTAATGTTTTGACAATTTTCCCATTGGATCCTATCCATTTTTGGATTCTTTCTGCAAGATATTTTACGAGAGTAAATAAAGGTGATTTTATTTCCTTTCAAGCTATACTCCAGTTATATTTCTTTTTTATTCTTTCTCCCTATAAATTATTACTATGAGAAATTGTGGGTAGGGTTGGAAAAGACATACAGTATAATATTTCTTCTTTATGGATGGACACCAGGTTAATTGCTTCTTTTTTTTAGTTTTTTTTTTTTGTCTTTGTCCCCGTTAGATATTTTAAGTTATTATTTTCCAATTAATCATGCTTGAACAATGGCCACTGTGAAGAAAAGAAGAGATATTCCTCACTTTGGAGAGATTTTTACTTCCTGTTGTATCATCTTTCTGATAAATGAAGCCAAAAGCGTCAAGTTTTCAAGCTTTTCATCATTTCTGGTTTTAGAGCTGTCATGTCACAATCTGTGCTTCATTAGCTTCAGTGAGATGCAGGATTGACTATAGGGGGTCTAATAGAGTGGTACCCTCGTGAAATTTATAGCCCAATAAAAAAACCCCCCCAAAAAAAAAAAACAAATACTTTCAAAGTCTCCACCCCAAGTACATGCACATACAAATGTAAACCTACATGTCGGGTGGGCCTATGCATGAAAATGATGATTGTGCCACACATTTTAGGCATCGCTTAATTTGTGTAATTATGTAATGGGAAACATTTTTTTGGGAGAGGGTGACAAAGTCAGCCCTATAAAGACAGATTTCTGTCCGGTACCACATCCCAAAAAGCTATGTGTACAAAAATTGTTTCTAACAAGCTAGATAGAGGACTTTAAAGGTACCATAAAAGCACATATAGTATGATTTTATATATGAAAACATTTGATAGATATTTTGTAACTATGTATGATTTTATGATAAAAGACCATTACATGTGTATTTTTGTCATAGAAAAGCTTGCCATCAAATACTTTCCTGAAGAAGCGGACTGTTGCCCCGAAAAACGCACCTGCTTTGAATGCAATTTATGGCGAGACAATCCACCACCCAACTGCAGCAGGGTGGACGGATAAGTGTGACTATTGGGGAATTATAGTGTTCTTATATAGAGCTATATGCATATGTCTAATATCTGTTAAAAATCTGTTATCTGTATGGTTTTAATGAATACTTTTCTAGCACACTAAAATCACACTATATGTGCTTTTATGGAACCTTTAAAGTCCCCTATCTAGTTTGATAGGAACAATGTTTGTACATAATTATGTAATGGCTCCTGCAGCAATAATTACATATTGGCTCTGCCAATTTTACTTAAATCTTTGACGTTTTTTGGTGACTAGCAAGCTGCCCTATAATTCCTTACTATTTACAGTATGTTCCTATCCTCTGTATGGATCTCAACATTACTTATTGCACAGCGATACAGCTTTTCTAGGGTATTGGCTTCTTGCAGGAATTTGGTCTCAAGCCTCACAGATGTTTCAAATCTTCCTCATCTACATATTTTTATCGGTCCACCTGTTTTTTCTTTATAGATTTTCATAATTAAGGATTAGCGAGTCATTCAAAATTTGCTCTGTGAATTCCAGACCCATAACTTGCATAACCAATTACTCTCAGCAAGGTAGTAAAATAAGCTAATGTATTTGTGGGGGAGGACATGCAGTATGTTGCTCTTTTTACTTTCACAGTCTTCTGCACCCAAGTATTGAGACAAAAAGAATAGCTACAACTTTCAACTACAACTTTCATGGTCTAGGTGCAAGAAGGGGGCCTTCAAAATTTCTTGCACCTAGACCCAGTCCCATGGCCCTTCCTACTGATCCAGGACCCTTTGCTCCTGTTGTGGGGCCCTTTATTATGGTCCTACAGCAGGACTCTTTCATGTGTTCTGCAGGGGAACCCCTTCCTGCATAGTTGCCAACCTTTGCAAAAACTTTTCAGGGACAACTTTTTTCCAATGTGTTCAGCCAGTCATTGAAGGAGGAGAACATATTTTAATTGGGAGGGCATTTAAAATGGGCATGGCTCTACAAAAACCACCTAATACCATACCCCTTTGCACATCTGTACACCCCCTGGAATGCACCCGAACCACTCAGCATGCCTCTATACCCCCTGCACTTCTCTGTACCTCCCAAATAACCCCTGTACACCTAGTACCCCCTTGTACTCCCCAGCACACTTCTTAAACCCCTTTGCACATCACTGCTCCTCCTACACCCACCTCTGCACCTCCCAGCATCCTCTGCACCCCTCAGTACACCTCTGCACCATCCCCTTCTGCCCCTCAGTACACCTCTGCACCATCCCCTTCCGCCCCTCAGTAGACCTCTGCACCATCCCCTTCCGCCCCTCAGTACACCTCGGCACCTCTCACACACCTCTGCATCTCCTAGAATCCTCTTTATTCCCAGTATACCTCCATATGCCCAGCAAACCTTTGTACCCCTCCAGCACACCTCTGCAACAACCCCCCCCCCCCCAACACACACATACACACACCTCTGCTCCTTCTAACATCCTCTGTATCCCTCAGCACACCTCAACATCTCCCAGCACATCTACAATTTGTACTCTGCTGCACCTCTCTGCACCAATCACACCTCCATAACCCCCCTCACACACACACACACCTCTGCACCTTCCAGCATCCACTGTATCACTCCAGCACACCATTGTACACCACAGCAAGTGATTTTTGCACCCCCTACACCCATAACACATCTCTGCTCTGTACCCACTTGCAACTCCAACCCCCAGCACATCTCTGTACCCTCCTCCCCCACTCACACGTGCCGAACACACACAACACTTTACTTCCAGTACATTCAGGCCACCCCATGGCCACTCACTTGCACGATGGTTGGCAGCTCTGTGGTGCCCCCGGCATCTCCAGCTGGGGGGAGGAGGCGATTAGCAGCTGTGTGGTGCCCACGGCATTTCCCTCTAGCTAGCAGTTCAGTTCACTCTACACAGTGGAGAAGGGGGGCCTCTGATCCAAGCAGGCACCGGATTCAGTAGACAAGCGAGTCGCTCTGCTAATGTACTGAAGCCAATACCTGCACGAGTCAGAGGTCCCTCCTTTCTCCACTGTATAAAGTGAACTGAACTGCTAGCCAGAGGGAGATGCTGTGGGCACCATAGAGCTGCCAACTGCCCTTCCCCCTCCACTGCATAGAGAACTGCCAGCCAGAGGGGCAGGAGGAGATTCCGAGCCTTGTGCCACTATTGCGACCCTGGTAGTTCCGCCACTGCTTTAAATATAAATATAAAATATAACTTTATATCTATAGAAAAATATTTACAGCCATGTGTGAAAAAGTTTGTAGAAATAAAGATTTAGAGTGAGCTCACACAGTGTGATGTGGTTTGATTTTAGATGCATATTGGAGTGCCAGTGCAGTGTAATTTTGTGGTGCTATTTGTGCTTTTCAGATGCGATTTTCACAAGTTATAGAGCTTAAAATTGCACCGCTCCACACTAAACTTGCAAAGGACCCTTTTTTTAACCGCACCAGAATCACACCTCGTCTACGTGAATAGCTTTTATAAGAAGCAATATTTTTTCACTTGACGTGTGAATCTATGCCTTGTGAAGGCATCAGAACCACATCAGATTTGCATAAGTGTGAACCAAGGCTTAGATGTATTTTAAAAATATTTTTCTGTCATGGTCATTTGCAATTTATTGGATATGATACAAGGATGATTTTACTTACATGTGAAAAATTACCTACGCCCCACTGAATGCTGATGCTCCAGTGAATAGGAAAATATAAAATTCAGCAAATACTCTCATTGGTGATGCCTCACTAAATAAACACACATTTATCCCTGTATTTTCAACTACATGTTATGGAAAAGGAAGACAATAGAAAGAATTTCCCTACACACCCTATCCTCTCAAAAGAAACTGAAAACATGTTTAAAATCTCACTTGGTGTAAACTATGATTAGCGGCAGCTTTTTTACATTAAATTTGGATTGTGACCTACATTTGACCAAACCACTGGTGGAGTATATTATACATGATTTGCACATAATTACTACAAATTCATTTTATATATATTGGCTATTGGTATTAAGAATTATATAAAACACACAAATATAAGAAAAACACATAGTTACATAGTTACATAGTTACATAGTTACATAGTAGGTGAGGTTGAATAAAGACAATAGTCCATCCAGTTCAACCTGTGTAGGTGTGTGTGACTGTAATCATCTAACATAGCCCTCAATCTCCTGATCCTTGAGATGTAAGTCTAAGAGTCTTTTGAAAGTCACCATACTACACAAATATGAACACTCCGATGTTACAATAGCTCTTTAGTGACCTCCCATTCCGTCTTAGCCAAAAAACTACTACTAATAGCAAATATTTTTTCCATTTGTCAAAGGAAAACTTAATGCAGCTATTATTAAAACATATTTTGGCTGAATGTCAGAAGTACTTGTGCAAGTTTAACAAAATTTTCCTTATTTTTTCTAATAGATTAAAACCTGTGTCATCAGCTCCATCTAGTGGACAAAATGTGGAATATTTTCTAATTGAAGTATTTCAAGAGTATGATACTGCATTTTGACCACTGATACTGCATTTTGACCACTGATACTGCATTTTGGCCACTAGATGGAGCTGATGATACAGAAACTAATATAAGCGAAAAATTATGGTGAAGTTTACATGAATGTTTCTGACATTCATGTAATTAATGGAAAAAATGAAGGGGTACACTCGCGCTGTGGACTAGTTGATAGAAAAAAGAGGGTGTATAATAAAGCTGCTGCCTCCACTTAAACAACTACCTGGGTAGATGTTAGTGTATGATAGGAAATATTAGTGAGCGTGGCGCTGCTTGTGCTGGGTGTTTTGCAATACTCAGTGTGTTACTACACCAATGATAGGTGGCTTGCTATATATAAAACATATACCAATAATCAGAAGTAAATCACAACAATTCAATGTATGAACCAATAATCGGTGACTCAGTGAAAAAGTGACAAGTGCATACAAATAATATAAAAATTTCCAGTTTGAACCAATAATAGTGACTCAGTGCAAAAGCGACGTACCACCCAGTACAAGCAGGTGCCACACCCACCTATTATTCATGCAGTTAATGTTTTATACCTAGGCCCCTTAGTGTTTGTCCAGACATTTCTTAGTTTTGAATAGAGTCGAGAAGGGTTGGAAACCCTGTTGCTTTTCTCCATTACAGAAATTTACCCTTGCTTACTGTCGTCCTGGCTCTGGCAGGCTCCTTTGTTCTGTGTGACCAATCTTCCATAACATCCTGTCTTAGGCACTTGTGCTGCTGTCACATTTGCACTCGATTTATTATGTACAATACAAGGTTAATAACTCTTCATTACATTTGATAATGCAGAGGCTCCACCCACAGACCAGAGCTTTGTGGTTGTAAAACCTCACCTATACCCAGTGAAGTGAACAGCCTCAGAAGATACACAAAGATTAAACAAATCTCCCTACATAAGTTTTATTTGTATATCTGCTGTCTTCTGCTTTCTACACAGTTTAGAAAGTGAACATCGTGTTAGAATTTTTTCTTTCTGTTCCAGCATTGGGTGTGGAGCCTTAACATACACTGTGTGACAGCTGATTGGAGGAGAGACACACCCCTCCCCCTCCACATAGGCAGAGGAAAGAAGAAACATGCAGAGCTGTGCTTTGAATGGACCAACTCTCTGTTAATCTATCTCTATGCACTCAACCCTACACAAATTTCCAGCTGCTTTTATTTCCTGTGTCGGAGAACTTGTCAGAAGTTATCATGCTGAAAACAGAGGAACTGAGCAGCAGAAAGACACAGGACTTAGGGATTTGGAGAGAGAAAAGTAAGCACTACACATATATATGCGGCCAGGTCAATTTTCATTAATGAGGTTTACATCCATATTAAGGAGAGGAGGAGAGTGCTGGACCTGGCCAGAGTGAGGATTCATGTAAGAAGCAATGCCTGTCCCCTAGACTAACTGTGCAGCTGAACTCTGAGAATGTGACAAAAACAACCCTTTTAGTGTGCCACCCCCCCCCACTTTCTCCTTGTTCTGCAAGGGTTGATTTTGTCACATTCTCAGAGTTCAACCTTAACTCAATACAGCTTTTTTCTCCTTCGCATTTAGTAGAGATTTTTTTAAACGTTATGTTATGTTTTTTTGCATTAATAATAGTTTTAGTTTAGTTTTTTTTTCTAAACTTCTGAAATATCACGAGCCCTACAAAATCAGTGGTACCATCTTTTTACGTATTCAGTTGGTCCTGTTCTTTCAGAAAATGTGTTGCTTAGGGGTTCCTTTTTAAACCCTGATGGGAGGGCAACTTTTTCAAAGGGAACACTTGTTCAGGAAAAGAAAAACGTGCAAGAGGTGGAAGGGTAACTCCACTTTCATGGGGAAAAAAATAGCAAATAAAGAAAAAACAATATAGCCTATACAATTGCGACACAAATCATATTGTAATTGAATGTTATTAAAAATGACATTTCCTTTTCAATCTGCAGCTGTTGTAATTTTCTGAAAATACAATGCAATATGGCTACCTGGAGCTGTTCTGTACACAGAATGTATACTGACCACACCCCACATGTCCTGCTTGTGTGATTGGCTCACCAATTTTCCCAGAAGTCTGCCTAAGATACAAGTCAGATTTCTGGCATCCCCTGCAATAAAAATTTCATTTTTGGTGAGATACTCCCAATAGGAACACGTCTGAAGGGGGATGCAGACCCAGTAGATTTCCTCAGAGCCCTGCAGTTGCCACAGCTGATAGATAATTATGAAACCACTCCCACTAGACCCACTCAGCACAGAGGCACAGAGTAACAAACAGTGATTTCTTCAGAATAACAAAAGGTAGGAATCTGCAACAAAATTTGTTAAATCCTTGTAATGTACAGAGATCACTCAGAGAGGAATGTTTTTTTCCTCAACAAAAGTGGAGTTACTCTTGAAGCCCTCATTTTGGGGAAATATTCTTACATCTCCTATTGCACATCCAGCACCGGATGTGAGAAAGAAATGTTCCCAATAGCAAACAGACAGTAAAAAAACAAAAAAAAAACTGGCAGGGGTTTTAACCCTACCTTATTCAATATAAAAACATTTTTTGTCTATTACATACACTTTAAAGGCTAATGCCACCTTTCTTAGCATGTTACACCCATATTTAGGGTGTAACTTGTATAATGGTGTTATGCCAGTATCATTGCACCACTATACCTTCGAATGCACTTAAACCAAAAATATGCAAACCATGTCGAGCCTTTGTTGCCCTGTAACTTATTAGGTATAATTATGTCAGTCATAATGACTGGCAGTGATGGCAGAAGGCTGACCCTTCATGCCAAGGTTTTGGCATGCAAATTTGCCTTTGTAAACTAATAACCAGAACCGTTTAATGTTTTTGCCAGTGCTTGATATTCTAAGATGCTTTATTTAGCATTTTGTTTGGCAATAGTTTCACTGTATTTATTCATTGACTTCATGTTGGAAATGGCAGGCCACTATTTCTAATTATTAGATATTTCATACATATTTGCATATAAAATTAATATAATTGTGCTTATTTTTGATCTTCTAAAACACTGGCATGCTACTGGTTCTTAAATTCTAGAATTGCATAAGCCATTAAAAATGCTTACATTTGTTTAATAGGCTGTGCAATAAAAACACAGTTTTATAATTTAAAATAGATTTATTTTCAGTTATAATGTTTGTCAAAAGAACCCAATCATGGTTATCTATGTAGAAAGTTATTGCATCTTGCAGTGATTACATTGTGAAATTACCTGTGAGGAAAAAAAAAGTCCTGTAGGTGGCAGCATTGCTGAAGCAAAGAAAACCAATAATAGGAAAAGCAATAATGGTCCCAGAATAAATTATTTTCTAAAAACAAATCTAAAATAAACCAGTCTCTAGGTCCTAGAATCTCATTAAATGTATGTTTTTAATATTGCTTTTGGGTACTCGCATGAGTTTTGTCTAAAGTGAAAACACCTTTCATAAGCCTGACCTAATTAGATGCATTCTTTCAATTTTAAATTATTATATGGACAGTATCACACACACATACACACACACACACACACACACACACACGCGTGTGTGTGCATATATGTGTATATATATATATATATATATATATATATATATATATATATATATATATTAAAGTGCTAGCTATGCATGCACTTGTGATGTGCTAAATGTGAAAAAAACTCTCTACATCTAGTGAATGTCCTTTGTGTATTTATTAGTTGTAATTGCTGCATAGCTCCCAACTGTCCCTGATTTAAAGGGATTGTCCCTGATTTGGAACAAAGTCACTCTGTCCCTCTTTCCTCCTCATTTCTTTTCCTCATTTTGGTCTTATCTGCTAGTTGTATAAAAATGCACTATTTATTTTTCAAAGTGTTTCATAGTGCTAAACCTTTCATCCAATTTCTAAATGTGTGCATTGGCTTATTTCAAAAGCCACTATAAAGGAATGGTAGTGGTAAAAAAAAGCTCTTGTGGGTTTAACTATTAATTTTGTTTGTATAACTGTCATATAAGGGGGCGTGGTAAAAGGTGTGTCTTATGCCTAAATACTTTTGCTAATAAGTGTCCCTCATTCCTATCTCAAAAGGTATATTGCTCTCCTGTGTTACTAAAAATATAATCCAGACAGGTCCATCTCTATAGAGTTTACATATTGTTGCCTTGTTTTAGTGATGAGTCATTCTGCCTGGGTTTGATTTGCCAAGGGTTTGGAGAATCTTGTATAAAGTTCTGCAATCCCATTAAGCTCTGATGGGGGAATCTTGTGGTTAAAGTGATTGTAAAGGATCACATTTTATTTTTTTTAAAATAAGAAACATGTTATACTTACGTATAAATATTCTTACAGTGCGGCACAACGAAAAATCATCATAAAAAGTAATAGAACAAAAAGTATAATACAAGTAATAAAAAAATGGTGTGTCCTTAATCAAAGTCCTTTTAAAACAACAATACATAAAGCTACCCTTGCCCTACTGAAGAAGCCCAATGAGTGGATGACACGTGTATAGGAGGGAGGAGCCGAGCCCGTGATGTCACGCAGCCACCGAGATCTGTGCAGAGTGGTGAGCAGATGTACAGTGGGTACGGAAAGTATTCAGACCCCCTTAAATTTTTCACTCTTTGTTATATTGCAGCCATTTGCTAAAATCATTTAAGTTCATTCTTCTTCCTCATGAATGTACACATAGCACCCCATACTGACAGAAAAACACAGAATTGTTGACATTGTTGCAGATTTATTAAAAAAGAAAAACTGAAATATCACATGGTCCTAAGTATTCAGACCCTTTGCTGTGACACTCATATATTTAACTCAGGTGCTTTCCATTTCTTCTGATCATCCTTGAGATGGTTCTACACCTTCATTTGAGTCCAGCTGTGTTTGATTATACTGATTGGACTTGATTAGGAAAGCCACACACCTGTCTATATAAGACCTTCCAGATCACAATGCATGTCACAGCAAATGAGAATCATGAGGTCAAAGGAACTGCCTGAAGAGCTCAGAGACAGAATTGTGGCAAGGCACAGATCTGGCCAAGGTTACAAAAAGATTTCTGCTGCACTTAAGGTTCCTAAGAGCACAGTGGCCTCCATAATCCTCAAATGGAAGACGTTTGGGACGACCAGAACCCTTCCTAGAGCTGGCCGTCCGGCCAAACTGAGCTATCGGGGGAGAAGAGCCTTGGTGAGAGAGGTAAAGAAGAACCCAAAGATCACTGTGGCTGAGCTCCAGAGATGCAGTCAGGAGATGGGAGAAAGTTGAAGAAAGTCAACCATCACTGCAGCCCTCCACCAGTGGGGGCTTTATGGCAGAGTGGCCCGACGGAAGCCTCTCCTCAGTGTAAGACACATGAAAGCCCGCATGGAGTTTGCTAAAAAAACACCTGAAGGACTCCAAGATGGTGAGAAATAAGATTCTCTGGTCTGATGAGACCAAAATAGAACTTTTTGGCCTTAATTCTAAGCGGTATGTGTGGAGAAAACCAGGCACTGCTCATCACCTGTCCAATACAGTCCCAACAGTGAAGCATGGTGGTGGCAGCATCATGCTGTGGGGGTGTTTTTCAGCTGCAGGGACAGGACGACTGGTTGCAATCGAGGGAAAGATGAATGCGGCCAAGTACAGGGATATCCTGGACAAAAACCTTCTCCAGAGTGCTCTGGACCTCAGACTGGGCCGAAGGTTTACCTTCCAACAAGACAATGACCCTAAGCACACAGCTAAAATAACGAAGGAGTGGCTTCACAACAACTCGGTGACTGTTCTTGAATGGCCCAGCCAGAGCCCTGACTTAAACTCAATTGAGCATCTCTGGAGAGACCTAAAAATGGCTGTCCACCAACGTTTACCATCCATCCTGACAGAACTGGAGAGGATCTGCAAGGAGGAATGGCAGAGGATCCCCAAATCCAGGTGTGAAAGACTTGTTGCATCTTTCCCAAAAAGACTCCTGGCTGTATTAGATCAAAAGGGGGCTTCTACTAAATACTGAGCAAAGGGTCTGAATACTTAGGACCATGTGATATTTCAGTTTTTCTTTTTTAATAAATCTGCAACAATGTCAACAATTCTGTGTTTTTCTGTCAGTATGGGGTGCTATGTGTACATTCATGAGGAAGAAGAATGAACTTAAATGATTTTAGCAAATGGCTGCAATATAACAAAGAGTGAAAAATTTAAGGGGGTCTGAATACTTTCCGTACCCACTGTATGTGAATGTGATTACAAGCACTTTTGATTTTATATTTTGTAAGAGTTTTTTATATGGGGGCTTTTAATAAACCTAGTTCAAATGGAGAGCACTATGTAGTCTGCCTTTGTACTTGCATGAGGTTCGCAAAGCAGTAAGAGGAACTTGTAGAGTCGGATGCCAGGAGAGGAGACCGTAGCAGGAGATTGAAGGAGTGTTTATATACAAAGCTGATTGTTCTTAACTGTGAGGCGAGCAGGTTTTCCAGCTTGTGGTGGTGTGCCACTTTTTGATGTCATTAAGTGATTGAACAACACTGCAATGGATTACTCTTTATATTACATTTTTGATTAACACATGGACTTTGTTTTTTTTTTGTTTTTTTTGGGGGGGGGGGGGTAGTTTTATGTATTTTTGATTTAAAAGGACTTTGATTGAGGACACACAATATTTTATTATATTATTTTTTATTGTGATTTTTGGTTGTGCTGCACTGAAAGAATATTTATATGCTATTTGTAGTGTGGTTGAGTCACTTGGAATGTACAGCAGCAATTTTATATAATTAATGAGTATATTGAAATGTTGACAGTGTTTGGATAGTGAAGGGTATCGTGATTGTTTTCCACATAATTTTATATTTACCTGCTCTGTGCAGTAGTTTTGCACAGAGCAGCCCCAATCCTCCACCTCAATGACACACCTGGATTCGCCCCCCACTGAGAGCCCAGCATAGCATGCCACTTGCTATGGCAGCACTCTTGTGGGCTCGCTCCAGAGCCAACTCTGTATGTCTATACTGCTTGGCCCTGCCACCCAGTCCCTCGTTACTGGCTGTAATTAACAGCAGTTGGAGCCAATGACACCCACTGCTGTCTCTGAACCAATGAGGAGGGAGAAAGTTGAGAGAGCCTCTGCTCCTGTGAATAGCAGTGGATTGAGTCTGGGTTCATGTAAGTATATCAGTATGGGGGGGGGGGGGGCTGCATGCAGAAAGTTTTTTTACCTTATTAGATAGAATGCATTAAGGTAAAAAAAAAAAAATCAGCCTTTACAACAACTTTAAATTATGGACATTTTTAAGACTAGTAGGTACTACTGTCATAAAGGGTACAAGCACTTCCAATGGGGACATGTACCAGTGAAAAAAAATGTACAGAGGGTAAAATGTCTTTTCATGTAGCTAATTATCTCTGTTTTTAAAAAAGAACATTTTATTCAAATATTTTTAATATATATTCAGTATTTTCAAGTATGCAATCTAAATTTAAAAGTAACTTTTATCGCTCTCAGTCTTCTCCAAATCTCCAAATTAATTTTTTGCTGCTGTGAACTGTTAGGGGTGGCTAAGTTCGTTCTCCCTGGTTCCACAGTATGTAGAAATGTAGCCACCGTCTCTTGCTCACTTCCAAGATAGACTATGAACTATGGGATGGGTAGCATGTATAGACCAGTGCATATGACTACAACTAAGGAACACAGGGCAGAGCAGAAGTGAGGGGCAAGAGGAGAGGTTTGCAATCTAATAGAGTATGTTACAAGAAGGGAGAAAAACAGTGAGAAATTATTCATGAAAAATTGATTACAAGGTCATTACATAGTGGATCTGCATGGATTATTTTTGGAAAATCTGGATATTGTTTAGTGTCGTACATGGTTTTACAGTACGATTTTCACTGACAGCCTCAGTAACAGCATATACTGGATATGCATATTTAACTGTGGAATTATTTTTTTTCTTTTACAGTTAGCTGGGATTACTTACAATGCCGGCATCCAAGTCTCATTAATTTGAGTTTAAAGGAGAATTGGCTGAAAAGTATTAAAGAAAAACAGTACAGGCTAGGGCTCTACCATAACAATTAGGATACTGCACAGCATATAGCAGCGTAACATGCCAAGTAGCAGAGCAGTATTAATCAGGGATGCTAGGCCAAAATATGCTGATGGACAAAAGTATAAACAAAAAATATGTTTCTTGCTTAAAAATATACATAAATGGATCTGGCAAAAATTGACAACATTTGTTTACATCTGATGTCTTCAAAAATGGACGCGGACGCAAACCTTTTTTGTTTCTTTCTGTGGACATAAATGGATTTGAATGTACTGTAAGTACATATGTAACACAGGCTTACATTGTTGTCCAGTCTGGATCTGTCTGAAAAACTGACCGACAGACCCAGATTGAACACCCATGGAAATGTGCCTGTAAACTGTAGTAGTGTAAAATTGGCCAGCAACTAGGCCAAAATATACTAGAGACAAAAAGAACAGACTGGGGCTTTACCTCAAGAATTAAGATACTGGAGAGTATACAGTGTAAAATTAGCCAGCTGTGGGGCAATTTTATTTAGGAGTAGGAGGTCTGGCTGGTGTACGCCTATCTTTTATTTTATCTGTTGGAATAACAATTTAAACTAAATGTGGGTGATATAATGTGAGGCGGTTTGGGTGCACAATGCTCTTCCACTTAGTTTTCTCTTTCAAATGATGCAGTGGTGTACTGTGAACAAAAGGCAGCTCCAAGAACAGATGGTCAGTAACATGTGAATGCTCTACGTTAACCTTGAAAAAATATCCTATCCAAAGACAATAAAAGCAATATACCTCCAAAATAAATGAAACCCCTAAAACCCAACGCCTAAAACAAAAACATGTTTATTTTAAAGGCAATCCTAAAAAGAAGTTTGCTATGAATAATAGAGCTTAAAAAAGACTGCTGATCACAAATCAACTACAAAAAAAATGAAAGACTAAAAGGACCTAATAATAAGAAAAGTACAGTACAGCTTCCTAACTGACCCTGACATCTCTCTATGTAGTTTTTCAGCTTTGTCTGCATCAAAGTCCAATTCAATGACCTTATGTCTGCTCTGAGCCCTTCCCTTGTGTGAGAGGGTTGACTTAACTAAAATCCTTCTATTGGCTGCTCAAAGCCTCCTGGCCCATTGCTCAATGCAATGCAGTGCATCATCTCTTGTGATAATCTGTACATAAATTACATATGACCATGAAGATAGAACCCATTGTAGTGGCAAATCCCAACCTCAACCCTTTGGTTGGTTGAGTTTCCTTTTGGTTCTTTGGTTTACTCCCACACTTCAAGAACATAGTGCTAAGTTTATGGACTTTAACTAAATTGTCATTGTTCTTTTTGTCACAGCTTCACAGTGAAAGACACTAATATGAATGGTGCTATGTATGCTACTAATATTGGTATCGTACTCATAATATATACCATCACATATTATATAACATTTATACAAAGTTTATTAATTTAATGTTTACATATAAAAATAATTTCACAAACATAGAATAATCAATAAACTTTGTATAAATTTTATAAAAATGTTTATAAAATATGTGATGGTATATATTATGAGTACGATACCAATAAAGTCCCCATTCAGCCCATAGTAACCTACCCATTTTTTGGGGATCTGGTGTTGCAATATTTCTCAAATACTTTGGGATGTAGGTATCATTTATAACCTATATTATTTAACACAATCCTAAATTAAATATGCTACTAATATTATTCTTTTCATTGTGTTTATTTTAATTGATAATGAAGAATACAAGGCACACAGATGGTTACTTCTAAATAGTTGAAGAAAAATATTAGAATGTTGGTATGTTTAAAAATTATTTTATACGTTACAAATTTTGTATCTTTTTAAATGTATATTAATAATTGGGATACATTTACTAAACAGCATGTTCTATTTTGCTATTTAATCTCATGTTGTTTCGAGAGCAATCTTTATTTTGTTATGTAAGTTTTGTAAATTATTGTTAAGATCTCATCCCCTTTTTTAAAATAAAAATTAGCTTTTTTCTTGTAAATGCAGAGGATTGTGAGATGGAATTCTTGAATGATTTAGTTAGCAAAAAGGGCCAAAAGCTTCATTAATCTGGGGATGCATTGTTTCCCTGTTTTAAAAGGTCCACTGGGGCCTTATTTGCTCAAACATCTATATACGTGGAGGATTTAAAGAGATTGTAAAGCTTAATTTTCTTCATTTTTTAAATTAAAATAATAAACTTGGCAAAATGACCTGCTCTGTGGTGTGGCACAGAGTGGCTTGATTCTCCTCTTTTTGGGTCCACTGGCACTCAGGGCTCCTCCTCTTCTTGGTGTGCTACCATAGGAAGCCACTTACTATGGGGACACATTAATTTGCAGATCAATGATCAGAGTTGCAATTTGCATTTTTTTGGTCTCTGTTTAACCACTTCTAACCCATAAGTTTACCCTAATCTTCCCAAATTAACTTTTTCTTCCCCTTCTCCTTTCAATTATCATTTTCCTGCTGATTTATTTTTGTTTATTTCTATTGTATTTTTATTTATTTTTTTTAGATTTTTTTATGCTAAAAATAGCACAAAATTGAGAAAAAATATATTTATTTCTATTTTAAATAATTTTGCAATGCTTTGTACCAGAATCATAATTTTAATGTGATTTAAACAGGATAGGATACAATTTAAACTTTTTATCTACAGTTATTATTATACAGGATGTATTATACAGGATACAGGGACACTGGTGAAAATACAAAACTTGTGCTGTTGGCTAAGCTTTGCATAAAAATTGCTCAGAGTGAACAGGTGTGAGAGACAAAGTGATTAGAATATGCTTTGATATTATTTTATTTTCTCGGGAGCCTAAATTTATTTTGGTCATTTTGACATAGTTGAGTTCATCCAAAATGGCCCTGGGAGGAAATTCTCTTGCAGGTACCATGCTGTGCATTCATTATTTTCACCATAGCTCAGAATTGCTACAGCTCAACAACATTTTTTTTTTTTAATTTACACAATTGGCAATAACACAAGGGAGAAACAGACTATAAAATATAGATATAAATGTTAAGGGATTAATGTTTGCACTAAGTACAATATCTTCAAAGCATTAGCACTGGACTTCATTGCTCATTGCAGTCCTTATGCAAGGTCAGTCTAAAAAACAATTTTTCAATGGTGTCAGTTCACCCTGCATTGATGTTTATGGAAAAAAAAGAAATAGAACAGGTTTATTTTATTAGAGCAAGGTGTTGCAGTGTGTGTTTGATAGAAATAAAACAGTCAAGAGAAGAGCAAAAGCACACGGCAATATGTGTTAAAACATATTGCAGTGCAGTGCAATGTATTTTAAAATTGCATATCAGCACGTGCTCACGTGTGCATGTATGCATGCATTATTACATAAGCTATGGTGTAAACAAACCCTTAAACTCCAAAATAGCGCAAATGCTATTTCTTACTTAAAAGCATGTTACATGTTAGTCAATTAACACAGTCATAAATATTTACAACAAAGACATGTTGAAAGGCTAAGTTCACCTTTACAGAAAAAAAGTAAATGCACATATATTTGCATAAAAAAGTGCAATTTAATTTTATTCCTGCAGGAGCTAGGAAAGCATTGCACCCTTAATCAGTAGGTCACAAGTCAATGTCCTGCAGACATTTCAGCCCATACCTCTGTATAGGCTTTCTGTTTGAAAGTCAAAGGACATGTCAGTGGACTATGAGAGTGCTCATCAGCACCCCCGCAGCCCATTGAAACTACAAGTCCATCTACGGTACTTGCAGTTCATTCATTCACAGGAATCTGTGAATGAACAACACGGCTGTGTGAGTGGAGCCCTGCACAGCTGCGGGTGTGATGAGAGGAAGCCCCAGTCTCTGTTACAGGTAAGGGGGATCGGAGAAAAAGGGGGCAGGAGCTAGAACATTTTACATGTTCCACTCTAAATACAGGTGGAACATGCAACATGTTCCAAAGGTGAACTTATCCTTTAAAGTGATTGTAAAGTCAAAAAATAACAAACATATTATACTTACCTGCTGTGTGCAGTTGGTTTTGCACAGAGCAGCCCAGATCCTCCTCTTCTCGGGTCCCTGGCTGGAGCTCCTGGCCCCTCCCTCCTGTTGAGTGCCCCCACAACAAGCAGCTTGTTATGGGGCACCCAAGCCGGGCTGTAGCTCTGTGTATCTATTCAAACACAGAGCTGCCATTTGGCCCTGCCCCCTCTCTTTTCTGATTGGCTAACTGACTTTGATTGACAGCAGTGGGAGCCAGTGGGGCCAATGCTGTGTCTCAGCCAATCAGGAGAGAGAGGCCAGGATGGCTGAGGCACTCATAGACATCACTGGATAGAGACGGGGCTCAGGTAAGGATTAGGGGGGCGGAGAGGTGCTTCACACAGAAGGCTTTTTATCTTAATGCATAGAATGTATAAAATAAAAAAAACTTCTGACTTTACAATCCCTTTAAGTGCACAAACATACAGTACATTATTATAGATTACTAGAGAAATAATGATTTTGTAAAGCAAAATTTTTTTCTGGGAGATGTTGATCTGCGACGCCTCAGGTGAAATTCATCTCTTTCAGGTATTGTGTCCATGGATGTTGCCCTTCGCATGGAGGTTGGGGGGGTTGAGAGTATCTTTACCAATCTGGAAAGTCGACATCTGGGATGTCAAGAGTGTTACAAAAAGAAGGCAGATCTTCTGGAACGCAGAGATTCGCAGTGCGACCGTTTGAGGATGCTGACAGGCAGAAAGGAAATTTCCATTGGTACTGTATATTCCTGTTACAAAGATTTTCCAATAGAAGGCGAAGGTCTCGTCTGCGTTGAAGCATGATGGGAAATAAATCTTGGTATATTTTGATTTCAGAACCGTGATATAAAAGCATACAGCGGTCCTTGGCTCGTCTAAGGATATCTTCTTACAGCCAGAAATTTACAAGACAGCATACAATGTCCCTGGGGGGATCTGAATCTCTACATCTAGGTCTCAGGGCTCTATGCAAGCGCTCAAACTCTATATGAGTATCCGGTGGTCTCCCAAGAAGATCGTTGAAAATCGCCATGGTGGCATTTGTGATCTGGCTGGTTTCTACTGATTCAGGAAGACCCCTTACTCTGAGGTTATGATGATGTCCCCTGTTGTCGAGGTCTTCTATATGACGCTGAAGTTCTCTCAGGGAAGAGTGGGATCTGGTCGCAGTGTTAAAAGTGTGTATGGATTCAGCCTGTAAATTTGTTTTCTCCTCTACATCATCAATTCTGATCGTTATGTTTTGAATATCTCTCTTTAGATCTGCTACTGCCAGTGCCAGTGAAGCCCTAGTATCTTCTGCCACGGACCTTAGATCTTGTAGGTTCAGTGGTGGGGTGGAAGTAAGGGGCAGAGTGTCTGGAGCTGTCTGCATGGAGTGCTCAGGGTTATCAGTGGCAGAACGCGCAGCGGTGACTCCACGTGCAGCATCAGCATAGGCCCGAGATGAAGCGAGGGCCTCGTGTGATTGCTGCTGCTGGCGGAAGAGATCCGGTATGCTCCTACTTGCCTGCATCGCCAGATCACGCGGGGAGCGGGAGGGAGAGGAGAGGAGTGTGTGGAGGATTTCCCCATACTCATCTTAGCTGGTTGTGAGGGTGAGAAGGCTTAATCCAGGGCTCGATCTCCTATGCTGGCCAGGAGCTGAAGAGTTAGGCAGCCATACCGCTCAAGTGCCAAGCCACGCCCACTGTAAAGCAAAATTATTAATACAATAAGACTGATGTCCATCAATTTCAACCGCTCACAACTCCTATATCTTTGGTTCAAAGGGATACAAAAAAAAGGGCAACTGCTGCAAATTTGACCACACAGAAGGAAACAAAAAATGTTCCCTAATTCCTAAATATTTCTCTTATAGCTCTTGATAACAATTAAGTATAATTAAAAATGGATACTATTGCAAGAACAGCACCCAGCTCTTTTTTTAAATACCATTATAATTTATGCCATTACTACTTGACACAGTGAAGCATTCCACACCTTAACCAATTATATGTCTTCCCTACCCCTTTTACTAATACAGTTACCTGTTATTAGACAAAACTGGACCACATATTCTAGATATGGCATAAAAAAATATTTATAGAGGAAGTAGGCGGAGTCCTCAAGCGCAGACATGTCTGGCTGATGCTCCACTCCTAGGGGACAGAAAACCACATACAGGAGCGGCTGCCCGACGAATATTCGCTCAGTTTTTACAGCATTAGTACAGGAAACTGCTGTACATAAAGATATGGTTTTCAGCGGGTTTTTTGGCAAGGAAGTGCTGTCCAGAGCCTCAATTAAAATGGCATCGGCTCCCTCTCCCTCAGCCGCCTCAGAATCACCTCACAGCGCTGACAGAGCAGTGAAACTATTCCCTCCTCTCCTCACATATCAAACTGAAACAGTCTGCAGTACCTCAGTTTCACAGGATGAAAAGGACATTGAGTCAGTCTCTCCCAATATATTATCACATATTGAGCGTATGTTTCAAAAGGCACTTAAACAGACTTCTGACCATATTACTAATAGCCTGACTAAAGAGATAAGGGAGCTGGGCACACGCATAGCTAATCTTGAAACAAGGATAGAGGATATTGAGAATTTTACACAGGACCAAAATACAGAAATTGAGACTCTTAAAGAGGAAAACTTAGTACTTCAGTCTCGTCTAGAAGATTTTGAAAACAGGGCAAGACGCTCCAATTTGCGCATAAGAGGCATTCCTGAATCCATAACTGACTTACAAGCGACAATGTTAGCCTTGTTTCAGGAATTACAACCTGCTATTCCAGTCGAACACCTGGAATAGGACAGAGTCCATCGCACCTTATCTCCTAAAAAATCAAAGGGTCCACCCAGAGACATCATCATTAAATCCCATTATTACCGTACAAAGGAACAGCTCTTATCAGCTGCTAGAGAAAAAGGATCCTTAAATTTTCAGGGTCACGAATACCAAATCTTCGCGGATCTGTCTCCTATCACCATAAATAAAAGAAGAGCTCTTAAACCATTATTACAAATATTGCAGCAAAACATATCCCCTACCAGTGGGGTTTTCCTTTTTCAGTGCATTTTACTTTTCAAGGTACTAAGTACAAATGTCATTCATCTGAAGATTTTCAAAACACCCTTCAAGACCTTCACCTAACTGAACACCAGAACTTGCAAGGCTCAGAAAATGCTTGACGCAGATCTGCCTCTGGCTCACCACGCACTTTCTCAAAATCCTCTGGGAAACAAAATCATCGTGATTCACATAAACGTGGTCGCTTCATTTCTCCTTCTCCATCTGCTGAAAATTCCATGGACTGATGGACCAGATAATTCTTTTATCTCCTCTGTCTTATGCCAATGTGTCCCATGTTGGTCATCCAATTTCTTTTTCCTAGAAAAGACTTCAGTTTTTTTTTTTTTTTTATCTTGCCAGTATAATATTTCATGGATCTAATCCCTTTTTGCCACATACTTCTAATTTGTTTTTTGAGCTAAATGCTCAAGCTCTTACATGTTATAGCAAACTACACTGTGGCACAGAATTCCATTTAGTTCTACTTATTGTAGATTAATCCCTGTTGCTTGGTTCAAATCAATCTTCCTTTTTTTTTTTCTTTTTGAATATGGTTATTATTCAGTTTCACTGTGCTACATCCTTTCCTATGTATAATATGTGCTAAAAGACATGGATATCTTCCTTTAGAGCTCTATAAAGTTCTTTATAGTTGATACTCATTCCTATGAAATGAATTCTTAGATTCGCAGTATCTTGCACAGCTACTACTGGCAGGAGTACTGTGATTTCTGCTCATTATTATAGCATAAGTCGCTTATACTACTGTATATTTTTTAGTGATTATTAACTTGTGGTTTTCTGTACCTTCCTAGGTTGTTCCGTGCGTCCTCAATTTGTTACCCTCGGTGGCCTCTCCTTTTCAGAGACTACTGACGGTAGCTATTTAGCCTTTGTTGGGGGATTTCCATCTCCCATCAACGGCATACATTCCTATTGGTTGTGCCTTGACTATTTGTTTTATATTTTACCTTCTATGCTAAGCACACAATTGTCCCTTCTGTTTAGTTCTTCCCTTTTCTCTACACATTTCCTCCCCCTTCCCACATCGAGTATGAAACAATCGACAAATTCCACAATGGTAGGGTATGCTAGACATCGTTTATATACAATCTTATGGCCCCCCTAAACATGTCCTTGAATGTTCAGGGACTAAATAACCCAAACAAACGTACTAAAGCTTTTCGCAACTTTGCATCATTAAAAGCACACATTCTGTGTCTTCAAGAGACACACTTCACCTTACAATCCACTCCCAAATATTTTAGCCCTAAATATCTTCAAATTTTCACTGCCTCTGCCTCTACAAAACAACGAGGTGTGCTAGTGGCCTTTCATCGGTCTACTCCATTTACTCTTGTACATGAAATCAAGGACCCCGAGGGCAGGTATCTGATTCTCACGGGATACCTTATTGACTCCGCTATCACTATAGTGTGATATTATGCTCCGAACAAAAATCCTATTCCATTTCTTTCGCATCTTTTTCAGGTTGTGGATTCTCATAGAATGGGTGCAGTTATAATTTGTGGTGATTCAAATCAAGTTATTTTCCCATTTCTAGATAAATCCCCTATATCTTCTTCGAGCAGCCCTAATAAACTCTCATTCTCACAACTGCTTGCAAAACATAATATGGTAGATTCTTGGAGAGAGGTGAATCCAAACAAGCGTAGATACACATATTATTCGCACCCTCATAAAACGTTCTCCCGCATAGACCATATATTTCTCACTATAGGTCTCATACCTGAAACGATTGCATCTATGGTCATACCAATCACATGGTCTGACCATAATGCAGTATGCACAGTTATTGCTTCAACTATTCCTAAAGCACATGACACTACCTGGTGCCTTAATGACTCTTTATTAAAAAATACATCTCACTGTCTGGATATTAAAAATGCTCTCTCTGAATATCTATTACATAATTCAACGCCGGATGTGTCTCCCCTTACTTTATGGGAGGCACACAAACCAGTTATTCGTGGTATTTGTTTGAGACAGGCTGCACTCATTAGACGTGAACGTAAAACACTTAGCAAGAAATTAGAAACAAACTTTAATACATGCTACACAGTATATCAAAATAATCCTACTTCTTCTATTAAAACCAATCTTGATAAAGCTAGGCTTGAATTTGATCTGTTTCTTACAGAATCTGCAGATAAGACACTTTGGAGATCGCGTCACAATTTTTACATTAAAGCAAATAAACCAGATTCACCCATGGCCCGCATGCTCGCGTCACTCCATAAACCATTTAAACCCATACGTCTTAAAATCTCGAGAGATACATTTTCCAGCAACCCTATAAAAATTCTTAAGAAATGTAAAACACACCTAGCTACTCTATATTCATCTGAAAACAATTTGAATTTTTCTGCGGCAAATGAAATTTTTGCTCAACTATCATTACCTACTCTTTTTCAGTCTCAGATGGAATTTATGGAAAAATCAATAACATCAGATGAAGTGTCCCAAGTTATAAAATCACTACAATTAAATAAAAGACCAGGCCCTGATGGTTTTTCGGCATTATACTACCGGGTTTTTTCTGATTCCCTTTCGCCTATCCTAGCTAATGCTTTACGCAGGTTATAAATCAGACTTGTTTAACATAGAGAGAGGCACGCGTCAGGGGTGCCCTCTCTCCCTTCTCTTATTTGCCCTTCTCATAGAACTTCTAGCACACAGTATTAGAAGTAATCCCTCAATTTCTGGTATAGAATTAGGTGGTCACCATCATAAGTTGTGTTTATTTACAGATGACATTCTTCTTTTTCTATCATCTCCCCATATATCAGCCCCTAATCTCATTGCTACCCTTAATAAATTCGCTGTTATTTCAGGACTAAATATACATTTTCAAAAATCCACGGCCCTTAATATCTCATTGAGTGAATCTGAGTTAAATTTAGCACAGAATGCGTTACCATTTTCATGGTCTTTGAAGCACATTCCATATTTGGGTATAAAATTTACTCCCAACCTTTCTGATCTTTATGCAGCCAACTTTACTCCATTATTGAAAAAAGTTACTGAACTACTGACGAAATGGGCATCACTTCCATTGTCGTGGTTTAGGAAGATAAATGCAATCAAAATGGTTATTCTACCCAAATGTTTATATTTATTTAGGGTCCTGCCAATTCATATACCTGCACATTTTCTTCGAATCTTACAATGTAAAATAATTAAATTCACCTGGGTTTCAATCAAACCTAGATTGCCCGAATCCACATTGATTCTCCCCAAAACAAGGGGTGGACTGGGTCTACCCAATTTTGCCACATATTACAAAGCTGCGCAATTGGCACAATTAACTAAGTATCATGCCACTACTGAAATTCCCTTATGGGTTACGATAGAATCTATCGAATGTGACCCCATCTCAATTTCCAATCTCTTATGGTTACAACCATCAGATCGAAAACATATTACTAATCCAATTACCAAGCATTCTCTCTCTTTATGGGATAGACTAAAGACTAATTATAATTTACAGTCTACACACAATCCACTACAATCTTTTCTGACAAATCCAGCCTTTTATCCGGCTTGGGAATTCCCAAACTCATTTCGGGCATGGTCTAGGTCAGGCCTGTCAAGGCTATTTAATCTGGTCTCTAGCTCTTCTATCTTAAGTTTTCCTGAACTTTGTGAATCACATCATTTACCACATTCAGAACTTTTTCGATATCTCCAAATTAAAAATTTCTATACCCCATTTATAACAAATGGTACCATTCTGAATCAGCTCTCTCAATTTGAGCGTATCTGTATCAACAACCCACACTCCAGAGGTCTAATTTCTAGCCTATATTCTCAATTGCTTAACAATCCAGACGTAGATACACCAAACTATGTCAGGAAATGGGAAACAGACCTTGGCCGTACATTTAACCAATCAGAATGGTCTGAAATCTGGTCTGTAACGAAATCTTCTTCTTCAAATATTATCGCAATTGAATCATCATACAAGGTTCTTTCCCGATGATACTTGGTACCAGCTAGAATCGCCAAGTTCACACCAAACTATCCAGCCTTTTGTTTTAGAGGTTGTACGGAAACAGGTACACATGTTCATATATGGTGGAATTGCTCAAATTACTACAGTTTTTTGGAAAGAAATATTCTCTCTTGCATCTAAAATGTTTGAAATAGATATTACTCCAGATCCGATGATTGCCATTTTAAATTTAAAACCTGCATGCCTGACACAAAAACAATTCAAATTATGCCTTCAGCTTCTTAATGCCGCTAAACAAACCATAGCCAAAGCTTGGAAGTCTACCACTTTGAATCTTGTAGAGGTTAAACATAGGATGAATAATGCATTATTACATGCAAAAATGGAAGCCATGGATTGCGATACATTTTGTACTTTTATAAGCATTTGGGACCCTTGGATTGAACTTGGCCTATCACCGGGTTTTGAGGAACAGGTTCTGAATGCTTGGTAGTTAAGACTTATATTTTATTTACTTTGTATTAACTTTTGTGGTACAAGTTCTATTCTCGATGCCCTCTCCTTCACCCACTTTTCCCTACCCACACCCTGCTGACTTCTTCCTTTTCCTTTTTTTTTTCCCCCACAGCCATGTTCTGAATACCTTCTCAAAATCTTAATATCTCAGAATATCATATTAATAATTCTACCTTTTTCTTTTGTTCCTTCCTTTTGTGCAAACTTCACTATACAGTATAACATTTATAATACTTCTGTAACAATAACAGTATTTCTACTTCTGTTTTTGTTTTGTAACTTGCTTTATGGCTGTTTTATAAAACTCAATAAAAGTATTGAACAAGAAAAAATATTTATATATATGCAATACTACATAATCATCATGCATTTTTTCGACATCCAATATTTTGATTGCTTTTGGAGCGGCTACTTGGCATTGACTGGTGTTGTGAAGCTTTTTTGTTAATCAATATTCCCTAGTCCTTCTCCAGTTCTATTTGGTCCGCCTGTTTTTCATTTACTGTCCTGGGGGCAATG
Source organism: Pelophylax lessonae (assembly GCF_965119305.1). Lineage (NCBI taxonomy): Eukaryota > Metazoa > Chordata > Amphibia > Anura > Ranidae > Pelophylax > Pelophylax lessonae. Next base: position 667,176,338 of record NC_138768.1, on the reverse strand, counting down.
CTAGTTCCATAGCCTAGGTACATGAACTTTTTTTTAACATTACATTTTTGTAGCTATTTTGTGAAGATCTTTGTGTAATATAGGATTGCCCTAGTGACTTTTAATGCGTCTACATAGTTCAGTATCATCACCAAAATGGTAATGTTGCTATCTATTATCTCCCCAAAGCATTAGCAAATAGGTTGTAAAGAATAGGGTGCAGCAACTTTAACTAAAGCTTTAGCCTGTTTTGAAAGTGATTAATTTTGGCTGGGTTCACACATGTCCGGCTACAAGTTGCAGCCAGGAGCGTTTGTGTTTACCGGTTCTGGTGTGATTAAGGGCCAGACCTTTCTCTGAATTCGCACCTGCACCGGACACAAAAATGCCTGCCCTGGACGTGTGTGAACTGCTCCATTGAGAGCCGGTCACATTAACATATCATGCTAATTGGATGCGGTCTAAAACGCATCAAATTCGCATATATGTGAACCCAGCCTTAAAACTACATTTTCCGGGAGGTTTGGTGCACACAGATTCTGGAGCAGCTGTGCATAGTAACCAATCAGCTTCTAGGTTTTATTTTCAAAGCTTAATTGAACAAGATTAAGTTAGAAACTGATTGGTTACTATGCACATGTGCACCAGCTTTTGTGTGCGCCAGTTTCAGTAAATCTCCCCCTTTGTCTTTTGCCTATTAAGCACTTACTTACCCATGAATAAATATTCTCTGTCAAGTCTAAAATACATAAAGCTGATGCCATTAGTTAGACACCACCTTTCTTTCGTAAACCCATGCTGATTCAATGTAATTACATTGGTTACTACCATTTTATTTTATACAGTTCTTCAGAATACTTTTAAATAAATTGCAAAGAACAGAAACCAGTGGTAGACTTGCTGCTCTATGGTTACCCAGCTTTGGCTTTTTACCCATATTAAATATGGTAAAATGTTTGCTGCCTCTCAGTTTTGTGGGGACTGTCTTTGATAGAAAAGAGCATCAGAATAAAAATATAGTAATTCATCAATTCCAAAAAAAGTATTTTTTTATCACACGTTGATGGATTTTATCTGGCTTTGTTGTTTTGTTTTATTTGAAGTGGACCTTACAGTAAAAAGCATGGTCAACTTGATATTTTTGAGTCTCCTCCCAGCCATTCCCTACACTACGGGACCTGAAGTAAAGAGGTTAGTATATTTAAAGCTGTATTAAACCTAAAAATTATTATATTGCAGCTTACCAATCATTAGATATGGTGGCTGCATTTGTTTACTTTTCTTTGGCTTTTTCCCCTCTGTTTTTACCGAGTGATCTGGCCAGTAACACACCTCCTGTATAAGGCCCCTTTTGACGTAACGGAGCCATTCTGCTCAGCGAGGGATCGATCTGCAGATCCCTGCTGAGGAGGCAGATGACAGCTCCGTCTCCACTCTGTGTGCGGAGACGGAGGTGTCAGATCCCCGCTGTCCTCTATGGGAAGAATCGGATGAGAACGGACCACCTGTCCATTTTCATCCAATCCAATCCACCAAATGGATGGAAAATAGGGTTTCCATCCGTCCGGATTTGACGGACAGGATCGGATGTCAGCGGACATGTCTCCGCTGACATCCACTGCCCCATAGAGATGCATGGGGCATCCGTTCAGGTCCTTTGTAGTGCATTAGCACATCTATCCCAGCAAGGAGTGTTGTCTCCAAGGGTTAGAGAGGCTGGATTCACCCCTTTTTTATGGATAGTGTAGGACCCACTGATAATGGGGTACTTTGACGCAGTGGTGGGCTTGAGCACGATAAGGCCATATGGTGGGACTAAATCCCCATTTTTATTTATGCATTGTCTCCATATTTGATAGTCATTTCTTTTGCATGTGTGCGCTATTCTTTTTTAATATACATGTCGCTTGGTCCATAGCTGCACCGGCTTTAGATATACATGTTCAGGGTTTGCTCCCCCAATTTTTTGCTTGTTTATTATGTATTCGGTCTGACCAGACTTCTGAGGTTGAGCACCCCACCCCCCACACACACCTGTACTCTATCAGAGCCCACTATCAAGTAGATATAGTAGGAGTCCTTTGTAGTGCATTAGCACATCTATCCCAGCAAGGAGTGTTGTCTCCAAGGGTTAGAGAGGCTGGATTCACCCCTTTTTTATGGATAGTGTAGGACCCACTGATAATGGGGTACTTTGACGCAGTGGTGGGCTTGAGCACGATATGGCCATATGGTGGAACTAAATTCCCCATTTTTATTTATGCATTGTCTCCATATTTGACAGTCATTTCTTTTGCATGTGTGCGCTATTCTTTTTTAATATACATGTCGCTTGGTCCATAGCTGCACCGGCTTTAGATATACATGTTCAGGGTTTGCTCCCCCAATTTTTTGCTTGTTTATTATGTATTCGGTCTGACCAGACTTCTGAGGTTGAGCACCCCACCCCCCACACACACCTGTACTCTATCAGAGCCCACTATCAAGTAGATATAGGAGGAGTCCTTTGTAGTGCATTAGCACATCTATCCCAGCAAGGAGTGTTGTCTCCAAGGGTTAGAGAGGCTGGATTCACCCCTTTTTTATGGATAGTGTAGGACCCACTGATAATGGGGTACTTTGACGCAGTGGTGGGCTTGAGCACGATATGGCCATATGGTGGGACTAAATCCCCATTTTTATTTATGCATTGTCTCCATATTTGAGTCATTTCTTTTGCATGTGTGCGCTATTCTTTTTTAACATCCGTTCAGGTCCGCCTGAAAAACTACCAGGCGGATCTGAACGGTCCGCATGTGTGAAAGGGGCCTTAGTGAGACATAACTTTGGATGAATGAGAACAGGGGGCACAGCAGGCAGCAGCATTATCAGTTGGGGATGGGGATGGTGTTAACTGTATTAGCAGATTTAAATACACTAAACAAATTGAAGCCAAACTCCAGCTAACACTTTATAATTTATAATCAATTAAAGCAAATAGTTTTTTTCCTTTTTTGTATAAAGGTTTTGTATGATAATATAAAAGTTGATCATATTTTTCTAAATATGAATTGTATGTGAATGGTGCGCTTGTTCAAAATATTACAAAAAATATATATTAGACCTGTACATAGCAATTTATATAAAATTGTGACATATCCATATATATATTTTTATTAGTCCAGATTGTGACCACATCCAGTGCAGTGTTACGAATGTATAGTCAACAAGCAGTCCAAACATGTTTTTTTTGTATAATGATTCAACAGTGAATATAAAAATTGTTCTTAGCAATCCATGACATCCACTCCTTTACCAATAATTTGCCGAAGTGATCCTTTGTGCTGAACCATATCCCCCACCAACCACCAATAAGTGAATTGGCCGCTCACCTTAAAATATCCCCAAATGCTCACACAGTGCCCTTTTTGGAAGGTTTTCAAATCCTGTTAATTTCCAAATGGCTCAGTGCATTTCATTGGAGTTCCCTCTGCTTGGTTTACCTGGATCCACTCTCCTCCACTCCAGTTTACTCAAATATATAAGCTCTAGTGCAAAATTGCTACAGTATAGATCCTCTTTATTAAAATTTACCAATGCACTCACAATAAAACTTCTTGTAAAATAGTACGTAAATCAGGGTAAAAACTTGGCTGATTGCCTCCTCACCGACTTCTGTGTACCGGAGACATCGGAAGTGACGTCACAGGCCCCGCTCAGCACATTGCGTCACTCATCACGTGACTTCCTCAATTTTTGTACTGCTTGTTGAATACAACTTTGTAACACTACACTGGATGTTGTCATGATATGGACTAATGGAAGATATATAGATATGTAAAAAATTTTGTGTATTGCTATGTACAAGTGTAATATATTTTTGCCATATTTTGAACAAGCGCACTATTCAAATACAATTCATATTTTAATTATGAGTGGTTGGGTTCACTAAAAATGGTTGCAGTGGTTCATTGATAAAATAGGTGAAGGTATTAGGATTTTACATAGCAGCGATAAGTATTAGGTATTATTTGATCATATTTTTCACCCCTGTCTGTGTTAAATTGTATGTCTCATCCATGTAAACTGATACATTCTGCTGGAGAGCTTGTGCTTTTGAACAACAACAGGTTTGCTGGCTGGATCACCAGATGAAAATAGAAAATAAGAGCCTAAAAAATTAAACTAATATAGCCATCACATTTAAAAATTGGTAAGCTGCAATATAATAAATGTTTGCTTTTCAGTTTAATTTTGCTTTGATACATTTTTTTCCTTTTTTTTTTTTACATTCATACTGCTATTTACATTGGAGGAGAGGGACGTAATATATTTAGTAAACTTTACTTTTTAGAGCCGGTTCACACTGGGGCGACTTGTCAGGCGACTTGGTCGCCTGACAAGTCGCTGTGGGTCGCCTGCCATAGATTAGCACAGGGCCCGTTCTAATAGGAGCGACACAAGTCGCTCCGACTTAGAAAAAGGGTCCTGTACTACTTTGGGGCGACCTGGAGTGACCTGGAGCGACCTGCATTGACTTCAATGATATGAAGTCCGCGCATGTCGCTCCGAGATCGCGGTGTGCGCTGTGCACCGCGACTTCACAGGTCACCCCGGCAAGTCGGTTCGCCTGTATGTGAACCGGCTCTTACTAGAAAGTCTGCTTTAAATTAAGTTTTGTGTGAAAAAAAGATACAATAATGCATGTGTGGTGTCCTTTAAAACAGTTGTCGCCTTCTTTTACATTTTAAATGAAAGCTTTCTTAGGAGAAATATGCAGGCTGACATCTCTGATCTTATTATAATATTGTTTGCTGTCCGGTTGTCAATTCAATCGATACTTTCTGAATCATTGACCTTGCACAAATATATAGCAATCAGATCACAACTCCTGATGGGTATGCTTGCTGTGGGTTATTGATTAGAAAATTATCATATCCAGAGACAGTCAGGTAGTTAGTGTTTTCAGAAGAAGATATTTCTCTCAAGAGTAGGCATAAGTGAAATCGAAAGACTTAATTTCCCCAAAATTTTGGGGAAATGTTGTCATTTTGGCAAAATGCATTGGAGTCAATGGAGAAATAGAAAGTAGTTTTAGGGATTTCTAAGGGATGCAATGGCCCTTCATTAGCCTCATTATTTTACATATTTTCACAGAAAGAAAAATAGACAGACAAATAAAAAATATGTAATGCTACAAAACACAAATAAAAAAAAAGGAAACACAAAGATCATTGCATTAAATACCCTAAACAACTCTAAATATACCCCCCAAATAAAAAAGGAAAACCAAAAGAAATATTAAATTTTACTCAAGCTGCTCAATCACCAAATTTTAAAGTTTCTGCTTTGCTAAAGGTTTGCTGAGAGGGAATCCAGGAATTTTGCCGAAATTACTTCTCAATGCTACTCAGGAGGATTCCAGCTGGTAAACACAACTGGAAAACTGCTGTTGAATTCTGCTGAAAGAATTTGGAAGTCATCAGAAGAATTGTATTTTGTAGTGAGAACAGAAAATTGAGGTTATATAGTGAGAGTTTTACATCTTGGGAAAAAAAGACTTGTATAATTAGAATTTTGAGCACCAGACTTGTGGCACCTGAGTTGCAAACTTCATTAATCTCATAAAGGTATGCTGCACATGAATTATTTAGATAGGTGTTATACACACAACTGCTATGGCAAGCATATGAAAAATAACATGGTTCAGGTGCAAGCCCTGACTCCATTATTCTCATTCATATTTGCTAACATCTTACATTTTAGTAACTTTTTTCTGGGATATTATTTTGAGATTACATATTCCACTGCAAATCCTGCTTTGACTAGAAATAAAACCAGACAAAAGTAAGTCCTTTATGCCATTGTCAGCCTTCTGTAAAGGTAATTTTTCAGATATGCAAAAAATTAAATGGCTGTTGTGCACATGGTAGTAGGGCTAGGGCAGAAATTAATCAACTTAGCTGTGTATCTACATTGACAAATGAGATTTAATTTCCTAAGGAAAATCTGTGTAAGGTAACTCAAAGGGAATGCTTAGTATATTTTATATTTTTGTCCTTAATTACTATGGCCAGGGCTTAAAATAACAAACATTTAAAAAATAAAATAAAGTCAGGTATATATGAATTGATGTAGGATCTTTTTCACATGTTTTTGTCTCCCTACCACCCGCTATTTAGAAATCATAGTAACGTAAAGTCTAACCCCCCACTTTACTATGACATGCAATAGTTGGTTGGTCCAAGTACAGTGAAACAGGGCAAGTATTCAGTAGCATGACTTTTCAAGTGGTTGTTAGAATTGACAGACTGAATTAATCTGTTTATTTATTATTTGTCTAACTGCCAAAATCCTTGATCCGAGATTTCAATGAGTTAGCCTTTAAACAAACAATTCATTTATAAACAGCAAGAAACTTTGAGAGTCGATCTTCTTTTGATATACCTCCGAATATCTGTGCTTTCCTAGTCTACTTAGAATGCAAAAAATCCAAAACCTGTTAACATTTTAAATCCTATTGTATCTCAGTAGTCATCAGTATCAATATGGGAACTACCAGACCACCCCACCTGTCTTCGGAAAAAACCTGTATGCAAGTCAAGAAGCAACAGTTAGAACAAGACATGAAACAACTGAATGGTTCATAATTGAGAAAGGAGTGCAGCAAGGATGTATATTGTCACCCTACTTATTTACCTTATATGCAGAATACATCATGCGAAATGCCAGGATTGACGAATCACAAGCTGGAAATTAGGATCCCAGGGGGAAAAACAACCTGAGATATGCAGACGATACCAGACTAATGGCAGAAAGTGAAAAACGAAAGAGTCTCTTAATGAAGGTAGACAAGGAGAGCACAAAAGTTGGCCTGAAATTGAACATCATGAAAACTAAGATCATGGCAACCGGTCCAATCTCTCCTTGGCAAATAAAAGGAGAAGAAATAGAACCAGTGATAGATTTTATCTTCCTAGGCTCCAAGATCATGTCAGTAGCCAAAAACGCTTGCTTCTTGGGAGGAAAGCAAGAGCAAACCTAGACAAAATTATAAAAAGCAGAGACATCACCCTACCAAAAAAGTGCCGTATAGTCAAAGCTATGGTATTCCCAGTAGTAACCTATGGCTGTGAAAGTTGGACTATAAGGAAGGCTAAACGCCAAAGAATTGATGCTTTTGAACTATGGTGTTGGAGAAGACTCTTGAAAGTCCCTTGGACAGCAAGAAGATCAAACCAGTCAATCTTGAAGGAAATCCTCTCTGAATATTCATTGGAAGGACAGACCTGGAAGCTGCTACTACGGCCACCTAATGCGAAGAGAGGACACAATGGAAAAGACCCTGATGCTGGGAGACATGGAAGGAAAAAGGAGAAGAGGATGACAGAAAACAAGATGGATAGATAGCATCATCGAAATAATGAACATGAAGTTAAGCAAGCTCTGGGAGGCTGTGGAGGACAGAAAAGCCTGGCACGCTATGGTCCATGAGGTCACGAAGAGTCGGACACAACCAAACAACTTAACAAAAACAAATCATCAATGTTACATCAAAGTCTTGCACAGTAGTGGATATGATTGAGCAGGATTGGGGGCAAGGAAGCTTTCCTGACAGTCTATCAGTGCTCAATGAAAGGTTTTATATGGACTTAAATCTGTACTGTTTATACTGTACGTTATGTTTATTTTAATGTATAGAAAAAGAAACCAACAATCAATCATAAAGGACAAAGCTTAGACTGCAGTTTGTTTTTTGTTTTTTTTTTAAATGTAACATAATAGCTAATGCCCTAAAAAAAAAAAAAAAAAAGATGATTTGTGGACCATTTTCTTTTTTTTCATTTCTTATAATAATTATTAAAGTTTCTTGTTTTACAATATGTATATGATCTGTGTTTCACAAATTTTAGTGAATTACTAAAGTATTATAAATTAAACAAACAGATTTATTAATTCTGTGATTTCTAACAACTGCTTGAAAAGCTATGCTACTGAATACCTGCTCTGTTTCACTGTACTTGGACATTCCTCAAATAGCATGCATATGTGGGACCGGTTTCATATGTTGTTTGTTTGGAAGTGGTGTTAATGGTGAGGCATGAGACATTTTTTATTGAAATTGGTTAATAATATTAGTCTACCTACAGCTGAATGAACAACTAATGCATTTTAATCCAATCCATTGTTATACAAGTAAATATACCATAACAATTAGAAATTGTATTTAGTTTTCGAACAGCAAATCTAGGCAAAAGGTAAAAGCACTCACTGAGCTTCAATTAAACACTGCATCTATGCAAAAATTAGAACATTCACTCGATTTACTTGTAAGTGAAGTTTCTCTAATCTCTCACAGTTACACACAGATTTCCCATTTAGGGTAGGATGGAAATAGTCATGTACTTCCTGAAGGCTGCGCTATCTCATTTCCTCTCTCTGCTTCCTACATCATCAGCCATATTCAAGTAATCCAGGCAGTTTTGAATCTTTTTGGTGGTTGAAAAAATTCACAGTATTGACATTTTGGAATTTTCATCTTTCATGGCAGATGGTAAAGAGCCTGCAGTGGGTATTCCAGCATCCAAAGCAGTTACCGTAGGTTCCAGGACAACCAGATTACTGGCAAAAGGGAGTGAGTGTATTGGTGTAGTACAGCATTTTCTGCTTCACAGTGGCAGAGCATTGTTAGACTTTACCAGCCGCATGATACATTTATCATGTCAGCCTTTGTTTATTATTATTAGTGGTGTATTTAGGTTTTGTGCTGCCCTAGGCCTGAAAAAACTTGTGCACCCCCTAATTTAAATATGACCCACCCCTTCCTGTAAGGGCCACACCCATTCCTGTTTATGACCCGCCCTGTCATCTGTAAACCACAGACCACAACCCCAGTCTATCAGTTCCAGTCAGTGTAGCCTCATCAGTTCCCATAAGTTCAGCTTTATCAGTGCCCATCAATGCAGCCTCATTACTGCCCATCAGTGTAGCCTCATCAGTGCAGCATATCAGTGTGGTCTCATCTGTGGCCATTAGTACAGCCCCATCAATGGCCACCAGTTCAGCCTTTCAGTGCCCATTAGTGCAGCCTCTCAGTGCATCATATAACTGCCCATCAGTGGTGCCTTATCAGTACAGCCCTATCAGTGCAGCTTATCAGTGCTGACTTATCAGTGGCCACCAGTGCAGCCTCATCAGTGGCCATCAGTGCAGCCTCATCAGTGGCCATCAAGCCACATATCAGTGCAGCCCCATCAGTGAAGCTTATCAGTGCTGCCTCGTGCCCATCAGTGCCCATCAGTGCTGCCTTATCAGTGCAGCCTCATTAGTGCCCATCAGTTTATCAGTACCCACCATTGCTGCCTCATCAGTGGCCCTCAGAGCACCATATTAGTGCCCATCAGTTCAGTCTATTACCGCCCATCAGTCCATCAAATCAGTGCCCATCAGTGCAGCATATCAGTGCAGCCACATCGGTGCAGCTTATCAGTACCACCTCATCAGTGACCATCAGTGCAGCCTTATCAGTGCCCATTAGTACAGCCTTATGTCACTGTATTAGTAAGATTACTCCTTTCTTTTAAGATATTTGGACTTGTGTTTGCTGCCACTGATTATAATCATTGGAATATTCCACTTTATTTGTATAATGACTAGGAAGTCCATAGATTATACAAATAAATTATATAATCAGTGGCAGCAAACACAAGTCCAAATATCTTATAAGATAGGAGAATTCTTACTAACCCAGTAACATATTGCGATAGCACATATGAGGTGAGCAGGTCCAAAATATTATTGCCATCATATACAATTTAAAGTCTTAATTCAATATGCAAAGTCTGCAATTCAGTATGCTCGCTCAAGGAAAAGGATGTTTAAAGAAATTAAATGATATTATTGACATGATGCCTGCCATACCTGGGAGGGTAGGCGGAGCATTAGGCTGCAGTGCTACAACTATTAGTATTGGCGGCCGCCGGCCAGTTGTATTAAGTGTGGTCGGCGGCCTGCAGTCGGCGGTCTGTCCGAATATTATCATACCAGGAGGTAGCAGTGTGACCGCTTTATGGGGGTACCAGACTGATTTACCTCTTGGACCCTGCCCTCCGACCTAATTCGCCCCTGAAGGCTGGCACTATACTAAAAGTGTAGCGCAAGCTGGCAGGGACCTTTTTCGTGCAAGAACCAGAAGGAGGCTGTTTTTTTTTTTTTCGTGCGAAGTGCAGCTTTTTGCTGCCCCCCTGCAAAATGCCGCCCTAGGCCTGGGCCTTGTCAGCCTAGGCCAAGATACAGCACTAAATATTATTATTTTTTTGTGTTCAAACCCTTTGGCCCCTTTCACACATATGGTCTGATCAGATCCGCCTGTCAGTTTTTCAGGTGGACCTGATCGGATGCCCCATGCATCCCTATAGGGCAGCGGATGTCAGTGGAGACTTGTCCGCTAAAACCCGCTGCTATCCGATCCAATCCTGTCTGTGAAATCCGGACGTATGGAAACCCTATTTTTCATCCTTCCAGTGGATCGGATGGGATTGGATGAGAACAGACAAGCGGTCCGTTCTCATCCGATTCCCCCATAGGGGGACAGCGGGGATCTGACAGCTCTGTCTCCGCACACAGAGCAGAGACGGAGCTGTTACCTGCCTGCTCAGTGGGGATCGGCGGATCGATCCCCCGCTGAGCAGAACTGCTCAGTCGACGGAAATGAGCCGTGAGAAAGGGGCCTTTATTGGTTTTTCTTGACATAGTACAAGAAAGAAAAGAAAACCAAAAACAATATAATCATGACAAATATGCTAACAATTAGCAAATCATGAATAGCACAAGGTATAATATATCTAAGGTATTAAACAAGTACAAAGAACAATATATAAATATGACCGACAATGAAGTGTATCCCGTTAAAAAAGCGGGATATAGCAAATATCAAAATTCCAAGATACAAATGAAAATGCTAACAATATCATATATTTGGACTAATATCTTGTTTAACCAAGATATCAATTAAATCAGTAAAGGCGACCCCTGGGTTACAAGCATCCAACTTACAAATGACTCCTACTTACAAATGGAGGGAGACAATAGGAAGTGGGAGGAAATCTACCCCTAGGGAGGGAAATTCACTCCTGTAAAAGTTACCATAGGATAAAGGTGTCTCCACGGAAGCTTTATCTCCAATCCTTGTTTCCACAACAACCCAACATTTTCAAAATATAGTTGTCGTAGGGACAGAATGTGAGATAAATTCTTCTGAACAGGGACATAGACAGCAAAACAAAGTTTACAGGGGTGTTAACCCTTCCCTATGCTATCCAAAAAGCTTATAAAATGTATTTTTGTGGCTGGGGCTACACTTGTTTAAACTTACATACAAATTCAACTTAAGAACAAACCTACACACCCTATGTTGTTTATAACCCAGGGAATCCAGTATGCAGAACAGTATTATTTTTAATAGGGTTCTAAAAATTTGGTCAAAATGAAACAAATATATATTTTGAGATTTCTTGTATCTCAGATATGATTTGGGTTAAATGAGAGTTCTTTGACCATGAGTGTAAGCTTTAACACAACAACAGAAATGTATTGGTAACTAGCAAGGAGGCCTAAACTAATACACAGCAATCTATCTATAGTACAGAAAACAGAAAATAATCATAGGTTAAATGAATAAATACAGAGTATCATATTCAAACCTTAGGATACAAACAGCCATACAGACAACACATAGGACAGGCATTTAGATATAAGTGCAAGAGGTATATTCCATAGTTATCATGTTCACGAGAGCTTCCTTCTAGTCTGCTGTTTCAGAGCCTTCTCTCTTTCAAGACTTAACTAATATATACATAACTCTCATAGACTTGCTTAGGGCCATACTGATTGGTGGAGCTATCTTACCCCTCTTCTCCCTTCGGGCATATCTCATGCAGGATTGGACAATTTCCCCATCCCCTATATTTAGCATAACCCAGCCCCTCGATAGCATCTCCTCTCTAGGGGGGAATAAGGTCATCTCCTGAGCAAATTGTCCATTCCTGAATGGACAGCCACCTTCATTGCATAACTAAAGAGAGCATCTTTGAAGTGGAGGCAGAGATAATGAAGGAAGTGAAATGGCCTGTTTTTAAATAATTACCTCAGTCCCGTAATGTCTGCGAAAAGGAACTTAATTAAGGTGTTGTCCTTTATTGCATACAAGTTTACAATGGGTAAATTGCAGACACACACATGTTTAAGGCCCGTACACACGTACCGATCGTCGGCAGACAAGCGTCGGCCGACGACCGATCTGCCGATTGTACGCTTGTTAGTATGATGCCTCCGACAGCCGTCAGCGCACATTCTGCCGACAAGAATCTGTCATGCAAGCATTAAAATTTTTGTATGCCGACACCAGAGCGGCCGATTGTTCGCCAGTCAGTACAGAATTCGGCCGACAGACCGCAGATTTGCAAGACTGGGCATGCTCAGAAAAGAAAAAACACAGGGAAAGTTAACCATTACATGACATCACTTCTGCAGTCGGCTGTAGTCGGCGGACAAAATTCTTGGGCTGTCTTTGCACTTTTCAACAGACACCGACAACCTGGGGACAAAAGACGGCCGATCGTTCGCCGATGATCGGTACGTGTGTACGGGGCTTTAGCCTAACCTAATATTCCTGCACTTCAAAAGGACTTGGTAAATCAATTACTAATGCCTGCAGACTGGGTTTACACAAATGGGTACATTTAACTTATATCAACTATTAGTAAAAACCAAAACCCAATATCTCATAAATATATAAATATATTTTTATACACACACACATCTATTTACAGTTGCTAATGGAGATACACTTAAGGCAACAAAAGGAAAGATAAAAAAAAGAAGGGGGTGGGTAAGGCAAAAGCAGTAAAGATTTTCCTTTCACAGATCTCTAGTATTTATAGATGAATATTGTACCAAGGGTCGCTGTGTATTTGTAAAGTTAGTTAGGCGGTTATGTAAAACGCAGGTCATTTTATCGTCGATCATGACCCAATTCAACTTTTGTATGACATAATCAAATGTTACTACTGATTGATTCCAACTGCGTGCATTGGCTATTCTAGCGGGCAGGATTATATAGGAAATCAAGCATTTGGCATGTTTAGGAAAACTCAAGTCTATATAAGTTTATTAGGTTTTAATATGCCTTTTTTTATTATTATATTATTGTGCTGCTTGCTTTGCCTAATGCTCCATCTGCTGTGGGTGGGTCAGGCTTCTTCTGTACAGTGTAATCAGTGCCTGAGCATTGCTATTTTTTCAGTAGACATTTATCTTGGCAGCTTTTATGTATTATTTTATTATTGTGATGTCTGTTTCTAATATTCTAACTAATATTCTAACTCCTGTGGGCTATCAGTTACCCTTACACTTGTCTGAGTATGTTTATTACCGGGGGTTATCATTGTTGTTATTGCCACATGCTGGGGGGATATGCAACTGATACTGGGCATTGGGCGTATGATATCTTTCTGCCGAAACTGACAAATTTGCCTAATGTTATTTTTGTGAGTGTATCCACATGCCCCACAGAGTCAAAAACATATCAAAACAAAGGTAGAACGGTAGCCCAGCACAAGCTAAACACCATGTAGTCAAACCCATACAAATGAGCATGCCAACTTTTTAGACACTGCTAAAAGGGATTTTTTTTCACGATCCCTTTGTGGATAGCTGCCAGATGACCAATTAATGCAATATAGTAAAAAAATCTGGACCAATGTGGCCAAATGTTCCATTAACCACTTGCCGACTGCCCCACGCAGATTTACTGCGCAGGGCGGCTCGGCAGTGCAAAATCACGTAGATCTCTTTGATTATGTGATTAGACACAGTGGGAACCAGACCGTGGGAGGAGGGGGCTTGATCGCTGCCGGTCTCCCGCGATCTTCGGGGAAACTGACAGGAGAGCCGTCTGTCTATGTAAACAAAACAGGCGGCTCTCCTGTCACACAGGCACAGTGAGATCGTGTGTCTCAGCTAAGCTGAAACACTGATCTCTGTGTGACTGTCACAGAGCCCTCCCAGCCACAGTTAGCAAGCATCATTAGGCTTACACTTAACCTCTTGATCACCCCCAGTATTAACCCCTTCCCTGCCAGTGTCATTTATACAGTAACAGTGCATATTATTTAGCCCTGATCACTGTATTAATGTCACTGGTCCTCAAAAAGTGTCACTTAGTGTCAGATTTTTCCGCTGCAATGTCGCAGTCCTGCTAAAAATCACTGATCACCACCATTACTAATAAAAACAAAAAAAGTCCAACAATCTATCCTATAGTTTGTAAGCGCTATAATGTTTGCGCAAACCAATTAAAATACGCTTTTGGGTTTTTTTGTAACAAAAATATGTAGCAGAATACAAATTGGCCTAAACTGATAAAAAAATTAGATTTTTACATTTTTTTTTGAATGTTTTATAGCAGAAAGTAAAAAATATTGTGTTTTTTCAAAACTGTTGCTATTTTTTTGTTTATAGCGCAAAATCTAAAACCTGCAGAGGTGATCAAATCAAATTACAATTCCCAATATATTTTAATTGTATATATTTATTGTTGTTAATTTTTATAACATATTTGTATAACCCTGTTTATGTAATTTATCTTAAGCTTCTTAATAAAAGGGGAGGTATTTTTCTTAGCACTTATTTGTGCTACTTCCTGGGTATCAAGATAGTCCATTTTCCCTATGCTGAGGGTTAAGTAGGGGTAACCCCTGGCTATACTCACATTGTCATTCACTTGTGAGAAGATGACAGTAAAGAAATAACAGATTATAGATATGAACAAGGAAGAATTACAGAATCTCAGGTAAAGAATTCAGACTCTTTGGTAGAGAGTCATGGAAGGCCAAGGGTAATTGTTTTATATTTATTGTAAAGGTTTTCAAACCTAATATGGCTGATCATGTGATTTTACAGAATACAATTGTTTTATATTATGTCTTCAAAACATTCTTTACTCAAGTTAGAGGAAAGAAAAAAAGTTCAAGAAGTTATTAGACTCTGACTCTTGACCACAACATACAGGGGTATACAATGTACGGTTAAAAGCAAACACACACACACATCATAGGTTGAACTGGATGGACTGATGTCTTTTTTTTCAACCTCACTAACTATGTAACTAAGGTAGGTAAACTCCCCATTTAACTGCAGATTTAAAATCTGTACCTTTAGATATATTGAAAAGACTATAAAATGCTCTCCAGTGTGTCCTATGCCATAATCATAACTGTTTTTACAATTATGCACACATATTTCCTTTTTGTTTACATTTTTAGGCTCATTTGAAGAACATGCCTTAGGAAAAAAAAAACATACAAAAATAATAAAAAGAGCAGGCAATACATTCACAAAGTAAAGGTAAGTATAATAAAACCCAAATATTCTTACCATGTAAAGAAAATTATTTTATTATTGATTTCACATTTCTTTTTTTTCCATCAAAATTTTAATCTCAAAGTGTTTAAAAATTATAAGGGTATTGAGAAGAACAGAGCTTTGTGTGCTACTCCAAGGACAATCGTTATCTGAAACAAGAAAAAGATAAGTGTGTAAAATATTACTTTTTTGGAAATTAATATAAAAATCACATACCCATTTAATTTTTTTTTAATAGAGTAACAAAAATGTCAAAGTTACAAAAGAGTGCCAATGGTTCTGAGTCTGATCAACAGCATGAATTAGGAAAAAGAAGTCCCCCATATTTACTTAAATATGCCTTGTAGGTAGCAGCACAGAGATTGACAATGAATAAACTGATAAAAATGTATCAATCTTACGTGGATTAAAGGTCTTGCGATAGAAGTACTGGCAAAACAAAGTTGATACATTCAGGCCGCTGACAGAAAAAAAGGAGCAAATTATTAATCTAATGATAATAGTGTCCAAAAAAGTTTTGAATAATTTTGCTAGCGATATGAGGTTTACCTTAAATGCACCACCTCCCAGATCTATAAAAATGTTTTTCAAAGAATACATAGCGGGATTTTTAAGGTGCTAAAAACAGCTATTTATTTCAAATATCAAAAGTTAAAAGAAAAAGCATTAAAAAAACCACCATGACAAATTCATATGGTCATTGTACAAAGGTTTCCGCTCAACATGTTTCACCATGACTGTGGCTTCTTCCTAAAGAGCCTTGTACATGATAACACTATATTTAATAAGAAACATTGTCAGTTTATTTAACAAATAAGGACCCTAACGGTCCACAAAGATCCATGTAAGACACAATTATACCTAAATTGCAAAGTAATACAAATTCTTATGTTTACAAGACATCCAATGACTGGTTCTCACCCCGGGTGTCTGTAGGGTTTCAAAAATGTGATGGTAAAGTCATGAGTGGATAAATATGCAGAGTATCAGTGTGCCATAGAGGGAATATGCCCCCTAGTGGAACCTGCAAAGATATAAGATCAATTCTAATTAGAGATTTAGGAAAATGTACTTAATTATATATTGTGTTATAAAATCCCCTAATCCTGTTTTTAAATCATAACAATATATTACCCACTGTATCCAAATGGGCTGTGTTCCCAATGGCAAGATCAGATGGGATCCTATAGTCAATTTTTACTTTTTTGTTCATCAAAGTTCCAGAGGCAGTAATTTCCTTAATGGGAGTAGCCTATATAGAGATATGCAACCAACAATCAACATGTGAATTTAGCCAACCCAAAACGAATGCTCAAGATGTTTTATATAATTTACTTTATTGTACACAAGAGTTTGTCACTGAATAATGATAGCGGTTTTGTGGCTTGAAAGAAAGGTTTTAGTTTTAAAACATTAAATGGATTGCACACAGATTGGCGCAGTCAACATTTTTGATTTGATAATGTTTCTTAGTTATCTATAGGGTTATCATGTACAAGGCTCTTTTAGACTCCTGAAGAAGCCACAGTCGTGGTGAAACATGTTGAGCGGAAACCTTTGTACAATGACCGTTTAAGCTACAATGTCTAATTCTTTGTTTACGAGCACCTTAAAAATCCTATTATGCATTCTTCGAAAAAAAGTGTCCAAGAAAAGTTGACCCCTCCAGATGGAAAGAAAAAAAAAACAGCTGATCATTTGAAGAATCTTACATTTTTGTGAGCAATAGCCAATGTCTATAATCTGATGTATGTGTTTTTGTAAATTATCAAATAATCAAAAAATCTGAAAAATCAGTCAATCATAAACAATAAAACAGCAAAAGTCCATATAATTGTCAATGTAGTAGTCCTATACAACTTGTAATATATAGAACTCTTATGTAAGTGCTGCAAGAGCGTGCACGTAGAAGACACCTCCACCACAGTGAATCCCTTATGGACAAATTCTCACCTGTATTGACTCCCACGACAAAGGTCCAACACTTCAACACTAAATGGACTCTGACTCTTGATTCAAGAATTTTAGTGTGCACATGTATTCATTGAAAGTGCAATGAAAAAAAGGTCAGCTTTGGTTAATTGCATAGTTAAAAAAATATTTGAAAATGAAAAAAAAAAAATCTTTTATTTAACTGCTATTAGACAAAAAAAAACAGTAATAATAAATATAATAATAATAATAAAAAATAAATAATAAAATAATGTTAAAAATTAAAACAGTTTTTTTTTTTTTTTTTACATAATATGCAAATAAAACAGAAGCACTCAAAATGTATCAATTAAAAGAAAAAACAAAGTCCACCAGTGAGATGCGACAAACACTGTGGAGAGCATTCAGTAGGTCCACCACCAAAGGAAGCCAAACATACAGCCTCTTACCAGATGTATATAATAAAACAGCCATCCAAACAAATATGCTGCTGTTATCTGGTCAATGGATCTGACGATGTAAATCCCACCGACTCCAATCATATAGTGTATTCAAAAAAAGATGGAAAGGCAATCATTGCGCAGACATCTTACACAGGTTATTGAAAAACAAAAGATAATGTACAAGGTATAGAGAAAGTCCTCCAGTGAAATGCAGCAAACACTGTGGAAAGGGATCAGTAGGTCGACCACCAAGGGAAGCCAAACATATAGCCTCTTACCAGATGTATATGGTTAAACAGTCATTAAGACACATGTGTTGCTGTTGCCTGGTCAATGGATCCAACGATATAAATCCCATCAGTTCCAATCACACAGCACATTCATAACCGTAGTGACAGAGCAAAGATGTGTTTACTCCCAAAGTTCACAGATCATATTCTCTCATCCTCCCTCCCCGGCCTGAGAGGACGTCTTTTACGACAGTCGTCTATGTAGCACCTGAGTTTTTTTTACATGTTGTAACAAAACTTACTATGAAGTTTAAAATGTTGGTTTGTAATTTCTTATCTTACTACAATAACGATAAGTTGTTTTAAACCAAATCTAGTTTACTTTTTTTTAACAGAATCTTTTTTATTTATTTCCAAATCAAGTCACAAACAAGAATACAGTGCTGTGTTCACATTGGACAATATCAGAGGCAGGCAGAAAAAGTAAGGCATAACATATGTAGACAGTAACAAAAGATCTCCCGGACAGGCAACAGAGGCACAATACAGCTCAGAGGACCCTCTCCCTCCCACCCGAGCAGCCACACCTCCCCAGCCAGGGCCATCCACCCCATAAAAGTCAACAGCTGTTAACAACCCCAGTTAGAGGGACACAAAGTGAAGGAGGGCACCACCCAGACAAGGGACTACCATAAGGAAAAAAATAAAAATAAAAAGGGGGGGGGAGATGGAGGAAGGGGAAGAGACAGAGAGGAGGAGAGGAGGGGGGCGAACATAGCAAGGCAAAAGGAAGGAGGTCAAGAAAGAGCAGACAGAGAAACAAACGGAGGAGGGGATGGGTCTATCCCAGCCCTCCCCTGTTCACCCACAACCCCCACACCTTGTCGAATTTCTGAGGGCAACCCCTGCTCATGTAGGTGAGTTAGAGCGGTAAGACTGAGTCAACCAGGGTCCGCCACCTAGACAGCAACGGAGGATCAGCCGATTTCCAGAGTAGCAATATCGCTTTCCGGGCATAGAACATAAGATAAAATATAAAAAGTTGCATATGCCTCCTGTGAGAGACCAAGTCACAAAAACCCAGCAATGAGACTCTGGGATCAAGGACCATGCCATGAACCCCCAGACCCTCAAGTTCACCAACCACCACCCGCCAAAACCCCTAAGTAGTAGGGCAGGACCATACCATGTGGAAGAAGGTACCAGTTTGCCCACAGTCCCGGGGGCATACATCCGAACTACCGGGGTATATCTTGGCCACTCGCTGAGGGGTATAGTAGGCCCTATGGAGAAACTTAAGTTGAATGAAACGATCCCTGGCCGAAATCATTCCAGAAATATAACCACCCAGCCCCTCCTCCCAGGCCTCCTCATCGAGGGACGGGATGTCCTCCCTCCAAAGGGCGTGAAGGCGGGGGCTAGCCCCGTCCACCTTAAGGTACACCGAAGAGAGAATGCAGTCAGCGCCGCGAGTTGACAGGAACCGTTCCACCATGTTGGGGGCCAGCGTGACAGCCCGCGGATACTGGCTCTGCAAGGCATGCTTCAGCTGTAAGTAGCGAAACAGCATAGAGGAGGGAAGATCATAGGAAGAGGGAAGCGTCGGGAACGGGAGAAGCACACCCGCCGGCATAACCTGTTGCAATCTTGTAATCCCGAACCGGAAATCTAGTTTACTTGATCTTCCTCCCAAATGATTATCAGTTCCACATGAGCAAAAAACTGTGCATGTAAATATCTGCACACAAGCATGTGAATAACTATTGGTGCAAACATGAAGTGAAAAAAATCACTTGAGTGTGTATAAAAGAATAAATACTGCGTTATCACAATAGTTTATCTGTGAGTAATAACCAATGTCTGTAATCTGATGTTGTATGTGTTTTCAGAAATCATTAAAAAATAAAAACTGAAAAAACTATCAACCAATTATAAACAATAAAACAGTAAGGGGTCGATTTACTAAACCAAATCGGATGGGCCTGTGCATGGAAACCAATCAGCTTCTAGGTTTTTTTTTGTCAAAGCCCAATTGAACAAGCTGAAGTTAAAAGTTGATTGGCTACCATGCACAGCTGCACCAGATTTTGAACTCTCCAGTTTTAGTAAATCATTCCCTACAAGTCCATATAATTGTGAGAGTCTGCTTCTGCAATCCCTACGCGTTACATCACACCTCATGTCTTCTTTGTCTACTGAAGAAGTCATGAGGTATGACATAATGTGTAGAGAGTAAGAGGTGTTTATGCCAATGTTTACATTGTTCTGAGTGCGGTTTTTATCTTCTTTGATCGAAGCTCATTACTTATTTTAATAAATTTATGGTTTTTAACATATGGGAGGCATTCTGTCTGCTTTACCTTAACATATAGATACATGTGGTTAATGGTACCTTAAAGGGAAAACACCCTCTAGTCACACATCTGTCTTGGAGGAAAGGGAGGAGGATATCCCACCAAGGATAACCAGACCATCTAAAAGAACTCCATCTTAAGGCTTATTTGTTCTTGATTTAAAGTGAGAGTTCCGTGAGTACAGTGGTGATCAACAGTGGTGGAAGTACACAATTTTATTTTTAAATGCTCAAACTGAATGGCGACAGATCACAGAAGTGGATTGTACAATTAAGCTATAAGGACAAAAATTACAATTATCACACACACAGTGTTAATGTTTTGATAAATTGGATATTTATATATTTTTGCACGGTTTGCTTGCTTTATATCATCATGGTTTGAAACATTTATTTTGCACAATGGTTTATTCATGCAAATGGGCTGTGCAACGCCATTTATATTGATCCATATATTTAGTTTACATGTTACATAGTTAGTCAGGTTGAAAAAAGACACAAGTCCATCTGGATAAACCAATAAAAAACAATAAAGAAAACACATACAATCCTATATACCCACAGTTGATCCAGAGGAAGGTGAAAAACCCCAGCATGATGTTGGAATACAGTAGGTGCAGCAACCACCTTCCTATTTATTTCCACTAATTCACAAGCACTCTAACATTATTGAATTAATAGTTAGCACAGGGGTCATGTTGGAGAACAATCCACAGAAGAACTGGCATATCTGTCGATTGCCATCAGAATCGCGCATTGGCGACCTGAAATTCGCCAATACTAATGCACATGCGCATGCGCACACGGACGAGAACATAAATAAGTTATATGTGTCAAAGCGCATGCAATGCATGACAAAGCCTGGTGCCCAGTGGCCTATTTAAAGCCAGCAGCAGCAACCACTAATTGCTGGATGATCGTCAGCCCCTTGTGTTTCCTGTGCCTTATGCATGCTGATTTTGGACCTCCTGTTACTGACTCGGATTGCCTTTGACCTGATTCACCTTGATTCTGGGCTCTGACCCTTGGCTTGAACTTCTGACTTGCTTCTGCTTGATCCACTGTGTTTGATCTTGGCTTGGCTCACCGACTCTGCTTTTACCAGCTTACCCGTGTATGACCCCAGCTTGTTCCAGTTCTGCTTCCTGCTTGCCCTGCTGCCAAGCACGCTAAGGACACCAGCCCTTCGAGAGCATCCTGCCTGTTCCGGCTGCTATCTGTTGCTCAGCTCTGCAGACTTTAACAACTGGCAACCCATGCTTCTTTGGGCACTGCATTCTCTGTACCACCTCCAGGGGTGTTCTGCACTTAGAGGCAAGGGGAGCCCTCTCAGCACTCCGGCCTCTGACCAGGTACGTGACAGGTCATCACTTAACTAATTGATTTCCACTAAAATTCTTGTTAAAGCAACACTCCCACAGTGGGTGATGTATACTTACCCAAGGTGCAGAATCTAAAGAGATCTAGTTCGGGGGTAACCTGATAGCTACTGGAGGCTTTCTTGATTTGGGAGAACAGATCAGACTGGAGTAGAAGGAATTCTTATCAGAGGTATTGGGCAGCATGTGTGAAATGGCATGGGGTTTTATGTTTCTAGTCCCAGGGTAAAAGGTTAAGTGGAAGTCAAACCTCAAGAAGAAAAGGGTCCATCTGGCTTGACATGGTCTGAGGTGCCTGACAGTCCTTAGGTATTCTAGTTGTTATGATCGGTTGGGACTAGGATAGGTAGGATAGCTCATTCTAGAAAAAAGTGCCACTATTCCAGGGCCATCTTGACTTCTAGTAGCTCTCTGTTGCCTGTGTCTTAGTTCCGCTTTCCTGAGGTCATCTTACAGAAATAAAAGGTGGTTGGATGCAGAAGAGCCTCAGGACCAGATCTTTAGGAAAGAATTTCTCCCACCACATTTACATAGGCAAAACACTCCAGAATAAAGGATAGTGCTTGGCTGTTTCAGTATTGGAGCAGAGGTAAAGAACAGTTTGGGTTTGTCAAAAGGGGAATGGGCTTTGGATGACCAGGAGAAGGAGATGTCTGTAATGGTAAACTTGGTCAAAGAGGCCACTACCTGATGATCATTAAGATGTCAGTAAAGTCTTAGAAAATGTCATTGACTAAGTGTTGGAATGAGGTTAAAAGGTATAGCAAAATATTCAAATGTTCAAAATGTCCAAATCGGGTATGTAAAGCCCTTTTTTACCTCATTGTGGATAGGATTTAAAGCTTTTCCATAGATCTAGCTTAGTGAAGATTTTGGCAGAGCAAATGTTCCAGAACAGTTCAGATATAAGAGGAAGCAGGTAACAATTCTAGAAGGTAATCTTAAGAGCCTTGATTGAGAGCCTGATGGTTGATACAAAGGCACAGGGTGTGATCCTTCTTTTTCCACAAAGAAGATATTTGCTTTCACAATAAAAGTGCATTGAAAATGTAATTCCTTCTTTAAGTTCTCACCAATGTATTCCTTGTGGGTAGCCCTGTTTTGTGTTCAGACAGGGATAGTTTCATCTGAATGGGATATTGGTGCTGGGCTAAAGCTCCAGAAGGAAGTCGTAGATATGATGTAGAAGTAGTATGGCAAACAAAATAGGCAAGGATAAATGTTTTCTTTCTTTTCTGCAACCTCACAGGATTCTTGGGTTTGACAGTAATTAAATAAGAAAGCAATCTCCCCCGAAAACCAGTTGATGCTGGGGTTATGGATCTGCAGCCAAGGCATCCCTAAGATGACAGGGAACATGAGCAAAAAAACTATGAAAATGTGCATTGGGTGACATATTAAAATAGAGTGCCACAAAAGGGAGACACCCATCTGGAGACAAAAGTCAATGCAAATCCAATTGTTACACTACTAGCATTACCAGGGTACAGTATTACTAAAAATAGTGATAATCATACCAATATATTATTATGAGCATGCATATGTCATATGATAAAAAATAGCAATCATCACATATACAAGTAAATCTTGTTATGTTAACTCCCCAGGCCAAAGAGCTCAACAGGCATGGATCATGGATGGAGAGGTGGCTAACCCCATACTGAATGGCTCACATCGTAGACACTTTTTATTGCAAAAAAGGCTTGAAGCTAGTTGTGTCATTTAACACTGTGCTGTTGTGGCCTGGAGGTAGACAATAGATCTCATTTTCACCTGTAGTAACTTTCTATTCCAGTCACCTGCCCAAGTGCCCTGGTGCACTCTATCCAGGCCAATAAATCCACATATGGAACTTTATAGTTATGGTGTCTGCCAATGGGAGAACTGAGACTGCCAGTGCACATAGCATACATGTGGTCATGCATTGGGGAATCCAACTCTAATGAATCTTTAGGTTCTCAGAGAGTCCCAGCAGACTGGTAATTGAATATGACGTTGTTTCACTGGATGTCTTCACTCCACTGAGAAAGATCAGAAACTCCTCTACTGGCCTATGACCCTGGTGGAGATTCATTAAAGCTTAATCTCTGGTGGCAGCGGAACAAGGATTGTCATAAAACTCAGCCAGCTTAATATTGGGATGAGACCTCAGCAGGGACCTCACTCCCCTGAACCACAAGGTGGAATGCTCAAGCCGGTGGTTCTCCTTGGAGGTGAGAGATAATTAAGCTCGCTCAAGTGAATTCATCAGGGAATGTTCTGGGGCATAGCTACAGGTAGAGAAGATAGGCACAGCAAAAAAACACTGAACTTGCTGTGGTCTGTCAGGGTTATCTTGGGTTCTAATTCATCTGCAGGAGGTCTGGGTGCCAGAAAATATGGCTGAAAATGAGGCAGAAGTAAAAGGATGAAGGAAATCTTCAAACTGGATGTACCCCCTCAGCACCTCTTGCACTGAAATATTGAGCTCAAAGATCTGTTTGCATAGCTCATCAAGTGGTGGGTGGTCTCCAGTAACCAGTTGCATTGATTTGTCTTGCTATTACGACTGATTGGCGCTGCGAGGAGAGGAGGAGGCGCTGCGAGGAGAATGAAACCGGAACCGGAAGCAGGAACTTTGTGTGTGTGTGTGTGTGCGGGCAGGCAGCATGCAGCACGTGCTGTGTGCTAAGAGAGGAGGAGGAGAAGGAGCTTCGGGGGGAGCCGATGCGGGTGCGGGAGATCTCAGGGAAACCGAGGAGACAGGGGGGAACCGAGGTGACCGGGGACTGAAGGGGAGCACCATCTTAACGGCGGAGGACACAGAGAGACTGAAGGAGGACCAGGACATGAGTAGGTGACCGATCAGCTGATCGGCCGCTGGGGGGAAGTCAAAGGGAATAGTTGTGACTATAACAAACTGTACTGTGACTGCAACTGCTGTAACTATACTGTGACTGTAACTGAACTGTAACTGACTGACTATAACTGCGGGTGTAGAGTAGTACCTGACTATCTGTGAGTACCTATTACTACTACCTGAGTGTCTGTGAGTACCTATTACTACTACATGAGTGTCTGTGAGTACCTATTACTACCTGAGTGTCTGTGAGTTGCCTATTACTGTGCTCAGCGACTGACTGTGCTCTGCGACTGACCGTGCCCTGCGACTGACCATGCCCTGCGACTGACTGTGCTGTGTGTACCTGTGAGTGTCTGGGAGTACCTGTGAGTACCTGTGAGTGTCTGGGAGTACCTGTGAGTACCTGAGTGTCTGGGAGTGTCAGTGAGTATAGCAGAGTACCAGAAGGTGGGAAAGCAGAGTTAGGTAGCTGGAAAACAGCCACACAGGTTAGACTTAAATTACTGAATCCCCATTAGATTAGATTAGTGGGTACAATGCCCGGCGGGTGTGGAGATGTGATTCGGTGTACATCTTGTGATATGTATGCATTCCTCGATCATGCGATCGAAGGCGAATACAAATGCACGAAATGTAATCACATTGCTTCCCTGGAAGCTCAGGTCCTGAATCTAGGGAAGCAGCTGGCAACACTGAGACGAATGTCCATACTCAAAGAGAGCTGGGATCATACCCATCAGGTGCAGGCAGGGGCCTGCACAGAGGTGGATGGAGAAACAGAGGTGCAGGCATCAGAGCAGAATAGATGGGTGACAGTTAGGAAGGGTAGAAGGGAAAAAGGCAAGGAGGCCGATCCTGGGCTGGAGCACCCCAATAAATACACCCGTTGCATGATGAAACCAGTCAGGGACCAGCATTGCTGGAGCAGTGCGACGCCCCTAGCTGCCAGGGGAAGAACTCCTCCAGTGAGGCCGGTAGAAAGGGAAAGGAAAGACAGGTGCTAGTGGTAGGGGACTCAATTGTTAGAAGGACAGACAATCTGTCAAAAAGACTGTGAGCACCGAACAGTCTGTTGTTTACCGGGCGCTCGGGTTCGGCACATCACGGATCGGGTGGACAGATTACTAGGTGGGGCTGGGGATGACCCAGCAGCCTAAAAACAACTTCAAACGAGGATATATGCAACCGGTCAGAATTACAAGGTTTTTATACCAATGCCAGAAGCCTGGCTAACAAGATGGGAGAGCTGGAGCTGCTGATGTTTGAGGAGGACTTAGATTTTGTGGGGATTACAGAGACTTGGTCCAACAGCTCTCATGATTGGATGGCGACCATTCAGGGGTATTCCCTTTATCGCAGGGATAGAGAAGATAAAAAAGAGGGAGGGGTATGTCTGTATATTAAGAACAGTGTACAGGTGAATATGAGGGATGATATTAATAATGGAGCTATGGACGAGGCGGAATCCCTATGGGTAGAACTTAAAAGGGAAGGCAATATTGGGCGTATGCTATAGGCCTCCCAACCAGAGGGAGGAGGGGGAGGCGGACCTCCTTTTACAGATAGGATTGGCAGCAAGGATGGGAAATGTCATTATAGTGGGGGACTTTAATTATCCAGATATAGACTGGGCAGAAGGAACCGTACATTAAGCCAAGGCTCGGCAGTTCCTAAATGTTTTGCAGGACAATTTCATGAGTCAGATGGTGAACGCACCAACAAGAAACAATGCGGTACTTGACCTACTGATTACCAACAATACAGACCTGCTCACGGATACAGAGATACGGGGCAACTTAGGAAACAGTGACCATAGGTCAATTAGTTTCAGTATTAATCATAGTAATAGGAAACACAAGGACACTGAATTTCAAAAGAGCCAATTTCCCAAAACTGCGCTCTCTGCTAGAAAATATCAAATGAGATAGAACCCTGGGAACAAAAAACACGGAGGAAAAATGGGAGTGCTTCAAGAGCATACTAAACAAAGGGATTGGCCAGTGCATTCCAAAGGGAAATAAATTTAAAAGAGGAAAACTGAACCCTGGGTGGCTAAACTCCACCATAAAAATGCATATTAAAACTAAAGAAAAGGCCTTCAAAAAATACAACACTGAGGGGTTATGGCAGCATTCAAGCATTACAAAGAGTGTAATAGGAAATGTAAAGATGAAATCAAGGCGGCTAAAATAGAACACGAGAGACATATAGCAGAAGAGAGTAAAAAGAACCCCAAGAAATTCTTTAAGTATATAAACAGTAAGGAAGCGAGGCCAGGACACATTGGCCCCATAAAAGACGACAAAGGAAATATGGCCACAGAGGACAGAGAAAAGGCGGAAGTGTTAAATAATTTCTACTCTTCAGTCTTCACAAAAGAATCGGGGGGATACACACTAACCCATCTTGTAAGGCTAAACTAAATAATACACCTCAGGAAATACCGCCATGGCTAACAGAAGATAGACTTAGAACTAAACTAGAGAAACTTAACATAAATAAATCACCGGGACCGGATGGCTTGCACCCGAGGGTTCTTAAAGAGCTCAGCCAGGTGATTGCCAGACCATTATTTTTGATCTTTAAGGATAGTCTACAGACAGGTATGGTGCCAGCTGATTGGAAAAAAGCCTACATGATACCAATATTTAAAAAAGGGCCGAGATATATCCCAGGTAACTATAGGCCGGTTAGACTAACATCAGTAGTCTGCAAGATTTTGGAGGGGATGTTAAGGGACCACATACAAGACTTTAGTAATGAAAACGGTATTATTATTAGTAATCAGCATGGATTCATGAAAAATCGTTCTTGCCAAACCAATCTATTAACCTTCTATGATGAAGTGAGCTGCCACCTAGATAAAGGAAAGCCTGTGGATGTGGTGTATCTGGACTTCGCAAAGGCCTTTGACACCGTTCCCCACAAACGCTTACTGTACAAACTAAGGAAGGTAGGTATGGACCATAGGGTGAGTACCTGGATAGAGAACTGGCTCCAGGGGAGAGTCCAGAGGGTGGTGTTTAATGGGGAGTACTGGGATTGGGTGAGTGTGGAAAGTGGGGTCCCCCAAGGTTCTGTCCTGGGGCCAATCCTGTTTAATTTATTCATAAAGGATCTAGAGGAGGAGATATCCAGTACAATCTCAGTATTTGCGGATGATACTAAAAAAAGCATGCCAGTATCTTCTATGCAGGATGTGGAAACATAACAAGCAGATCTTAACATAATAATGGGGTGGGCAACTACATGACAGATGAGGTTTAATGTTGAAAAATGTAAAGTAATGCACTTGGGCGCCAGAAACATGAAAGCAAGCTACTCACTAGAGGGGAAACCTCTGGGTGAGTCTAGGATGGAAAAGGACCTGGGGTACTGGTAGACAACAGGCTTGGCAGTGGCATGCAATGCCAAGCCGCTGCAAGCAAAGCCAACAGAATACTAGCATGTATAAAAAAGGGGATTCACTCCAGAAATAAAGAGATTATTCTCCCACTCTACAAGATTCTGGTCCGGCCACATCTGGAGTATGCTGTCCAGTTCTGGGCAACGGTTCTCAGAAAGGATGTGCTGGAACTGGAGAGAGTCCAGAGAAGGGCAACAAAAATAATTAGGGGAATGGAGGGCATCGGCTATGAGGAAAGACTACAAGCACTAAACTTATTCTCTCTGGAGAAGAGACGATTGAGGGGGAAATGATATCAATGTACAAATACTGTACTGGCGACCCTAGAATAAGGAACAAACTTTTCAGAGAAAGGGAATACAACAAGACACGTGGCCACTCACTAAAACTAGAGGAAAAACGGTTTAACCTTAAAATACCTAAGGGGTTCTTCACTGTCAGCAGTAAGGATGTGGAATACAGGGGTACACAATGTATGGTTAACAGCAAACACATCATAGGTTGTACTGAATGGACTGATGTCTTTTTTCAATCTCACAAAATATGTAACTATGTAAATATGTAACTATGACAATGACCCCCCAGGAGTTGGTGCAGATTCACCCAAGGCTAGAACCAGCTGTTTTTTACCAGAGCTACTTTTGGTTAAGATGGGTTTCATTGTATGCTGCCTTCACGTTATGGCCCTCAGAATCACCCCACCAAGGGGTGAGTAAGCACAGCAAGACTATGGTGTAGAGACTGCACACAAAACCTTAGGCAAAATGATAGTTAGATCCAGGTCGAGGTCATGGGCAGGCATCAGGCAAGACAGTAATCAGGTCCAGGCAAAGGTCATGGCCAAGTAGCAGGTGCAAGAGAGGTCAGGTTCAAATAGAGGTCAAGAGCAGGTGGCAGGCAGGAGAGTAATCAGATCAATCCAGGCTAGCAACGAGACAAGCATTTAGAAGAATATTATACAATTTTTGCACAAGGCAGGGTTGCTGGCAAAGAAGACACTGTACCATTCACTTAAACGACTGGAGCACAAATTTCCTTTACGTCAGGGAACATACCCAGAGATGTTTCAGGGAACTCTAAAAATCCTGTCAGGGATTCTGCAAGTAGCATTGAGAGTACTGGCATGGTTTCTGCAAATGTATTGGAAATACTGCCATGGATTTTGTGAGTACCATTGTAAGCACTTGCAGGGATTCTGGAAGTCCTGGTAGGGATTCTGTGAGTACCATTAGAAGTACTGATAGGGATTCTGGAAGTGTCATAACATAATGTAACTGTTGTATGTTCATTCCACTATGGAAGTAAACATTTTAGGTCTCCTAAGCTCTACAATTATGTCTCCATCTCCCTCTCTATTTACGTGCTGAACAGTAATATGCATTAACCGGTTGCCGACCGCCGCACGACTATATACTGCGGCGGTCAGCCCCGGCCAGGCAGAGTGACGTATCGGTACGTCACTCGCCTGTCACTGACTTGCGAGCCTATCGCAGGCGGGCGCGCGCCCGCCGAGGCGCGCGCCCGCCGCGGCTCGTTCACAGGCAAGTCAGTGCGTGTGACCGGCGGACTCGATGTCCGCCAGTCACACTGCGATCGCTCCTGTGAAGGGAGAAAGACAGAGCAGCTTGTGTAAACAAGCTGCCTGTCAGTTCTCCCTGTGTAAAAGTAAAGATCTGACCGTTCTACTATGTAGAACGGTGGATCTTTGCTTTTACACCAATAGGAATGTCCCTACACAGTAGAAAGCACGCCCCTAGGACACACTTAACCCCTCCCTGTCCAATAAAGTTAACCCCTTCCCTGCCAGTGTCATTTTTGCAGTAACAGTGCATATGTATAGCACTGATTACTGCAGTAATGTCACTGGTAACCCCAAAAGTGTCAAAAATGTCAGTCAAGGGTCCGATCTGTCCGCCGCAATGTCGCAGTACCGAAAAAAAAATCGCAGATCGCCGCCATTACGCGTTAAAAAAAAAAACACCAAAAATGACAAAAATCTTTCTCTTTGTTAGTAAACGCGATAACTTTTGCGCAAACCAATCAAAATACGCTTTTTGCGATTTTTTTTACCAAACATAGGTAGCATAAAAGAAATTGGCCGAAAAATTTTAAAAAATTTTGATTTTTACTTTTTTTTTTGGGGAATTTCATATAAAAAAATGTGAAAAATATTGTTATTTTTGCAAAATTTACGCTCTTTTTTTGTTTATAGCGCGTGATCAAAAAATCGCACAGGTGATCAAATACCACCAAAAGAAAGCTCTGTTTGTGGGAAAAAAAGGACGTCAAATTCGTTTAGGTACAGCGTCGCACGACCGCGCAATTGTCCGTTAAAGTCACGCAGTAAAAAATCGCAAAAAAACCCCTGGTCCTTTAGCAGCCAAATCCTCCGGGGCTTAAGTGGTTAAGGAACATGTGTGATTATCTGATTTATTTCTCCCAAATATGTATATTATTTGGGGAAAATTATTTATATCACCTAACATTTTGATGATATTTAAAAAATATATCAAATGTTTAATGATAAGATGTCCTGAGTAGAAAACCCCTACTATATACTGCTTATTCATGTTGATCATTGAGATGTCATTGCCTTAAAATAAGTCAAAAACAAGCCCTGGGAATTAAGTGACCACATTCTCAATTAGGGTATTCGCACTGGAGGTGACATGGATGTTGACAGACTGTTTGCCTTTTTTATTCTGGTATATATGCTCAAAATGGGAAGATGAGAAAAATAGGCACATTGGTGTAGTTAATGGAACACATAACATTTGAAATAACATTTACATGCAAAGGCCTGTTAGTTGCAGTCCCTTTCCTGCCTTGATAAGGGAAAGTAAAAGTTTGTTATTGCAATTTCACAAAATTCACAAAGTAGATAGTATAACACATTAGATAGTGATTTCTGACTGATTCCAAAAAGTTTGCACAAGAACATCTGCAATGAAAAGGTTTTAAAGAAATGCAACCCTGCTTTCAAAATCCAATGGTGTCCCTGGTTAATGTGCAGGGATCCCAAACACCTCATAACTTACTATATAATTTACTCATTTATTCTGTACAAGAAGATTATTAGACATAGACATGTCTTTGATGCAGTCAAATGTATGCAGTCAATGTCCACCCATGACATTTGCAACAACAGCAATAAGGGTCTATCCACTTTTGACAATTTCCCATTCTTATCGTAATTATTATTACAGGCATTTCTATAGCACTGACAATTTACACAGCACACTTTTTATACAGTGCCTTGCGAAAGTATTCGGCCCCCTTGAACTTTGTGACCTTTTGCCACATTTCAGGCTTCAAACATTAGGCTATATTAGGAATATAATCGGAGCATCGATGCATCGCTATTTCGACCATTCGCGATTCTGCATCGATGCGGGGTGCCGGCAACATCGATTAGGAAATTACGTCATCAGCCGTGGCCACGCCCTTTTTTTTTTTTTAAACACTGACAGAGTTTGGCAACTTCCATCATCCGTCTCCGTCACATACGTGGTAGTATGGTAATGGCAGAAGGAGAAAAAGATCGAGAGATAAAAAATGCACCTAGCGTTTTAAGAGCAAACATCTGGGCACATTTTGGATTTAACAAACACACAGGGAAGCGTGAGTTGGACAAGACACACGCCGTGTGTAAAGCCTGTCACACAAAAATTAAATACCTAGGGAATACTACGAACTTGAGAAACCATGTTAGCCGTTTAGTTAGTAACACCTGTCGCCACCAACAGTGCCACCACTGCCAAGGAAAGACTGCTAGACCCAGATCAGCCAAGAATTGATGCCATACTGTCAACTTATCCGCCCAACTCTGAAAAAGGGAAGAAACTAACCAAAGCTGTGGCAGCTTTCATCGCCAAGGACCTACGGCCTTACTCAGTTGTGGACAACGCCAGGTTTCGCTACCTTTTGAAGACGCTAGAGCCACGTTATAAGATCCCGTCACGCAGTCACTTTACAGAAAACGTTATACCTGCACTCTACCACGACACCAAAGCTCAGGTACTTGCGTCAATGAACCAAGCCAGTCGAGTCGCAATAACGTGTGATTCATGGACTTCCGTCACAACTGAGTCCTATGTTACAATAACAGCACATTACGTTACTAAGGACTGGCAGGTCTTGTCACATGTGTTGCAAACGAGAGCCATTTATGAGTCTCACACAGGCAGAGCTACTGTCTCATGTCATGGAAGAATGGCAGCTGTCTGATAAATCTGTAGTGCTTGTGACCGACAACGCGGCGAACATGATAGTTGCAGCTCAAGTTGGTAAATTTCTTCATGTTAAATGTTTTGCCCATACACTCAATCTTGCATGTCAGCGGGCACTGAAAGGGGCCACGATCTACAGGCTTCTCGCCAGAGTGCGACGAATATCCACATTCTTTCATCGCAGCACTAGAGCAAGCCACTGTCTAAAAGAGAAACAGAAATGTCTGGGCCTGAAGAATCATAAGCTAATAACTGATGTGCCAACAAGATGGAACAGCACATATGACATGGTCGAGAGGTTCTTAGAACAACAACCTGCAGTTTGTGCCACCTTGCTGTCTCCAGAGGTCAGAAAAGGAGAGTCTGATCTCTGCACTCTCAATGAAACAGATGTGTCAAATGCAGGACCCTGTGAATGCTTTAAAGCCAATGAAGGATGCAACCTTGCTGATGTCAGAAGAGCGCAACCCAACAGTGTCTCTCATTGCCCCTCTAAATGCACAACTGCTCCAGAGCATGACAGACACCATGGGATACACACCCATGAGATCAAGAATGCCATCAAAACAGATCTCCTGAAGAGGTATAGCAGTGAGGCAGAGAAGAAGATCCTTCATACAGCCTCTGCACTGGATCCTCGCTTTAAAGGACTGCCTTTTATTCTCACAGGGGAGGAGAGATCGGAGATATACAGAGGAGTGACTGAGGAGGCTGCATCTTTGGAGGTAATTAGAATTTCATCATGTTTCCTCCCAGACAGCTAGAAGCTCAGCTACATTGTGTTGTGTAATAACAAGTAGGGATGATCGAACTTTTGAAAAGTTCGGTTCGACCAGAACACCCGAACTTCCCAAAAGTTCGGCCCGGATTTCAGAACCCCATTGAAATCAATGGGACCCGAACTTCGGTGATCAAAAAACACTATTTTGAAGCCCTAAAACCCAATAAATGCCCCTAAAAAGTGCCTAGGGTTCTGGGTCATGCCCCAGGGACTATTAATCACACAAAAAAAAAGTTCTTAAAAATTGTCATTTTTGATAGAGAGCCAATTATTGGAAAAAAAAAAAGAAGAGATTTTTTGATTTTGACTTTGGATTTAGTGTCTGGGGGGGGGGGGGGGGGGGGTCTAAAAAGTGTACCTGTGAAGTTTCAGCTCTGTAGCATGTCCAGAACCATAAAAAAATATATAATTAGTATTATGTCACTTATAGAACAGGGATATGGCTTCCCTATTTTCACACCTTGCCGGTTTTGAAGCAAGCGTTTTTTTGGGCATTTTTTTGGGGGTTATTGGAGGCAGGCATAACATCAGAACTTCTGTGTAGGGGTATATATACACACACACTTATATGTATATATACCCATATACATATATAGGGGTGAAAGTAGCAGAACACTATACTTGCGCTAATGAAATAATTAACACCAATATGGTTACGCTCCTATCACACCTATATATGTGTATGTGAAAAATACATATAAGTATGTGTGTATATATATACCCCTATACAGAAGTTCATATGTTTTGCTTGCCTCCAAAGAACCCAAAAAAATGCCCAAAAAAACGACAGCGCCAAAAAAAAAAAAAAAAAAAAACGCCCAGGTGTGTTTTTGCAGCAGGCGTTTTTTTGGGCATTTTTTGGGGTCTTTGGAGGCAAGCAAACATCTGAACTTCTGTATAGGGGTATATATATACACAACCTTATATGTATTTTACACATACACATATATAGGTGTGATAGGAGCATAACCATATTGGTGTTAATTATTTCATTAGCGCAAGTATAGTGTTCTGCTACTTTCACACATATATATGTGTATGGGTATATATACATATAAGTGTGTGTGTATATATACCCTTATACAGAAGTTCAGATGTTTTGCCTGCCTCCAAAAAAATGCCCAAAAAAACGCCCGTGCCAAAAAAAAAACGCCCAGGTGTGTTATTGCAGGGTTTTTTTTGGGCATTTTTTTGGGTTCTTTGGAGGCAGGCATGACATCTCAATTTCTGTATAGGGGTATATATATACACACACACTTATATGTAATTTACACATATATAGGTGTAATAGGAGCGTAACCATATTGGTGTTAATTATTTCATTAGCGCAAGTATAGTGTTCTGTTACTTTCACACCTATATATGTGTATGGGTATATATACATATAAGTGTGTGTGTGTATATACCCCTATACAGAAGTTGAGATGTCATGCCTGCCTCTAAAGAACCCAAAAAAATGCCCAAAAAAACCCTGCAATAACACACCTGGGCGTTTTTTTTTTTTGGTGCAGGTGTTTTTTTTGGGCATTTTTTTGGAGGCAGGCAAAACATCTGAACTTCTGTATAAGGGTATATATACACACACACTTATATGTATATATACCCATACACATATATAGGTGTGAAAGTAGCACAACACTATACTTGCGCTATTGAAATAATTAACACCAATATGGTTACGCTCCTATCACACCTATATGTGTGTAAAATAAATATAAGTGTGTGTGTATATATATATACCCCTATACAGAAGTTCAGATA
Organism: Pelophylax lessonae; assembly: GCF_965119305.1. Classification (NCBI taxonomy): domain Eukaryota; kingdom Metazoa; phylum Chordata; class Amphibia; order Anura; family Ranidae; genus Pelophylax; species Pelophylax lessonae. The sequence continues at coordinate 667,141,601 of NC_138768.1, read as the reverse complement.
TTTTGCCTGCCTCCAAAGACCCCAAAAAAATGCCCAAAAAAACGCCTGCTGCAAAAACACACCTGGGCGTTTTTTTTGGCGCTGGCGTTTTTTTGGGCATTTTTTTGGGTTCTTTGGAGGCAGGCAAAACATCTGAACTTCTGTATAGGGGTATATATATATACACACACACTTATATGTATTTTACACATACACATATATAGGTGTCATAGGAGCGTAACCATATTGGTGTTAATTATTTAATTAGCGCAAGTATAGTTTTCTGCTCCTTTCACACCTATATATGTGCAGGTGTATATATACAGACATATGTGTGTATATATACCCCAATACACAAGTTCAGATGTCATGCCTGACTCCAAACTTGTCCTCAAAAAATCCCTATAGACGCCTGCAGCCAAAAAGCAGGCTGACCGACGAGAAGCCATATTAGTGCACTGAATGTGACCTAAGGGAAACAATGTTTTCTCTATAGCGGTCACCCTGATATGGAAGGGTTTGGTCACCCTGCCATAGCAGTCAGTGTCAGTTCACCCTACACTACACTATCACCCTGGCACTTCACACTTTCCCTACAGAAACTAAATTTTTGCATCTAACTAAAGTGGAAAATAGCACCCTAACTACACTAGATATCCCTTTCCTCACACTAATAAATGCTAAATGACACTTTTAAAGTAAAATTAACAGAACTGCTTCCACTGTCTTCCATGTCCCTGTATTACAATGCTAGGAATTTGGCGGGGGCTATCTTATATACTGGGGGGGCGTATTCACTAATGATTGGCCTAGGGACCGCCTAGTCACTCCAATCACATTCCTAGCATTCTCCTGCCCCCTCAACTGGCTTTTACTAATGGTTCTGGTCAAATCACAGGCTTTTAAAGCCCATTTCCTGGACCATTGCATTTTGGTCGGTTCTGGTTGCCGAATTCCGAACTTTTTTCAGCAAAAAGTTTTAAATTCGGCTGAACCTCGAACAGTCAATGTTCGGGTCGAACTGATGGTCGACCCGAACCATTCGATCATCCCTAATAACAAGCCCTGATTCACTAATGTGGTGTGGGAAGTGGAACTGTATGGTATGGATTACCGTGCGGTTTCCCACACCTCATCAATGAATCACACTCTTAGTCAGTTCAGCTCTTCTTATACTATTATCTTTAGTTCAAACACAGATTACATCTAATTGAAGGACAAATGTGGATGAAGTGCCTAGGGAAAAAGCAACGGTGGAAGAAGAAACACCCATTGAGGACAGCCATTCTTCTCCCAAAAAAAGGCCACAACATTGCTGCTCATGACTTTGCTGGGGCAGTCTTTCACTGATGGTGCAATAGAACCTATGACCCCCTATGCCAAGGCAGAAGACGAAATGGAAAAATATTGTAAAGCCCCACCTCTGCCTCTCACTAAGGACCCTTTGAAATGGTGGCGTGAGCATGAGGTCATATTTCCCCTCCTCTCTCAGCTGTCAAAGCAATACTTGTGTATCCCAGGTACAAGTGTATCTGCAGAGCAGGTTTTCTCTACTGCAGGAAATGTTATAACAGCGAAAAGAAGCAGTCTGAAACCTGAGCATGTGGATCAGCTAGTGTTCTTACAGAAAAACCTACATGTTCCCAAATGCTAAGCACTGCAATAATTACTAATTCATGTTTTTAATGAATTAGTAATTACTATTTCAGTCTGCCACTCCCACCAGTGTTGTTTTATAGCTTTATAGCACTGATGGTTTGTTTTTGAAGATTGTCCTGTCCAATGTGTCCATTGCCAATCCATAAACCGTTGCTTTACACTAAAAGTGTCTAGGCAAGTAGGCAGGGGTTCATTTAACCCTCAACCAAATAAATAATAAAGTGTATTTTCTTCTAGACAACTGACACCAAGCCAGCCACGTTGCCAGCATTATAGGAAGGAAAATCATTGAGAGAAATAACTTGTACATTTGAAGCTTAACCTCGAGTAAATCTTATCTTATTGGATCACAAATAAATACACCAATTGTGGATTCTTGTGTAATATACTATATTTGTGAGTTTGTGAATGTGACCCCATAGGATTTCCTCAAGGTTAAGCTTCTTCAGTTGACAATTTATTCTCTCAAGGATTTTCCTTTCTCTAATGGTGGCTTGTTGGCTAGCTTGGCTTCAGTTACAGATGTAATCGACGTGGTAGAGTGCTGCTCAGTGCAGTGCAGGTAAAGTTTTCTTTCTGTAACGTGACTGACTGTCGTGACAACTCAAGAGCTTATAACGCAGCTCTAGCATTAACTCAACACACACACACACATAGTGTGTGTGTGTTGAGTTGATGCTAGAGCTGCGTATAAGCTTTTGACTGTTACGAGTCACGACACACACACACACACTGTGTTTAGTTGACTGGCAATGGCAGGGACAAACACAATCACAGTGAACCTGGAACATTTTATATTTTTTACAGGTTTTCTGGCACTGGAGAGATGGAGAATGGCTTGTTTTCAAAAATGGTCCATGCACATAAGTGAATTAATATTTAAGCTTAAGCTTATATTTATATAACTCCCCTCTAGCAGCCATCAACTTACTTGAGTTGACTGGCAGTTGCAGGGGGAAACAAACATCACGGTGAACATGGAAGTTATGCAGCAGTGCACTATTGCCAGGTTCACCTTTGATGTTTGCTACTAGTCAGGAAGTGCTCTGTTTTGTAGAGGACAGGTTATGGCACACACCTGGAATTTATTGCAACGCATGTCTGTCTGGTGTCTGTTGTACTCTGTAGCAATAGCAAGTGTAGGGGGTTCCTTCAACCAAACAAATACTAAAGGTAAATGTGTATCTAGACAACTGAAGGCAAGCCAGCCACGGTACAGGAAAGGACATCCTTGAAAGATTAAATCAATCATACATTGAAGCGTAAAACCTTAATTAAATCTTTACTGGATCACAAATACACACAAACCTGACCTAACCCATATGCCTTGAGTTGTACCAGTGCCAATGCCAAACCTTTCTTCTCATGATTCTGATGCAGACAATCGTGTTGTGTGTTTTTTTTGTGATCCCATGAAGATTTACTCAAGGTTTAAGCTTCAGTTGATGATTTACTCTGTCAAGGGTTTTCCTTCCTCTAATGGTGGCTTGGCTTGGCTTCAGTTGGGTTTAATCATGGTAGAGACAGAGACTGTCTGCAGGACAGGTAACGTTTTCTGTAAAGTAAGTGACATAAAAGTGACATAAGTGAATTGATAAGCTTAAAGCTTATATTTATAACTCCCTTCTAGCAGCCATCAACTCACTTGAGTTGACTGGCAGTTGCAGAGGGAAACAAACATCACAGTGAACATGGAAATTATGCAGCAGTGCACTATTGCCAGGTTCACCCTTGATGTTTGCTACTAGTCAGGAAGTGCTCTGTTTTGTAGAGGACAGGTTATGGCACACCTGGAATTTATTGCAATGCATATATTCACATAAAAAGATTTATATATAATGTTTTGTGGGAATTTATGATGACCATTTTCACAAGAATATTAGCTTGGCTGGCTGGCTGGCTTCTATCTTGGCTTTAAAGTACAACTATAGGCAAAACTTTATCCAAAATCAAAAAAGTTTTGCCTTTAGTTGTACTTTAAAAGGTGGTAGACCTTATATTAATATTTTCTTTTATGAAGCAGTAAACTGCACTACTACAGTTTTTTTTACTAATTTTACTGTTACTTCTAGTAAAATACTAGTGTTATTGTCTGTCTCTGCTATGCTATTTTCATTTTCAGACCTTCCTATATGTTTGCAGTGCAAGTGCACTAAAGTATGCAGGGCTTGCAGGCCATGACAGGGTCCAGGGAAGTGTCCTTTTAAGCAAATGAAAATAAAAAGGATTCTATAATTTGTGACTGCTTGATTGTTTTTTTTATTTTTATAAAGTTTTGAAAACCATTGGGCAGTGGGCTGAGCATGGGCATTGGCAGTAATCGTGATGCATCGTGATGCATCGCGGAATCTAATCGTATCGTATCGAATCGCGACCCTAATAATCGTAATCGCATCGAATCGTGAGGTAAGAGAAGATGCGCAGCCCTATCAAACATACTGTATAGATATAAAACTGTAATTTTTTGAGAAGAATCAACAACAAGTGGGACACAGTCATGAAGAGGAACGAAATTTATTGGATATTTCAAACTTTTTTAACAAATAAAAAACTGAAAAATTGGGCGTGCAAAATTATTCAGCCCCCTTAAGTTAATACTTTGTAGCGCCACCTTTTGCTGCGATTACAGCTGTAAGTCGCTTGGGGTATGTCTCTATCAGTTTTGCACATCGAGAGACTGAAATTTTTGCCCATTCCTCCTTGCAAAACAGCTCAAGGTCAGTGAGGTTGGATGGAGAGCATTTGTGAACAGCAGTTTTCAGTTCTTTCCACAGATTCTCGATTGGATTCAGGTCTGGACTTTGACTTGGCCATTCTAACACCTGGATATGTTTATTTGTGAACCATGCCATTGTAGATTTTGCTTTATGTTTTGGATCATTGTCTTGTTGGAAGACAAATCTCCGTCCCAGTCTCAGGTCTTTTGCAGACTCCATCAGGTTTTCTTCCACCTGGTCCTGTATGGTCCTGTATTTGGCTCCATCCATCTTCCCATCAATTTTAACCATCTTCCCTGTCCCTGCTGAAGAAAAGCAGGCCCAAACCATTATACTGCCACCACCAAGTTTGACAGTGGGATGGTGTGTTCAGGGCTATGAGCTGTGTTGCTTTTACGCCAAACATAACGTTTTTGCATTGTTGCCAAAAAGTTCGATTTTGGTTTCATCTGACCAGAGCACCTTCTTCCACATGTTTGGTGTGTCTCCCAGGTGGCTTGTGGCAAACTTTAACCACCTCAATACTGGGCACTTAAACCCCCTTCCTTCCCAGACCAATTTTCAGCTTTAAACGCTGTTGCATTTTGAATGACAATTGCGCGGTCATGCAACACTGTACCTAAACCAAATTTATATAATTTTTTCCCCACAAATAGAGCTTTCTTTGGTGGTATACACAGCCGTTATGTGATCAGGAGGGCCAATCACAGGGCCCTCCTGCCGAGTCTTGTTGCTCTGTGTCCTAGGGACACAGGCACATCGAGATCGCGCCGATGCGCGTGCCCGCGGCGGCGCAATCTCTCTCCTTCTGAAGGATGTTCCGGAACGTCCGATCAGAAGGACGAGACTCCCACCCGGCCGTATATGTACAATGGCCCGGGTGGGAGGTGGTTAAACAACACTTTTGATGGATATGTTTAAGAAATGGCTTTCTTCTTGCCACTCTTCCATAAAGGCCAGATTTGTGCAGTATACGACTGATTGTTGTCCTATGGACAGAGTCTCCCACCTCAGCTGTAGATCTCTGCAGTTCATCCAGAGTGATCATGGGCCTCTTGGCTGCATCTCTGATCAGTCTTCTCCTTGTATGAGCTGAAAGTTTAGAGGGACGGCCAGGTCTTCGTAGATTTGCAGTGGTCTGATACTCCTTCCATTTCAATATTATCGCTTGCACAGTGCTCCTTGGGATGTTTAAAGCTTGGGAAATCTTTTTGTATCCAAATCCGGCTTTAAACTTCTCAACAACAGTATCTCGGACCTGCCTGGTGTGTTCCTTGTTCTTCATGATGCTCTCTGCGCTTTAAACGGACCTCTGAGACTATAACAGTGCAGGTGTATTTATACGGAGACTTGAATACACACAGGTGGATTCTATTTATCATCATTATTCATTTGGGTCAACATTGGATCATTCAGAGATTCTCACTGAACTTCTGGAGAGAGTTTGCTGCACTGAAAGTAAAGGGGCTAAATAATTTTGCACGCCCAATTTTTCAGTTTTTTATTTGTTAACAAAGTTTGAAATATCCAATAAATTTCGTTCCACTTCATGATTGTGTCCCACTTTTTGTTGATTCTTCACAAAAAATTACAGTTTTATATGTTTATGTTTGAAGCCTGAAATGTGGCAAAAGGTCACAAAGTTCAAGGGGGGTGAATACTTTCGCAAGGCACTTTATATATATATATATATATATATGTATATATATATGGTTTATAAATATTTATATCCTTTTACAATCACCTTAACAAACCTGGCCAGATTTGCCTGTTTTTCTACTTATTGATGTAGAAAATAAACTGTGCCTGGATTTTAACTTTACGTTTGCACTAGTTGTGTTCTCTGCAATACCCATTTAATCCCTTATGCTTTGGCCGCAGTGTTTTAAAAATCTTTTGGGATGTCTGGGAAAATATCTGAAAGCTATGGTCTAGTTTTCTTTAAATCCACAGTGGCAGTAGTAAATAGGAAATGCATATCCAAACCCAAAAAATAAATCTAGTGACTGATTATGAATATGTAGCACTGTCCCCATGGGGCTTGCTGTATGATGACGTGTTGGGCCTCCTTTGATTACCAGGAAACAGTCACTTAGGGTACAGTTCACTCATTCATTCTTACTCCCAATGGTTTGTTGCTCAATCAACAATCCAGGGGTGTTGGTTTTTAGTATTAATTGTGGAACTTGGATGGGAGAAGGGAATAGTGGGATACTTCAACTGGAACTATGTACATCGGATAAGGAAAACTCTAACTTGGCCTCATCAGGTTGCTTGTGGAAGCAGTCATACTGCTTAAACCATACTGCCACATGTATGGAAAGGGTTAAGTCTCCTTTCTCTTTCTCTCCAGCAATAGACTTGATGATCTATTCTCTTCAGGATACTCTCTTGCATCCCCTTTACTGACACCTGTCCACTGACTCTTTTAGCTGCAGAGGTGGCCCCCCTCAAGTCAGGCCCCTTGACACAGACTTGTACTCAATGTACTGCAGAATCAGATCCTCCAGTGTCCCCCCTCTCAGTCTGCTCCACAGCCTCCTGGTTCAGTTACTCTCTAGCCCTTCTGGCCCTCAGGTTCACCACCTGAGGCCGCGTGGCACCTCTACAGAGGAGGAGGCAACCGCCCGCCCCCCCCCAGGACTCCACTATCTGGGCGAAAGACCACGAGCACATGTGCTCCTGGCATTTATACATTATCCCAACATTCACTGAGGCACTTTCCTCTGCCAAATCACCAGAGCTTTACTAAATGCCTGTGCACTCATTCGTCAGGTTTCCTCCCTATTGGACCAGTGTGAAACACTCTGCAGATGGACTGAGTTGCACCTGAGCACATTAAGCAGACCTCACTAGCAGATCCTGTTCTCTAGTAGGCAGAGAACAATATCGATTTACCTGTAATCCCTCTACTCTTGCTCTAGCACCTACCTAGGAGGGTGCTACAAATACATGACAGTGTGCTGGTCACTTATTTTGGGATCCATTTAGAGATCAAAATAGTTCTCACCCCTGTTCACCCCAAGCCATGCCTCCTGTCTACACAATATCTTATTTAAAGCGTCAATAAAGGCAAAACGTTTTCTTTTTTTCTTTTGATAGACTAAGGGAGGGTTTTAACCCCTGACAGGTTTTTTTTGCCATCTCTGTCCCACTGGGGAGATAGTCTTTCACTTCCTGTCCCTGAAAACAGGAAGTGAGAGGAAATCCCTCCAAAGTGAATCACTATGTGTCACCAAAACTAATGTCACCATTGGAAGATTTTACCACTATTACTGTTTTAATTTCAACCCAAAAGATGAGATTTTCTTTTACTTTCACTTTTGATGATACCAGTAAACAGGAATAAAAGGGTGAATCTCTCTAATGGGAGCACAGACAGCAATACAAATTGACTGGTGTTCTAACACTTCTCCACTCTATCCAAAACGACAAAGAAACATTTTGCCTTTAGTGACACTTTAATTATTCACATGGTGGTAATATTTATTGCAACTGGCAGCAGCAATAAGAGAGGCAATAGATTGCACTGGCCTCAACCCTGTTCAGACATGCAAGATAATAGTTATGAATTAAATTTGTTATGAAAAGAAGATGTTATGGGCATTGTCTTCCTTTCACAAGCAGAACATCAGATGCATATAAGTAATTCAAAAAGAACTGTACAAAAATATATTTAAAAAATCTGCAGTGTTTCATGGAGGATACAGCACTTCAAGAAAGGATCTACTATCTTTAATCTTTGCATTTTCATTAACACTAAGAAGTATAACTCTCTCATTAATAAAACTGAAAACATTACAGATAGTACAGCTTTACCTAAAGTACTGTTGTTCACATCATCATACTTAAAAAAAAAATAAAAAAAATGATAAGTTCTATTGAAAATTATGAGAAAATAAAACAAAAATACCTTGATACATAGTTACATTGTAGGAGATGCTAATTGCCCTTGTCTGCCCTTACATAGTTATATATTTGGTAAGAAGGAAAAAAAGACACTAGTCCATCCAGTTCAACCTGTGGTGTGTGAGTGTGCTTGTGTTTATGTCAATAGTACATTGTATATCATTTTATGTTGTGATAGCTAAGGTGCCTATCTACTAGTTTTTTTAAACTATCGACGCTCCCTGCTGATACCACTGTTTGTGGAAGAGAATTTTACATCCTTTACGCTCTGACAGTAGAGAACCCTCTCCGCAGTTTAAGCCTAAACCGTTTCTCTTCCAATTTCAGTGAATGGCGTGTCTTTTTAAATTCCCATTCACTGAAAAGTTTGTTCCCTATGCTAGGTTGTTGTACATCGCTATCATATCCCCTCCCAAGTGTCTCCTCTCCAGAGAGAGAAAATTCAATGCTTGTAGTCTTTCCCCATTGCTGATTAATTAGGTCTTCTTAACTTTGTATCATCCACAAATACTATGATTGAGCTGTTTATCCCATCTGCTATATCATTTATGAATAAACTAAACAGAATAGGTCCCAGCACAGATCTGTGGGGGACCTCACTTACCACACTGGACCATTCTGAGAACTCGCTATTGATCACCATCCTTTGGACCCGCCCCTGTAGTCAGATTTCATTCCAGCTACTCACCCTATGGTCAATGCCGACAGACCTCAGTTTGTAACGTAAACATTTGTGGGAAATTGTATCAAATTCCTTTACATAATCCAGATATAATCCAGATATACCACATCCATAGGCCTTCCATTATCTAAATGGCAGCTCACTTCTTCATAGAACATCAATAGATTGGTCTGGCAAGAACGATTCTTCATGAATCCGTGCTGATTACCACTAATGATACCATTTTTTATTACTAAAATCTTGGATATAGTCCCTTATCATCCCCTCTAATAACTTGAAGACTATTGAAGTTAGGCTAACTGACCTGTAGTTCCCAGGGATATGTCTCAGCCCTTTTTTTAAATATTGGTACCACGTTGGCTTTTCCCCAATCAGTTGGTAGCATCCCAGTCAGTAAACTGTCCATAAAAATTAGGAAAAATGGTCTAGCTATCACCTGACTGAGTTCCTTAACTGCTTGCCGACCGCCGCAAGTAGATTTACTGCGGCGGTCAGCCCCTGCCAGGCAGAGTGACGTTAATTAACGTCACTAGCCTGGGAGGGTCTGGGGAGCGAGCGCGCGCCCGCGGAGGCGCGCTCCCGCTCCCGCGCGGTCACGCACCCCCCCGCGCGTGTGACCAGCGGACCCGATGTCCGCCGGCCACTCGCAATCGTCGGGGGAAGAGGGAGAATGTCAGGAAGCTTGTGTAAACAAGCTGCCTGTCATTCTCATCGCTGTAAAGACACTGATTACACGGATCTAGTATGTAGATCCGTTGATCAGTGTCCTTACAGCTAGAGCCACAGCCAATCACAGTAAGAATCACGCCCCTAGGGACACACACAGCCCCTCCCTCCCAAATAAAGTTAACCCCTTCACTGCCAGTGTATTTTTACAGTAACAGTGCATATGTATAGCACTGATTACTGTAGAAATGTCACTGGTAACCCCAAAAGTGTCAAAAATGTCAGTCAAGGGTCCGATCTGTCCGCCGCAATGTCGCAGTACCGCAAAAAAAATCGCAGATCGCCGCCATTACGCGTTAAAAAAAAAAACAACAAAAATGACAAAAATCTTTCCCTTTGTTAGTAAACGCGATAACTTTTGCGCAAACCAATCAAAATACGCTTTTTGCGATTTTTTTTACCAAACATAGGTAGGATAAAACAAATTGGCCAAAAATGTAAATTAAATTAAAAATTTTGATTTTTACATTTTTTTTTTGGGGAATTTCATATAAAAAAATGTGAAAAATATTGCTATTTTTGCAAAATTGTCGCTCTTTTTTTGTTTATAGCGCGTGATCAAAAAATCGCACAGGTGATCAAATACCACCAAAAGAAAGCTCTGTTTGTGGGAAAAAAAGGACGTCAAATTCGTTTAGGTACAGCGTCGCACGACCGCGCAATTGTCCGTTAAAGTCACGCAGTGCCGAATCGCAAAATACCCCCTGGTCTTTTAGCAGGAAAATCCTCCGGGGCTTAAGTGGTTAAGGACCCTCGGGGGTGAAACTTCTGGTCCTATTATTTATGTTAAGTTTTTCAAGGCTATTTCTGATACTGTCTTCTGTTAGCCATGAGGGTACATTCTGTGACATGTTATTAACATTACAGTCTTGGCTACTATATCCCCCCATTTCCTTTGTGAAAACTGAGAAGAATGCATTTAAAAATGCTGCCTTCTCCATGTCTTTTGTTACCAAATTCCCTTCATCATCCTTTATGGGGCTAATATGTTCTGGTCCCACTTTCTTACTGTTAATATATATAAAGAATTTCTTGGGGTTTTTTTTTTTTTTTTACTCTCCTCCGCTATATAGACCTTTTGGGGTCTATTTTAGCTGCCCTGATTTTGCTCTTACATTTCTTATTGCATTCTTTGTATTGTTGGCCTGCTGACAATGACCCCCCAAGCCATTTTTAGGTTAGCGTTTAGAGTTAGAGTCAGGATTTATTTTACCTCTTTTAAACTTATTGCTCCTTGGAATGCACTGGCTATCACCTTTATTTAGTATGCTCTTAAAGCACTCACATTTTTTCTCAGTGTTCCTTGTTCCTAGGATTTTATCCTATTTAATATCATCTAGCAAGGAGCACAATTCAGGGAAGTTGGCTTTTGAAATTCAGTGTCCTTGTATTACCCTTGTGCTTCTTATTTCTATGATTTATACTGAATCTAATTGACCTGTGGTCGCTGTTTCCTAAGTTGCCCCGTATTTCCACATCCGCGATCAGGTCTGTATTATTTGTAGGTCTAGTAATGCGTTATCTCTTGTTGGGGCATTCACCAACTGACCCATGAAATTATCTTGCAAGACATTTAAGAAATTGCGAGCCTTAGACGAATGAGCGGTTCCTTCTGCCCAGTCTATATCTGGATATATGAAATCCCCCATCATAATAACATTTCCCAACCTTGCCGCCATTCTAAGCTGTGATAGGAGGTCCGCCTCCCCCCTCCTCCCTCAGGTTAGGGGGCCTGTAGCATACACCCACTATTACCTTCCCATTCATTTCCTCCCTTTGGATCTCCACTCACAAGGATTCCACTTCATCCCTTGCTCTATTAGTGATGGCGTTCAATCCCGTTCACATGCACATCATTCTTGATATACAGGCATACCTCTCCCCCTTTCCTACCCTCCTTATCTCTACGATATAGGGAATACCCCTGAATGGTTTCCAGCCAATCGTGTAAGCTGTCAAACCAAGTTTCTGAAACTCCCACAAAATCCTACTCATACATTAGCAACTCCAGTTCTCCCATTGTATTAGCTAGACTTCTTACATTGGTATACATGCCTCGTAATTTTGTCCTGTCACATTGTCACGTACCTGGTGGAAGAGCCTGATGCGATTAAGAAGGTCTCTCTTACCACTCTGACTCAGGGTCCCTAATAGAGCAGACAGGTGGCACAGGAGTGTAGAGTGGCACGAGTGCCTATTAGTCTTGCTAGCAGCCAGGCTGGACGAACTCTTGGAATCAAGTGCCTTATGGACACCGCTGAGCAGGAGACAGGAGCAGGCTGAGGCCATCAGTAGATTGCAGTGGAGCAGTAATGCCGGATGGACACCAGTGGAACATAGGCAAGGGCTTGCAGCAGGCAGTCCAGCAGCAGTGAAGACATGAGCAGAGTAAAACAAATCGGGTCATACACAGGCAGACGGATTAGGTGCAGATGTGTAGGCAGAAGCGTGGTCAGAGGCAAGCCGGGGTCATTGCAGACAGAGTTCAGGAAAAGTCAATACAAGCTAGGTCATTAACAGTAGTCAGATGCAGAGTAACAGGTTGAAGGTATACACGAGAACGTTATAAACAAGACAGCACTGAAGCACGGCACAGGCTCATTTAATTAGCCCCCATGGTACCAATGCGAGCAACAGATGTGCGCATGTGAGCAATAGACGTTCACGCATGCACATGTACAATGTATGCCCGCGTGCGCAAGCACCTGCACAATTTCCTTTAGCATGAACAGGAATACGGATTAGCCTGTGCCTATGCACAGGAGGCTGTCTAGAAGAGCCATTCTGTCTGCTGGAATGTCCTTCCTGACACGCATACTAGTTCCTTGTTAGTTGTTATGAGGCTGCAATTTGGATTTGCCAAATTACTTACCTTGGGTTTTGGTAATCTAGTCACCCTACCACTAATGCCCCAATGTTACCCACTGAACCTTACTCAATGCTGGCTAGCGCTACATCTGGACCCTCACCCCGAACACCTAGTTTAAAAGCCCCTCTAACTTTTCGGCTATCTTCTCCCCCAGCAGAGCTGCACCCTTCCCATTTAGGTGCAGCAAGTCCCTGCAAAAGAGCCGTTAACAGACTGAGAAGTCAGCCCAGTTCTCCACAAACCCTCTCCTTTCTAAACCAGCTCCTCAGCCACTTGTTTTTTTTTTCCCTAATCTTTGCTGCCTCTCTGTGGCTCGAGGTACCTTTTGTATTTCTGAGACTATTTACCTTGGAGGCCCTCCTCTTCAATTTAGCTCCTAAGTCCCTGAAATCATTTTTTAAGGACTCTCTGTCTTCCTCTAACTTTGTCATTGGTACCCACGTGTACCATGACAGCTGGGTCCTCCCAAAACCCATCCAATAATCTGTCCAGCAGATCCGTGATGTGCCGAACCGGAGCACCCAGTAAACAACATACAGTCTGGCACTTATGGTCTTTGCGACAGATAGCCCACTCTGTCCTTCTAATAAATTCCCTACCACCAGGATCTGTCTTACCTTACCCTTAGCCTTGTCCCTGTTCTCACTGGAGGAGTTTTTCCCCTGGCAGCTAGGGGAGTCGCCCTGCTCCAGCAATGCTGGTCCTTGACTGGTTTCCCCAAAATCACGCAACAGAGTCTACTTATTGGGATTTTCCAGCCCAGGATTGGCCTACTTGCAACTTTCCCCTCTACCCTGCCTAAGTGTCACCCAACTAATCTGCTCTGGTGCCTGCACCTCTGTGTCTCCACCTGCCTCTGTGCTGACTCCTGCCAGCACAGAGGCAGATGGAGATACGGTCCAAACTCGTTTTCGGGTTGGAGAGGCTTCACAGTGTTGCCAGCTGCTTCCCTATATTCAGGACCTAGGCTTCCAAGGAAGCAATGTACTCACATTTCATGCAGCAGTATTTGCCCTTGATCGGACACTCAAGGAATGCACACCATACCAGTACTGAAGACCCATATTGTGCGGGGCTGGACCTTTGGAGTACTAAATAGCCATTTCCACTGCTTTTCTTTATCAGAAATGATTCTCAAGTACATTCCAGCATGTTCTACCGAATAACCATTTACTCTGCCCTTCGTTATCAAGAGAATTTCTCAAGTACAGTGCAGCATGTTCTTGGCCAGCTGTGTCCTCCATAACATGACATGTCCTGCCTTCCTAGAAATGAATCAGGACATCCTGTAGATCTTCCCTACAGACAAATTTGATAACACTGCAACACTGCAACATCAAAACCCAACCTAGATCAGTGTGGAAATAAATTCTGTCAACGCCGCACTGATACATATTTTGCATGGCAAGTATAGGCTACACACTGTGTATGTAATCAATGTAATTGAGATTGTCAGTTTTTTGAATAGAGATAACCTGAACTTACCTTAGTACAATGTAAACTCTACTTAAAATTTGAGCAAAACAGACAAAAGAACATTATATTCTTGTCAAATGTTGACAAAACATCATCTTTGATCTTTATTTGTACATATTTTTTTTATTTTTTTTTGAGCTCAGAGAATGTGTACAACTTTACAGAATCATTAGATATACAGTAATCGCTTGGACAGTATCCACAAGAAATAAAAGGACAAAAACTGTAAAACAATGACAGTCTTGTGGAATAATTTAGCACATAAAAACAAGCATAGCTAGTCAAAATATAGATATAGAGTCCAGGTTTTTGGTTAATGTCGAATTGTACCAGGTTTCCAAGATTTATTTCTTGTTAAAGAAATTTTGTGTTTTTTAAGAAACAGATCTTACATTGACAATGGTATTACAATTACTGTGTCATTAAGATGCATTGGTGACAGTAATATACTTGGACTAAGTGCATTCGGATGGGTAAAATGCATGGAGTAAAAACAGTAATACAAAACAAACGTCAAGGATTTATACTTGAGATTAGTTGAGGTAACAGTAACTTAACCTGTTACTATAAATATATATTAAGGTCTGGTTTCGACTGTTAACATTGACCAACTCCAGTATAGGGGGCTAAACACATCCAGCATTGTAAACTACGTGAACAGTACATATGAGGGCTCCCCCTTGATAAGGGGGTGCCTTTTTAAATGTCAGGTGGGAGTAAGCCTGGAACTGGCAACCTACTCAGTCATAGACTGATTATTAAAATGCTGAAAAAGTAAGACCAGTGTCTAAAAGGAGAGAAGGAAAGAAAGGATAGTCGAGTGGAAAGAGAGAGAGAGAGAGAGAAACAAGAGAGTATAGACAAATTATGAGAAATTCCCCCTAGAGTGACATTGTTTCCAGTGGTAAAGCAGGCAGGACACTACGATGACTTAAAACTACCAGGACATAAGCATTGCCTCGTCAAAGTCTGGCAGTAAGTTGTGTTTAATCCATGGTTGCCAAATTTTTTCGAACTTGGAAATCTGGTCTTTTAAGGGCTTCCATCTTAGTGTGGATCAAGGTGTGTTTCATTCTGTGTTTCGCTTCGGCCACAACTAAAGAGGTTGATTTCCATAATTGCGTGTCAGCATATCTGGTCTCAAATTAGGAAGGGCAGTTGACAGTTTTGACAACAAGGCTATTTTGAGTACCTCAGACACTAGTGCAAAGATTGCCTTCCAGAAGACCTGAACCACAGGACAAGTCCACCAGATATGCATATGTGTTCCAGGCGCGACACAAGGGGATGCCTGGGCAGAAGGGGGAATCAGCACTGTACAGAGTTATTAGGGCATGCCTAGGCACACCTGCCACTCCCCCTGCATACACTAAACCCATAGTGCTAACCAGCATATTTTACACTGTAAAGCTTTACAGGTATGTTCAGTTGATTTGTCTCTGTCTGATTGATGTTCAAGCAGCTGAATGGTTATATAGAACATTTAAAATATATATATATATATATATATATATATATATGTATTAAAAAATAATAAAATACCAACTTTGCAAACAAAATAAATAAATAAATAAACCATTGATTTCAAATGACTTTTTTGTTAAAAGACCTAGCTAACTGTAAAAATGAAGCAATACTATTCCTTGCTATTATAAGCCATAAGTAACAGTAAAATATTTTAACACTGAGCTATAACATGCTGCCTCTCCAATCATAATTTAATTACAAGTAGTTTTCAATCAGGTAGCAAGGGAAAGATTCTTTTTATATTCTCACTAACTTGTGCAAGGCTACTCAAAGACAACTCTATTAAATCCCAAGAAGTACTAAAAGCTGCTCGGCCTTGCAGTTTAGAGCAATCAGATTGAAAGAATATACCCTTCAATCTATGGCAGTAAAATTTTAAAATTAAATTCCTTGAGGATTCAACTTCACAGCAGGTATTATGGCCTTTAAATTAATTATTGTGTTAAACTGTCAGTCCAGTATTTCACTTCAGCTCAATGTACTTCTTCCATGTCCAGAATTACTACTTGGATTATTAAACATATATTTGTTTTGCCTGTATCATTATTATTGTTTTTATTACATTATGTGCTTTGCTTATATAATTACTAGTAATACATTTGTAAAGGGAAGTACAGTGTATATATATATATATATATATATATATATATATATATATATACAAAGCTGTGGAAAGTCTAGAAAATGCGTAACTAAAATTAAAGTGGTTGGAAAGGTAAAAGGTTTTTTTACCTTAATGTTTGTTTGTTTTTTTTACCTTAATGTTTTCTTTGCGTTAACCAAAAAAAAACAAAAGAAAACAAAAAAAAAAAACCTTCTAGTGGTAGCACACTCCTCAGCCACCTCAAGTACTCAACTGAGCCTGATCTAGATCCAGCAACTTCCTATGGAGGGCACTAGGTGGGTAGAAGGAGCCAGGAGAGCAGGAGAAATTATAATGGGTCAAATATATTTACAGTATCTCACAAAATTGAGTACACCTGTCACATTTTTGTAAATATTTTATTATATCTTTTCATGTGACAACACTGAAGAAATTACACTTTGCTACAATGTAAAGTAGTGAGTGTACAGCTTGTATAACAGTTTAAATTAGCTGTCCCCTCAAAATAACTCAACACACAGCCATTAATGTCTAAACCACTGGCAACAAAAGTGAGTACACCCCTAAGTGGAAATGTCCAAATTGGGCCCAATTAGCTATTTTCCCTCCCCCGGTATCATGTGACTCGTTAGTGTTACAAGGTCTTAGGTGTGAATAGGGAGCAGGTGTGTTAAATTGGGATTTTATCATGCTCACTCTCTCATACTGGTCACTGGAAGTTCAGCATGGCACCTCATGGCAAAGAACTCTCTGAGGATCTGAAAAAAAGAATTGTTGCTCTACATAAAGATGGCCTAGGCTATAAGAAGATTACCAAGACCCTGAAACTGAGCTGCAGCACGGTGGCCAAGACCATACAGCGGTTTACCAGGACAGAATCCACTCAGAACAGGCCTTGCAATGGTCGACCAACGAAGTTGAGTACACGTGCTCAGTGTCATATCCAGAGGTTTTCTTTGGCGTATGAGTGCTGCCAGCATTGCTGCAGAGGTTGAAGGGGTGGGGGGTCAGCGTGTCCGTGCATAGACCATACGCTGCATACTGAATCAAATTGGTCTGCATGGCTGTCGTCCCAGAAGGAAGCCTCTTCTAAAGAAAATGCACAAGAAAGCCCGCAAACAGTTTGCTAAAGTCAAGCAGACTAAGCCCATGGATATCTGAAACTATGTCCTGTGGTCTGATAAGACCAAGATAAACTGATTTGCTCTAGATGGTGTCAAGCGTCTGTGGGGGCAACCAGGTGAGGAGTACAAATACAGGTGTGCCTTGCCTACAGTCAAGCATCGTGGTGGGAGTGTCATGGTCTGGGGCTGCATGAGTGCTGCCGGCACTGGGGAGCTACAGTTCATTGAGGGAACTATGAATGCCAAAATGTACTGTGACATACTGAAGCAGAGCATAATTCTCTCCCTTCGGAGACTGGGACACAGGGAAGTATTCCAACATGATAACGACAGAAAGAACTGTGGAGCAGTGATTAGAGGGACTGTGGAGCAGTGACAGGAAGAACTGTAAAGTGTAAGGGATTCCAGAGAGGTAACAGGAGAGGTTGTGTAGCAGTGACAGAAAAGGAGGGCAGCATATATACAGTATCTCACAAAAGTGAGTACACCCCTCACATATTTGTAAATATTTTATTAAATCTTTTCATGTGACAACACTAAAGAAATTATACTTTGCTACAATGTAATGTAGTGAGTGTATAGCTTGTATAACAGTGTAAATTTGCTGTCCCCTCAAACTAACTCAACACACAGCCATTCATGTCTAAACTGCTGGCAACAAAAGTGAGTACACCCCTAAAAAAATAAGTTTAAATTGGGCCCAAGGTGTCAATATTCTTTGTGGCCACCATTATTTTCCAGCACTGCCATAACCCTCTTGGGCATGGAGTTCACCAGAGCTTTACAAGTTGCCACTGGAGTCCTCTTCCACTCCTCCATGACGACATCACAGAGCTGGTGGATGTTAGAGACCTTGCGCTCCTTCACCTTCTGTTTGAGGACCCCACAGATGCTCAATAAGGTTTAGGTCTGGAGACATGCTTGGCCAGTCCATCATTTTTACCCTCAGCTTCTTTAGCAAGGCAATGTTTATCTTGGAGATATGTGCAGTCACTACAGCTTTCCTCATTAGAGTTCTGCAAGTGCATAAGCTTATCAAGAACACGTCACCCTCAAGGAGGATCAGTATTTAACAGGCAAAGAAGAACAAACAGCTTTTCCTTTAGAGAAGAAACAGGTAGCAATCTGCAAAAAGTTTGTTAAAATCCCTGCAATGTACACTGATTACCCAGAGGGGTTGTTTTTTTTCAACAAAAGTGAAGTTACTCTTTAAAGCGGTTGTAAACCCTCATATATACCCACTGAAGTGATTAGCCTCAGACAATTCACAGAGATAACACAAATTCTCCTACACAAGTTGTACCTGTTTATCTGCAGCCATCTCTTCTCTTCAGGAGGCAGAATGTGGGGACACACTGCACAGCAAAGAGAAGAGAGCTAAGTGTAACCTGAGATGGGAGTGGGATGAATGGACACATCTCCCCCCCCCCA
Source organism: Pelophylax lessonae (assembly GCF_965119305.1). Lineage (NCBI taxonomy): Eukaryota > Metazoa > Chordata > Amphibia > Anura > Ranidae > Pelophylax > Pelophylax lessonae. The sequence goes on along the minus strand of NC_138768.1, from coordinate 667,122,898 downwards.
TGCACAGCTCAGGCTGCCAAGCTCCTGCTGTGCATGGGGGGGGGGGGGTGAGGCCTTCTCCTGGAATTTTTTGGTGTTGCCATAAGCTGTCAGATAGCAGAGGAAGGAGAGAGCAGACAAGATTCACACTTGTAACTTGCAACACATGTAACACTAAAAAGAAAAAGCAAAAAAGTCCCACAATGTACATCCATCATCAATCACATTGTCCAAACATGTTGACCGGTGTCAATTCCAATGCCTGATGCCTGTCAATCTGTGGAAAGGGAAAAAAAAGGCAGACCACTGAGACTTGTTTGTTCCCACTGCTTCCCTCATTAATAGCTGTATCAGACCATTATCTAGGATACATTATGTATTTGCATAACTTGTACTATGGGTTGTAAAGCCCTTTTTAGAATGTCTAAAGCTGGTCATACAGTGTTCAGCAGGGACTGGCAAAAACGTAGAAATTTCAATCAGTGCGTAGCAATCCTAACAGTAATAAATCAGTAGTTGATCTTTTGATTAACTTCTATTAAAGGGACATGGTTGAAATATTGTCTCAATCTGCAGCTGCAGCCAATCATCACCTGCAGCCGTTGATCAGAAACATCCAAAGGGATGTTAATTTGCCTGAAAAGATAATTGGTTAACTGACTTAAACCCAAATTGGCCCTGGTGTGTATAGTTATCTCAACAGTACCATCCTAGTATGCCCACATCCCTCTAATATAGAGTGGGTAAAAAAAGTATTATACCATTCTTCTAGGAAAATATATTTCTAAAGGCGCTATCGACATGAAATTTTCACCACATGTCGGTAACAACATATGCAATCCATAAATACAAAGGAGCCAAAACAAATAAGTTCAGAAATTATGTGTAATAAAATGGAATGACACAGGGAAAAAGTATTGAACATGCTAACTGAAATATATTTAATACTTCCTACAAAATCATTTGTTGGTAATGACAGCTTTAAGACGCCTCCTGTATGGAGAAACGTGTCACATGCATTGATCAGGTATGATTTTGGCCCTTTCTTTCACACAAACAGTCTTCAAATCTTAAAGGTTTAGTAGGCCTCTTCTATGAACTCTGATCTTTAGTTCTTTCACTTGATTTTCTATGCAATTGAAGTCAGGTGATTGGCTGGGTCATTCTCTCAGCTTTACTTTCTTTCTTTGAAGCCAATTGAGAGTTTCCTTGACTTTGTGTTTGTCATCATTGTCTTGTTTCATCTTCATCATCCTGGTAGATGGCAGCAGATTTTTTTTTCAAGAATGTCTTGGTACATTTTTCCATTCATCCTTCCTTCAATGATATGAAGTTTGCCAGTACTGTATGCAGAAAAACAGCCCCACACCATGATGTTCCCACCTCCAAACTTCACTTTCACTGTTGGTATGGTGTTTTTGGGGAGATGTGCAGTGCCATTTGACCTCCAAACAGTGGCGTAGCGTGGGGGGTACCGGGGGGGGGCAGCTGCACCGGGCGCAAAATCTGGGGGGAGGCGTCAGTGGCACTGTCCCCCCATGTGCTCCTGCGGCCCCTTAGATGAAAAAATGGTACCGCCCGGGGCCAACATGTCACTATGCATGCGCCGCCACCGGGAACAGCCATTTGCATACGAGCTTCCCCGAGCGGCGGCGGCGCATGTGCATTAACGCGTCGGCGCCATTTTTAAATCTAAGGTGCCTCACGAACTGGTAAATGAACTCCTCCACAGTAGAACAGAGGATAATGTAGGGGGAGTCAGTGTGTGTGTGTGTGTGGGGGGGGGTCAGTATAGGTAAGTCAGTGTGGGGGGGTCAGTGTAGGTGTCAGTGTGGGGGGGGGTCGGTGTAGGTTTCAGTGTAGGGGTGTCAGTGTGGGGGGTCAATGTAGGTGTCAGTGTGGGGGGGTCAGTGTAGGTAAGTCAGTGTGGGGGGGTCACTGTAGGTGTCAGTGTGGGGGGGGGGTCGGTGTAGGTTTCAGTGTAGGGGTGTCAGTGTGGGGGGTCAATGTAGGTGTCAGTGTGGGGGGGTCAGTGTAGGTGTCAGTGTGGGGGGGGGGGTCAGTGTAGGGGTCAGTGTAGGAAGGGTCAGTGTAGGGGGGTCAGTGTAGGAGGGGTCAGTGTAGGTTTCAGTGTGGGGGAGTCAGTGTAGGTGTCAGTGTGGGGGGGGCAGTGTAGGTGTCAGTGTGGGGGGTCAGTGTAGGAGGGGTCAGTGAAGGGGTCAATGAAGGGGGGTCAGTGTAGGAGGGGGTCAGTGCAGTGTGGGGGGGTCAGTGTAGGGGGGTCAGTGAAGGGGTCAGTGTAGGGGGTGAGTGTAGGGGGGGTCAGTGTAGGGGGGGTCAGTGTAGGTGTCAGTGAAGGGGTCAGTGTAGGTGTCAATGAAGGGGGGTCAGTGTAGGAGGGGTCAGTGTATGTGTCAATGAAGGGGGTCAGTGTAGGAGGGGTCAGTGTAGGTGTCAATGAAGGTGCCATTTTTAAATCTAAGGTGCCTCACGAACAGGTAAATTAACTCCTCCACAGTAGAACAGAGGATAATGTAGGGGGAGTCAGTGTGTGTGGGGGGTCAGTATAGGTAAGTCAGTGTGGGGGGGGTCAGTGTAGGTGTCAGTGTGGGGGGTCAGTGTAGGGGGGTCACTGTAGGTGTTAGTGTGGGGGGGGTCAGTGTAGGTTTCAGTGTAGGGGTGTCAGTGTGGGGGGGTCAATGTAGGTGTCAGTGTGGGGGGTCAGTGTAGGTGTCAGTGTGGGGGGAGGGTCAGTGTGGGGGGTCAGTGTAGGGGTCAGTGTAGGGGGGTCAATGTAGGAGGGGGTCAGTGTAGGTGTCAGTGTGGGGGAGTCAGTGTAGGTGTCAGTGTGGGGGGGCAGTGTAGGTGTCGGTGTGTGGGGGGGGGGTCGGTGTAGGATGGGTCAGTGAAGGGGTCAATGAAGGGGGGGTCAGTGTAGGAGGGGGTCAGTGTAGGGGGGTCAGTGCAGTGTGGGGGGGGTCAGTGTAGGGGGGTCAGTGAAGGGGTCAGTGTAGGGGGGTCAGTGTAGGGGGGGTGAGTGTAGGGGGGGTCAGTGTAGGTGTCAGTGAAGGGGTCAGTGTAGGTGTCAATGAATGGGGGGACAGTGTAGGAGGGGTCAGTGTATGTGTCAATGAAGGGGGGTCAGTGTGGGAGGGGTCAGTGTAGGTGTCAATGAAGGGGGGTCAATGTAGGTGTCAGTGTAGGTGTCAGTAAAGGGTGTCAGTGTAGGGGGGTCAGTGTAGGAGGGGTCAGTGTAGGGGGGTCAGTGTAGGTGTCAATGAAGAGGGGTCAGTGTAGGGGGGTCAGTGTTGGTGTCAATGTGGGGGGGTCAGTGTAGATGTCAATGTGGGGGGGGGGGTCAGCGTAGGTTTCAATGTGAAGGGGGTCAGTGGAGGGGGTCAGTGTAGGTGTCAATGTGAAGGGGGTCAGCGGAGGGGGTCAGTGTAGGTGTCAATGTGGGGGGGGGGGGGTCAGTGTAAGGGTTCAGTGAAGGGGGTCAGTGTAGGTGTCAGTGTAGGGGGTCAGTGTAGGTGTCAATGTGGGGGGGGTGTCAGTGAAGGGGTCAATGTAGGGGGGTCAGTGTAGGGGGGTCAATGTAGGGGGGTTCATTGTAGGAGTCAATGTGTAGGGGGGGTCAGTGTAGAGGGGTCAGTATAAGTGTCAGTGTAGGGGGGTCAGTGTAGGGGGGCCAGTCTAGGGTCAGTGTAGAGGTCAGTGAAGGGGTCAGTGTAGGTGTCAGTGAAGGGAGGTCAGTGAAGGAGGGGCAGGGAAGAAGGGTCACTGTAGGGGGGCCAGTGTATGTGTCAATGTAGGGGTCAGTGTAGGGGGGTCAGTGTAGGTGTCAGTGAATGGGGTTCAGTCTAGGGGGGTCATTGAAGGGGGGTCAGTGAAGGAGGGGCAAAGATAAAGGGTCAGTGAAGGGGGGCCAGTGTAGGTGTCACTGTAGGGGGGTCAGTGTAGGTGTCAATGAAGGGATCAGTGTAGGGGGGTCAGTGAAGGTGTCAGGTAGGTCAGTGTAGGAATCAGGAATGTCAGTGTAGGGGTCAGTGTAGTAATAAGGTAGGTCAGTGTAGTGATCAGGTCGGTTAGTGCAGGAATCAGGTAGGTCTGTGTAGTGGTGAGGTAGGTGTCAGTATAGTAATCAGGTAGGTTAGTGTAGGAATCAGGTAGGTCTCTGTAGTGGTCAGATAGGTCTCTGTAGGTGTCAGTATAGTGATCAGGTAGGTTAGTGCAGGAAACAGGTAGGTCAGTGTAGTGGTCAGTGTATTGGTCAGGTAGGTCTGTGTAGTGGTCAGGTAGGTTTGTGTAATTGTCAGTGTAGTGATTAGATAGGTCAGTGTAGTGTGTAGGTAGGTCAGTGTAGTGATCAGTTAGGTCCGTGTAGTGGTCAGGTAGGTCTGTGTAGTGGTGAGGTAGGTCAGTGTAGTGGTCAGGTAGGTCAGTGTAGTGGTCAGGTAGGTCTGTGTAGTGGTGAGGTAGGTTAGTGTAGGTGTGTCAGTATAATGATCAGGAAGGTTAGTGCAGGAAACAGGTAGGTCTGTTTAGTGGTCAGTGTAATTGTCAGGTAGGTTTGTGTAGTGTTCAGGTAGGTCTGTGTAGTGGTCAGGTAGGTCTGTGTAGTGGTCAGGTAGGTCAGTGTAGATGTCAGTATAGAAATTAGGTAGGTCAGGGTAGTGATCAGGTTGGTTAGTGCAGGAATAAGGTAGGTCAGTGTAGGTGTCTGTGTCGAGGTCAGGTAGGTTTGTGTAGTGGTCAGGCAGGTCTGTGTAGGTGTCAGTATAATAATCAGGTAGGTTAGTGTACAAATCAGGTAGGTCTCTGTGTAGTGGTCGGGTAGGTTTGTGTAATGGTCAGGCAGGTCTGTGTAGGTGTCAGTATAGTAATCAGGTAGGTCAGTGTAGGAATAAGGTAGGTCTGTGTAGTGGTCAGCTAGGTCAGTGTAGTGGTCTGTGTAATGGTCTAGTATATTTGTGTAGGGGGTGCAAATTACTAACCTTGCCCCGGCGCTGACAACCCACGCTATGCAACTGCCTCCAAACATCGTGTGTATTATGGCATCCAAAGAGTTCAATTTTGGTCTCATCTGACCAGACTATATTCTCCCAATATTTCACTGGATGATTTATGATGAAATTATGATCTTTCCATGTTTGGATTATGACCCCAACAGTGCTAGAACATTCAGAGGTTTACAAATCCTTCTGCAACCAATACCATCATTATGTTTTGCAACAATAAGATTGCGAAGGTCTTGAGAGAGCACTTTGCTTTTACCCATCATGAGATGTTTCTTGTGTGACACCTTGGTAATGAGACACCTCTAACGGACCGTTTCCGCAGACAAGGGTTTAAAATCCGTTTAGGCGATATTCCCCTTTCTGAGAGACAGGCACAGCTACTGCAGAACACCAAACTCCCGAACTGGATACAAAATAGCACTCCAACCTGGAACCTCACAAATAGCACTCCAACCTGGAACCTCACAAATAGCTGCTAGCAGACGAACAGGAAAAGCATACATCAGCTTACACTCCTAGCAATCAGTCTCCAACAGCATACAGTGAATCCCCCCAAGAACGAGACAAAGCTCCGAGTTGAGGGTAAAACAGGAACAACATTTATTGGAAGAACACAGCACACTTTTATACAGAATTTGGAACATCCTTCCCCCAACAACCGCTTTACCGTTGGTCAATTGCACAGTACCTGCAGTTCCCAATAAGGTCCTCTCCAGCCATGGAAATGAGGGCTTGAAAATGAGTCAGCAGTAATTGGCCAGATAGCTTGACCAGAAGGACTGCCATGCAAATGAGGACTTGAAAATGAATCAACAGGGATTGGTCAGATACAGAACAATGGTTCCCTAACGAGCCCTCAATACACATTACACTGAGTGTCAATACATCCCTTAGCAGACAACAGGTGAGGTCATTAGCACACCTGACAATAAGTGAATGGAGAGCCACCTCAGACAGTCCATCTCCTCAGAACTTCCTGTAATGACCATATTAGGAGTTGACTTCCTGTTCAGAGACCTCATGGCAAATGGGAACAAAAATATTCATATTACAAGGGAGACATTATTCCTGAATATGACTGTCCCATTTTTAGTAGTCCAAACCATATTTTCAGTGTTCACCACCCTCCTGGTCACCCTGCATCCATAACAGATGCAGGGTGACTTAAACATAAGAAAGCCACACAAGGCTGGACATAGTGCCTCCCAACCTCTTTAAAGGAATTTGGGGTCCACAACCCCCATGCCCAAAGTGACTCCTGTCACAACACCTTTTTATAGGCCATCAGTTGAGACTGAACCAGCTGATATTAATTTGCACTGACAAGGGGCAGGATTGCATTCTAATTACTGATATATTTCAGCTGGTGTCTTTTGCTTTTCATGCCTTTTTGCACCTTCCTTTCTTCATGCGGTAAATACTTTTTCCTGGAGTCGTTCATTTTATTACACATAACCTAATTTCTGAACTTATTTGTTTTGGTTTCTCTGTATGTAAAGATTGCTTGGGTTTTTACCGACATGTGGTAAAAATTTAATGTCAATAGCACCTTTGCAAATATATTTACCTAGAAAAATGGTGATGTGTTCAATACTTATTTTACCCGCTGTATAAGAAGTGTGTTGTAATAAAGGGGCTGTAAAAGGGCATACATGTAGTGAGCAAAATTAACAAAACAGAAATATATCTCATAAAACTCTAAATTTATTATACAAAAGTTAAAAAAAGACATAGATGTAACCACATCTAGTGTTGTAACCAGGAAAAGTTAACATCTATAATGCAGAGACTATTCCTGTTTTTATAAAACTGGTCCCCATAAGAAGCTCAACGCATTTTGAAAACACTCTTTCATCTTCAGGAGTGCATGTGAACACATGATTTCCAGAGCAGAGACAATTTAAAAAAACAGTGTTAAAAGACCTTGTCTTGTACAATAGAGTTCCAGCGAGTCAGCAACATGATAGAACAGCAGGGAGCATGTACTGGATCATAGGTATACAGTATGCATGTGGCACCTGCAGTTACCAACAACTATCCTCCCACATCAATAGAATATGTGCATCCAAAAACTATTTATATAAACTGCAATCATATGATCATCCGGCAATGATGGAGCAATGATGAGTGAGAATTACAGCAATGGATTTTACATATTTTTGTGTGTGTCAAACCTCCATCATAAAGGCTGCTCATAAAGCAGCTGTTCTGTCAATTTATGTAATATAGTTCTGTTTTGTTGGTTTTGCTACAACACACATTCTGTTATATTGATGTGTATGATGTACACCGCCTGGCCAAAAAAAAGTTGCCAACAAAAAAAAGGTCACACACCCTAATATTTTGTTGGCTTTGATTACGGCACACATTCACTGTGGTATTGTTTCTATAAGCTTCTGCAATGTCACAACATTTACTTCCGTCCAGTGCTGCATTCATTTTTCACCAAGATCTTGTATTGATGATGAGAGAGTCAGACCTCTGCGCAAAGCCTTCTCCAGGACTTCCCAAAGATTCTCAATGGGGTTAAGATCTGGACTCTGTGGTGGCCAATCCATGTGTGAAAATGATGTCTCATGCTCCCTGAACCACTCTTTCACAATTTGAGCCCGATGAATCCTGGCATTGTCATCTTGGAATATGCCCGTGCCATCAGGGAAGAAAAAATCCATTGATGGAATTCCCTGGTCATTTAGTATATTCAGGTCAGCTCATTCTTTGGGCACATGCAGTAATTATCAAATAGGATCGTTACTGTATGCTTAGTGTAGTTAGTTGCTTAGTTAATTCCAGGTGGCGACTTTTTGTTTGGCCAGGTAGTGTATGTCTGTGTAAATGTGGTTGGGACACTAGATGAGGAGATGAGTGATTAAAATGAAACTGATTTTACCACAAAATTAATGATTTCATCAATAAGTTGATTTTTTACATTTGTAAAAAAATGTTATTGGATATGTTTTGTAGCATTTGTAATTTTTTTAAATTTTCGATCTTTTTTTCGCTTATATCACAAAAAAAAAAAAAAACAGTGGTGATCAAATGCCACCAAAGTAAAGCTCTATTTGTGTGTAAAAAATTATTTAAACTTTGTTTGGGTACAACCTTGCATGACCATGCAATTACGAGTTCAATAGCGTAGTGCTAAATAGCAAAAAAACACCTGGTTATGAAGGGGGTAAAATCTTCCAGAGGTCAAGTGGTTAAAAAAAAATCCACTATCAGTTATTTTTCCTTCAGTAAAAGAGAATATGAAATAAAGGGCCTAGCAAGGAGCAATTTTTTGGTCAGTCATCAGGAGCCATTTAAAGTCCAATGCAACCATTAAAAGTCCAACAAAAACACCTTAATTTCTCCTTCCTCGTAGACTTCAATGCATTTGACCAAAATTTAAAAATTTCAATGGAATCTCTAAATGTTTCACGGAAAGTTTTGGGAAATTAAATATCTCACTCATCTCTAAATATACGTTTCTCTGGGGCAGGGATTGATGTAAATTGTTGATATTGTACCACAGTTATTATACATACTATTAACTGATAAAACAAAAATGAAGGACTTTCAGATGGCTGTATGGGTTTTGGCATTGTTGTTAACCTTGTTAAACTAAGACTGGACATATACTGTATAATAACAGCTTCTGCCCATTAGTTGCATTCATGATATCCACCCATGAAAATAAATGATATACAACCTTTTAGTACTAGTGGAATATGCTCCACAGAAGTTGCACCAGACCGTTAAATCAGAAGATTAAGAGGGTCCGCTAGTTGTAATGGACACATACAAATACATTAGAGAGTGCAAGAAGCAGCCAATGCATGCTTTTACTCAACAATGAAAGAGATTCATTAAAACACAACCAACGTACCCACATTCGGAACTGAACAGTGTGATCCAAGAAAATCCTCTATGTGCTGCCCAAGATCCACAAGCCAGGACATCCAGGTAGACCAATCATAACAGGTAAAAGTATACTCACTGAACAAATCACATGCCTTCTAGAAAATACTGCTAGTTTACAGCAACATACAACATACAGCAATTAGCACCAAATACACTTCTAGTGACAATGGATGTAGAATCTCTTTATAGTAACATCCCTTACAAGGTTGGGCTTGCTGCAAGTGACCGATTCTTATCATAGTCACCAAACCACAAATACAGTGCTGAGGATGGTACACAGCTCATTGAACACCCAACTATTTCACATTCGATAATGATGTTTCTCTTCGGTGTATGAGAAATGCTAATTTATTTGTGGCAGTCCCGAAGGGTACATTTCTCAGCAGCATACAAGAAAGCCAGATATACACTATCACTTTATTGATTGTATTTTCATCATAATGACAGAAAGGGAAGGAAATCTAAACACATTTCCCTCACTGTTCATTACACTTCAGGCTGGGTTCATACTATTGCGAATTGGATGTGAATTTCCCCACATCCAATTCGCATGACAGGAGATTGTGACTGGCTCTCTATGAAGCCGGTTCACATATTTCCAGAGTGGCTCCGGAGCGAATTGCACAGGAGTCTTGTGCATATTCTGGTCTCTTTCAAGTCTGAATTCAGCCAAAAATCTGGACTAAAATTGGACCTGAAACGGTGAACAGGGAAGCAGCGGACCCCTGCTGTAAACCGCTCTATGCGGCAATGTGAACCCAGTCTTTATCAAACAAAAAATAGACTATTTGAGCACACATGTAAACTTCCTACACACCACAGTATCCTTCAAAGATGACAAACTGCACACCTCAATATAGAGGAAACTCACTGACAGGTGCAACAGTTTCAGCTTCTACTTCAGCACACCAGTCATAGACAGCCAGGCCACTACATATTCTCTGACCCAGAAGACAGAAATAACCTTCTCAAAACACTAGCCGAAGAAGAAAACTATCAATACTAATATAAACACTTCTATAAACATCAAAAGAGTAAAATCTGCAACACAAAGAAAAAAAAAACAGCCGTGTACCTCTAGTAGCCACATACATTCAAGCATTTAAAGGAATACGAAAGATAATCAAACTGTTGCAATTCATCATAAGAGGATGAAATGCTAAAAGATATATTCCAACACTGTTGCTGGCCTTCAAGCAACCACCCAACCTCAGACATGAATCATGGAATCTGAGCAAAACACATATATCTGCAGTATTTACTTATCTCTCCCCAAAGCTCTAAGTGTTGTTTCTCTCTGGTGCTTCATTCCTCTGTTATCAGCATGAGTCACTTCTGAGAAGTTTTTTTCTGACACATGAGATACATTTGTGTCGGGAGGGGAAGAGCACAGAACTGACCTTGTCTATTCAGAACACTGTTCTTCTTCTGTGTGGAGGGGGGAGTGTTCCTTTCCTCCAATCAGCTCTCACACACTGTAACTGCAGTTTCTCCACCCCCTCCTCTGTGCTCCTGACAGAATAAGAAAATTTTTTAAGATGATCTGCACTTTTGAAGGGGTGTAGAGAGGCTAAGACTGCCGATAAACAAGTAAAACCTGTAGGAGAATTTGTTTCATCTCTATGTATCATCAGGGGCTGTTCACTTCACTGGGTGTATGTGAGGATTTACAACCACTTTAATACTAATTACATTGACACCAAAAAGGGATAAAACCTTGAAACAATAAACACTGCAAACTGGGCAGCTACATCAATCCTTTAAAAAGTCTCTTAACCACTTACCGCAAAGTGATATATGGGTAAGTCGGCTGACTTTGCTAGAGGCATCATCCTGGTTCCGTTGTTTAGAGCCGGCGGTCGGCAATGACCGATGCGGCTTGGGAGCCGCTCGATCGTTACCCCGGTGAGCGGGAGGGGACCCTCCCCCCCGCAGCTTTGCCCGGCTCTCCCGTCCTACCGAGACCCGAGCACCCAGCCGACACATCTGCTGCTAAAGACGGCAGATTCAAAAAACGAGTGCATTAAAAAATGCCATTTTCAGCGTTTTGAATACATGGAAGTGTAGTGGAGGGGTCTAGGGTCTTTTAGACCCTTGATCCCTCCATAAAGAGTACATGTCACTGCATAATTCTGCCACAAGGGATGTTTACATTGCTTGTGACAGCAATAAAAGTGATCAGATTTTTTTTTTTAAAACCTGTCCTAAAGTAAAAAAAAAAAAATTAAATAAATAGGAAAAAAAGAAAACAAAATGTTAGCGGCCCCCGTCGCCATTAGCTGGCGCACGAAACAAAAAAAGTCGAGCCGCAAATTAAATCACTGCTCAAAACACACATGTGAGGTATTGCCGCAATTGCCAGAGCATGAGCAATAATAAAAAAAAAAGAGCTACACTTCAACACTAAACTGGTAACCGTTAAAATTTTTTAAAGCGTCGCCTATTGAGATTTCTATTGACCGTAATTTGTCGCCATTCCACGGGTGTGCGCAATTTTAAACCGTAACATGCTGGGTATCTATTTACTCGGCGTGACATCATCTTTCACAATATACAAAAAAAATGGGCTAAATTTACTGTTTAGTTTTTTTAAATGCAGTGAAATTTGATTTTTTGTAATTTTTCTGAAAAAATGGTGTTTTAAAGACCGCTGCGCTAATACCGCGTGACAAAATATATTGCAATGACCGCCATTTTATTCTCCAGAGTCTTTGCTAAAAAAAAATATATATATAATGTTTGGGGGTTCTAAGTAGTTTTCTAGGAAAAGATACTGATTTTAACTTGTAAACATGAAGTGTCAGAAATAGGCCTGGGGCTTAAGTGGTTAAAAACACACACAAAACTTTCAGTATTATAGGATCACAAAGCTGCCCCAGTACTGTGGTATGGTTCAAAAATTGCAACAAGTAAAAAAAAAAATATTACATTGGAGAGACAGGACTGATATTAGAGAAAAGAACGAATCTTCATAAACACACCATAAATGAACATTAAAAAAGGATTACTGCACACATTATTTCTCACAATGGGACTATTCTATGGAAGAATCAAATGTTTTGATTCTTAAAGTATGACTAAAGGCAAAACTTTGTTTTTCTTTTTTAGTTTTGAATGGAGTGGAGAGGGATTAGAACACCTGTTCGATTTTTATTGCTGCCTCTGTCGCTGTTATGGAAATTTACCTCCTCTGTTTCTTCTGTTAACTATTATAATTGAAAGTAAATGAAAAAGATAATCCCACATTTTGAGTTGTCCTCAGAAGAGTAGTGGAGGGGAAATCTTCCAAAGGGGACACTAGTTCTGGTGACTTGGAGAGGGGTTATAATCCTTCCTTACACTACCCAAAATGAAAAAATGTTTCCTATTTTTCAACTTTAAAGATAATTTGAAACTGTTAACTGTTAATGCAAATACAAAAATGTACTACAGGCACTACTCAATTGTATTTTTGCAGGAGGAATTCAGTTCCAGCATCTCCAACACTGAATCCATGTAATGGCAAGGGCTGCTAGAGTGTGCTGGAGGGTCTATTAATGCGGGCTACTAGGGGATATAGGAATCTATTGTTGCTGAGGGGGGGGGGGGGGAATCTAATGTTGTGGGGGGTCTATTGTTGCTGGTGGGAGATCTATTGCTTATGGGGGGTAAATTGTTGCTAGGAAGGATCTACTGTTGAGGGAGGAGTCCAGTGTTGCTGACTATTGGACAGTCTATTGATGCTGCCTATTGGAAGATCTATTGTTGCTGGCAGGAGGTCTATTGTTGCTGGGGAGGTTTGGGGATCTGTTGTTGCTGAGGGGTTTATTGTTGCTGGGAGGTGTTTTGTTGCAGGGGGTCTATTGTTACTGTGGGGGGTCTATTGTTGCTGGCTAAAGGGGATCTAATGTACTGCTTTTCATGTTATCATCAATACATTTCATACAAATGACTTAGCTTACTTGGTTCCAGGCCCGGATTGGCTAATCGGGAGCACCGGGAATTCTCCCGGTGGGCTGGTCGTTTTTTTGGCCACTAGGGCCGTTGCCATTGCTAGGGGTGGACTGGCCAAGTTGCCTGCCTGGGGGGCCCCACGCAGGGTGTAAGTTTCCCAGATCTGATCCCCCAGGGCTCCGCAGCAGCACCTTTAGCGTGCACTAGACTGGTTGCTAAGATGGCCAGCCGCCTGGCGTCTAGCAACCAGTGACGTGCAGAGAAGAGGACCCAGAATGCACAGTGGAGGAGGATCTTCCTCATCCTCCTCCGCGCCTATTGGAATGTGTGGCATGTGGCTCCACCCACCTCCTCCCTGCATCTTCACTGTGCGGCCGACAGGGGCGGGGACTGCCGGTGGGAGGAGCGGAGGAGGAGAAGGCGGCACCCAGGGGACAGCTGGCAGCTTTTTTTTTTTCATGCAGGAATAATGGATTTTTTTCTTCAGCCAGGACCTTCAGCGCTGGCTCCTTGCATTGCCGCTTACTACAGTCACTTATAATCACAGAAGCCCAGCTTCTGTGTTTTATAAGTGACAGCAATCTCGGCAGCACGCTCAAAACCCTCCCTGCACTTCCTGCATATTCAACAGAGGAGGGGGCGTGGCATGATGAGCAGGGGGCGTGGCGTGATGAGAAGGGGCGGGGCACACAGCTCTTGCCTCGATCCTACAGCATCACAAGAAGCCCGTGGCATCAGCCTGTAAGGTACAGTCTATTCTTTTCTGTGGGGCAGAGGACAGGGAGGGGAGCCCTGTACTGCACTGGGCAGGGAGGAGAGAAAAGATCTGTAATGGGAGGGAGGGGGCAGACATTTTGGAACGAGATCTGTACTGGGGATGGGGGGGGGGGGGTTGACCTGTGAGATATGCACACCTGCCCTTTGTACATAGTATAAGCTGTCCAACACAAACCTGCCAATTTTTCAGAAATACCAAAAATAACAATGTTATATATTGCTTGAAAGTGACAGTGCTAACCTACATACACATATATATGTATATACTCAAGATCCTAAGTAATCTTCCAAAAAAACACTTATAATAGTGAAACAGAAAACATACTATAATATCCTTAATATGCAAACCAATAAATATAATGTGTGAGAAATAGAAAGGCCATCTGTAGATCAGCAACTGCGTGTCAGGAAGCCCTTACAAAACACCTCCATGTGCATTGAAATTTTAACCCATTACAGGTTATATTGCACCTTTTGTATGTTTGGGACGGTAAATCTCCTCCTCACCACTATACTTCTGTGGGCACGGAAGTATCTAGATGAGGAAGAGATTTACCACCCTAAAGGACTGTTTTTTACATGCGTTTTGGCAAGTACTGCAATCCTGAACCCTGACCTCTGTAGGTAGTGCGATCCTGAACCCTGACCTCTGTAGGTAGTGCGATCCTGAACCCTGCCCTCTGTAGGTAGTGCGATCCTGAACTCTGACCTCTGTAGGTAGTGCGATCCTGAACCCTGACCTCTGTAGGTAGTGTGATCCTGAACCCTGACCTCTGTAGGTAGTGCGATCCTGAACCCTGACCTCTGTAGGTAGTGCAATCCTGAACCCTGTAGGTAGTGCAATCCTGAGCCATGCACTTTACACATAGCACACTCCTGAACCCTGCCCTCTGTAGGTAGTGCAATCCTGAACCGTGCATTCTATACGTACGCACTCGTGAACCTTACCCTCTGTAGGTAGTGCAATCCTGAACCGTGCATTCTATACGTACGCACTCGTGAACCTTACCCTCTGTAGGTAATGCGATCTTGAACCGTGCACTCTGTAGGCAGTGCACTCCTAAACCCTGTAGATAGTGCAGTCCTGCGCCGTGCACTCATCACATAGTACGCTCCTGAACCTTGCCCTCTGTAGGTAGTGCGATCTTGAACCCTGTACTCTGTACATAGCACTCTCCTGAACCCTGCCTTCTGTACGTAGTGCAACCCTGAACCTTGCACTCTGAATGCAATGTACTCCTAAACACTGCACTCTGCATGTAGTGCACTCTGTACAGAGCACAATCCTGAACCCTGCACTTTGTACATAGCACAATCCTGAACCTTGCACTCTGTATTCAGCGCACTCCTGAATCTGCACTCTGAATGTAACGTACTCCTGGGCTCTGCATGTAGCGTACTCCTGAACCCTGCACTCTGTATGTAGCACAATTCTGAACCCTGCACTCTTTAGCACAATTCTGAACCCTGTACTGAAAATTCAATGCACTCCGGAACTCTGAACTCTGTACACTGCACACTATGTACAAAGCACACTCCTGAACTCTGCACTCTGTGCTTAGTGCACTCCTAAACTCTGTACATAGCACACTCACACTCCTCAACTCTGCACTCTGTAGGTAGTGCACTCCTCAACCCTGCAATCTGTACATAGCACACGGCTGAATTCTGCACTTTGTACGTAGCACATTCCTCAACTCTGCACTGTTTACAGTGCACTGCTCAAACTTGCACTTTATGTGTTATACATTTCTCAACTCTGCATTCTGTACATAACGCCCCTGCTAAACCCTGTTCTCTGTATGTAGCGCACTTCCCTCTTTCTTTCCTCTCTCTTTCTCCTTCCCTCTTTCTTTCACCCCTCCTTCTCTCACTCCCTGAATGAATTACAAGGCTGTAGAGAACAGTGTGCCATTGCAAACTTATATTCTGAGGTTTTAGTTACATTATTTTAATATAGTCAGTCGTGAACTAAAGTGGGCCGGTCTAAGGCATGAAACTCCAGGGCTGAAAATGAGTCCCACTCCGGCCCTGCTTGGTTCTGTATTCCCTAAAAGGGGCAGTACTGGGAGGTGGGTAGGAGGAACAAAGGAAGGGTGTTTGGAGGTAGGTAGAGGACAGAGACAAGGTGTGACTCAGAAGGGGGAAGCATCTGCACCTATTTTCTGAGAAAAAAAACCCTGGTTTCAAACACACTAATATGGCTACAATCACATTAAAAGCATTATAATTATTCCTACCTCCACCTTGTGTTTTTCACCTGCATAAGATGTGTATTGATTGTGTAGACTCGTGGTGTCATTTGTTGCCCTGTACGCACATACGATAGTATATAGAGTAAATCTTTACCTGGTCAGACTAGTTTTCTGAAGGCAGGAGCTAATTAGTAATTAAGAAACTAAGGCCTCTTTCACACTATCCATCCGTTGGACGCATCCCCTTCTTCTCAGCGGTGGATCCAGCCGCCGATCCCCCGCTAAGCAGGAGGATGACAGCTGTTCTCCATGCTGTGTGCGAAGACACAGCTGTCAGTTCCCCATGCATCTCTATGGGGGAAATCGAATGGGAACGGACCGTCCGCCTGTTCTCATCCGATCCCATCCGATCCGCTGGACGGATGGAAAATAGGGTTTCCATCCGTCCAGATTTGATGGATCAGATCGGATGTCAGTGGACATGTCTCCGCTGACATCCGATCCCCCGTAGAGATGCATGGGGGGACCGTTCAGATCCGCAAAAAAACGGGCAGGCGGATCTGAACGGTCCGCCTGTGTGAAAGGGGCCTCAAGCAGACAGTGCAATTAACCACTTTATGACCAGCTGCAGTACATATACTGCAATGAGGCAGTTCCTACAGGCACAGCAAAGTACCTGAAAGTCGCTGCCTGTTTCTGGGTTTTTGGGCACATGTGCATCCCCCTGCCTGCCTACTCCCCTGTGATTTGACACAGCGGGAGTCTGCCAACAGATCCCGGCCAATGATTCATGGCTGGGACCTGCTGATCAGCTGTAATAAATAGCAGCCCAGATCCCTGTGTTAACAATCAACACAGGGCTCTGTACAGAGGAAACAAATCAAACTTTATTAAAATGCAGCACATATTACACATTGTTAGGCACACAATTAACCCCTTGATTGCCCTTAGATGTTAAACCCTTCCCAGCCAGTGTCATTAGTACATTGACAGTGTATATTATTAGCACTGTTCACTGTATAAGTGTCACTGGAGATGCCAATATCAGTTTCCACAAAGTGTTAGTTAGTGTCAGATTGCCCCCAGCACTATGGGTCCTTTCACACGAACGATCCGATCAGATCTGCCTGTCAGTTTTTTAGGCGGACCTGATCAGATCCTCCATGCATCCCTATGGGGCAGCAGATATCAGCGGTGACATGTCCGCTGACACCCGCTGCCATCTGCATCCGATCCTGTCCGTGAAATCCGGAATGGATGGAAACCCTATTTTCCATCCGTCCAGGAGATCGGATCGGATGGGATCAGATGAGAGCGGACAGGCGGTCCGTTCTCATCTGAATCCCCATAGAGAGCAGTGGGGCTCTGACACCTCCCTCTCCGCACACAGAGCGGAGACGGAGCTGTCATCCGCCGGCTCAGCGGGGATCGGCGGATCGATCCCCCGCTGAGCAGCACGGAGTCCGCTGACGGAGGTAGACCGTGTGAAAGAGCCCTATCACAGTTCCACTATGAGTTGCTAATCACCACCATTTATAGTATTAAAAAAAGTAGAAAAATAAAAATTCCAGTATATATACACCATTATTTACATATTCTATAACTTTCAAGCACACCAAATAATATACACTTATTTATATTTAATGTATTTATTTATTTGTATTGAATATGTTTTATATCAGAAAGTAAAAAAAATATTGTTTTTCATTTATATCACAAAAAATAAAAAACCCAGAGGTGATCAAATACCACCAAAAGAAGACTCTATTTGTGTGAAAACAAATACAGTGCATTTAGGAATTTATTTACAGCGCTTCACTTTTTCCAAATTTTGTTAAGTTAAAGCCTTATTCCAAAACTAGACATTAAGCCCATTAAATTAACGGACGCTAGAACATATGTGGTCAAACATTTGTAAAAACAGACTTGTTCCAGTACAAAAAAAAGTGGACAACCATGCAGTTGATTTCTATCTTATCGTATTTATTCTTTAGTAGTGTTGAGCGAACACGGACTGTATTATTCGTGTTCGTACCGAATAATTGGATTTTTGTTACCCGAACACGGACCCGAAAACTTTACTGTATGTTCGGGTTTAAAATCCGTGTTCGGTCATTTTATTTCCGGGTTTGTATGTATTGGCGCGCTTTTAATGGCGGGCTTTCAACAGCCAATCAACAAGCGTTTAACTGGTGTGCCTTAAGCCATCCCAGCCATGCCTACAAATGTATTAGTAGCTGTGATTGGCCATCTGAAGCATGTGACCAAGTCTTTATAAGTTCGAGACCGAGCGCCGCTGCGTCATTCTGCTGTAGTACAGGGACAGAGCACACATCATACGTGCTGGCTGCTGATTAGGGACAGACAGTGAAAAATTATATTGTGTCCGAAAAGAATTCAGGGACAGGTCGGAGTGCAGGCAGGGCGAGATATTAGGGCATTTTAGGGCGAGGCTGGAGATAGGCAGGGTCAGTGTTCTACAATCGATTTTGCTGTGTGGGGGGGGTTTGCAGTTCCGGCAGTGACCGATCTTATCGATCATTTTAGGGCCAGGCTGGAGATAGGCAGGGTCAATGTTCTACAATCGATTTTGCTGTGTGTGGGGTGGTGTGAACACAATCTTTTTGCCCGCTGAGGAGGAGGGAGAAAAAAGTATTTTTTATCAGTCAGTTGTGTGCAGCGTTTTTCCTTCAGTGCTGCTGACTGTGATAATACACTGCTGTGTTCACATGTGCTATTATTGAGTGATTTCAAAAGTTATACACTTTTTTCTATTCCACTATTCAATATACACCCTTTTGGGTTAAAAAAATTAAATTGTGGCCTAGTCTGTACTAATCTATTTAAAAATTACAAACTTAAAAGGGGAATTTTCTTTTTTTTTTTCCTCCATAGCCTGCAGCAGAGCTGACTGATATAAGACACTGCTGTTCACATGTGCTATTGAAAAATCACCAATTTTATATAATATTTTCTATTCCGCTATTCAATCTACACCCTTGGGGTAAAAACAATTAAATTGCATGGATAGTCTGTATCGGTACGTGTGAGATACACCATTCCAATTTTTGGGGCGCATCTCATACTGCCGAGGATTGCAGGGTGCTTCAGTGTGCCTCCTGCCTGTTCCGAACTCCTCCTACTCCTCATCCTGCCTTTGGGGGTACAAAAAATAGTAATTTGGGCCTAGTCTGGGTCTGTACGTGTGAGATACATACACCTTTTGATATCATATTTTCTATTCCGCTATTCAATCTACACCTTTGGGGTAAAAACAATTAAATTGCGGGATAGTCTGTATCGGTACGTGTGAGATACACCTTTCCAATTTTTGGGGCGCATCTCATACCGCCGAGGATTGTAGGGTGCTTCAGTGTGCCTCCAGCCTGTTCCGAACTCCTCCTACTCCTCATCCTGCCTTTGGGGGTACAAAAAATAGTAATTTGGGCCTAGTCTGGGTCTGTACGTGTGAGATACATACACCTTCTGATATCATATTTTCTATTCCGCTATTCAATCTACACCTTTGGGGTAAAAACAATTAAATTGCGGGATAGTCTGTATCGGTACATGTGAGATACACCTTTCTAATTTTTGGGGCGCATCTCATACCGCCGAGGATTGCAGGGTGCTTCAGTGTGCCTCCTGCCTGTTCCGAACTCCTCCTACTCCTCATCCTGCCTTTGGGGGTACAAAAAATAGTAATTTGGGCCTAGTCTGGGTCTGTACGTGTGAGATACATATACCTTTTGATATCATATTTTCTATTCCGCTATTCAATCTACACCTTTGGGGTAAAAACAATTAAATTGCGGGATAGTCTGTATCGGTACGTGTGAGATACACCTTTCTAATTTTTGGGGCGCATCTCATACCGCCGAGGATTGCAGGGTGCTTCAGTGTGCCTCCTGCCTGTTCCGAACTCCTCCTACTCCTCATCCTGCCTTTGGGGGTACAAAAAATAGTAATTTGGGCCTAGTCTGGGTCTGTACGTGTGAGATACATATACCTTTTGATATATTTTCTATTCCGCTATTCAATCTACACCTTTGGGGTAAAAACAATTAAATTGCGGGATAGTCTGTATCGGTACATGTGAGATACACCTTTTTAAATTTGTTTGGCGCATCTCCTTCCACCGCCGAGGATTGCAGGGCGCTTCAGTTTGCCTCCTGTTCCCAACTCCTCCTACTCCTCTTCCTCATCCTGCCTTTAAGGTACAAAAAATTGTAATCGGGGCCTAGTCTGTGTTTGTACGTGTGAGATACACTGTTTTTTATCCTTTTTTTCTATTCCGCTATTCAATATACACCCTTTTGGGGTAAAAAAAATTAAATTGCGGCATAGCTTGCATATTTGACTGTAAGATACACCCGTGCGATACTGTTGTTGTTTTGTTCCGCTATTCAATAAACACCTTTCTAGTGCAAGATCATAAATTACAGAAATATGAGGAGACCGTCAAATAGGGGCCATGGCCTGGGTCGTGGTGCTGCTGGTAGAGCTCCTGTTGCAAGGAGAGGATGTGGTCGATCTGTGCCAGCTACACGCACAAGTGAAACACCTTCCTCAAGTGTGTGTAGGCGACAGAACCTGCCGCAGTATTTGGTAGGGCATCATGCGCCTCTAGAAGTGATGAGGCCAGAAGAAGTACAGGCGATAGTAGATTGGGTTGCTGACAGTGCCTCCAGTTCCTTCACATTGTCTCCCACCCAGTCTACTGCAGAGAGGTCAGAGTTGGCACCTGCAGCCAATGTCCAACCGTCTTTCCCCTCACCCCCTTGCAAATCAGGCAAGCAGTCTGAGCCCCAAGTCAATCAGCAGTCTCTTCTTCTTTTTGATGACTCTGTCAGCAGGGTTTCCCAGGGCCATCCACCTAGCCCTGGCCCAGAAGTGGAAGAGATTGAGTGCAGCGATGCCCAACCACTTATTTCTCAAGATGAGTACATGGAAGGACCATCGCAGCACGTCTCAGATGATGACGAAACGCAGGTGCCAACTGCTGCGGCATTCAGAATTGTGGAGGCCGACAAGGAGGGCAGGGGTGAAGACTGGGTGGAAGATGATGTGGAGGACGATGAGGTCCTCGACCCCACATGGAATGAAGGTCATGCAGGTGACCTGAGTAGTTTGGAGGAAGAGGCGGTGGTCGCACAGAGCCACCAGCACAGCACAAGAGGGAGCAGGGTGCAGAAGCGGAGCGGCCGTGCCCTAGACACTACGCCTGCTACTGCCCAACGCAGCAAGGGAACGAGCGCACCAAAGCAAGCTCAAAGGAATTCTCTAGCGCGGAAGTTCTTCAGAAAATGTGCTGATGACAGGACACGAGTGGTTTGCACCCTGTGCAATCAGAGCCTGAAGCGAGGCATAAACCTTCTCAACCTGAGCACGACCTGCATGATCAGGCATCTAAGTGCAAAGCACGAGCTGCAGTGGAGTAGACACCTTCAAAACCAAGAAAGGTCTCTGGCTCCTCCTGCTTCCTCTTCTGCCGCAGTCTCGGCCTCTCCATCCACATCTGTAGTGATACCGACACCTGCCACCCCGCAAACAGACGATCTGTCAGCAACACCACCACCTGGGTCACCAACCATCTCCACAATGTCCCGTGGAAGCGTTCAGCTTTCCATCTACCAAACACTTCAGAGGAAGAGCAAGTACCCCCCCTACCCACCCGCGATCCCTGGCCCTGAATGCCAGCATTTCAAAATTCTTGGCCTTTGAAATGCTTTCATTCCTTCTGGTGGAGACGCACAGTTTTAAAAGCCTTATGTCGGTGGCTGTCCCACAGTACGTCGTGCCCAGCCGCCACTACTTTTCCAGGCAAGCCATCCCTTCCCTGCACAACCAAGTGGGGGAAAAAATCAGGTGTGCACTACGCAACGCCATCTGTGCCAAGGTCCACCTAACTACTGATACGTGGACCAGTAAGCACGGTCAGGGGCGTTATATCTCCCTAACGGCACACTGGGTAAATGCAGTGGCGGATGGGCCTGAGGCGGATAGCAATTTGGCGCATGTCCTTCCACCACCAAAGATTGCAGGGCGCTTCAGTTTGCCTCCTGTTCCTAACTCCTCCTACTCCGCTTCCTCATCCTCTACCGCCTCCTCATCCGGTCAGCGTAACACCTTCACCACCAACTTCAGCACGGCCAGGGGTAAACGACAGCAGGCAGTTTTAAAACTTGCCTGTTTGGGTGAAAAACCACACACCACGCAGGAGTTGTGGAGGAGTATGGAACAGCAGACAAATGAGTGGTTGCTGCCAGCGAGCCTCAAGCCCGGCCTGGTGGTGTGCGATAACGGGCGAAATCTCATAGCAGCTCTGGGCCTAGCCGGTTTGACGCACATCCCTTGCCTGGCGCATGTGCTGAATTTGGTGGTGCAGAGGTTCCTTAAAAATTACCCCGATATGTCAGAGCTGCTGCAGAAAGTGTGGGCCGTCTGTGCGCACTTTCGGCGTTATCACCCTGCTGCTGCTCGCCTGTCAGCGCTGCAGCGTAACTTCGGCCTTCCCGCTCACCGCCTCATATGTGACGTGCCCACAAGGCTGAACTCCACCTTGCACATGCTGGAAAGACTGTGCGAGCAGCAGCAGGCCATAGTGGAGTTTCAGCTGCAGCACGCATGCGTGAGTCGCTCTGCGGAACAGCACCACTTCACCACCAATAACTGGGCCTCCATGCGAGACCTGTGTGCCTTGTTGCACTGTTTTGAGTACTCCACCAACATGGCCAGTGCCGATGAAGCCGTTGTCAGCTTAACTATCCCACTTCTATGCCTCCTTCAAAAAACGATTCGGGCGATGATGGAAGAGGATGTGGCACAGGATGAGGAGGAGGAGGAGGATGAAGAGGTAACATTTCCAAGGCTTTCAGGGCAGTCATTAGCAAGGGGCTCCGAGGGTGGGTTCCTGCACACACAAACGCCAGGGACACAATTGTCCAGCAGGGGCACAGTTCTGGAGGATGAGGAGGATGAGGAGGATGAGGAGGAGGAGATGGAGGAGGAGATGGAACCATGTTCACAGCAGGGTGGCACCCAGGCCAGCTCATGGCCATCACTGGTGCGTGGCTGGGGGGATACAGAGGACACAGACGATACACCTCCCACAGAGGACAGCCTTTCGTTGCCTCTGGGCAGCCTGGCACACATGAGCGATTACATGCTGCAGTGTCTCCACAACGACCGCTGAGTTGCCCACATTCTAACTTGTGCTGATTACTGGGTGGCAACGCTGCTGGATCCCCATTACAAGGACAACGTACCGTCCTTAATTCACTCACTGGAGCGTGATCACAAGATGCGCGAGTACAAGCGCACGCTGGTAGACGCGATGCTGCTGGCATTCCCACCTGACAGCGGGGCCACAGTGGAAGCACAAGGCCAAGGCAGAGGAGGAGGAAGAGGTCGCCAACGCAACCAGGGCACCGCCAGCACCTCAGAAGGCAGGGTTAGCATGGCCGAAATGTGGAAAAGCTTTGTCAGCACGCCACAACAAACAGCAGCACCAGCAGCTCATATGGAACGTCTTAGCAGGAGGCAGCATTTCAGCAACATGGTGGAGCAGTATGTGTGCTCACGCCTACATGTAGTGAATGACGGGTCTGACCCCTTCAACTTCTGGGTCTCCAAATTGGGCACATGGCCTGAGCTTGCCCTTTACGCCTTGGAGGTGCTGGCGTGCCCTGCAGCCAGTGTATTATCTGAACGTGTATTTAGCACGGCTGGGGGCGTTATCACAGACAAGCGCAGCCGCCTGTCCAGAGACAATGTGGACAAGCTCACGTTCATTAAAATGAACCAGGCATGGATCCCACAGGACTTTTCCGTACCTTGTGCAGAATAGAGATGGATACCGACCTTACCCAGCCATTGTTCTATTTTTGATCTTTCTCACTCTTTTGGGGTGTACCCTCATTTAAAATGACTGAAAAAAAAGCATTGTTGGCTACCTCGTCCTCCTCCGCCGCTGCTTCCACCTACACCGCCCATAGGTGTGCGCAGCCTATTGCATTAGGGTGTGCACCCCAAAGTTTAAATACACATGCATGTGTTTGCTTACATGTATATGGCCCCGGTACATTACTCTCCCTGCTGGCAAAGTGAAATAGAAGTGTGTGGCACTTCTCTTATGGCAGAGCAGGTCCGAGGGAGATCTTTCCCATCTCCTCACTGGCAAACAGAGCGATAATGCTAATGTGCCCTAGGTGATTAGGGTGTGCCCAGGCAAACCCGGCACACCCTGTGCGCACGCCTATGACACCGCCACATCCACCACCACCTCAACCTCCCTCCTACTCCATATGGGCCTCGTCCTTCACAGATGAAGAACATTGTTTTATTTTTCTGGTTTTTTTTGTTGTTTTAAGTTATTTCCCTATCCACATTTGTTTGCAGAGCACTCGCCATGCTCTTAACTACGTTTTGCTGCCATTTACAGCACTCTAGCCCTTTCCATTGGTGTTTTAGAGCCATTTTAGTGCCTGAAAGTTCGGGTCCCCATTGACTTCAATGGGGATCGGTGTCCGGGTAAAGTTCGGAAAAAGTCCGGGACACGGACCCGGACTTTTTTTTCAAGTTCGGCCGAACCCGCTGAACACGGACATCCAGGTGTCCGCTCAACTTTATTCTTTAGAAATGTTAAAGAAGAATAATGTGAAAAATGTCACTTTTCTAATTTTTTTTTTTGATGTAGTAAACAAAAACAATTAAGTTACGGTAAATGTTGCTTAAGTGCAAACCTTTTCAAACAATTGTAAATATACAAAATCAGTAGAGTTTTTTTTTTTTTAATATTTGTTCTTGTTTTTTTTTGGGAGGGGGGGGGTTATGTTGAATTTCTAACATCATTTTCCTGTTCTTCAATAGATCTATTTTCTATTCTTTGTCTTTTGGCCTTTGTAATGTTTAACTCATCTTGCTGAGTTGAACACTCTTCTTCTGAATTGTATATATGTATCTGTTTGGTTTAGTCCTATAGCCTCTGACTGAGCGGCTCTCACTTATCTCTTTTTTTTTTCTAACAACGCGAGAGCTGCATGACGTAGCCAGCTCTGCGCATAGCATCCCTGTTGCCCTAGCAACATCGGGACACGCGCAGAGCTGGCCGCGCACACCCGCCACTTCAACATTTTCAGCCGGCAGCCCGAAGTCTCTGCGCTCCAAGTCCCAACGGCTGTCCATGGGGCACATGCGCAGTAGCACAATCCCACGGACACAGGGACTGGACGCAGAGACACTTGTACTTTACATAGTAAGATGGATTAAATTCATTATTTTCCTCAAAATACTACAAACAATACCGCATAGGGACAACACAAAAGATGCTTGTTTGAAATCTTTGCACATTTATTAAAAATAAAAAATGAAAAAGTCACATGTACATACATATTCACAGTCTTTGCCATGACACTCAAAATTGCGTTTTGGTCCATCCTGTTTCCACTGATCATCCTTGAGATGTTTCTACAAATTGATTGAAAGTCTACCTGTGGTAAATTCAGTTGATTGGACATGATTTGGAATGACACACACCTGTGTATATAAGGTTGCACAGTTAACAGTTCATGCCAGCACCAACCAAGCCATGAAGTCCAAGGAATTGTCTGTAGTCCTCCGAGACAGGATTGTATCAAGGCACAGATCTGGGGAAGGG
Organism: Pelophylax lessonae; assembly: GCF_965119305.1. NCBI lineage: Eukaryota > Metazoa > Chordata > Amphibia > Anura > Ranidae > Pelophylax > Pelophylax lessonae. The sequence continues at coordinate 667,097,435 of NC_138768.1, read as the reverse complement.
TACAGAACTTTTTTTGCAGCATTGAAGGTCCCAATAAGCACAGTGACCTCCATCATAAATAATAACTGGAAGAAGTATGGAACCACCAGGACTCTTCCTAAAGCAGGCCGCCCGGCCAAACTGAGCGATCGAGGGAGAAGGGCCTTAGTCAGGGAGGTAACCAAAAATCTGATGGTCACTCTGAGAGAGCTCCAGCATTTCCCTGTGGAGAGAGAACTTTCCAGAAGAACAACCATCTCTGCAGCACTCCACCAATCAGGCCTGTATGGGAAAGTGGCCAGATGGAAGCCACAACTCAGTAAAAGGCAGATGACAGCCCATCTGGAGTTTGCCAAAAGGCACCTGAAGGACTCTTAGACCAGGAGAAACAAAATTCTAAGGTCTGATGAAAACAAAGATTCAACTCTTTTCTAGGAAACTAGGCACCGCTCATCCCCTGGCCAATACCATCCCTACAGTGAAGCATGGTGGTGGTAGCATCATGATCTGGGGCTGTTTTTCAGTGGCAGGAACTGGAAGACTAGTCAGGATCGAGGGAAAGATGAATACAACAATGTACAGAGACATCCTTGATGACTAGCACAAAGGGACAACTCTGTGAATGTCCTTGAGTGGCCCAGCCAAAGCCCAGACCTAAAGCTGATTGAACATCTCTGGAGGGTTCTGAAAATGGCTGTGCACCGATGCTCCCCATCCAACCTGATGGAGCTTGAGAGGTCCTGCAAAGAAGAATGGGAGAAATTGCCCAAAAATAGGTATGCCAAGCTTGTAGCATCATACTCAAAAATACTTGAGGCTTTACTTGAAGCCAAAGGTGCTTCAACAAAGTATTGAGCAAAGGCTGTAAATATTTACTGTATGTACATGGGATTTTTTTTCCATTTTTTATTTTTAATAAATTTGCAAAGTTTTCAAACAAACTTATTTATTGTTGTCATTATGGGGTATTGTTTGTAGAATTATGAGGAAAATAATGAATTTATTCCATTTTGGAATAAGTCTGTAACATAACCAAATGAAGAAAAAGTGAAGCGCGGTCAATACTTTAACATTTCATTTGGTAACAGTGCGTAATTGCCAGTTAAAGTAGCGCAGTGCCGAATAGCAAAAAATGGCCTGGTTATGAAGGGGCTTAAATCCTCCAGAGCACTAGTGGTTAACAGAGAGATCACCATGTAGTCTTTCATTACATTACCACTCCCACATTTGTGATGCAACACAGTTGAAATGGCAAGGCATGGGTTGGACACTGTGAGGTTGATTTACTAAAACTGGAGAGTGCAATAACAGGTGCAGCTCTGCATTGAATCCAATCAGTTTCCATATTTTTTTTTTTTTACAAAGCTTAATTGAACAAGTTGAAGTTATAAGCTGATGGCTTCCATGCACAGCTGCATCAGATTTTGCATTTTCCAGTCTTAGTAAGTCAACCCCCACATGAACCAGAATAAGAAGTTACCTGCCCCTTTAGTGAATAGGGACCAGCTAGGTCATTTATTACATGAACATAGGGAAATCGATCAGCCATGACAATACAAACTGCAGCCCTAACATATGAGCTCATCATTACAAGGTAAACAAATGACACAGGGAATGTAACTACACTAAAACCAATTTAAAACAACAAAAACATTTGAAAGTGTAAAATGCCTTTTGGTATTTTTGACTAAAAACCTATGATACCTATGTTGTAGAAATAAAGAGAGTGGGGGAGGTTGAGTAGTTTAGCAAAAGACAACTGAGCAGGGCTGACACCATTCAGTCTAGAAAAAAATCTGCGTGTTTGCAGTCCATAATAGGTATTTTTCTGTACTTGCAGATTCTTTGAAGGGGTAAAATGTGTGAAAATGTGCATGTATTACAGAGATGTAATGCATATGTTGTTTTTGCCCTAAAACACTTTAGAGGGTTATAGAAAAGAGTTATTTATTAACTTATCATTGGCTTTGGATGGAGTGAACTCATACCAGACGACTATTACTTATTTTGGACCAAGACTGTCAAAAAAGTTTGTTATCAGACTGCTCAGAACCATGTCAAGTAAGATAAAATTCACATAGAAAAAGAACAAATTAATATGGAGAAGTGGTTTTTGAGTGGGATGGGTGCATTTACATTTAATTCCCTTCAAACTAATACTGTACCCCAATAAATGACAACTACATGGTTCTGAAGTGACTGAATTATAGCTAAGGTCAGAAAATGTACTTTATTTAGTGTTGTATCATAATCAGACCTCTGATGATATATCCGCTTGTGCTGAAAATGCTGATGTTTCACCTTGGTGGCTGTGAAATATTAGCATTGCAAGTGACAAGGCTCTTCTTTTTTGATGCCTATTTTATATGTGAATTGGCCTCACAGCACATAAATTTGAGGCATTGCTCAAAGTTAGTTTAGCTATTCCATATCTCAGGGGAGGAAGCCTGGCAAAAAGAGTTTGGCTTGCTTATATTTCTTTTATAATTTTGACCTTTTTAAGTAAAGGTTATATGCACTTTACAACAAAAGCATTGTCTCAGTATGCTGTTTCTCAATACTATTTGGCAAGTTTCCTTTTTGACTAATACACAGATCCACCTTTCACATTTGCTACATTCTTCCCAGCAACCTGGAGATTTTGATCAACAAACTTTAGTTTGATTTTTATCAAAGTACATTTTTCTCTCGGTGATTAATGGAACACATTTCATGTGGATAACAAAAAGAAATTCAGCTGGATACTTTTCCCTTTCTATACATCATCTACATTGAACACGTTTTTAGTGAATACAAGCTCATTTCAAATTTGATTTGCAGATTAATTTACACTTAAGAAAATGTATCCTATAAATATAAAGTAAACTTGAAAATCATAAATATGCGCATGGCGTTTGTTTCACTTAGGAGTACCATTTGCCATATGACAAAGCAGGTCAGAAGCTGATGAGATCATTAAACTTTATCCAGTTATATAACTGTGCCACATGTGCTTTCTTCACTTATGTTTCTTCTGCTTCTCACAGCATGGATCATTTTGAATCAATACAAGAATGTCAGGAGGACCATAATTCCTTAGTATCCACTGACCAATAAAACTGTCAAGAATGGGTAGCACAGGGATGATTGACAAAAAAGGAGCAGATGTAAGGAGATTATTATTTTTTTTTGTTTTTTTCCCAGCAACACAGTCACCACTTACTTTCTTTCACCATATTGCACTTTGTTTTTATATGGGGATGTGTGTGGTGCATTTTGCAGGACTGTGGGGATTACCACAACAGCTCCCAGGGGAGGAACATGCGATGCCCTGCGTACACACGACCGCACATTTGCCAATGACAGTCACCTTGTAAGTAACAATAGGGCTGGACAACCATTCCCTCCCTTTTAATTTGATTGTATGCGTTTTTAGTTGACCAATAGATTGTTGGAATATTTATACTTATTTACAGACTTTCTGGAATCCGCTCTTGAAGAGTGGTATTAAACCACGAAATGCGTAGAGCTACAAGGATGTCATAAATTTTCAACTATACAGGACTCCATCGCTACCTAATCATTTTTGAACACTTACTTACCTTTTGTACGTTTATTGTATTTTTGTGTATTTTTATATGCACGATACAAATCAGGTCCATGACTGCTGCAGCAAGTTGATGATTCAGCATTCATTGCCATGGTGTACCCTGCAGACTATCTATAATTTGGCAACAATGGAATAATTATGGACTGTGTGGCTCATACGGAGTGCCATTAGTCCCTATACTCTTGATATATACATATAATGTGTGTACCTGCACATATATCAGATTGATCCAAGTGTTTTGATTGTTTTGATTATACATGAATTGATATTTCATATGTTCTACTTTGTTAATTGCGGTTGTATAGCGATAAAATGTTTCCATTGCTCATATTTCCCAGCGTTTTGGTTTCCACCTCATCTAAAGTCCCAACCCTTTCCTCTATTCATGTAACAGAAGAGTTTGGTGTGTATTAGGGTTGAGCGGACACCTAGATGTCCGTGTTCGACGGGTTCGGCCGAACTTTAAAAAAAAGTCCGGGTCCGTGTCCCGGACTTTTACCGAACTTTTCCCGGACACCGAACCCCATTGAAGTCAATGGGGACCCGAACTTTAAGGCACTAAAATGGCTCTAAAACACCAAAGGAAAGGGCTAGAGTGCTGCAAATGGCAGCAAAACGTAATTAAGAGCATGGCAAGTGCTCTGCAAACAAATGTGGATAGGGAAATAACTTAAAACAACAAAAAAAAACAGAAAAATAAAACAATGTTCTTCTTCATCTCTGAAGGACGAGGCCCATATGGAGTAGGAGGGAGGTTGAGGTGGTGGTGGATGTGGCGGTGACATAGGCGTGCGCACAGGGTGTGCTGGGTGTGCCTGGGCACACCCTAATCACCTAGGGCACATAGCATTGCCAGTGAGGAGATGGGAAAGATCTCCCTGGGACCTGCTCTGCTCTATTTCTCCTTGCCTACAGGTACATGGCCCCGATACATTACTCTCCCTGCTGGCAAACACATGCATGTGTATTTCAACTTTGGGGTGCACACCTTAATGCAATAGGCTGCGCACACCTATGGGCGGTGTAGGTGGAAGCGGCGGTGGAGGAGGACCAGGGCCGGATTAACAGCATCATGGGCTTGGTGCTGAGGATTTTGAAGGGCCTTAGGGCCGTGCCTTGCCATGCACCCAGAGGAGGAAGGGTGCAGCCATGCATGCCTAATTCAACATGGGATGCTGTCTCTGAAGCCCATAAACACATCCATGCATCGCCAACTGTCCCTCCTTGTCCGGCCTTCACGCTGTGTGGGGAGGTTCTGAGGGTGCTGCCTGGGGAAGCGAGCATAGAAGCCAGACTTCTGTGTTTACAAGTGACAGAAGAGCGGTAACAGTGAATATGGCCAACCCGGGGCCTATATAAAAGGTAGGGGCCTGGAGCTGCAGCTCCAATAGACCCTACATTAATCTGGCCCTGAGGAGGAGGACGAGGTAGCCAACACTGCTTCTTTTCACAAATTTTAAATGAGGGTACACCCCAAAAGAGTGAGAAAGAGCAAAAATGGAACAATGGGTGGGTAAGGTCGGTATCCATTGCTATTCTGCATAAGGTACGGAAAAGTCCCGTGGGATCCATGCCTGGTTCATTTTAATGAACGTGAGCTTGTCCACATTGTCTCTGGACAGGCGGCTGCGCTTGTCTGTTATAACGCCCCCAGCCGTGCTAAATACCCGTTCAGATAATACACTGGCTGCAGGGCACGCCAGCACCTCCAAGGCGTAAAGGGCAAGCTCAGGCCATGTGCCCAATTTGGAGACCCAGAAGTTGAAGGGGGCAGACCCGTCATTCACTACATGTAGGCGTGTGCACACATACTGCTCCACCATGTTGGTAAAATGCTGCCTCCTGCTAAGACGTTCCATCTGAGCTGCTGGTGCTGCTGTTTGTTGTGGCGTGCTGACAAAGCTTTTCCACATTTCGGCCATGCTAACCCTGCCTTCTGAGGTGCTGGCGGTGCCCTGGTTGCGTTGGCGACCTCCTCCTCCTCCTCCTCTGCCTTGTGCTTCCACTGTGGCCCCGCTGTCAGATGGGAATGCCAGCAGCATGGCGTCTACCAGCGTGCGCTTGTACTCGCGCATCTTGCGATCGCGCTCCAGTGAGTGAATTAAGGACGGTACGTTGTCCTTGTAACGGGGATCCAGCAGCGTGGCCACCCAGTAATCAGCACAAGTTAGAATGTGGGCAACTCGGCGGTCGTTGTGGAGACACTGCAGCATGTAATCGCTCATGTGTGCCAGGCTGCCCAGAGGCGACGAAAGGCTGTCCTCTGTGGGAGGTGTATGGTCCGTGTCCTCTGTATCCCCCCAGCCACGCACCAGTGATGGCCATGAGCTGGCCTGGGTGCCACCCTGCTGTGAACATGGTTCCATCTCCTCCTCCAGCTCCTCCTCCTCCTCATCCTCCTCATCCTCCAGAACTGTGCCCCTGCTGGACAATTGCGTCCCTGGCGTTTGCGTGTGCAGGAACCCACCCTCGGAGCCCCTTGCGAATGACTGCCCTGAAAGCCTTGGAAATGTTACCTCTTCATCCTCCTCCTCCTCCTCATCCTGTGCCACATCCTCTTCCATCATCGCCCGAATTGTTTTTTCAAGGAGGCATAGAAGTGGGATAGTTAAGCTGAGAACGGCGTCATTGCCACTGGCCATGTTGGTGGAGTACTCAAAACAGCGCAACAAGGCACACAGGTCTCGCATGGAGGCCCAGTTATTGGTGGTGAAGTGGTGCTGTTCCGCAGAGCGACTCACGCGTGCGTGCTGCAGCTGAAACTCCACTATGGCCTGCTGCTGCTCGCACAGTCTTTCCAGCATGTGCAAGGTGGAGTTCCACCTTGTGGGCACGTCACATATGAGGCGGTGAGCGGGAAGGCCGAAGTTACGCTGCAGCGCTGCCAGGCGAGCAGCAGCAGGGTGAGAACGCCGAAAGTGCGCACAAACGGCCCGCACTTTCTGCAGCAGCTCTGACATATCGGGGTAGTTTTTAAGGAACCTCTGCACCACCAAATTCAGCACATGCGCCAGGCAAGGGATGTGCGTCAAACCGGCTAGGCCCAGAGCTGCTATGAGATTTCGCCCGTTATCGCACACCACCAGGCCGGGCTTGAGGCTCGCTGGCAGCAACCACTCATTTGTCTGCTGTTCCATGCTCCTCCACAACTCCTGCGCGGTGTGTGGTTTGTCCCCCAAACAGGCAAGTTGTAAAACTGCCTGCTGTCGTTTACCCCTGGCCGTGCTGAAGTTGGTGGTGAAGGTGTTACGCTGTCCGGATGAGGAGGCGGTAGAGGATGAGGAAGCGGAGTAGGAGGAGTTAGGAACAGGAGGCAAACTGAAGCGCCCTGCAATCCTCGGTGGTGGAAGGACATGCGCCAAATTGCTATCCGCCTCAGGCCCATCCGCCACTGCATTTACCCAGTGTGCCGTTAGGGAGATATAACGCCCCTGACCGTGCTTACTGGTCCACGTATCCGTAGTTAGGTGGACCTTGGCACAGATGGCGTTGCGCAGTGCACACCTGATTTTTTCCCCCACTTGGTTGTGCAGGGAAGGGATGGCTTGCCTGGAAAAGTAGTGGCGGCTGGGCACGACGTACTGTGGGACAGCCACCGACATAAGGTTTTTAAAACTGTGCGTCTCCACCAGACGGAATGACAGCATTTCAAAGGCCAATAATTTTGAAATGCTGGCATTCAGGGCCAGGGATCGCGGGTGGGTAGGGGGGTACTTCCTCTTCCTCTCAAGTGTTTGGGAGATGGAAAGCTGAACGCTTCCACGGGACATTGTGGAGATGGTTGTTGGTGACCCAGGTGGTGGTGTTGCTGACAGATCGTCTGTTTGCGGGGTGGCAGGTGCCGGTATCACTACAGATGTGGCTGGAGCGGCCGAGACTGCAGCAGAAGAGGAAGCAGGATGAGCCAGAGACGTTTCTTGGTTTTGAAGGTGTGTACTCCACTGCAGCTCGTGCTTTGCACTTAGATGCCTGATCATGCAGGTTGTGCTCAGGTTGAGAAGGTTCATGCCTCGCTTCAAGCTCTGATTGCACAGGGTGCAAACCACTCGTGTCCTGTCATCAGCACATTTTCTAAAGAACTTCCACGCTAGAGAACTCCTTTGAGCTGACTTTGGTGCGCTCGTTCCCTTGCTGCGTTGGGCAGTAGCGGGCGTAGTGTCTAGGGCACGGCCGCTCCGCTTCTGCACCCTGCTCCCTCTTCTGCTGTGCTGGTGGCTCTGTGCGACCACCGCCTCTTCCTCCAAACTACTCAGTTCACCTGCATGACGTTCATTCCATGTGGGGTCGAGGACCTCATCGTCCTCCACATCATCTTCCACCCAGTCTTCACCCCTGCCCTCCTTGTCGGTCTCCACAATGCTGAACGCCGCAGCAGTTGGCACCTGCGTTTCGTCATCATCGGAGACGTGCTGCGATGATCCTTGCATGTACTCATCTTGAGGAATAAGTGGTTGGGCATCGCTGCACTCAATCTCTTCCACTTCTGGGGCAGGGCTAGGTGGATGGCCCTGGGAAACCCTGCTGACAGAGTCCTCAAAAAGAATAAGAGACTGCTGTATGGCTTGGGGCTCAGACTGCTGGCCTGATTTGCAAGGGGGTGAGGTGAAAGACGGTTGGACATTGGCTGCAGGTGCCAACTCTGACCTTTCTGCAGTAGACTGGGTGGGAGACAATGTGAAGGAACTGGAGGCACTGTCAGCAGCAAACCAATCTACTATCGCCTCAACTTGTTCTGGCCTCATCACTTCTAGGGGCGTTTGATGCCCTACCAAATACTGATGCAGGTTCTGTCGCCTACTCACACTTGAGGAAGGTGTTTCACTTGTGCGTGTAGCTGGCACAGATCGACCATGTCCTCTCCTTGCAACAGGAGCTCTACCAGCAGCACCACGACCCAGGCCACGGCCCTTATTTGACGGTCTCCTCATATTTCTGTAATTTAAGATCTTGCCCTAGAAAGGTTTTTATTGAATAGCGGAATAGAAAATATGATCCAAAAAAAGTGTATGTATATCACACGTACACAACCACACTAGGCCCCAATTACTATTGTTTGTACCCCTAAAAGGCTAGATGAGGAGTAGGGGGAGTATGGAACAGGCAGCACCCTCAAACCTTCAGAAGTATGAGATGAACCCCAACAACTTGGAAAGGTGGATCTCTCTCACACGTACCGACACAGACTATCCCGCAATTCAATTGATCCTCAAAGGTTTTTATTGAATAGCGGAATAGGAAATATGATCAAAAAAAGTGTATGTATCTCGCACGTACACAACCACACTAGGCCCCAATTACTATTGTTTGTACCCCTAAAAGGCTAGATGAGGAGTAGGGGGGGTATGGAACAGGCAGCACCCTCAAACCTTCAGAAGTATGAGATGAACCCCAACAACTTGGAAAGGTGGATCTCTCTCACACGTACCGACACAGACTATCCCGCAATTCAATTGATCCCCAAAGGTTTTTATTGAATAGCGGAATAGGAAATATGATCAAAAAAAGTGTATGTATCTCACACGTACAGAAACACACTAGGCCCCAATTACTATTGTTTGTACACCTAAAAGGATGGATGAGGAGGAGGAGGAGTATGGAACAGGCAGCACCCTCAAAGCTTCAGAAGTATGAGATGAACCCCAAAAACTTGGAAAGGTGGATCTCACACGTACCGACACAGACTATTCCGCAATTTAATTGATCCCCAAAGGTTTTTATTGAATAGCGGAATAGGAAATATGATCAAAAAATGTGTATGTATCTCACACGTACAGAAGCACACTAGGCCCCAATTACTATTGTTTGTACACCTAAAAGGATGGATGAGGAGGAGGAGGAGTATGGAACAGGCAGCACCCTCAAAGCTTCAGAAGTATGAGATGAACCCCAAAAACTTGGAAAGGTGGATCTCACACGTACCGACACAGACTATCCCGCAATTTAATTGATCCCCAAAGGTTTTTATTGAATAGCGGAATAGGAAATATGATCAAAAAATGTGTATGTATCTCACACGTACAGAAGCACACTAGGCCCCAATTACTATTGTTTGTACACCTAAAAGGATGGATGAGGAGGAGGAGGAGTATGGAACAGGCAGCACCCTCAAAGCTTCAGAAGTATGAGATGAACCCCAAAAACTTGGAAAGGTGGATCTCACACGTACCGACACAGACTATCCCGCAATTTAATTGATCCCCAAAGGTTTTTATTGAATAGCGGAATAGGAAATATGATCAAAAAATGTGTATGTATCTCACACGTACAGAAGCACACTAGGCCCCAATTACTATTGTTTGTACACCTAAAAGGATGGATGAGGAGGAGGAGGAGTATGGAACAGGCAGCACCCTCAAAGCTTCAGAAGTATGAGATGAACCCCAAAAACTTGGAAAGGTGGATCTCACACGTACCGACACAGACTATCCCGCAATTTAATTGATCCCCAAAGGTTTTTATTGAATAGCGGAATAGGAAATATGATCAAAAAATGTGTATGTATCTCGCACGTACAGAAGCACACTAGGCCCCAATTACTATTGTTTGTACACCTAAAAGGATGGATGAGGAGGAGGAGGAGTATGGAACAGGCAGCACCCTCAAAGCTTCAGAAGTATGAGATGAACCCCAAAAACTTGGAAAGGTGGATCTCACACGTACCGACACAGACTATCCCGCAATTTAATTGATCCCCAAAGGTTTTTATTGAATAGCGGAATAGGAAATATGATCAAAAAATGTGTATGTATCTCACACGTACAGAAGCACACTAGGCCCCAATTACTATTGTTTGTACACCTAAAAGGATGGATGAGGAGGAGGAGGAGTATGGAACAGGCAGCACCCTCAAAGCTTCAGAAGTATGAGATGAACCCCAAAAACTTGGAAAGGTGGATCTCACACGTACCGACACAGACTATCCCGCAATTTAATTGATCCCCAAAGGTTTTTATTGAATAGCGGAATAGGAAATATGATCAAAAAAAGTGTATGTATCTCGCACGTACAGAAACACACTAGGCCCCAATTACTATTGTTTGTACACCTAAAAGGATGGATGAGGAGGAGGAGGAGTATGGAACAGGCAGCACCCTCAAAGCTTCAGAAGTATGAGATGAACCCCAAAAACTTGGAAAGGTGGATCTCACACGTACCGACACAGACTATTCCGCAATTTAATTGATCCCCAAAGGTTTTTATTGAATAGCGGAATAGGAAATATGATCAAAAAATGTGTATGTATCTCACACGTACAGAAGCACACTAGGCCCCAATTACTATTGTTTGTACACCTAAAAGGATGGATGAGGAGGAGGAGGAGTATGGAACAGGCAGCACCCTCAAAGCTTCAGAAGTATGAGATGAACCCCAAAAACTTGGAAAGGTGGATCTCACACGTACCGACACAGACTATCCCGCAATTTAATTGATCCCCAAAGGTTTTTATTGAATAGCGGAATAGGAAATATGATCAAAAAAAGTGTATGTATCTCGCACGTACACAACCACACTAGGCCCCAATTACTATTGTTTGTACCCCTAAAAGGCTAGATGAGGAGTAGGGGGGGTATGGAACAGGCAGCACCCTCAAACCTTCAGAAGTATGAGATGAACCCCAACAACTTGGAAAGGTGGATCTCTCTCACACGTACCGACACAGACTATCCCGCAATTCAATTGATCCTCAAAGGTTTTTATTGAATAGCGGAATAGGAAATATGATCAAAAAAAGTGTATGTATCTCGCACGTACACAACCACACTAGGCCCCAATTACTATTGTTTGTACCCCTAAAAGGCTAGATGAGGAGTAGGGGGGGTATGGAACAGGCAGCACCCTCAAACCTTCAGAAGTATGAGATGAACCCCAACAACTTGGAAAGGTGGATCTCTCTCACACGTACCGACACAGACTATCCCGCAATTCAATTGATCCTCAAAGGTTTTTATTGAATAGCGGAATAGGAAATATGATCAAAAAAAGTGTATGTATCTCGCACGTACACAACCACACTAGGCCCCAATTACTATTGTTTGTACCCCTAAAAGGCTAGATGAGGAGTAGGGGGAGTATGGAACAGGCAGCACCCTCAAACCTTCAGAAGTATGAGATGAACCCCAACAACTTGGAAAGGTGGATCTCTCTCACACGTACCAACACAGACTATCCCCCAATTTAACTGATCCCCAAAGGTTTTTGATTAAATAGCGGAATAGAAAATATGATCCCAAAAAAGTGTATGTATATCACACGTACACAACCACACTAGGCCCCAATTACTATTGTTTGTACCCCTAAAAGGCTAGGAGTAGGGGGGAGTATGGAACAGGCAGCACCCTCAAACCTTCAGAAGTATGAGATGAACCCCAACAACTTGGAAAGGTGGATCTCTCTCACACGTACCAACACAGACTATCCCCCAATTTAACTGATCCCCAGAGGTTTTTGATTAAATAGCGGAATAGAAAATATGATCCCAAAAAAGTGTATGTATATCACACGTACACAACCACACTAGGCCCCAATTACTATTGTTTGTACCCCTAAAAGGCTAGGAGTAGGGGGAGTATGGAACAGGCAGCACCCTCAAACCTTCAGAAGTATGAGATGAACCCCAACAACTTGGAAAGGTGGATCTCTCTCACACGTACCAACACAGACTATCCCCCAATTTAACTGATCCCCAGAGGTTTTTGATTAAATAGCGGAATAGAAAATATGATCCCAAAAAAGTGTATGTATATCACACGTACACAACCACACTAGGCCCCAATTACTATTGTTTGTACCCCTAAAAGGCTAGGAGTAGGGGGAGTATGGAACAGGCAGCACCCTCAAACCTTCAGAAGTATGAGATGAACCCCAACAACTTGGAAAGGTGGATCTCTCTCACACGTACCAACACAGACTATCCCCCAATTTAACTGATCCCCAGAGGTTTTTGATTAAATAGCGGAATAGAAAATATGATCCCAAAAAAGTGTATGTATATCACACGTACACAACCACACTAGGCCCCAATTACTATTGTTTGTACCCCTAAAAGGCTAGGAGTAGGGGGAGTATGGAACAGGCAGCACCCTCAAACCTTCAGAAGTATGAGATGAACCCCAACAACTTGGAAAGGTGGATCTCTCTCACACGTACCAACACAGACTATCCCCCAATTTAACTGATCCCCAGAGGTTTTTGATTAAATAGCGGAATAGAAAATATGATCCCAAAAAAGTGTATGTATATCACACGTACACAACCACACTAGGCCCCAATTACTATTGTTTGTACCCCTAAAAGGCTAGGAGTAGGGGGGAGTATGGAACAGGCAGCACCCTCAAACCTTCAGAAGTATGAGATGAACCCCAACAACTTGGAAAGGTGGATCTCTCTCACACGTACCAACACAGACTATCCCCCAATTTAACTGATCCCCAAAGGTTTTTGATTAAATAGCGGAATAGAAAATATGATCCCAAAAAAGTGTATGTATATCACACGTACACAACCACACTAGGCCCCAATTACTATTGTTTGTACCCCTAAAAGGCTAGATGAGGAGTAGGGGGAGTATGGAACAGGCAGCACCCTCAAACCTTCAGTATGAGATTGTGTTCACTGTACCCCACAAAGATTGAGTTCACTGCACCCCACAATGATTGTGTTCACTGCACCCCACAAAGATTGTGTTCACTGCACCTCACAAAGATTGTGTTCACTGTACCCCCCAAAGATTGTGTTCACTGCACCCCACAAAGATTCTGTTCACTGTACCCCACAAAGATTGTGTTCACTGCACCCCAAAAAGATTGTGTTCACTGCACCCCAAAAAGGATGTTGTTCACTGCACCCCAAAAAGGATTTTGTTCACTGCACCCCAAAAAGGATGTTGTTCACTCCACCCCAAAAAGATTGTGTTCACTGCACCCCACAAAGATTGTGTTCACTGCACCCCAAAAAGATTGTGTTCACTGCACCCCAAAAATGATTTTGTTCACTGCACCCCAAAAAGGATTTTGTTCACTGCACCCCAAAAAGGATGTTGTTCACTCCACCCCAAAAAGATTGTGTTCACTGCACCCCAAAAAGATTGTGTTCACTGCACCCCACAAAGGATTTTGTTCACTGCACCCCAAAAAGATTGTGTTCACTGCACCCCAAAAAGGATGTTGTTCACTGCACCCCAAAAAGGATTTTGTTCACTGCACCCCAAAAAGATTGTGTTCACTGCACCCCACAAAGGATTTTGTTCACTGCACCCCACAAAGATTGTGTTCACTGCACACCAAAAAGGATTGTGTTCACTGCACCCCAAAAAGATTTTGTTCACTGCACCCCAAAAAGATTGTGTTCACTGCAGCCCAAAAAGATTGTGTTCACTGCAGCCCAAAAAGATTGTGTTCACTGCAGCCCAAAAAGATTGTGTTCACTGCAGCCCAAAAAGATTGTGTTCACTGCAGCCCAAAAAGATTGTGTTCACTGCAGCTCACACACAGAAAAATGGATGTGGATCACTGACACCTGCCTATCTCCAATCCCACACCACACAGCAATATCGATTGTAGTTTGTAGAACACAGTTTCCCTAAAATTCAGCAGACTCTGTCCCTAACAGGATTGAGAAGAGATCGTAGATCAGGATTGAGTGCAGATTCACCCCACCCCCCACACAGCAATATCGATTGTAGTTTGTAGAACACAATTTCCCTAAAATTCAGCAGACTCTGTCCCTAACAGGATTGAGAAGAGATCGTAGATCAGGATTGAGTGCAGATTCACCCCACCCCCCACACAGCAATATCGATTGTAGTTTGTAGAACACAGTTTCCCTAAAATTCAGCAGACTCTGTCCCTAACAGGATTGAGAAGAGATCGTAGATCAGGATTGAGTGCAGATTCACCCCACCCCCCACACAGCAATATCGATTGTAGTTTGTAGAAGACACTGACCCTATATAATTCAGCAGACTCTATCCCTAAAATGCCTACAACTCGCCCTGCCTAAACACTCCGACCTGTCCCTCAATTCTATCCGGACACAAATGGTTTTTTCCTGCCTATCTTTCCCTAATCAGCAGCCAGCACGTTGATGTGTGCTCTGTCCCTGAATCTAAGCAGCATAATGACGCCGCTGCGGCTGCCTCGAACTTATAAAGACTTGGTCACATGCTTCAGACGGCCAATCACAGCTACTGAGACATTTGCAGGCATGGCTGGGATGGCTTAAGGCACACCAGTTAAACGATTGTTGATTGGCTGTTGAAAGCCCGCCATGAAAAGAGCGCCAAAGCATGCAAAACCCGGAAATAAAACGACCGAACACGGATTTTTACCCGAACATACAGTAAAGTGTCCGTGTCCGTGTTCGGGTACAAAAAATCCAATTATTCGGTACGAACACGAATAATACAGTCCGTGTTCGCTCAACACTAGTGTGTATACAACGTTCACCTTATGACTAATTTAGTATAATCCTTATTAATCATAATTACTAACAGTGTGTTATTTCCTTCTACATTGATGATGCACTTCTCATACTTACAATTATATTGGTGTCTATTCCAAATTTCCATGACAAATTGCAAGTTAAAGTGCCCTGCCTAGATATAAGAAAAAATCAGTTAAGACAAAAGTGTTGTCTCTTAACATTTAGCTTGATCTTCTTAATTTTCCCTGCCTCTATTATTCCTATAACTGGAAGACAGACACCTCAAAGTACTTAGGGATACAAATCATGCCTACATCAACACTATGGGGTTGATTTACTAAAGCTAGGGAGTGCAAAATGTGGTGAATTTCCACTTTTTTTTTTTTGTCAAAGCTTAATTAAACAAGCTGAAGTTAGAAGCGGATTGGCTTCCATGCACAGCTGCACCAGATTTTGCACTCTCCAGTTATAGTAAATCAACCCCAAAAAATACCTAAAACTTTTATAACAAATAAACCTTCGCACTACTAAAATTTTAATGAAAAATAAAAATGTATAATAGATAGAAAAGACACTATTCCCAATCCTGTAGATGTGTTACAAAGACTAGTGATATTTACAAACTGTGCCGCACTGTAGTGCCCATTATTACACTATTTAAATATATACTATGCGCAATAAATGATGTGAACAAAGAAAAGAAAAGAAAAAAATAAACTGTCAAAAAACAAGCAACATCAAATCAGTGCAATCCAAACAGAAAAGTGTCCATGCAATTTGAAGAAACAACCTTGGGGAAGGGCACGGACGGTGATGACACCTGGAACTAGCGTGGAGCTGGCTGCCGGAAAGTTGTCTGTGAGGCTTGTGTGGAGTGATGGAGAGACCTCTACTAACAGAGTTTTTATGCTTGTTATAGACTGGTGCGCTGAAAGCACCAGTAAAATATGAGTACCCTGTGCTTGTGTGTATTTAATAAACTGCTTTTAAAAATTATATAAGCACTATTCAGTTTTTATTCTATATGTATTGTGGATGTCATGGGCCATTTGAGAGGAGATAGTAGAGAGGAGGCTTGGAATGCACTATTTTGTAGCCCTGAAGAGGCTAAAAAGCTGTTTCTGACCCTACTTGGCTAAACTGATGAAGAAAGTTGATTTTTTAATTCTTTTATTGGATGGACCATACGGTTTGTTCTTGAATAGTAATGTTGTTACAGGGGCGCGTCCAAAGGGTAGTGATAAATAATGTGTACTCAGACTGGTCTGGAGTGGTAGGTGGGGTTCCCCAAGGCTCTTTCTTCAGACCAATTCTGTTTAATTTACTAATAAATAACATAGAGGAAGGGATACATAGCTTAATCTCAGATTTTGTGGATGACACAAAAAACAAGCAGGGCAATAACTTCACATCAAGATATAGAAACTTTACAGAAAGACCTGAACAAAATAATGGAGTGAGCAACTACAAGGTTTAATGGGGAGAAATGTAACGCAATGTACTTGGGGGCTAAAAATAAAAATGTAAACTACTCACTAGGGGGAGAACCCCTGGGGGAATCTAGGAAGGAGAAAGATCTGGGGGTCCTAGTGGAAGATAGACTAAGCAATAGCATGCAATGTCAAGCTGCAGCTACCAAAGCTGGCAGAATATTAGCATGCATAAAAAAGGGATACATTCCTTTTTTTTTTGTTTACAAACTTTATTTATAAATATTGTAAAACAGGAAATATTACTATTAATATATAAACATTTTAATATTCAGCATAAGATATGACTGCCTTTAGCATACCAAAATATCAGTATACAAAGAAACAGTATGCATTTTTGCATATAATATAGTAGAAACATAAAAAAAATTAACAAAAAAAGGCAAATATAAAAAATAGAATAGAATATAGTTCTATAACAGATCTTATCTTAAAAATTGTTGGATAATACCAAAAGGAAAAATAGAAAATCTAGTCAGTTATAGTATTCATTAGGAAAGCCAGACATCCCAATTTGCATGAAAAATGTGCATGGAATCAAAAATTGACATATTCTTTCTGTTAGCATCATTTTTTTTCCAATTCCAGAGATAAAATTACAATCCTGTCACTTTATAAAACTCTGCTTAGTCCACATCTGGAGTATTGCGTCCAGTTCTGGTTACCAGTCCTCAGACGGGATGTGCTGGAGCTGGAGAGAGTCCAAAGAAGGGCAACAAATTTAATAAGGGGATCAGCTGCCTAGGACTCCCCTCCTCATTGGCTAAGACAGCAGTGTGGCACGATTGGCTCCCGCTGCTGTCAATCAAAATCAGTCTGCCAATCAAGAGAGAAAGGGAGGGGCCGGGTCACGGCTCTGTGTCTGAATGAACACAGGGAGCTGTGACTTGTCTCGGGTGCCCCCATAACAAGCTGCTTGCTGTGGGGGCACTCAACAGTAGGGAGGGGCCAGGAGCACAGAAGAGGGACCCGAAAAGAGAAGGATATGGGCTGCTCTGTGCAAAACCACTGCACAGAGGAGGTAAGTATAATATGTTTGTTATTTTTTTTAAAAACAAGACTTTACCATAACTTTAAATACAGGGATATGGAAAAAAATTATCGACACTGACACATGTACACCTACACAGGTTGAGCTGGATGGCCTATTGTCTTTATTCATCCTCACCTACTATGAACCTATGTGTTTTATAGCAGAAAGTGAAAAATTTTGGGTTTTTTTCAAAATTGTTGGTCTTTGTGTGTATTTCATAGCGCGAAAAAAAAAAAAAAATACAATGGTGATAAATACCACCAAAAGAAAGCTCTATTTGTGGAAAAAAAATGGCAAACATGTTATTTGGGTACAGTGTCACACAACTGCTCAATTGTCAGTTAAATTAATGTCGTATCGCAATAAATGGCCTTGTCATAAGGGAGGTAAATCTTCCAGAGGTCAAGTGGTTAAGCAGCCTTCCCTCACACTTTCTACCTTTCTTTACTTTCCATTTCCTGCTCCTTCTCTCTATCCCTTCTTATGTATGCTTTTCAGGTGCACTTTTAGACTCAGTTCACACTAGCGCGACTTGTCAGGCGACTTGGGTTGCCTGCCATAGATTAGCACAGGACCCGTTCTAATAGGAGCGACACAAGTCGCTCCGACTTAGAAAAAGGGTCCTGTACTACTTTGGGGCGACCTGGAGGCGACCTGCATTGACTTCACAGGTCGCCCCAGCAAGTAGCGTTGACTTCACAGGTCGCCCCAGCAAGTAGCGTTGCCCCTATGTGAACGGGGTCTAAAGGAGACACGAGATGTCACAGCTTTTTGTCTAAGTGATACTTCATATTCTTATGAGGTGGGCTGCTAGATTGGACTAGACTTTTAATCAAATATGAACATCTATGTATGTGGCGTGTGCATTATTATTTATTCTTGCTTTTTAGTTGTTTCTTGCTGAAATTACAGATCTTGATTATGTATGCCCTCGTTGATATGTCTATTTTCTATGTCTTGCTATGAGTATAAAAAAGGATGTATCCTTCTCCCTGGGATTGAATCCAATCAGAGTGGAGGCAAGTGGGATGGCAGGTTTTAAGGTCCCAAGAGATTTAAAGAAAACTTTAAAATGTGCTTTCAGTTTCAGTACAAACAATAAAAAGCTGAACGGATCTGTTTTATTAGAACAGTGATAATAAGCTGATATATAAGAAACCTGGAGCAGCCACTATGAATCATGAGCCTATCTAAAGTGGAGACTGGTAAACTCTCTTTCTCTCTGTTTTTCCTTTCATTGGTATGAATGGCAATGTGCATGCCTATGGAAATGCACATTTGTAAAGCTTACCAATGTATTTTTTTTTAACTTTGCTTTTATGTAAACGCTGCAGCCCTGAGCAGACTTTCTAGTAAAATACCTACCTTTCTCCCTGCAAACACAATCTTCACTATGTGGTCTCATCTGATGTTGCACAGCCTTTTCAAAGAAAACGTCCCAGCTGAGTCTTGTTCCTACTATGCATGCCCTGTAACCCTATTCATTTCTATGGATGAATTGTACTCTGCTGGACAGCTGCAGGCTACCATGAATATAGCTCAGCCTTATGAATGAATGGAGTAACAGTGAGCATGTGCAGGCTGTGTAGTTCCTAGCAGGGCCTAAATGTAAAGGTCATCGGAATGGGGAGTAGTATTTTAATAGGAAGGTTGCACTCTTTGGGTGGAAGTTTACTTTTAGGCAAATTCACTAAAAGTATTCCTTTACATGTGCGATTTGTTTTTTGTTTAGGCAAGGACACGCCCATGGTAAGATCATGGGACAATACAAAGTAGCTAAAAAAATAACTGAGACTTACACCAAAATAAGTTTAATTGGTCATATAATGGCCACTGTATTTATTTAAGGGGTAACCCAATATTAGCAAATCAATTAACCAAAACCAGCTTTCAGCAAAACATTAAATTAACCACTTTACCACTGGAGGATTTTGCTGTCTTACGTCTGGGCCACTTTTTGCGATTCGGCGCTGTGTGACTTTAACTGAAAATTGCGCGGTCGTGCGACGCCGTACCCAAACGAAATATACGTCCTTTTTTCCCCACAAATAGAGCTTTCTTTTGGTGGTATTTGATCACCTGTGCAATTTTTACTTTTTGCGCTATAAACAAAAAAAGCGTTTATTTTGAAAAAAATAACAATATTTTTAACATTTTTTTATATGAAATTCCCCCCAAAAAAATGTAAAAATCTAATTTTTTTTAAATTTTTGGCAAATTTGTTTTCTACTACATATGTTTGTTAAAAAAAATCACAATAAGCGTATTTTGATTGGTTTGCGCAAAAGTTATTGCGTTTACTAACTAAGGGAAAGATTTCTGTCATTTTTGGTGTTTTTTTATTTAACGAGTAATGGCAGCGATCTGCGATTTTTTTTGCGGGACTGCGACATTGCGGCGGACAGATCGGACCCTTGACTGACATTTTTGACACTTTTGGGGGTACCAGTGACATTACTGCAGTAATCAGTGCTATATATATGCACTGTTACTGTAAAAAGTACACTGGCAGGGAAGGGGTTAATTTTATTGGAGAGGGAGGGGTTAATGTATGCCTGGTGCTTACTAACGTGTGTGGGGGGAGGTGACTGAGTGAGTCAGGGACAGATCGCATGTTCAGCTATTCTGAACCATGCTATCTGTCCCTGCCTGTCACTTAGGAGATCCGCCCGCTCTGTTTACACAAGCGGGCGGATCTCCACACTCGATTCCCCGACGATCGGGGAAGAGCAGCGGCGATCGCCGCTGCTCCTCCCCTGGCCCGACTCCCGCTGTGACTGAAAACAAAGGGAGCTGGACGATAACGAGCCACATTGCCGCAGTAGCAGCAATGTGAGCAGACCTAAAGTGGTTAAAGACTTAACTGAATGATCCAATACAGAACTCAATCACCATATCCCTCTAGACTTACACTGGAAGACAAACCTCCCACTAACTAGCACCGTGACAAATAACAAACTAATAATAAAAGGGGAAGGGGGGGTGGGAGCGCAGGCAGGTCCTCTTCAGGTGGCTGGCAGCTGTGGCAGAATCCACTTTCTTATAGGCAGTCAGAGGGCGCAAATATTAACCTCCAATTATGGACCAATGGTGACCCTGTTGCTATGGGAGATTCCTCCAATCGAACCTGCAGAGAAAACACAGAGCGGACAAAGCTCTTTACCCTGTCCCAAGCTGGGGACCGAACATACCACTGCTTTAAAAATGGAGCTCCCATAGTTTTATAATCCAAGTAGAGGTTACTCAATCAAAATTGGTTTGACTAGTTTCTGATTGGATTCTGGTCAATGTCACTCTATTAATCAACTGAACTAAATAGGGAACATTGGATAAACATTGAACTATAGGCATGGTCTTCACTCTTCACACTTTAATGCAGATAGTCTCCTACTGTGGCATTTATGGTTGATAAATTAGAGTTTTAAATCTAAGAAGACTATTACCCTGAGGACTGGAGCTGGACAGTCTTGGTTATATAATTTGGAAGATGTGATATTGTAACTTGTTTACTTGTGATACATAACAATTAATGTTTTCTGTAAACAGCTTAATCTTTAGAACTGGTCTATGCGTCTTCCTGTGACAGCTTGATGTTTTCTTGGCAGCACACTGACAACGTGAAATGATGTCTTACACTGAATACTTGATTTTATTTCTTTTTTGTTTTCCTAAGTTGACCTTTTTGTTTCACACAGTAAACACACAATTTGTAATAGTCAACTTATTTTCAAAACTGTAGGCTGCTAAATTAATTTGCGATGGAATTGAGATCAATAAATGGTAAACATGGATTTTTACTCCCTCTCCGAGATGATGTTTATTTATTTAAAGTAACTTAACAGTTCAGTTTGAGCAATAATTTATGTATAGCTAACTAATTAACACATCTGCAAAACACCAATTTGTATGTTATTCTGTAAAATGTTTTTTTTTTTTACAAATAAATCTAGTGGCCAAGAAGTATAAAAGTATATTTAAAGTATATTATTGGCATGTATAAAACTATGTATGTATACAGTATATATTGTGTATGTACTGTATGTATATACACTCACTGGCCACTTTATTAGGTACACCTGTTCAATTGCTTGGTAACACAAATTGCTAATCAGCCAATCACATGGCAGCAACTCAATGCATTTAGGCATCTAGACATTATGAATACAACTTG